>NC_140609.1:4578311-5184561 GCF_057381915.1 Diplotaxodon limnothrissa | reverse complement strand
TGTATGTATGTATATATATATATATATATATATATATATATATATATATATATTTATTAGGGGTGCAACGATACACAAAATTCACGGTTCGGTTCGGTTCGATACTTTGGTGTCACGGTTCGATATTTTTTCGATACAAAAAAATGTTCATGCATTTTTAATTTGTCATTTATTAAAATTATAAATATATATTTTAACTCAAAAGTACAGTTTTTAAATTTAACCCTAACCCTTGTGCGTGTTTTTTATTTTGACAGCGAATGCGCACCTGCGGACCACTTATGTGCAGCCCTGGTTATTTAGCTCGTCATATCGCAGCCACAGAAATTCTTTTGTCCATGAAACCATAAAGCTGCACTTTCTTTTTGCCTTATAGTCTGATTTGTCATAACTTCTCCGTTTTGTGGTAAGCTTTTCTTTGGCTGTCACTTCTTCACCCTGACCTGTCTTATTTGGCTCAGCAGAACTGAAATGCTTTTACACACTCACTCACATAAGCTCAGCGATTCTCTGCGCGATCAACCTCTCACATGTTTAAGCTGCGGGAGATTTCACTTGTCATGTTTGCATAGTAAGCTAACGATTAATAAGACGATGTCAGAGGAATTGGTGCACAAATTATCATCACTCACAGATCAGTGCTGTCGCTCTCTATACACAGTTCGCACGATTGCAAAGTGAAAGCAAAAAAACAAGCGCAAATTCAAACGCGACTTCAATATGTCACATATTGACAGTGGCTCACCGATGCCAATGACATAATTACCCAGCTACATTTCTGAAAGAATGCAAAAGCATTGACATATATTTTTCCTACAATAGCCCGACGGGCAGGGAAGAGAAAGATTTTGGTAGCCCGACTGAAAAAAATCGCTAGCTCCAGGACGTCGGGCTAGCGATATTGCGAGCCCTGTATCTGATTGAGGAATCACTCATCTTTGGAAAAGAGAGTTTATTACAGAGAAATGGCTCTTTCCAAAATAAAAGCTATACTATCCGCTTCTTCTGGGCTATATTCTCAGCAGCATAAGGAGAATCATGTGCTAACAGCTGTCTAAATGACTCGGCTAAAGTTAGTAGCATGCTTGCTTTTTTTTGTCTGCTTTTGTCTTTGCACTAGGATGATGTCGGTGTAAATGTGCAGTCATATTCGTCGTGTTCCCACTAGTGCTTTCAGGTTAATCTCGTTGAAATGACCTTAACGCCACAACACGGCAAATCTCCGTTAACGAGCTACCGCCGATCACTCCGTGCATGGGGCTAGACGGCCAACACGTTAACGAGCTAACTGCGCTAACACACTAGTTCACACCAATGTAATTGAGCATTGCATGGCACATCCAACATACTGTTTTACTTTAGTCCATGACTTGCTTACCTTCAGGGTCATACGTCACATGAAAACCAAAATAATTCCAAACGCCAGATCTGGTAGAGCTTAACTTCTGTCTCGCTAGCTTGCCCTGCGCTCTTCCTTCTGACTATGCTGTCTGTGTTGAGCGCTCAGTGGATCTGCGCTCGACAGTGCAGCCTAGGCGGAGTAGTCGAACACAGATTCACTGAGCGCTCAACACAGACAGCATCGTCAGAAGGAAAATTGATAAAAGAAATTACAAATGTTGTATTGTTCGATACATATGCGTACCGAACCGAAAGCACTGTATCGAACGGTTCAATATCGATACGAATATCGTTGCACCCCTAATAAAAATAAATATATATATATATATATATATATATATATATATATATACACACACACACACACATACATACATACACACTGAAGACTAAAAGGGGCGTGAATGAGGAGTGAGTGAAATTCAGATAAAATATCTCCGCTTATAGAAAAAGCATATAATTTAGTTGACACTCAATCCTTAGTTGTGCTGCAATAAACCTAGGTTCCTGGGGGACTTCCCATGATGCACTGATTGCTTCTGTTTCACTCACTGTTTGGTTACACACTTCTCTGCATTTAATCATTAGTTATCATTAATCTCTGGCTCTCTTCCATAGCATATCTTTGTCCTGTCTCCCTTCCTATAGCACCAACCGGTCATGGTAGATGGCTGCCCCTGACTCAGCCTGGTTCTGCCAAAGGTTTCTTCAGGTTAAAACTGAATTTAACTGAAATTGAGGAATAATAATAATAAAAATAATGGATTGCATTTATATAGCGCTTTTCGAGACCCTCAAAGCGCTTTACAATTCCACTATTCATTCACTCTCACACACTGGTGGAGGCAAGCTATAGTTGTAGCTGTGTAGCTGTAGGCAGACTGACAGAAGCAAGGCTGCCATATCGCACCATCGGCCCCTCTGGCGCTCAGGTAGGTGGTAGATGAAGTGTCTTGCCCAAGGACACAATGACCAAGAGAGAAAGAGCTGGGGATCGAACCGGCAACCTTCCGGTTACAAGATGAGCTTCCCAACCCCCTGAACCACGGTCACCCCGCAAATGAAAGCATTCACAGTCTAACAGTACGCTAAAAAAAAAAAAAAAAAAAAAACAGTTATGAGCCATAAATATGAACCAGCACATGGGACGCTGCACCAACCGATTTCTTTCTAGACTTTAGTACAGTGAGTACAAAAGAGGCATGTGTTCTTATGCCAAAAGGAATCATCTCAAGCCAATGAAACAATGAAGAAAAAAAAAAGAAAAAGAAAAAGAAAAGTAGACACTTCTGTGATCCAGTCATGTCCGCATGCTCAACTTGCAAGGACTTTGACAAACTTATCCATCATAGATATTACACTATTGCAGACAGCACCAGGGAGAGAAAACTGTCTGGGTAAAACTTTTCCCTTGGTGGATTGGGCCATTGCACTACCTCCCCCTACTCACTCATTTTGATGGAAGAGGAGACAAAGAGTGGCAATAACACAATAATACCCTCGGGCAAGATACTAACCCCAAGTTGCTCTCTAGTCCATATACCATTTAATTCAGTTTGTGTCGAAAATTATTATTATCAGAATAATCAGATTTTTTTTTTCTTAGCAGAGGTAGCCTAAATCAAAGTACTGCAATGCACAGCATGCCTAACATTCATAGTTACTTATGATTGGCTAGGGAAGTAGCTCTAAATTTCTTTTAAATTGTTAGTGCAATCAATTAGAAAATTTTCAATTAGAAAAACCCTCTCGATTTAAGCAAACTCAGAACTTCCAATGTGCTTACCCACTGACTTGACCTCTGGTTTAACTCAGTTTAACAAAAATATATTGTTTTTCTATTTGCTACTATTGTTATTTTTATATAATGCAAGTACGCCATTTTCGTATGGAGTACTTGCATTAAAGAAAACTGTTGAGTATGACATTGCTGGAAATAGTGTTATAAAAAAAATGTACATAAATTTACATTTACTGCACAATATGAACTACTGCATTATTTTAATGTTAACTTCAAGGGTTAGTGGTGAGCACACACACACACACACACACACACACACACACACACTAAAAATACTCACTCCATCGTCACACTCAGAGTTTCAGATGCAGTACTCCAAGTCTTTTCATTCCTTCAATACTAATTCCTACATTTTCTAAAGTCACTACAGCAGACACGCAAAGTCAGGGGTCCTGTGACTCGCACTGATACTTTGTTCACTGCCTCCATTTTTCAACTTCCTGCTGGTAGGACATGCCCGGCCAGAACACCTTACCAGGGAGGTGACTGCTTCAGAGGCTCATTTCGATGTGGAGGAGTAGCGGTTCTACTCTGACCCTCCTAAATGACTGAACTCCTCACCCTATTGTTAATAAAGAGCACATCCACCCTTTGCGGATGCAAACGGTGGAATGGAAATAAGCTTTTTCCATTCCACCGTTTGCATCCGGAATCTCATTCTTTCGCCTTTATTAAAAAAATAAATAAATAAATCTAACAGCTGAGACTGAAGAAGTCACTTGGATGAGTGACAAAACGTTTCTCCCACAAAACGCTACGTCCAGATGAACAGAATCAACTTTTGGAGAGTTACTTTCCTGGATGATTGAGAATGCATCAAGACGTTTTAACCCACTTTGGCAAGGACTGCCTAAAGCTTGTACGTCAGTATGAGCAAACAGCACGTAAGATGGCGGACTACAGGAACCACCTGAGATTCAGCCGACAAAACAGGATTACTCCTAAAAGTCTGCAAATGAGCTCTTCAGTTAAAGGCTTCCGGGCAACAAAAATTCTCCAGAAGGCACAGCATCAGTTACTTAATGAACGGGTGAAGCAAACAAATGTTACCATCGACATGTTAAAATGTCAAGAGGAGCGGATCCGACAGAGACTGACTATGCTTTTAGATGAGAATACTCTTAAAAAGGTGTTTGACTTTACTGAGAAGGCTCATCTAGCACAGCACAAGAAGTCTAGGACCAGGCAACAAAGGAAGTTTGATTTACTTGTTGTACGTCGGAAACCACCACAAAATACCGAGAGTGTCCTCAGTGACCAGAAGAGACAAGGATGCGACACAGGATGTGGACAAGTGGGTGAAGAATTTGTCTGACAGACAGCTCACCCAAACAGAGAAAAACATCCTTGCTAAAGGGTTGAATTTTCAGAATCAGAATCAGAATGGGGTTTATTGCCAAATGTTGAGCAGGTTTACAACATTAGGAAATTGCTGCGGTGCTTCAGTGCAAACATGCTGTCATAAATAGCACTTAAATAGACATGGAAAAAAATAAAAGTAGGGATAAGAATTAAAAGTGCTACGTGGAAAGATATGTGCATGAGATATACATGAGATATATACATGAGAATAAGAATTAAAAGTGCTACGTGGAAAGATATGTGCATGAGATATACATGAGATATATACATGAGAATAAGAATTAAGAGTGCTACGTTGAAAGATATATACATGAGTGCAGGTGGTGATCAGTGCCAAACATAGAATGATGCAGTGACACAGCGTAGGGTCATGTGTTAGTGGCGGGTACAGTCATATGGTTATTGTTCATGTGTCCAACAGCAGAGGGGAAGAAACTGTTCTTATGGCGAGAGGTTCTGGTGCGAATGGACCGGAGCCTCCTGCCTGAGGGGAGCAGGTCAAACAGACTGTGTCCAGGGTGAGAAGGGTCAGCTGAGATCCGAGCTGCACGCCGCAATGTCCTGGAGGTGTACAGGTCCTGCAAAGATGGGAGTCTGCAGCCAATCACCTTCTCAGCAGAGCGCACAACACGCTGCAGTCTCTGTTTGTCCCTGATAGTGGCTCCAGCGTACCACACGGTGATGGAGGAGGTGAGGATGGACTCGATGATTGCAGTGTAGAACTGCATCATCGTCCGTGTTGGCAGGTTGAATTTCTTCAGCTGCCTCAGGAAGTACATCCTCTGCTGGGCTTTCTTGATGACGGAGGTGATGGTGGGCTCCCACTTCAGGTCCTGGGTGATGGTGGTACCCAGGAAGCGGAATGAGTCCACAGAGGTGATGGGGGTGTCAGTCAGGATGATGGGGGGGGAGTGGGGCTGTGTGCTTCCTGAAGTCCACAATAATCTCCACTGTCTTCTGGGCATTCAGCACCAGGTTGTTGTGGCTGCACCAGGACACCAGACGTTCAACCTCCCTCCTGTAGGCAGACTCGTCCCCGTCCGAGATGAGTCCAATAACGGTGGTGTCATCTGCAAACTTGATTAGCTTGACAGACTGGTGGGTGGAGGTGCAGCAGTTGGTGTACAGGGAGAAGAGCAGAGGAGAAAGAACACAGCCCTGAGGGGAGCCGGTGCTGATGGTCCGGGAGTCCGAGACATTCTTTCCCAGCCTCACATGCTGCTTCCTGTCCGTCAGGAAGTCAGTGATCCACCGGCAGATGGGATCAGGCACATTCATCTGGGAAAGCTTGTCTCGGAGATGGTCTGGAAGGATGGTGTTGAAGGCAGAGCTGAAGTCCACAAACAGGATCCTGGCGTAGGTTCCTGGGGAGTCCAGATGCTGCAGGATGAAGTGTAGGGCCATGTTGATGGCGTCGTCTACAGACCTGTTGGCTCTATATGCAAACTGCAGGGGGTCCAGGAAGGGGGCCGTGAGGGTCCTGAGATGGGAGAGAACTAGGCGCTCAAAAGACTTCATGACCACAGATGTCAGAGCCACGGGTCTGTAGTCATTTAGTCCAGTGATCCTAGGTTTCTTGGGGACAGGGATTATGGTGGAGGACTTGAAGCAGGCAGGCACATGACATGCCTGCAGTGAGGAGTTGAAAATGCCAGAAAACACTGGGGCCAGCTCGTTTGCACAGTGTCTGAGGGTGGCAGGAGACACACCGTCTGGGCCGGGAGCTTTCCGAGCATTCAGGTTCTTAAACTGCTTCCTCACATCTGCTTCATGAATATGAAGAGTTGTGGTGGGAGGAGGTGGTGTGAAATCCTCTTTTGTGTGGGGTGAGGAGGGAGGTGTTGTAGGTGAACGGTTTGAAGGTGGTGATGGCTCTATGTAGGGGGGAGAGGTGGGGGAATTAGTGTCCAAAGTGTCTCTATTGTTGGGGCCGTTGGAGGTGTGAAGGCTGCCTGATGGCTCGTCAAAACGGCAGTAGAAGTCGTTAAGGGTGTCGGCTAAGAGCAAGTCATCAGTGGAGTGGGGGGTTTTAGGCTTGTAGTTTGTGATATTCCTAAAACCTTTCCACACAGAGGCCGAGTCATTCTCTGAGATCTGCTGCTGCATCTTCTCAGAGTGCTGATGTTTAGCAATGTCCACTTCTTTAGTGAACCTGTACTTGGCCTCTCTTTGCTGTCACACCGAGACAAATCCTGCTAGTGGAGCTGATCACAGCCACAGAAACAGCAATTCGTAACAACAATATTGCAAAGTGGAAGCAGAGCAACTACAGACGAAAGTTTCGGCCTGTCTCAGCAATGCAAAGCCCCCAGCATCCAACATCACCATGGAGAAGAGGAAGGCACTCACATCACTTCGTGATGACAACAACATTATCATCCTTCCGGCAGACAAGGGTAGGTGCACAGTATTGCTTAACCAAAAAGACTATCATGAGAAAATTTTGTCACTACTCAGTGATGAAAATACTTATGAGCCCCTGAAATGAGACCCAGGAAGTGGCTACAGGAAGAGGGTGATAGACTGTCTGAAGATTTTATTAACAATGATGGTTATGAAAACTATTTACCCCCATTGGGCATCAGTTAAAATGTACAACATTGGCTAGTACATCTGGTACAGACTAATGAAAATATCAAAGATTAGTCACATACATCCCTGGCAGACGTATTTTCTTTTTTAAAAAAAAGAAAAGATGAGGCTTAGTTAAACTTTTATTTTTTTTGTTCTACATCAGCTACAGTTTAAACACTGCATGGCTAATGCATCGTAAGTGTACATACACAACTGAAGTACCATTTTTGTTCAGTGAACTCAACATGTCAGCATGTTCGGATAAAAGACGAGATCTTAGTTTATTACTATTAAGTCCACCATCATAGTCGGGGATAAACTTTTATTTTGGTGATGGTGGGGAGGTTAACAATCACATGTCTACAAGTGTCTAGTACATACACACATCAGCTGAAGACAGTGAAATAAATCCACAGAATGTGAGGCTAAATTGAAGAAGCAGATGATTATTTTTTTTATTATTATTTTTGCTAAATTGCAAAAACAAAAAAACTATATGCATATTACCACTACTCAATTTGAGCACTCAAAGCGCGTTCAATTACATGCGCCATTCACATATTTCACATTCATAAAAGCGCTTCCTAACATTTACACACGCACTCACACTTCAGTGGATGCCTCGGGGAAAATGACTAACGTTCCAGTTAGTAGACGACCTGCTGTACTACAGCCACCCACAGTTATCACTGCCAACGTCAGGCTTCTCTTCAGTGCAGAATGCAGGTGAAATTATTACGTTGGTGTTCTGGGCCAAGACATTCTGACGTTAGTGATAAATTTAAGTCCATAATGCTGCTTACGATCTTCCATGGGACAAACATTCACATTATTAAAAACTCAAGAAGCCCATTTTCTGACACTTTTATCGAGTCAAACTAAGATTACTAACACCAAGAGACCAACTGGAAATTTCCTCGAATTATCTCTGGACTTCAGGACATGTGTTGTCTTTGATCATTAGTACTCATTAGGCATAATACAATTAGTCTTTGTAAACAATATACAAAAAGTCAGGAAAAAAAACTGTAAACATTTACTCACGTGCAAATGTTTACAAAACTAAAACACTTAGCAGAAGTCAGTGCAAACGTCTTCAGTATGACAACAGGCTCAAGTTTAGAGACTATGGGTTGAGACAGAAAAGAAAAAAAGAAAAGAAAAAAAAAACTGCTGCTGGAGAGGGATGCGAAACACTAATGAACGACTTTAATAAGCCATGGCCTGTTAGTAGTATTAGTGGATACAGAGATGCATTATGAGCGCGCAGTGCACTGCACTTACCAGACAACTCCAAACGCCCCGTAGCCGATGGGTCTGTCAGGCTCAATATCCAGCTGCTGCTGTAAATGGTGCGTGTGTTGCTGCTGCTGCTGATGGTGGTGGTGGTGGTGGTGAGCTTTGACAGCGGCTGCTGCAGCCGCTTGGACCTGTGCGGGAGCCGCGGCCGCCGCCGGCCCGGGAGCTTGCCCGGGGGCTGGAGAGGGAAAGTAGGGCTGCTGCTGTCCGGGGTTTAGCATCACCGCCGCAGCGGCAGCCGTTGATGTGTGCTGCTGGACCGTGTGCACAGCAGCGGCTGAGCCTGGGTGCTGTAAGTGGTGCTGGCCCGCGTGGTGGTGGTGGTGATGCATGTGGGGAGGCGGTAGGTGCTGGAGCTGGTGGTGGTGGTGATGGGGGTGATGGGCAGCTACTGCTGAGGAGCCACCGTTGTAAGCAGCCATCATTTTTGTAACATTTGCAGCAGTTGTACCGCAAAGAGCCATCCAATGATACTTAAATGCCTCCTTTTCAAACTGCTTCTCAAAATGATACTAATGGCAACCAGACAGCAACCCCACGGTTAATACAACTTATGGCAAACATAGAGAAAATATATTTTGTCCTTTAAGCGTCCGAAGTCAATCACTTTGACAGAAATTTTCCGATATCTGGTATGGCGTTTTAGCATAATACTAACTAGGCTCTGCCCCACTTCCCCTAAATTAATTTTCTATTAGGTACACCATTAGACTACTGAAGTCTGAAACTAGTGACGGAGAGCATATTATGGGCAATGGACCACCCAAACATACAATCTATGCAGCTTTAACAGTGCCACTGCTGTCAGTGACAAACCGAAAATATTCAATAGAAAAAAAAACTTATATGCACTTCACAGAGACTGTTCAACCTCTCCTCCTGGGAAAAATTCACCTTCCCCTCTTAATAAAACAGTGCGATCTAAAGCAGGTCACATGGGAAGCAGAGCATTCATCTTATAAGTGTTCCAAGTTTGCCACACACTCGGGTCTGGCGCCGTTGCTTTTCTCACCACACGGCTTAAAATCGCATCTGTTATTCCAAACTGAATTCTCCTTAAGATGTGTGCACAGGCCAAACAGCTACTCTGATGGCAGAGGTAATCTCAGAGTCGTAATTAACGCTGCTGATCCGGTGCAGAGGAGGTGTAACCCAGCCAAGGCTACAATACAGCAGCGCAGAGAGGCAGGCAGGCCCGGGCCTCGGCAATCCACCCTATTCACATATTATTATAGAAATCCAGCGAGCCGCGTGCTTCCAAAGAAACCCCCATCAGTTTGACAGGGTGACGAAGCTTCGACCATGACTCAAAACACGAGAAGAGAAATCCTCACAGACGGCTGGCAGACAAAGTAATTCCCCCATCGACAGCTTTGTGTGTGTATCTGTATTCTACTCTGTCCTAATACGGCTCAGAAGCGCGCATCCAAACAGACTAACAAGTTAAATCCGTTTGTTGTGGGACAAAATCTACCGCCAGGAGCTAGACAGCCTTATTCAATCTGACAACTCAGAGCTAGCTAATGGGTATCTGTATCTCCACATAAAAACAGCAGTCCTTCCGTTGGTTCCGCTGGGCCTTGACGCTGTCAGTTGAGGAAAAAAAACGTCACTCGGCTGATCCTCTACACCTCAAGCTCACGACGCTTATGTGACATGATAAAAGTATTGGTCACGAGGTAACTGAAATGAGCTGTTCATCCAACATGGTGAACAAAACCTTAGCCGCTCAGCGCTGAGATTAGGCAGGGTCGCCAACCAATCGTCTTCCGCACGGCAATGACGTAATTGTAACCTCCTTGATTGTCACAACGAGCAGCCAGTGGCGCGTGTTAGCTGGGGTGACAGCGGGGTTGATAGCTGACCGAAAAGCCCAATGATCTCCACATAGATGCAGAGAAAAACACCGCTCACTTCATTGCAGGAAAATATTCAGAATCCAGACCAGGGATTAAAATTAAATGATTGAATTGAAAATAATTTTAAAATAATAAAATATGATATGACTTCAGACTTACTACTTCTCTATACAAAGAACACTGCTCCGTAAAAGAAAAGAAAAAAAGTGGATTTCTAGTTGCTGATGCATTATATTCCTGAAAGCAGCTTCACAGGTTCTGTACCCTTGCCCAGATCTGTCTTGACCTGTGGTCAATTTTGAATGTCATGTCAAAGGACGTGAATACTGGATGTAAGATGTGCATACACATATGATGATACATATAGATATCATAATAATATCTAATATTTGCAAGAATAGTAAACTTTTTGTCTTCATTTTCTTGGGGGTGGGGGGGTATTATTTGTAGAATTTTTAGGTGAAAAATAAATTGAATACATTTTGGACTAAGGCTGTAACAAACCAAAAATTGAAGCACTCTATATTCTATGAGACACTATCCACAATGAACTTATTAAGAACCCAGCTGTGAATAAACATTCATTTACTTTGTAATGCAGCTCTTTTCTCACACCCAACAATCAAATGACCCCTTTGAACAACTGCTGACAGTGGGAAGGAAAAACTCATTTTTAACAGGAAGAAACCCCAAGAAGAACCAGACTTGGCGGCTAACTGCTGTGACTGATGAGGGGAGGAAGACACGACAAAGACAACTCGAGCTTTTTACTGCACTGTACAGGCAAGTAATTTTTTTAACTGGTTATATGTGATTAGGAAGCAGCTAACTTTCAAAAATAAAAGCATGCAAACATAAACAGTCTTACACGCCGCACTCTCTGCAGCTTCTATCCTCCTGCTACCCCCCCCCCCCCCAAAAAAACCCCATCTCCATAGACTGTGTCAGCTCCCAAACAGACAAAAAACAAACTAAAAACCAGCAATAAACAAATTAAACATAAAACATCAAAAAGAAAAAACAATACAGTATCCACATCTGAACCAAAGAGTAAAACAGTGAAATGTGGATTATTAAATATTAGGTCTCTCTCCTCCAAGTCTCTGTTAGTACATGACTTAATAATTGATCAACAAATCGATTTACTCTGCCTTACAGAAACCTGGTTGCAGCCGGGTGATTATGTTAGTTTAAATGAATCAACACCCCCGAGTCATTCTAACTACCAGAAATCTCGAAGCACAGGCCGAGGGGGCGGTGTGGCAGCAATTTTTCACACCAGCCTATTAATTAACGAAAGACCAAGACAGACTTTTAATTCATTTGAAAGTCTGATGCTTAGCCTTGTCCTCCCCAGTTGTAAAACTCAGAAACCAGTGTTGTTATCATCTATCGTCCACCTGGGCCTTACACAGAGTTTCTGTCTGATTTCTCAGACTTTTTATCTAATTTAGTTCTGAGCTCAGATAAAATAATTATTGTGGGTGATTTTAACATCCATGTAGATGCTAAAAATGACAGCCTCAACATGGCATTTAATCTGTTATTAGACTCAATTGGTTTCTCTCAAAATGTAAAAGAACCCACCCACCACTTTAATCACACTCTAGATCTTGTTTTAACATATGGAATAGAAACTCAAATCAAATCAAATCAAATCAAAATCAAATCACTTTTATTGTCACATCACATGTGCAGGCACACTGGCACAGCACATGCGAGTGAAATTCTTGTGTGCGAGCCCCACAAGCAACAGAGATGTGCAAACACAACAACACAAACGAGCAAAATACAAGAATGGCCAACCTGAAACTAATAAATATATGTACAATATATAATAGTGTATGCATTTCTGGACGTGTATACTAAATATTTTCCTACGTGTGTGTGTGTGTGTGTGTGTGTGTGTGTGTGTGTATACACATTTTTACAAATTAAATAGTAAAAAAAAATAAATAAATAATAATAATAATAATAATAATAATAATAATAATAATAAAATATATAAATATACAGAGTTGAATATGTGCAAAACAAGTGGCATTTATATACAGTGTGGAGTGCATAATGTTGAAGTTCCAGTAGTGAAGCTGAGGTGTCTATGACGTGTTCAGCAGTCTGATGGCCTGATGGAAAAAGCTGTCTCTCAGTCTGCTGGTACGGGACCGGATGCTGCAGAACCTCCTTCCTGATGGAAGCAGTCTGAACAGTTTATGGCTGGGGTGACTGGAGTCCTTGATGATCCTCCCCGCTTTCCTCAGGCAGCGCTTCCTGTAGATGTCTTGGAGGGAGGGAAGCTCACCTCCAATTATCCGTTCAGAGCACCGCACTACTCGCTGGAGAGCTTTGCAGTTGTAGGCGGTGCTGTTGCCATACCAGGTGGTGATGCATCCAGTGAGGATGCTCTCAATGGCACAGTGATAGAAGGTCCTGAGGATGCGGGGGCTCATGCCGAATCTTTTCAGTCTCCTGAGAAAGAAGAGGCGCTGCTGCGCCTTCTTCACTGTTTTGTTTGTGTGTACTGACCACGTAAGATCCTCAGCCAGATGTACTCCAAGGAACCGGAAGCTGCTCACTCTCTCCACAGCAGCGCCGTTGATGGTGATGGGGGTGTGTACTTCTCTGCACCTCCGGAAGTCCACTATCAACTCCTTTGTCTTTGCAACGTTGAGGGTGAGATGGTTGTCTTGACACCAGTGGGTCAGGGCGCTGACCTCCTCCCTGTAAGCCGTCTCATCACCGTTGGTGATAAGACCCACCACTGTAGTGTCGTCCGCAAACTTCACAATGATGTTGGAGCTGTTAGTGGCTGTGCAGTCGTAGGTGTAGAGTGAGTACAGGAGAGGGCTCAGTACACACCCCTGTGGAGCACCAGTGTTCAGTGTGATGGGGGATGAGGTGATGCTGCCCAGTCTGACCACCTGGCGTCTGTCAGACAGGAAGCTAAGGATCCAGCTGCAGAGGGAGCTGCTCAGTCCTAGATCCTGCAGTTTCCTGTCCAGCTTCGAGGGAACGATGGTATTGAATGCTGAGCTGTAATCTACAAACAGCATCCTCACATACGTGTCTCTCTTCTCCAGGTGTGACAGGGCAGTGTGTAGTGTCAGGGCTATGGCATCATCAGTGGACCTGTTGTGGCGGTATGCAAACTGTAGAGGGTCCAGTGAGTCGGGTAGTGCAGAGCAGATGAAGTCCCTGACCAGCTTCTCGAAGCATTTGCTTCGAGAACACTGAACATTTAACAGTGTTTCCTGAAAACCCTCTCCTGTCTGATCATTTCCTGATAACATTTACATTTACAATAATTGATTACACAGCGGTGGAGAGTAGACTTTATCACAGTAGATGTCTTTCTGAAAGCGCTGTAACTAAGTTTAAGAATATAATCCACCCACTGTTATCATCTTCAATGCCCTGTACCAACACAGAGCAGAGCAGCTATCTGAACTCTACTCCAACAGAGGTCGATTATCTTGTTAATAATTTCACCTCCTCACTACGTACGACTCTGGATACTGTAGCTCCAGTGAAAAATAGTATCTCAAATCAGAAGTACCTGACTCCATGGTATAATTCTCAAACACATACCCTAAAGCAGATGACTCGTAATCTGGAGAGGAAATGGCGTGTCACAAATTTTGAGGATCATCATTTAGTCTGGAGAAATAGTTTGCTGCTTTATAAAAAAAAAAAGCCCCCCATAAAGCCAGAACATCTTACAATTCATCACTGATTGAAGAAAATAAAAACAACCCCAGGTTTCTCTTCAGCACTGTAGCCAGGCTGACAAAAAGTCAGAGCTCAGTACTCTGACTTTTTGTCAGCCTTTAACATAATGACTTCATGAACTTCTTCACAAATAAAATTTTTATCATTAGAGAAAAAATTACCAATAATCATCCCACAGATGTAATATTATCCACAGCTACTCTTAGTACCATTAATGTTAAGTTAGACTCTTTTTCTCTAATTGATCTTTCTGAGTTAACTTCAATAATTACTTCCTCCAAACCATCAACGTGTCTTTTAGACCCCATTCCTACAAAACTGCTCAAAGAAGTCCTGCCATTAATTAATGCTTCGATCTTAAATATGATCAACCTATCTCTAACAATTGGCTATGTACCACAGGCCTTCAAGGTGGCTGCAGTTAAACTCAAAAAGCCATCTCTAGACCCAGCAGTCTTAGCTAATTATAGGCCAATCTCCAACCTTCCTTTCATATCAAACATCCTTGAAAGAGTTGTCAAACAGCTAACAGATCATCTGCAGAGGAATGGCTTATTTGAAGAGTTTCAGTCAGGTTTCAGAGCTCATCACAGCACAGAAACAGCTTTAGTGAAGGTTACAAATGATCTTCTTATGGCCTCTGACAGTGGACTCATCTCTGTGCTTGTCCTGCTAGACCTCAGTGCAGCGTTCGATACTGTCGACCATAATATCCTATTAGAGCGATTAGAACATGCTGTAGGTATTACAGGTACTGAATGCTGAGCTGTAATCTACCCTAACCCTAACCCTAACCCTACTGCAGTGGTTTGTATCATATTTATCTAATAGACTCCAGTTTGTGCATGTAAATGGAGAGTCCTCTTCACACACTGAGGTTAATTATGGAGTTCCACAGGGTTCAGTGCTAGGACCAATTCTGTTTACATTATACATGCTTCCCTTAGGCAGCATCATTAGAAGACATAGCATACATTTTCACTGCTATGCAGATGACACCCAGCTCTATCTGTCCATGAAGCCAGATAACACACACCAATTAGTTAAACTGCAGGAATGTCTTAAAGACATAAAGACCTGGATGGCCGCTAACTTTCTGCTTCTTAATTCAGATAAAACTGAGGTTATTGTACTCGGCCCTGAAAATCTTAGAAATATGGTATCCAACCAGATTCTTACTCTGGATGGCATTACCTTGGCCTCCAGTAACGCTGTGAGGAACCTTGGAGTCATTTTTGACCAGGATATATCCTTCAATGCACATATTAAACAAATATGTAAGACTGCTTTCTTCCATTTGCGCAACATCTCTAAAATTAGAAATATCCTGCCTCAGAGTGATGCTGAAAAACTAGTTCATGCATATATTACTTCCAGGCTGGACTACTGTAATTCATTATTATCAGGATGTCCAAAAAACTCACTGAAAAGCCTTCAGTTAATCCAAAATGCTGCAGCAAGAGTACTGACAGGGACTAGAAAGAGAGAGCATATTTCTCCTGTTTTGGCTTCCCTTCATTGGCTTCCTGTTAAATCCAGAATTGAATTCAAAATCCTGCTCCTCACATACAAGGTCTGAAATAATCAGGCCCCATCTTATCTTAATGGCCTTGTAGTACCATATCACCCTATTAGAGCACTTCGCTCTCGCTCTGCAGAACTACTTGTTGTTCCTAGAGTATTTAAAAGTAGAATGGGAGGCAGAGCCTTCAGTTTTCAGGCCCCTCTTCTATGGAACCAGTTTCCAGTTTGGATTCAGGAGACAGACACTATCTCTACTTTTAAGATTAGGCTTCAAACTTTCCTTTTTGCGAAAGCATATAGTTAGGGGCTGGACCAGGTGACCCTGAATCCTCCCTTAGTTATGCTGCAATAGACGTAGGCTCCCGGGGATTCCCATGATGCATTGAGTTTTTCCTTTCAAGTCACCTTTCTCACTCACTATGTGTTAATAGACCTCTCTGCATTGAATCATATCTGTTATTAATCTCTGTCTCTCTTCCACAGCATGTCTTTTATCCTGTCTTCCTTCTCTCACCCCAACCGGTCGCAGCAGATGGCCCCGCCCCTCCCTGAGCCTGGTTCTGCTGAAGGTTTCTTCCTGTTAAAAGGGAGTTTTTCCTTCCCACTGTCGCCAAAGTGCTCATAGGGGGTCATATGATTGTTGGGTTTTTCTCTGTATCTATGAAGCGCCTTGAGGCGACTTTTGTTGTGATTTGGCGCTATATAAATAAAATTGAATTGAATTGAATAAACATGCAATATATATATATATATATATTAAAATTATAGCATATACATATGCACAGAACAAAACATGAGAATTACTTACACCACATGACATTTTCATAGAAGTTGTTTTCTCTATATATCCAAGTTAGTCCCAAAATGTCCAGTCTTTGTTTTTGATCCTCTCCTTTTGCCTGCCTGCCTGGTGCTCCTGGAGGATGTTTGGTCATTTGTTTTGACACAAGCTGTTGGGGAATTATATAATATTTTTAACCAGCTTACGAAAGAGTTTCCAAAACCAAATTTGTGTAAAGTTGCAAATAGAAATTTCCAGTTAACTCTGTCAAATGCCTTTTCTGCATCAAGAGACAATATTATGGTTTCAATGTTTTTACTGTATGAGTAGTCTATTAAATTAAGTAGTCCACGTGTATTTGTTGATGAGTGCCTACCTTTTATGAAACCAGTTTGGTCAGGATGAATTAAAAGGGGGGTTATTTTCTCTAATCTCTTTGAGAGAGCTTTGCAGATTATTTTAAGGTCTACATTAATAAGGGATATTGGACGACAGCTTGAAGGAAATACAAGGTCTTTGCCTGGTTTTAGTAAGAGACTAATGTTTGAGTTCATATTTGGTGGTAGTCTGCCATTTTCTTTGATTTTCTGCAACGTTCTGTGAAAAATTGGTGCTAGAATCGTCCAGAATTTTTTGTAAAATTCTGCTGGAAAGCCGTCTGGACCCGGAGCCTTATTATTGGGCATACTTATCAGGACTTCCTGGAGTTCACCTGGCGTCAGTGGTGAATCCAGTGCCATTGCTTGGGTGTCTAATAATTTTGTTAGACACCCAAGTTATGTTGTAGAGAAATTGATCAATTTCGTTTTTAGATGGGTTTATTTGTGGTGTATTCGTTTCAGTTTTGCCAGAAAACATCTTGATGAAGACTGAGGAAAATACTCTGTGTGACGAGACAAAAGCTGAACATTTTGGAAGATGTGTGTCCCATTGCATCTGGTGTAAAAGTAACACAGCATTTTAGAAAAGGAACACATTACCAACAGTAAAATATGGTGTTGGTAGTGTGATGGTCTGGGGCTGTTTTGGAGTGGCCTAGTCAAAGTTCTGACCTGAATTTGATTGAGATGCTGTGGCATAACTTTAAAAAGACAGTTCATTCTCGAAAACCCTCCAATGTGGAGGATTTCTGAGCTCATTAACTTTTTTTTATCTGGTCTGGTCCTCACAGGACACCTACTGCAAACATGTGCTCTATAGCAGTCCCCAAGACCCAGGCCACGGACCTGACAGAAATGACCTTTTAGAAATGGCAGTTGGTGGAGGAATTATTCATATAACTCCTTTAGGAAAGGAAGCAATAAAATATAATGAAAACACCTCACTACATGTAAAACTATATAACTGGAAAGTTGTACATAAAGCATTAAAAAAGTAAAAATTGTAATTCTGCAAGAAAAGTTCCCTATCAGTGTTAAATGGATTTATATTACTGCTGCATATGTTTACAACTGAGGTCAAACCAGTACTGTTACCAAAAAAAGAAAGAAGATTTATTCATAACACACAGGAAAAGACCCAGGGAAACCAAGTTACAATAAAAACAATAAAAACCCTGAAAACCATCAATTTCACACCCGAACCTCAACTCTCGCGTCCCGGTACCAAACGACTCACAGACCGGTCCGGGGGTTGGGGACTGCTGCTATGGAGCTGGAGCCAGAGATGTAAATATGGGAAAAGAAAGGGGAAACTGTCATGATTTGGGTGAGTGGGTGAGTGGATATTTTTCCATAGAGCTGGAGTTTCCACCCCTGGGTGGAGCTACTTCATTCAAATCACGATCTATCTTCTGCTAACCTGTGTTAGTGTGAAGCCACCAATTTGTTTCTATGCATCTTAGTTTTTGGCGTATGCTTACCTGATGTTCTTCTCCCTGTGGTTTTCAGGAATCCTCCGGTCCACCATTTCACTCTCGGCCACTTCAGGATAGAATAGAATAGAATTCAACTTTATTGTCATTGCACATGCACAGGTACAGGGCAACGAAATGCAGTTTGCATCCATCCAGAAGTGCTTTAGTGATATAGATATATTACAATATATATTAGCAATAATATAGATATGTGAATATATTACAGAAATAGGTCTATTATGGTATGTTATAATGTACATGGTATGAAGTATGTTGTGAATATTCTATAACTATAAGTATAAGTATGTACAAGCTATGTACAGGCTATGAAAAGGATATAAATATGAAAAACTATACAGAATATGAAATAAATAACTTTACAGAATCTGAGATATACAGTTATACAGAAATGGGAACTATGCAAGTTGTAAACAGTTGTAGGATTAAAAATTATCAAATGTACAGAATGATTATTTACACAGAGCTATACAGTAGTGCAGTTAAGATAAGTGAGATATACTGTAATTCCTACAGAGGCTATATAAAGTGCTAGTGGTTGTGAGTGGTGGTTCAGTCCATGTTATTATTGTGTGTTTGAGGGTACAGTTGTCCATTGTGGGTGTGTGTATGTTCAGTCCATGAGTTTAACGTGGGTCAGATGTCAGGAGGCAGAGTTCAGGAGTCTGACGGCTGTGGGGAAGAAGCTGTTCCGGTACCTGGTGGTCTTAGTCCAGAGGCTCCTGTAGCGCCTCCCAGAGGGCAGGAGGGTGAAGAGTCCATGTGATGGGTGACTGGGGTCTTTGATGATTTTCCCAGCCCTTTTCAGACACCGCTTCCTGTAGATGTCTTTTATGGCAGGAAGTGGTGCTCCGGCGATGCGCTGGGCAGTTTTCACGACCCTCTGCAACGCCTTCCAGTCCGAGGTAGAGCAGTTCCCGTACCAGACTGTTATACAGTTGGTCAGGATGCTCTCGATGGTGCAACGATAGAAGTTCACCAGGATGTCTGAGGTCAGGTGGTTCTTCCTCAGAGTCCTCAAGAAGAAGAGGCGCTGGTGAGCGTTCTTGACCAGCTTGGAGCAGTTGGTCGTCCAGGTGAGATCCTCGGAGATGTGGACTCCCAGGAACTTGAAGCTGCTCACACGCTCCACAGCCGTCCCCTTAATGTGGATGGGTGGATGTGGGTCAGCATTCCTCCTGTAGTCCACGATGAGCTCCTTGGTCTTCTCGGTGTTAAGCAGCAGGTTGTTTGTGTCGCACCACTCAGCCAGACGATCCACCTCCTCCCTGTAGGCGGCCTCATCGTTGTCACTGATGAGGCCAATCACCGTGGTGTCATCTGCAAACTTAATGATGGTGTTGGAACCATCAGCAGGTCTGCAGTCGTGGGTGAAGAGGGAGTAGAGGAAAGGGCTCATCATTGTGATGGTAGATGAGCAGCGGTTATCCAGCCGGACGTGTTGGGGGCGGTTGGTCAGGAAGTCCAGTAACCATTTGCAGATGAGGGAACTGATGCCCAGGTCTGTCAGTTTCCTGATGAGTTGTGAGGGGTGGATTGTATTGAATGCTGAACTGAAGTCTATAAACAGCATTCTGGCGTATGTGTTGTTGTTGTCCAGGTGTGAGAGGACAGAGTGCAGTGCGATGGAGACTACATCCTCTGTGCTCCTGTTCTGGCGGTATGCAAATTGGTGGGGGTCCAGGGTGGGGGGGGGAGACAGGATTTGAAGTGTGCTAGGACCAGCTGCTCTAAGCACTTAGTGATGATGGGGGTGAGTGCTACTGGGCGGTAGTCATTGAGGCAAGATGGGTTGGAGTTTTTGGGTATCGGGACGATGGAGGTGGATTTGAAGCAGGCCGGTACCACAGCGTGGGCCAAGGACAGATTGAATATGTCTGTGAGCACTCCTGCAAGCTCCCCAGAACATGCTCTGAGAACACGCCCGGGGATGCCATCAGGACCTGCAGCCTTGTGGACATTGATCCTGCTCAGCACCGCTCCTACATCGGTGGGGGAGAGAGTCAGAGGTTGGTGGTCTGGCGTCACGTCTGCTTCGGTTGTGGTTGTGGGGTTCCCTCGCTCAAAACGAGCATAAAAGTTGTTGAGCTCATTGAGGAAGGAGACATCAGAGGATGCAGGGGAGGGTTTGGTGGTCCTGTAGTCTGTAATGGTCTGGAGTCCTTGCCACATGCGTCAGGGGTTGGAGTTGGAGAAGTGTTCTTCTACCTTCTTTTTGTAATGGTGTTTGGCTTTTTTGATGCCCTTCTTTAGATTAGCCCTGGCTGTGCTGTAGGCGTGTGCATCTCCTGACCTAAAGGCGATGTTGCGGGCCTTCAGGAGGAGACGAACATCCCGGTTCATCCAAGGCTTCTGGTTGGGGTACATGGTGATCCGTTTCTGGGTGGTGACACTGTCTGTGGTTTCGGAGATGTAATCCAGTACAGATGAGGCGTACTGGTCCAGGTCTGTGTGGGTGAACATATTCCAGTCTGTGTTTTTAAATCTGTCCTGGAGCACTGCGTCTGTCCCCTCTGGCCACACTTTCATTGTCCTCACAGCAGGTTTCACATGCTGTGGATGTGGATGCTGGTCTACTTGGTAATCACAGTCACAGCCAAGCTCTGTTGGGTTTTCATTCACCTGCCTGCCTCCCTGCTGCTGCTCAAAGGGGCCCTCGGCTTCTGGACACTCACCCGGACCACTTTGACTGCCTTCCACTAACGCCAGCCTCCACCTGCAAAACCTGTAAAACACTTCCTGTTTACTTACTCCTCTTACATGAAAAATCGCTGCCATCACTTATATTTCTCTTTCTGTGTTCCAGTGCCACTGACCTCCGCTGCCTGAGCCACCATTCTCTCCCTGAGTTGTCTCCATAGCTTATGTGTTCACTTCATAGTTTCTAGTTCATGTTCCATTTCTTAGTTCAGAGCTCATGTTCAGACATATTGCTCACATTCGAGATTGTGTAGTTCATAGCCATCACCTGACTGTCAGAGTGATTTCTAAATAAAAGTTTGGTTATCACTTTTGAACCTTTTGCCTCCGTTGTTTCTGTGTTTGGGTCCAATGAACTGGTTTTAGCCAACCGGCCATAATAGAAAGACCGAACACAGAGCATGTGGGGAGGACGCAACAAAGATGACACAGGAGATTAGGACAACACAGCTGAACAAAACGTAACTAGGAAGGCAGAGGAAGCTACCTGAACACAACACGCACACAAAAAAGCTAAACGGGAAGAAACAGAACTCGGAAACACAAACGCACCTTGACAGAGTAAAGAGATGGTACAGGATACACAGGGATAAGATGCAGGAATCTCTGAAGATGACTTGGGGGACAGAGGTCATTGACCCAAGACATGTTTGAGTTTTGTTTTTTGCCTTTTTTGCCTAAACCAAGTGTAATGTTTCTAAAACAACCGGAAATAAAGCTGTTTCGTTTGTGGGCAAACAACTGAGTATTCTGTTTATGACCAGTGATAAAAAAAAAAATAGTCTCCTTCGTGCGTCCAGAAATGCACATTTCTGAGTTTGAGCTTGCGGGGTTTTGTTTGTTTGTTTGTTTGTTTTGTTTTTGCCAGCTAAAGCAAAAACAATCGGTGGGGTATCTGAGCTGGTCAAGTATAACATTGCTTACTTTCCAAGACCTTTTTTTTGTGAGTGTTGTATGTGGGCTGTGATGCTTCTCCTAGGGCCATACCTGAGCTTGTCCTTGCAACTGTTTCTGTTCCTCGGGTGAGGGAGGCTAAGGTTCAGGCAGTCCTTTCACCTATTCCTGTACCTCAGGTGAGCCTGGGTTGTCAGAAGAAATGGCTCCGAGGCCCACCTGCCTGAACTGTTGCAGTCCACACCACCATAATCTGGGCCAGAGCTTGGACCAGCTTTCCCACCACCAGAGTCTGTGCTGGGGCCAGAGGTCTCCGCTCTGCACCTTTGACCAAGTCTAGCCCAGCTCAGTCTAGTCCTGAGCCAGAGCCAGTGCCAGACGGTCCTGTGTTTTCTGAGCCAGCTCCACCTCAGCCAAAGGGTCTCGGGTTGCCTGAGCCAGAGATCTTGGCCCAAGATAACCCCTTTGAAAATATGTTGCAGTAGAACAAATACTAAAGAAAATCATCAATCAACATATGGACATTACCAATGCATGACTGATGCTGTTGAAGTGAAAAACAGCATAGCTTGATGTTTTTCAGTTTGGCACAATTCAGCACCATCTCTGAAAGATGAAATTGCTTAGGTATTGAATAGCAGAAATTAGGCTTTCCTGTTGGTAATTCTAGCAAAACAAAAAAAATACAAAAGAAGACAGCCATGCTTTAAACAACGGCGGACTGGGGCTTTAAGTGTAAACCACTGAGCAGAAAAATAATGTTTTCAATGGGAAACTGCTCTTCAAGCACAATAGGAGATAGATTTTCTTTGGAGCAAGACAGTAAAGATAAGACAGAATTCATGCTAACGTTCTTCAAACGTAAAAGGTAATTTTGGTCTCTTGTTTCTTGTCTAATGAATATCTGCTGGAGCGGACAAAAAACTGATATCTGTGAGATCTGTGCATTCAGCAGAGACATTGTTTGTCCATTTTTATATGCCATCTTTTGAACGTAGAAATCGGCACTTTGTGTTTAGATCTTTTTGCAGAATCTGTTTACCTGCTCTTTAATTATTTGTTGTTTTAGCTGTGTTTAGTAATCAGGAAATTGTTTCCTAAGCTTTTAGCTGATATTCTGGCATTTCTGTAAATACCATAAACACCTATATTTAAATAACGGAACTCGTGGCACAGCCTGTAAAACCAGATGTTCCCCATCTGCCCTGGTACAGGGGGCATTGGGGTTCAACGGGTTAACAATTATAGGAAGTGCTGGCTTGGAAACAAAAACAGGATGATTAGATTAGCAGCAGAAGACATTGTCTCTTTCCTAATAGTTAGCATAGCAATAGAAATGTCAAAGACTGGTTTGTAGTCTACACACACACTGGTGGGCAAAGAAAAAATAAACCTCTTTTTACTTTCTCAGAGACACCAAACATTGTTTTATTAGAGGGGCTCTCTGACATGCCAAACAATGTTTTTTTAATTGGAGATTATGTATCTGAATTTCAGGAGCGGGACCACGCCTCCAAACACGCTCCTTTCAGTTGCCATCTATATAGGTTCCCCCCAGTTCTGCAACTGTTCATTCTCGTTTACGTGCCCCACCCTCCTTCCTTGTTCTCAATTCTTTAACTTCTTCACTTCTATTTAGTACATGGGGATCTGCCAGGCCCGGGAGCCGTCGCCAGTCCCCTTCGAGGCCTTCCCCAAACCACAGCTCAATTCATGTCCAAGCATTCAGCTAGTGTGTCTTTTCACAAACACATGAAAAGATGTTGCTGTAGCTCAGGAGACAGAGCAGATTATCTGCAAATCAGAAGGTTGTTTGTTTGATCCCTGGCTGCGCCAGTCCCCATGCCAAATATCACTGGCAAGATACTAACCTCAAGATACTCTCTGATGCATCAGAGTATGAATGTGTGTGAATGTTATATATTCAATTCAATTCAATTCAATTTTATTTATATAGCGCCAAATCACAACAAAAGTCGCCTCAAGGCGCTTCATAGATACAGAGAAAAACCCAACAATCATATGACCCCCTATGAGCAAGCACTTTGGCGACAGTGGGAAGGAAAAACTCCCTTTTAACAGGAAGAAACCTCCGGCAGAACCAGGCTCAGGGAGGGGCGGCCATCTGCTGCGACCGGTTGGGGTGAGAGAAGGAAGACAGGATAAAGACATGCTGTGGAAGAGAGACAGAGGTTAATAACAGATATGATTCAATGCAGAGAGGTCTATTAATACATAGTGAGTGAGAAAGGTGACTGGAAAGGAAAAACTCAATGCATCATGGGAATCCCCCGGCAGCCTACATCTATTGCAGCATAACAAAGGGAGGATTCAGGGTCACCTGGTCCAGCCCTAACTATATGCTTTAGAAAAAAGGAAAGTTTTAAGCCTAATCTTAAAAGTAGAGATAGTGTCTGTCTCCCGAATCCAAACTGGAAGCTGGTTCCACAGAAGAGGGGCCTGAAAACTGAAGGCTCTCCCTCCCATTCTACTTTTAAATACTCTAGGAACAACAAGTAGGCCTGCAGAGCGAGAGCGGAGCGCTCTAATAGGGTGATATGGTACTACAAGGTCATTAAGATAAGATGGGGCCTGATTATTTAAGACCTTGTATGTGAGGAGCAGGATTTTGAATTCAATTCTGGATTTAACAGGAAGCCAATGAAGGGAAGCCAAAACAGGAGAAATATGCTCTCTCTTTCTAGTCCCTGTCAGGACTCTTGCTGCAGCATTTTGGATTAGCTGAAGGCTTTTCAGTGAGTTTTTTGGACATCCTGATAATAATGAATTACAGTAGTCCAGCCTGGAAGTAATAAATGCATGAACTAGTTTTTCAGCATCACTCTGAGACAGGATATTTCTAATTTTAGAGATGTTGCGCAAATGGAAGAAAGCAGTCTTACATATTTGTTTAATATGTGCGTTGAAGGACATGTCCTGGTCAAAAATGACTCCAAGGTTCCTCACCGCGTTACTGGAGGCCAAGGTAATGCCATCCAGAGTAAGAATCTGATTAGATACCATATTTCTAAGATTTTCAGGGCCGAGTACAATAACCTCAGTTTTATCTGAATTAAGAAGCAGAAAGTTAGCGGCCATCCAGGTCTTTATGTCTTTAAGACATTCCTGCAGTTTAACTAATTGGTGTGTGTTATCTGGCTTCATGGACAGATAGAGCTGGGTGTCATCTGCATAGCAGTGAAAATGTATGCTATGTCTTCTAATGATACTGCCTAAGGGAAGCATGTATAATGTAAACAGAATTGGTCCTAGCACTGAACCCTGTGGAACTCCATAATTAACCTCAGTGTGTGAAGAGGACTCTCCATTTACATGCACGAATTGGAGTCTATTAGATAGATATGATACAAACCACTGCAGCGCAGTACTTGTAATACCTACAGCATGTTCTAATCGCTCTAATAGGATATTATGATCAACAGTATCAAACGCTGCACTGAGGTCTAGCAGGACAAGCACAGAGATGAGTCCACTGTCAGAGGCCATAAGAAGATCATTTGTAACCTTCACTAAAGCTGTTTCTGTGCTGTGCTGAGCTCTGAAACCTGACTGAAACTCTTCAAATAAACCATTCCTCTGCAGATGATCTGTTAGCTGTTTGACAACTACTCTTTCAAGGATTTTTGATATGAAAGGAAGGTTGGAGATTGGCCTATAATTAGCTAAGACTGCTGGGTCTAGAGATGGCTTTTTGAGTAAAGGTTTAACTACAGCCAGCTTGAAGGCCTGTGGTACATAGCCGATTATTAGAGATAGGTTGATCATATTTAAGATCGAAGAATTAATTAATGGCAGGACTTCTTTGAGCAGTTTTGTAGGAATGGGGTCTAAAAGACACGTTGATGGTTTGGAGGAAGTAATTATTGAAGTTAACTCAGAAAGATCAATTGGAGAAAAAGAGTCTAACTTAATATCAATGGTACTAAGAGTAGCTGTAGATAATATTACATCTGTGGGATGATTATTGGTAATTTTTTCTCTAATGATAAAAATTTTATTTGTGAAGAAGTTCATGAAGTCATTACTAGTTAACGTTAAAGGGATGGTTGGCTCAAAAGAGCTCTGACTTTTTGTCAGCCTGGCTACAGTGCTGAAGAGAAACCTAGGGTTGTTCTTATTTTCTTCAATCAGTGATGAATAGTAAGATGTTCTGGCTTTGCGGAGGGCTTTCTTATAAAGCAGCAAACTATTTCTCCAGGCTAAATGATGATCCTCTAGATTTGTGACACGCCATTTCCTCTCCAGATTACGAGTCATCTGCTTTAGGGTACGTGTTTCAGAATTATACCACGGAGTCAGGTACTTCTGATTTGAGGCCTTAGTTTTCACAGGAGCTACAGTATCCAGAGTCGTACGTAGTGAGGAGGTGAAATTATTAACAAGATAATCGACCTCTGTTGGGGTAGCGTTCAGATAGCTGCTTTGCTCTGTGTTGGTACAGGGCATTGAAGATGATAACAGTGGGTGGATTATATTCTTAAACTTAGTTACAGTGCTTTCAGAAAGACATCTACTTTGATAAAGTCTACTCTTCACCGCTGTGTAATCAATTATTGTAAAAGTAAATGTTATCAGGAAATGATCAGACAGGAGAGGGTTTTCAGGAAACACTGTTAAATGTTCAGGTTCGATGCCATATGTTAAAACAAGATCTAGAGTGTGATTAAAGTGGTGGGTGGGTTCTTTTACATTTTGAGAGAAACCAATTGAGTCTAATAACAGATTAAATGCCATGTTGAGGCTGTCATTTTTAGCATCTACATGGATGTTAAAATCACCCACAATAATTATTTTATCTGAGCTCAGAACTAAATTAGATATAAAGTCTGAGAAATCAGACAGAAACTCTGTGTAAGGCCCAGGTGGACGATAGATGATAACAAGTAAGACTGGTTTCTGAGTTTCACAGCTGGGGTGGACAATGTTAAGCATCAGGCTTTCAAATGAATTAAAAGTCTGTCTTGGTCTTTCATTAATTAATAGGCTGGTGTGAAAAATTGCTGCCACACCGCCCCCTCGGCCTGTGCTTCGAGATTTCTGGTAGTTAGAATGGCTCGGGGGTGTTGATTCATTTAAACTAACATAATCATCCTGCTGCAACCAGGTTTCTGTAAGGCAGAGTAAATCAATTTGTTGATCAATTATTAAGTCATGTACTAACAGAGACTTGGAGGAGAGAGACCTAATATTTAATAATCCACATTTCACTGTTTTACTCTTTGGTTCAGATGTGGATACTGTATTGTTCTTTCTTTGTGATTGTTTATGTTTAAGTTGTTTGTTGCTGGTTTTTAGTTTGTTTTTTGTCTTTTTGGAAGCTGACACAGTCTCTATGGAGATGGGTTTTTGGGGGGGTAGCAGGAGGAGAGAAGCTGCAGAGAAGCGTGTAAGACTGCAACTCTGCTTCCTGGTCCCAACTCTGGATAGTCATATTTTGGGGGGTTTAATAAATTTGTCCATATTTCTAGAAATGAGAGCTGCTCCATCCAAAGTGGGATGGATGCCGTCTCTCCTAACAAGACCAGGTTTCCTCCAGAAGGTTTGCCAATTATCTATGAAGCCCACATATAGAAAACACTTGCACAGAAAAAAGTGCTTGTATGAATGTGTGAATGAGGCAAGTTGTGTAAAGTGCTTTGAGTATTCAGAATAGGAACGCGCTATGTAAGAAACAGTCCATTTACCATTACAAAAATCTGCTTCTTTAGTTTGGAAAAAGTCCACAGAAACAAAGCAAACAGTCTTTGAAATAGTGGCACACTATCAGTTCTTGTTTTACTTTTTGTACGATGACAGCAACGACAGTCTTCCCTGGGAAGAGGGGACTTCTGGTGTGAACATCCAACATGCTGCATGGGACTGTTGTGGCAGAGTTGATGGGCAACGACGAGGTGGAGGAGTAGACCCTGAGGTTCCTTGCCTTGTTACTGCCTTACTCTCTTGTTACTCTCCAGGTGTCACCTTGCTGCTTTCCCGCCATCAGACTAGTCCTCCCCAGCTGCGTTTATGGCCAGAATGTGGGCTGAGGATGAGGAGTCAGCTGACCCAGTGGCTTCCTCTACACCCTTGGCAAGAAAGAAGCGGTGCCTCCGCTGTCGGCTCACCCCATCGCCATAGGAAACCACAGCCTCTCTGAATAGAGTGGACATCAAGCCATTGGATCAAGTAGTGGGGTAGAGTAATGGCAGCTTCTCGCCATCAGCTCTCTCTAGAACTGAGAGAGCTGGGATTCCTTGGGGGGTCCTAAAAAAAGTACCCCTTATGAGGTCCTAGAGCCAAAAATCGACCTTGCCATAAAAAGTGCTATAAAAAGATTATACATTAATATTTTTTTCCACTTTAAATTAGCCAATATTTTAGACCTACTTCTCCTTGAAATATTCATATAAAGTTTTAATTATATTTCGCGGATTTTAACCCTTTATATCCCGGTTTTGTCACATGAGCGCACGGCCGTTTTTGGCGAAAAAAATGAAAAAATGAAATATTTTCCATAAAATACATTTGAAAGTTATATTTTATTGTACTTTTAATTAGGCCTTTGGATGGACCAAAGATTGGCACCAACAGTCATTTCGATCGCCTTTTATTTTTTTTGCAGGAGCGCATTTCATAAAATGCACACACTATCGGTCCCAATCGACCACGCCCAAAAAAGTGCTATAAAAAATTTATACATTAATATTTTATTCCACTTTAAATTAGCCAATCTTTTAGACCTACTTCTCCTTGAAATATTCATGTCAAGTTTTAATTACATTTCGCGGATTTTAACCCTTTATATCCCGGTTTCGTCACATGAGCGCACTGCTTTTTTTGCCCCAAAAAACATAAAACTTGAATATTTTCCAAAAAAAACATTTGAGGTAATATTCAATTGTTATTATAATTAGGCCTTTAGATGGACTAAAGATTGGCACCAACAGTCATTTCGATCGCCTTTTTTTTTTTTTTCAGGACCAGAAAATGGTCTCCAGGCGGCAAATGCTCCTCCTCTAGGCCGAAATAAGTGCATTCTTGCCGGGGTAAGTCGCGACGATTACCGGGGCACGATCACCGGGGACTCATTTTTGCAGCACACACATCCGATACCACGTGACAACAAATACGTCATTTCCTGTTGACTAAAAAAAAAAAAAAGCACCCTCATATGGTCCTAGGGGCCGAAAATGGTCCCGCCCGATCAGCGGGCGAAGCCGCTGCTGCACGCCGGAAATGAGGCTTCATTCCCCGCAGGTCTGTCTAAGCAGCCCACTGTTTTCCAGCCCCGGGTCAAATGTGGAGCAAGGGCGCCACCCGGTGGACAAATAAAAAAATTACAATTCTAAGGCCTCTTCTACAAAACAAAAACGAAACCTAAGCCGTCACCCAGATGTTAACGGTAATAATTCTGCAGTGAAAAATAGCGTTTATAATGGAAGTCAATGGGGCGATTTATGGCTCTAGGACCTCAAGTGGATGGCGGTTTGTAGCTTAGCCACTTTAAGCTAATCGAATAAACGGAGACTGCAATTCTAAAGAAAAAAGGAAAAAAAAAAGTGTTGGAAGGTTTGGCTATATTCTATTCAACACAGTGAAAATGGCCTAATATTAAAAAACGCTGAGGACGAAAAAATGGCCGTAGGTCTCCCTGAGGGTTAAGACAATACTGACTTCAGATTCTGTCTGTCCCATGCACCGCCGATCCAGCGGAACTTGATTCACTAGGTTTTGTTTTCAGGTCGGCAAATAGAGAGATTGTGTTGCTTTCCTCCGTGTTGACAGAGTCGTAGGCTGTAAATGAAAGACTAAAGTCAGATTTTGGGAATATCAGGGCTGAGAGGGAAAAGGCTGCCTTTCTAATAAATGAGACTGCTGTCTCAGAGTGTGAGCTTAAGAACAACTTTGCATCTTGGAATCTGTTCGTGATACCTTACCTTATGTTTCCAAGTTTGCCAGTGTTAATTTGTCCAATTCTGAATCAAATGTCATGTCTGTATGTAACATGTTGGGGCCTGTCATGTTTCCTTCTGAACCAGAGAGATCGGTTAAGAAGTAGAAAAACAATTAAGCAAAGCAGCAAACAATTAATTTGTGTTAAATATCCTGCCAAGTTAAAGATAATTTTACCTTCCAAATGAGCATTTCCAAAGACTTTTAGTTCATTACAGTCTGCTGTGAATGAAACAGTTTGTCGGAGAGCACATTCCAGGACTGAATATTATACTTCTGAAGGGTCAAAGTCAGCTTTCATGGAACTAGGACTTGTGTGTTTAGAGACTGGCTCTGGTGTTTGTGCAACCTTGGCAATGTCTAGAGAGACAAGCTTTGCTGCTAACTTGGTGTCCTCAGAGACTAAGGCTCAGCCCAGGCCCTGTGCAGAAACTGAACTGGCAGCTTAATTTCTCGGTCTCAGCTCGGTGCTCAGGAGAGTCCACCAAGCATCTTGTTGTGTCAGCTGGGAGTTTAGGGCCCAACCAGCAGCTTCGTGTGTCATGTTGGGGTTCAGGAGAGCCCAGCCAGCAGGGGGACAGGATTTTTGTCATGTTGGATGTCTGTTATGATGTAATGTTTGTACATTTAAGATACAACACCCCAAACACTGGATGAAAACAAACCCACATACACATAGAAATATATGTATATTTCTATGTGTATTTGTATACAAAACAACAGCTTATGTCACTACAGAAAAGAATATAGCCCATATGGTTTTCACTGCCCTATGCATAGCCAAGAAAACAGTCCTCATGAAGTAGAAAATAAAAATAATCTTAATTCTAACCAATATAGAAATTATCTAATAGATTACATTAGTCTTGATACAGCCTCTGCCACCACATCAGATCAATTGCTCTGGGCTCCTTTGATCAGCTCCATCACCTAGTGGGGGTGGGGGGGGTCATAGTTTGGTCCCACCTTCGCTGTTGTGATTGGTGTGGGGGTAGGGACAGGCTTGGGGCGTCGGGGGATTCCCCAGAAGCGTTTTGCTTGGAGGGCTCAACCCGGGGTTGTGGTCATGGCCTGTTAAGGGCTCTGTTGGCTCTTAGGTGACGGTTTCCTCATGGCTGCGTGCAGCGGGGCTAGGGGAGGGTCTGTGCTGACGGATGTGGGTTACTGACCTGGGAGCCTGGCTCTCCCTGGGTGGGTCCAGGGCAGGCGGGGGGTTCTGGGGGTGCTCCGTCTCCGGGCTGGGGCCCTGGCTGGGCCTTGGGGGCTTGGGTCCTGGTTGGTGTGTCACCGGGGTTGTGGGCAGGTGGGTGTATGGGGGCTCAGCCCTGGTGCAGGGTGCCGCCGGTGCATCAAGCCACCTGGGGGGCTCTTCAACTGGTGGGGGAAGCTGTTACATCTTGCAGGAGGTCTCCTCTCTCCAGGAACTGACTCTGCAGGTGGGGAGAGATATAGGAGAGGTGGAGGAAGATCCTAGCCTGGGCGTCTATGTCTGGAAGATAAGTGGATGACGGGGTGGGTGCAGTTTTCTCTGTGGTGGGGTTGGGTGGGCTGCCCCGGGCTCTGTGGGGCCGGGCGGCGCTGCTGAACTGGGCCCCGGTCCGGATGGGCCTGGCTAGGAGGAGGAGTTGGCCGTCCGATTGGGGTCTGGAATGTGGGGCCTCCCTGCTGCTGCCGAGTCGGGGCAGTCTGCTTCTCTCCACCCCAGGGAAAAGGGTAACACTACCTGGGTCTAGGTGCAGTTTCCCCCTCCAGGGGCAAGGGTACCTAGACCTGGGGCTTAGAGTACGCTTGGGGAGTGTGATTGTGTGTACAGTGTCTCTTTATGTCTGTCTCCACGTTGGGTGAGTGCTGAGTAACTGCATATGAGAGCATGAGGGTGGGAATGGATGTCTGTATCTGCGTGTGCCTGTTTGTTTGTGTCTATATGTCAGGTTGGGTATCAGACGCCACCTCACTAGGGACATCTCAGGCCCTCCATGGTATGGAGGCCTTTCTCCCCCCACCACTCCCCCTGCCAGTGGCAGACATCGGTGCATTGGTGGTTCTTTGTGTCCGGGGATGGGCGTCCAGGTACCCACCGGCTCACTCCTTGGCGGCCGCTTATCGGGGCCTGGAGCCTGGGGCTCGCTCGGGCTCCTTCGGGGGTGGGGTGCCCTCGGCCTCTCGGCCTGGGGCTCGGTCACTCTGGCACAGCTGGCTGCAACCCCCCCCTGGCTTCTGCTCCACGGCTGCTGAGTGACCCCTCATCTGGGGCTCTCCTCAGCTCTTTCCGGGTTAGTGGCACGGTTTCCCCTCCGTTGGTCTTCCTTGGTCTCCTTTGCTCTTACGGCCTCTGGATGTCTGGAGCCTTGATCTCCTCCATACCTGCTTCATGCCCAGGAGGATGGGGCTTTGGCTCCCCACACCCTCTAGCAGATCATTATATGAAGGAACCTTTTAAATACAAGCGTGGTCACGCTCACAGGTATACACACGGGTGCTCACACAAAAAAACGACACCCTTTTTGGCTCCTACCTCAAAGCACACTGTGCGCTGTGGATCTTACGTGCTGCACAATAATATTTAATATTTAGTATTTACTGTTATATTCACATAGATCATCGCGATGTTGTTGTTTATTATATTGCTCTCTTTTTCTTTGCTTGTTTTCTCTTTTTTCTTTCTCAACAGGTGATCCAGGTGATTGATATATGTATTTTTTGTCTGTTTGTTTTGTTAGTTTTTGCCCCTTATCACCGTCCCTCTTCCCCGCTCTTTTTCTTTCCCTCTTTCTTTCTCCCTTTTCTTTTCCCCAGTCAAGTCTGTCCCACAGTCGATGGTCATTGTGAAAAATAAGTCATCTTTAAATAATCAATCCCAGGTGTTATGGGGAACATCATGGGAAAATGTCAACCATCGCCATTGCTGAATAAGTGTATTTGTAATATTTTATTATAAGTTTATTCAATAAATGAGTTCAGGTTACTGAGAATTTAATTTGGAGAATAAGAGTTGTTTTAGCAAATCTCTACAGCCCCCTCAGACAATAAATGTTTTTTGTTTGTTTGTTTTTAAAATAATCCTAATCTTCTAATAATCTTTATTTATTTATTACTTGGAAATAATCATAGGAAAAAAAAGACTTGGTCTGAATAGTGTCAGCCAATGATTTTTGGGAAGTGTTTATTACCCTCTGTGTAGCTTACCTGTTCTCACTAGTGGCCCCTAAGTACACTGCACCCAGGCAGTAGGAGAGCATGCTCTCCACTGAGGAGCAGTGCTGCCGGCAGCAGCTTCCATCCAGGTTATTTTTCCTCAGGACATGGAGGAAGTGCAGCCACTGCTGGGTTTTCTTTACCAGGGCATTGGTGTTCTGGGTCCAGGTGAGATCAGCAGAGAAGTGGATGACCCGAAACCTGAAGGTGGAGGCAGATTCCACCTTTTCTCCATTTATGATGAGAGTGGAGTGGATCTGTCTGTGCCTCCTGATATCCATGAGAAGTTCTTTCATTTTAAGGACTTTCAGCTTCAGATTGTTTTCTGGTGACAAATTCTGTACCTCCTCCATACCTGTGCAGAGGGGGTGGCAGAAGGGGTTTGAGCACCTGCCCCTTTCCAGAAGGGTGCCCTAAGTGCCCTTTTCTTGAGACATTTATTTTTTTTAAATTTTTTTAATGTGTGTGTGTGCGTATGCAGTCCTGCCTGTACCCCTCAACAATAACATTTTATTATTAATTACAATTTTGCTAAATAAAAGGATCTGGCTTGTGTTAGTCACATGACGACCATTAACCAATGCTCGTCCTTGAGCAAGCGTGCTCTGCCATCGAGGGTGAACAAGCTCACAACGAGCATGCACATTTTTTGCTGTTTTCAAACATGAAAATTGTGAAAAAATTATGATAACTATGAAAAAACTATGATGACTATGAAAAAACTGTGACAACTATGAAGAACTGTGGCAACTATGGTGAGCATAACAGATGACCTGACAGTGAACAAAGGAAAACAGAGGACTTAATACACACAGGAGGTGATCAGGGGAAGTGGGAACACATGGGGAAACAGCTGACTGAAATAAACATAATGACACCACAGGGGAGGTGAACCTCTGGAATATTATCAAGAATTTGGAGACTACTGCTCAATTCCAGGTTCTTAAACATCAGTGTCTCCGGTGTGGGTAGGAGTGTCCCATGAAACGTGTTGTCTTCTCCCTGAAGAATGTCGAGGGCCACTGTAAATGGCCTCATGACAGTGCAGTACTCCCTTTAGGACTCATGTTCCTGCTCTGTCATGGCTGTCAACCCAAACTTGGAGAAGATGGTGTTCAGCTCAACCAGAGAAATCTCGCAGATTTTAGCCATGGAGTCATAAAACGAATTCCATCTGGTAGTGCAAGGAACTAGCAGTTTCTTTCCAATAATGCCATCCACTGTCTCTGCGGCCACTTTTGAATGACTGGCCTTGTTCCATAACCCTGTGCACTTTGTGGTAGCACTTCTATATACCACTTTTACTTCTGGTCGTGATAGTAACTGCTTGTCAACATCATTTCAAGAAACAAGGTTTAATGTGTGCGATGCACATCTCTGATGTGGTCGCAAAGTGATCACCACACCAACATTATCATCATTGTCATTATCACCAACACGGTTTTTTAAGGCATCGTTCATGTTTGTAAAAGTTACCTCATCCTCATCCTCATCATTCTTAGAGTCATCCTCCTCAACTGGCTGGTACTTTTTGAAGGCCTTGACAAAATTAAGGCCCTTGTCCATCACAGTTGATGTTATTTTGTGGGATATGCCGTAGTGTGAGTGAATCTTGTCCAACTCAACAGCAATATTATGGTAATTTTACACCAAAATTGCTTTTATTATTTGCTGTACAGATGTTTGGTGACTAGTTTTGTTGAAGCATGTGACGTTGAGAGGTGCTTTATAAGATTCGAATTGCTTACAACTTCTGTGTAGAACTTCAAGGTGAAATAAGTGAACTGAATCCACTTATGAATAAGGCTGAAACCTGACAAAATCTGGAAGATATGAACTGCTGTGAATATTATATTTCCCTGTAAGTTCTTGTTTCCTCAGAACCAGGCAGTCAGTGATGGGAATAATGACGTTAAAATAAACGGCATTACTAACACTATTACTTTTTTTAGTAATGGGTAATCTAACTAATTACTTTTTCTATCATTACAAGGCAAATGTGGTGCAGGCACTCAATCAACAGAAGCCCCCAACCTGTTCACATCTCTAATCATTTTGTTCTTCCCCACTCGGTAAAACACCAACCGATATTGTTTTCCACTGTTAGTTTTCTTCCAGGAGCCAGACCAGGCGACACAGAAGGAACCCTGAAACTGCTGCCTAAGGATAAATATGTTTTTTCAGCCACTGTCGTTTCCCTCTCTTCTTAGATTGCCTGAGATCTTCAGCCTGATTAGCTCCTATGCCTTGTTATTTTGCATTGTGATTTACACAACTCTGCGTGTTTCAGTGATATTAGGGTGATTATGGTAATCCCAGGCAGTGTCAAGCAGCCCAATGACAACGAAGGTTGGTTAAGAGAAGAGAGAATGATTGAGTTGGATGGCAAAAACAGACATTTTATTGGGCATTTAGGGTTATTTTTATAATGTTTTTTTTTTCTTTTCTTTTTTTTTACTGTTTTGTTTTTGCTGTTTGCTGTGTTGTTTTCTGTGTTACATACCAATATTTGGATATGCACTGTTTACTGTAATGACCCTAATATCACTGAAAAGCACAGGGTTGCTGCCAAAGGTTCAAGATTATGGTACTTTGGCCTAAACGTTTGACCTAAAACCAATGGGAGCACCTGCGCTCCCATCAGATTTAAGCTGTTCTGTTTTTTTGGGTCCATCTCTGTGACACATGACAATGGCTGCAAGTGCAAGAATGCAACCAGAGAGTGGAAAAAAAACAAAAAGGATTTTTAATATTTTCTAAACCAATTATATTTTCTACTCTAAGCATGCCATTAGTTCCACTGGCATATATCAAATCAACAAGGGCTTCTGGAAGTGTGTATTGTTCCTTGCACTGGGTAGACAAAAACAAACTTTCAGATTTCTAAATTCAGTTGATATCAGCAAGTTTCACACATCTGTTTTTATTAACATTAGTATACATCTTACAAATTACTAATTGTAATCCTTTAGATCCAAGGATGAAAATGCTTCATTACTGTGCACAAACATTATATTATAACAGAATTTTGGAGTCATGCATAGTGAATAGCTGTTCATAGTTACATTCTAGACAGTTAATTTAAAATCAATTGCTTTTGCTTTTTTTTTTTTTTTTTACCCTTTTGTGTTTGTTTTCATGAAATTTTGTGTTTTATGTGCTATTTCACTCCGAATAGTTTTTTCTTTGACAGCAAACAAGAGTTGCAGCTTGAGGTTATTGTGGTAGAACAGAAATCAGGAGAAAATCAGGAGAACTGTGTGTGTTCAACACACACTAGAAACAAAATAGCCCCTTTTTGTACAACAAAAGCCATGCATGTGGTTTTTAATTACTTGTATCTGTATATATATATATATATATATATATATATATATATATATATATATATATATATATATATATATATATATAAAATTGTACATACGTACACATTTAAAGTGCAGAAAATGTTTATCACAATTATAGTACAGGTCTGCAACGAATCAAGCAGATAATGATGGTTATAGAGAAATGGAGAGCAGCAGAGTGGTCTTGACATACAAATCACTGGCAATGTTGTAATCAGAAGTTGTCAAATTTCTTTTTCATTAGTTGTCAGTCTAAAGAGGGTAGAGCTTATTGTATGTGAAACTTGAGACAAAACAGAGTGAGTTTAAATGAACACTAAGAATCTTATTTCTGAGTACATTTTAGTTCTTGAATGCATTCTGTTGAACTCATTAAACTGAAGTCAGCATTAGGTCCTCCTTCTTGGTTGCTGATACAAGATTTAATTTAATAATTGAAAACTTCATTACTTTATAATATACAGTGATAGATAGCTTGACCGCCAAAGAGAAACAAAACAAAGCGTTCTTTGTTTTTATTGTTATAGTTTCCGTAAATTCTGTAAATTGATGAACATCTTTTCATCATTTTGTCCATTTGTAGTGTGTTGGGTCTTTTTATGTAAGTGTAATGAAAGTAACTTTATAATGAAATGACTACAGCTTTACAGTTTTAAAACCTTCTCAATAAGGGGGTTTGACAACATTTAACTTATTAATCCATTGCACACAAATGTGCGGTCCTGCAAACACATGTAAACATTTATGCAATATGAAGCATTTCTTGCACCAGTTGTGCATGGTGACTTTTAGTTTTAGTTTTATCTGCCTTGCTTGCCCTGAAAGAATATCACTGGTTTGAGTTTTTGACTCAAGTACTATATTTTTTTTCCCTTTTCACGCTACAATTGTGGAGTTTCAAAAATATTTTATGTTGTGAGGGCATACGATGCAATTGTCTAAAAATAAAGTTACATTACTGTTATAAATTAACTGCTATTCTTCACTGCTGCCCCCATTTGATTACTTCATGATTTGGAGAAGATGGAGCCTTTTGGTGCATGTCTTCCTGCCCTTACGCCACTCTTGGCTCCAGCATGAAGGCCACCTTCATGGGCCTGTTGGATCCTGATGGCTTCTCTCAGGTTCTGAGCTCGGACTTCCTTGTTCTGGATTTCCTCTGCTACTCGACTAGGGAACCATCCCCTTTCACCATCATGGAGCCGTTCACCCATCATCCAGCCTGGAATAAAGAAGACCAGACCCAAGGTGACCAAAGACAAAATTACAGAAAATAATGCAGAAACCAAAACGTATTAGGTAGAAAAAGCAATTGTTTTTGATAACAAACATAAGCAGATTTTGTATCTACATACCATCATCTGTTCTCTCTAGGAGGTTCAGAACATCAGCCATTTCAGTAGAGAGTTCATCTGGTTCCTGAGCTGAGTATGACTGAATACACTGCACCTGTGGAGAATCTGATAAAAGTCATAGACAACTTAAATTCATGTCTACACAGACAAAGAAATTTACTTGTGGGTTCCGTATTCTGTCTCACCTGGTTGGTGGGCACTAGTAGACATAAAGCGTGTGCGCCGGTTAGGAGTGAGTGCACATATCCATCGAAGCTTATCACTCCTGCCCACATGATAGTACTGATTAATAATCATTTAAAGAAAACCGACTACCACGTTGCTTTATGGTATTTTCACCTTTTTTTGCAAGCAGACAGTCCATACAAAACAATTTAAACCTGTAAGATCCAAGCCAATGCCATGACTCCTTCCATAGAGGGAATTGTAGAACATGTGATCTTGGACCATACTTGGAGCATGATTATTCCTGCTCCCCACTGACCTGCACTTACTCTGCATTTAATGATCCAGGCAAATGTACACTTTAGTTTGTCTCAGTAGTTCAGCTTATCAATATCATGCACAGACTTGTTTCCTACATGAACTTATGGAAATTTCTTTACAAACTACAATGAAGTTCATGATTTCACCCATTCTGTGGCATAACTGGAGACATTTCAGAAGTGGTAAAAAGCTTCAGAAGGACTAAATTGCTTTACTTAAACAATTTTGCAAAGTTTGCTCACATACAAAGGAAGGCCCAGTCCTTTAGGTTTCTTGACTGTCGCAATATTTTTCTTGCCTTGTCATATTTTTCCTGTCTTTACACTGTATTTTACAAATAATGGAAATAGAAGACATGATAGAAACTGCTTAATGGAATCCTAAGAGGATTCTTCTCTGAATACTCACATACTGGAGGTCTTGAGCATATAGTTGACCTCACGCTCATCTTGGTTCTCAAGCAGCTTAAGATTAAAAACATTGGCCAGCTGCTGACCTTGGTCTTCAAGATCTTCTGTTCTCAACATGGCCCGTGTACAGGAGTCAATAACCTGGAACTTGTCCCCACTGGTAACAGTGTAACAGAATTAATATCCCCTGTTTTACAGAGCAACAGTAAAATAATCTGTTGTAATCTAAACATTTCGCAGTTTCCACTTTATTTGGCACACTTTAGTAAAGTAGTCTAAACAGTAATCCTTAGTAAAGATAGCTTTTAGTTTTTAGTGAAGCTGTTTTAAACACATTATTTAATTTATCGTCAGTACAGTAGGAGGGAATATCAGCTTATTATATAATTATATAATTGACTAAACTAGCAAAAAAGGTAGACTAATTAACTAGTCTAAAACTAAGAAACTAAGAAAATTTGAAAACCATTTATGAATAATGCAAGCTGTTCAAAAATTCATAAAAATCACTTAAATAAGAGTTAAAATCTAAAATAACAAAACAATAACTCATCGATACATTTTCTTCCGCTTATCTGAAGTCTAGACTAGCTAATCTTAAGCTAGCGTGTTGTAGGTTCGACCCTCCTGTTCCAGAAAGAAATTAGCAGGAACACCAGAGGGGCAAAATACAAGCTACAACACAACGCTCCAGTGGACATCAACATATATGTCCTACCAAGCACGGCCAAACAATTTTCTACATGTATATCACACCACAAACATAACTAAGTGTCTTACTGAACATGATCCGGAATCAGAATCAGATTACCTTAATAATCCCTAAGGAAATTATGTTATGTTATGTTATGTTATGTTATGAATCCTACCATCCATGAGCAGGAAAAAGATCTCGGCTGTGGGTATACCCTGGATGTTTAGTTTGGTTGATGAGATTTTTAAGAAGTGTTATATTTGACCAAGCAAATAAAGGTTTTTGTCAAAAGACTGAAATTCAGAACTGAACCTAAATCAATGTCAGGTGCCAATTAAATATCTATTCAAAAAATTTACAAAACTATTGTGTTAGAGTACTTTACTAAATGCTTACCTGCGTTTGGTGACCAGCAACAGATTATTGAAAAGGAACAGGTAGACAGGCTGGTAGAGCTTACGGCTTCGCATGGTCCTAGTACTCTTTGGTCCACCCATTTGCTGTACGTCGCCCTTCTTTAGCAACCAGCGTGAGTGGGAAATGATGGGCACAGACTACAAGGTTAAGAGAAATAACAAACAAAAAGGGGTACAGACTTACTGAATTGTTCCAAAACAGAATACATTTGGAAATTCAATTAACATAGCAGTGACCATTTACCCACAAGCAAAGAGAAAGCAGTTGCTTTGGGTGATATGGAAAACATCTCAGTCAAAGAGATAAACACAACTGTTTATTAATGAATGTTTAATTAACAATGAGAATAATAGCCAGCTCAAGATGTCCATAAATCTAAATCAATTATCTGAAACAATACATTTTCTCTGTGTGTCAAAAAGAAACAGGTACATGTTGGAACCAGAACTTGACCAGAATTCTCCTTAGACTTCTCATTTGCTGCATGTCTTGCAACAAATTAACAAATGAAGGTCAAACAGTTCTTGATCTCCGTTAGGTGTTTTCTTTGCTGCAATTTGAGCAAGAAAACCTAACTCCCGATGTTAAAAGGAGTCTGCTACTTGACCTCTGTGAAGCATTGATGATTAGGATGGTAATTGTATCCTCATTACCAGAAGTACCCTACCATTAAGACCATGTCTGATGAGGCTTTAGTGGACATGCATCTCTCTTCTCCTGTGTCAGGTCTCTGCTGAATGTTTTTTGTTTCCTATTTTTAAGGACATGACTTTTAGGTACTTTCAGGTACTGTTCATCTACTGCAGATCAGTTTTTATGCCACTTCTTCTTTTACCATCCACTTGCTAGTTTCCTCAAATTTCAAATGTGTTCCACATAATGCCAAAATATCCCAAGTTTTCAGCTAATAGCTATTTGGTAATCACCTTTTGGGAGAAAAAATATTATATTCTATGCCCTTCAAACTGTGTTATTATTGATAAATATGTGATGATCATAGATTCAACTAAAAATATTGGGGAAAAAAGTGTTTTTCACAGTCCCCTGGTCCTCCCTTGCTATCGAACCTGTAGCCCATGCCGTCATTCACAGCTGTCATCTTAAGGCTGACGTTTCTCCACAGTCACAACCAGATTGTTACAGTCCCAGTCACAATTTAATGGTCTAAAACAGTTCTTAGTTTTGTGTCTGCTTCCTGGTATGAAATCTTTTTATCTTAGTGCAGACTGACCCTTAATGCTGACCTTTTGTGTCCAGCAAGTGCATCTTGGCCTAGCATTGGCTTGGTGACAGAATGATTATGGCCATTATGAACTCACTGGATTCAGACTCCCTCCAGAAACCCCTCTCCACACATGGAGCTCAGCTGGAAAAGCAGAGATGATGGTTCTCTACCACCTCACTTCCAAACAGGAAGTAATTATCATCTCCATGTATCCCATTAGAGTCCTATTGTGTTTCAGTCTGGTGAGAGGCAGAGCACTCAATGTGGCCCAAGCAATAATTAACTCCAATGATGACTGCTGCTATGCTTTGACTCAACAGAACTCTGACTTTTTGTCATCCTGGCTATAATGCTAAAGAGAACCCTTAGCTACAGCACTTTCAGAAAGACATCTACTGTTGATGAAATGTGTTCCTCATTATTGTAAATTTAAATATTATTATGAAATAATACACATAAACAGCTCCATTCAAAGTGCGATGGATGTCTCTTCTAACAAGACCAGGTTTTCCTCAGAAAGTTTCTCAATTAACTTTAAAGTCCACATCAGTTTTGGACACCACTCAGACAGACAGAGAGTGACTGAAGGGGAACTGGGAAGGGGAGCAGAGAAAATTATAGAGTCCGGCATTGTTTTGGCCAAGTTACACACCAATTGACTAAAAGTGATACTGTACTGCAGAAAGTCAACACCAAGTGAGAGTGCCACCTAAACGAGGATCTCAATCCTAAAGAAAACCTGTGGAGTTAGCTGAACCTTTGAGTTGCCAAGAGGCAGGCAAGAAAGTCATTGTGCTGTGAGTTTCTATAAAAAGACATGGGCCAGCATTTTTCCTGAGATGTGTGCAAACCTGGTGACCAACTACAAAAAAAAGTTATTTTTTGTTTATTCACTCTGTCTAATGAGTCTGCACTTCGGTCCAAAAACCAATATACTCCCCCTTGATTGAAAAAGCTTGTTACAATAACATGTATTTTACCTTGGATTTAAACTCAAGTGTCTTTTCAATGCTGATAAGCTCCTCGGTGCGACTCATTTTCCGCACCCCTTCATTACACTCTTTTACAATCTGAGAAAGAAACAAAAATTAGAGACAAAGAAAAAAATGATTTACCCCATAAAACAGGAAAAGACTAAACATAAATTCAAACTGTCCATAGTGTTATATTATTATGTATGTTGTATATATTGCAACCCCAACTCTATAACATTTTAATGGAATTAAACAGAATTCAAATACCTGCAGATCTCATAAACCAATATTTTAGCTACAATACAACACAAGGAATGAAATAAGTATAAAATAAAACATTTGACTATTTCATGAAAATATTTAATCACTTTGAATTTGTTACATTCTCTAAAAAGTTGACAAAAGCCTGAAAAAGTAATGCTAAAAAGAAACAAGGGGAGGAACATTTTGCAGCTAATTGGTTTAACTTGCTGTAGACAAGTTAGCAAAAGTAAAGATGTGATTCACCAGTTTCCACAAAACTGGCCGTCCAAAAAATATAGTTTAATACTCTAAAGCCTAACATGTTGCTGGTGTCAGACAGTTATTTTGCAACATTTTTTTAAAACATCTGTAATGATTTTAATGTGGCACCTTGACTGGGATTACTGTAATGACCCAAATATCAGTTGTTGCTTTCAGGAACCATTGGAATTTTACTATTGCACCAGTGGTACAAAAGTTACTGTACTAGTTTGACCTAAAAGTTCTATCGTGCAAAGAGCATTATGAATCAAAATTTGAAATTTGTTTTTTAAATGATATTCATTGTATCCTTCAGTCTAAAAACAAGAGCGATCATCTGACTAATGGGAGCTTGCTTCAAAAGCCTGCATCTCTGACAATATGAGGCCTCATTAGTGATACTGGCAACCTTGCACACCAAGGTATATACAACAACATATGCGCTCATCCAGATAATGCCTTATGTGAATTGCATTTTAAAAATGCTGAACTGCTTACTGTAGATATTTTTAAAAATCAAGGTTTCATCGTATAAGAGTCTAGATTTACCTGCCTGCAGTCAAGACTTCTCACTAACTGAAAACACTAAACATAATGAAACAAAATGGGAAATAAGACCTTTTGATTGTATCTCTTAGGATTTTATATCAGACAAGAATGGGAAAGCATTCTTCTCCTCAGTTCCCATACATTTCCAGACTGTTGTTAAAAGAAAAGTCGATGACGCTACACAGTAATAAACCTTGTCAAAACTTTTTCGAGACATCCCATATGGAAAAGAAATAGTAAAAACTTATATGTGATTACTCATGAAAGTGGCCACTTTCATGAGTAAATCATATAAGGCTTACATGATTTACTCATGAAAGTGGCCACTTTCTCATTACTTTCATACATTGTTTTAGTAAGTATCCAAAACATACAAGTTTCATTATATAATTTTTCAAGGGATCTTATATCTGTTTTCACTCTTGTATGCTTTTCATACAAGTTTCACACAAGACAGATACAAACTTTATAAGATTTATATATATCTTTTCCATATGGGATGTTGCTGCCACCAAGTTCAAGTTCAACTAAAAATGTTTTTAAAATGGGGCAGTAGTAATAGTGTCATAAATCAATTAATTATTAGAAAATCAAACGCTGAAAAAGGAAATAAAATGAAAAATGTTGCTCACCTTCTCCAGTTCATGATGTGCTTTTATGGCATTTGCTTCCCTCTCTGAGTTTTCTTCAGCTTTTTTCAGAATGTTCTGTCGAAGACAAAGTGGTCATCATCATCATCATCATATACATTTTCTTTGCAAGCGTTCACTGCGTAAAACGTTAAAGGAACACTTCAAAATCACATCAGATTTCACTGGAAAAAAAGAGCATGGTAGATAATGTTGAAATTTAAAGTCAGTTGGGATAGAAAGGACCACATCATTTGATGGAATGTAAAACTATTCACCTATAAAAAGTCAAACTGAAACAAAAAAACAGCAGGCTACTTGTGATGGTCCGTTTTGAGTTTTGGGGATGCTTAGTGGTTTCTAGTTTTGATTATCTTTGTATTATAGTTTTTACATTTTGTACTGTTGTAATTCTGACCTTTTATTATAGTGTCATTGTTATGTCCCAGTTATTTCTGCACTGAGTTACCGCAAGGTTGTTTTTATTTCCTTTTTGTGTCCCCATTCTGTCCCCTCAGTCTTGTCTCTTGTCTCTTAGTCTTGGTCTCTGTGTTCATTACTTCCTGTTTTATTTTGACATCCCTTGTTCTGTGTGCATTCAAAATGAAAGATTCTGAGGTCTAACCTGGAGGCATTGGATGGAGTGAAAGATAATGTCCTAGAGGTTTTCTACTGTATTCAAGTAAGTGTGGGGGCCAGTCAATAGTATCAATTCCTTCATCCTCCAGGAACTGCCCGCATACTCTAGCATCATAAGACAAGGCATTGTTGTGCATCAGGAGAAACCCATGAACCACTACACTAGTGTAGAGTCTGACAATGGGTCCAAGGATCCTGATAACCCTGGACCTCAAGTTGCTTTTGCCTAGCCTGTAGGGGTCTGTACGTCCCTTCAATGATATGCCACCCCAGACCATCATTGACCCATCAAAGTGGTCATACTGAATGATGTTATAGGCAGTATAATGTTCTCCCCAGCTTCTCCAGACCCTTTCACATCTGTAACATGTGCTCTGAACAAACCTGTTCTCATATGTAAAAACCACAGGGCACCAGTGGTTTGGCAATACCAACTGGGATCCAGAATTCTGGGTAGAGAGTAGAAGGGTCTACTACAGGATGTGGGGCCATCAGGCCACATTCATGAAGTCTGTTTCTGATTGTTTAGAGACATTCACACCACTGGCTTGCTGGCTTATCCTTGAACTCATCCTGTGCCTCCTTGCACAGAGGAACAGATTATGGTCCTGCTGATAGGTTGAAGACCTAGAGCAGGGGTGGCCAACTCCAGGCCTCAAGAGCCGGTGTCCTGCAGGTTTTAGATATCACCCTGGATCAACAAACCTGAATCACATGATTAGTTCATTACTAGGCCTCTGGAGAACTTCAAGAAACGTTGAGGAGGCAATTTAGTCATTTAAATCAGCTATGATGGATCAAGGACACATCTAAAACCTGCAGGACACTGGCTCTCGAGGCCCGGAGTTGGCCACCCCTGACCTAGAGTAACTTTCTGTTTTCTTATGCTACAAGTAGTGGCACTGGCAAAGTGCAAAAAATAGTGAAAAAACAATCAGGAAAAAAATGTCAGTGGCTTTCACCTTTTGAGGAATTGTCTTGTTACACATCTAGTGAACCTGTTGTTAATTTGATTAACACCAAAGCAGCTTAAACTGTTTAAGAACCCCTTGTTTGTGTGTTTGTTTGTTTGTTTGTTTGAGGTGTGTGTTTATGCAACACTGTCTTTGGAACAAAATCATGGTCCCCCATGGTACCTAAGCCTACCTCAAAGTATGAACAAGAGACAAATAACTGAAGTCTAACTGACTCAGATATTGCCCAGATTAACAAGGTCCACGTCAAGTTTTCAGGAAACAGGACATACTGATGAGTAGTGGGATAGGGATACTGGAACAAACCATACATAACTGATAACACAGAATGAATTGGTTGTTACTATGCCAGCAAACCCACTGAGGGAGGTTATTTACAACGCATATGGGAACTGTGGATGAAGTGAGAACCAGCATTCCTCACTGCCACCTGCTCCTGGATCACTGTTTGGTTAGAAATAACCAAACAGCATCAATCAGTCCAACTCAGTGTGTTCCTTCTTCCTAATGTTGCTCTCACTTGGTATTACTACGTCTATCACTACAGCCGTCTTATTCTGCATGTCTACCACTACTATGTCCAGTGGTTAGCCACCACCATTTTCTCTGCCTGTATCTGGAAGTCCCACGGGATCTTAGTTCGGCAATTCTCCACTACCCCTGGGGTGTCTCACATTTTGACCTCGGGACTTCCAGGCCATATTCAGCACAAACACTTCTGTATACTATGCCGGCCACTTGGTTATGGCGTTCCATGTATGTTCCTGCCTGCTAGCATCTTGGACCCTGCTGTTATGTGCTGGATTGTCTCAGGGGCATCTTTACACAGCCTGCACCTGGGTTCTTGCCTGGTGTGATAGACCCCAGCCTCTATGGATCTTGTGCTCAGAACTTGTTCCTCTCCTGCCATGATTAGTGCCTCTGTGCACTACATCACTCCAGGTGGCCTGGAGTGATGTCTCCTTCACTCCAGGCATACAGCGTGATTTCGTCTAGCACTCCAGCTTTGTCCAGCCACTGGTGGGATTTCTGGATGTCAGCCAATTCCTCTATCTGCCAGTGGTACATACTGTGCAGGGGCCTATCCTTCCATGATGGTTCCTCCTCTTTAGGGATGGGTATCGAAAACCGGTTCTTGTTGAGAACCGGTTCCCACTGTTTCAATTCCTTGGAATTGTTTGCCATTTTTGCAAATGATTAAATAAATAAATAAATAAATAAATAGAAGTAAATAAATATAGGCTTTTTTATAGTCCATCCAGGCAGTGCACAGGTTGGTCTGGTTTTATGGTCTCGAGTGACTGCTTTATCTATCAGTAGATATAGCTTTGCCCCTCTGGTTTTTCTGTCTATTCCTTTCTGAGCCATATAGCTGTTCATCTTAGCTGCTACAATGACAGGATCTTTCATGTAGTGTTGAAGCAGGTCTTTAGGGTTTAGGACTGTCCTGCCTTCACTTAGCCAGTCTGGGTATGTCTCATCCATTAACAGCTGGTTCATTTGTTCTGCCAGGTGCAGTTAACTTCTTTAGACCGTAGATGTACATGTAAGAACTGTCCAACTCTTCAAGCTGTCCAGCTCTTCATGCTTGAGTCTATTTCTTGGATGTCTTCTCATTATGATGGTTACTTAATCCTGTTTAGGGAGGTTACTTTGGTCTGTTATTAGCTCCACGGGCCACTGAGCATTGTTATTATAAGTTGCCGCCGTCTCCGATATGCTCTGTCACCACCCTTGGTGGGGCTGTTCTCATATTGTTCCCCTGCCACTGAGAGCACATCTTGGATGGTTCAGTGGAGTACAGCTGGTTTATGCTCCTGGCTCCTGGAAACAGCCTACATACCAAATGAAAAGGATGGGCATGGCTCCAGACAGTTCTGTGATATAAAGGTCATTTGAGGTCAGCTTCAGTCTGAGATTTGATTTAGCATTCAACATGCTTGTCACAAATGGAAAAAGAAAGTGCATGGCTTTCCCTAAAGTATTTACTGGGCAGCTGTGTCCAAAAGTCCAACCATGTCTGATTTCTGAAAGGGGACTTCAGTGTCTCGTCACAAGACAGTTCTATTAAACTCTCCTGCTGAACAACTGTAAAATCTTCAGACATGTCAGATGCTTTGATGCTGATGCCGTTTCTCATCCAGCTATTCACTTCTGCTGTCCCTGGAAAATATTTACTGAACTGTTGTCTGAAAGAGACAAAGAATGTATTTTTTTTGTATGTAATTTGTATAGTTTTTTTTTCTCTCTTATTTCTTTTCTAAATGTACTTGTATATTGTTCACATGTTGAAATAAATTACCAACCAAACCAAAGAGACAAAGAATGCAACAATGTTGTCTATGACTCCATTGGCAAGGTTTAGGTTGTTGTCAGACAGGAAACTCTCCAAACTGGGGACAGCTGCCTTTTGCTGCTCTACACACCCCAGTTCCTGCATCCTACTTAAATTCAGATATTCAAATAACCTGTCTTAGGAAATCAGCCACAAGCATCTGCGCCCATGGCCTATGGATCACCTTGAACTTAAAAGACTGGAGAGCCAGATATCACTGGTTGATCCAGGTATTGGCATTCTTCATGCGATGGAGTGAATTCAGCCGGGATCTGAACAGAGGGTAAAAGGGTTGCCCAGGAGGCAATAACGAATATAGTCGACTGCCCATTGCATGGCGAAGCACTCCTTTTCCACTGTACTGCCCCCAGCCCCTTATTCAGGCATCAGTAGGCAGAATGAAAGGTAGGGAAACATTAGGACTGTGGAGCAGGCGTTCCCCATAAAGAGCCTTCTTTACTTGCACAAACCCTGCCTGCCACTGCTCTGTTCACTGGACCAGATCTGTGAGGGGCTGGTCAACTAAGTCGGGCATGAACCACCAGTAGTAACCAGCCAGCCCCAAGAGCCATCTCACCTCTTTTTTGGTCTTGGGATGCAGGCAGAATGTGAAGGCTGCTGTTATTTCTATCTGAGGGTGTATCTGACCACTTCTTAAGTGGTACTCCAGATACTGTACATCTGGTCGTCCTACTGCACTCTTCTTTGGGTTGGCTGCGAGCCTCAGAGACTCCAGGACTGTGGCTACTCACATACTCTGGTCAGATTCCACTGGTGATGATAACGTCATCCAAGTAGATGGAAGGATATGCATAATGACACAACAGCCATAAGGCATTGAAGGGTGGTTGGGGCTTCAAACGAGCCGAACAGAACTGTGACTTATTTTTACAAACCGTACAGAGTGCAGAAGGCTGGTTTTTCCTTGAACTATAGAGGCAAGGTAATCTACCAGTAGTCCTTAGTTAAATCCAATGTTGTGAAAAAACAAGCAGTGCCAAACCGATCCAGGACCTGGGGCATGGAGTAAACGTCAAACTGTGACACTGTCACTGGCTGCAGCTGCTGTCATTGCTGTAGTAAGGACCCAAATGCAGACATTCTGAGGGCAAAACTAGGTTTTAAGGCTATTGAGGCTAAATAAAGATGCAAAACAATGACAAGAGGTCACTAGGAAACATTAACTGGGCATGAACTAAATCATTAAGGATGTGACACATGAAGCAAGGAACATGAAACTAGAAACATGAAAACCTGGAACACGTAAGGAAGATGAACAGATGATCTGACAAAGGGGTGAGGAAGACAGAGACAATATATATCACTGGGTGATGAGGGAAGTGGAAATACATGGGAACACAACAGGAACAAATTAGACATAATGAGACAGGGGAAGCATTACTGCACACATTTAGCACAGGACGAGTGACTGTCAAAATAAAACAGGAAGTACATGAACGCACGAACATTGACAAGGACACACAAGCTTGACAGTAGAAATGGGGATCTACAAAACATGGAGGCATATAACAGATTCGGGGAGACAAAGGATGAAACACAAGGTGAGGAAAATGGGAACAGGTGAGGGAGATGAAACACAGAGACACAATTAAGGAACCGAGAAACAAATAGGGAACACAAACATGAGACGGAGAGGGAATAAACAGAGACATGACAGGGAAAACATACACATAGGACATGACAGACTCTCAGAGGAGACACAGAGATGAGACAAAGACATGAAAACATGAACCAGAAATAAAAATAATCTCTGAGGGATGAAAGAACTAACTCAAGACTAATCTGTATAAACTTGAACTTAAAACATCTTCATGATGCAACGGAAAGAATCACGAATACAAAATAAACTAAAAATGCTGGGTCAAAGACCCAACACCCTGACTGACACCTCATTCACCTACCAGTAGTCTACACAGAACTGTATAGACGTATCTGTCTTCACCACAAGAACTATGGGGGCTACACAACATGCTATGTGACTTGTTTTACTCCCAATTTTAGCATTTCAGCCAATTCTTTCTGACGCTTTGTCTAGCAGGCTAAAAAATTCCAAGGAACTGAACTACTGGAACCAATTCTCGATTTCCATCCCTACGTATGGATGGATGGATGGATGGATGGATGGATGGATGGATGGATGGATGGATGGATGGATGGATGGATGGATGGATGGATGGATGGATGGATGGATGGATGGATGGATGGATGGATGGATGGATGGATGGATGGATGGATGGATGGATGGATGGATGGATGGATGGATGGATGGATGGATGGATAGATAGATAGATAGATAGATAGATATAACAGTGTTGGTAAACTCACCTGAACAAGAAGCTTGAGCCTTGTAATCCTTTGAAAAGGAAGGATGAGGAAAGATGTAAAGGACAGGCCCTTGACACATGGATGGTTTTCTAGTGTAGCCATGGTGTCCCGAAATTGCTGGTTTCCGTCTCTGGACAGACAGTCATAATCAGAACTTGGACATTCAAACACATTGCTTATTTGAATACTATATGTTCTCCATATACTATATGTTCTTCTCCTTATCTCTATATGTGTTGAGAGATAAGGAAAGTGGCAGTGCAGCAGTATGTCTATGACATGTCTTTGGCCTGTACATATTTAATGGTAGGTTAAAAGGAGGTTCTTTGGAGAGATTCATACTAGAATCAAGAGCAATCAGCTGCACCCTTTAGGGTTCATAAAAGCAAATCATTAGCCTCCATCTCAATCTGTTCCTATCCTTTTTTGCATACCCACTTTCTGCATATCCTTCTTTACTACATACAGTACATATATCTCCTCTCTCGTCTTCTGCTATTCACCCTTCCTCATTGCAAAGCATCTTTCCAAATCATTCAATCTGAGGTGCCCCTCTGATGTATTCATTTCCAATCTTGTCCATTCTCATCACTCCCAATAAAAATTTTAACATCTCTGCCACCTCTAGCTCTTTCTCCTGTCTCTTTTTAGTCATATATAACCAAAAGAAATATGGCCCTACCAAAGATGATACAAATAAGGTCCCTATATGGTCACTAATGACATCAAACCTTTAGTGTCCACCTACATAAAATCAATAACTGCAGCCTTTAAATGCAAAATACTAAACGTTTGAACAAGAATGCAAAATAAAAAATAACAATACATGGCTAACACCAAACATTGTGAAGAAAAAAAGCAGTCTTACATGCAATTAAATATGAACTGCCTTTTGCATGAATAAAGCAAATAAAATTATTTTCCCATGAAACTTGTATATGAAATGAAACCAAAATTAGATATGAGATAGGCAGAAAAGCTACAATACAAACAACCCACAATCATTACCTATCCAAACTGACAACATTTGGAGAGCACATTTTGAAAATCACTACAATGACATACATATGAACCCCGTTAATTAAGACAATGTAAAAACACTTTCAAAAAAGTAAGAAAGAAACCAGAATCCCCTTAAAAATTTCCCAATTACCTGGAAAGAAGTGAAAACAAAGGAAAAAAATTAGAAGCTAGAAAGGGATTAAGCCAATAATCTGGGTTTTATAAATTGGGTTAGGGGTTAGGTTAGGTTAGGTTAGGTTAGGTTAGGTTAAATTGAGTTTATTAAAGACTTTTCTTAAAGACGTGTAAGCCAAAATCCCTCCTGAAACCTGGTGACCAACTACAAGAAATGTCTTTCTATTGTACTTGGCAACCAAAGTTGACCCAGTCATGTTTTGCTTAGAGATTAAATACTTATTTCAGTCAATGGCGTGCAAATAAATGTATAACTTTTATGTAAAAGCATCTTTTTTTTGTTGATATTTTGTCTGTCTCTATTAAAAATTTATTAACAGATTTCATTTATAAGCAAACTTACAAAATTCATCAGGCATCAAATAATTATTTCTCCCATTGTACTGGTCATACCCAACAACACTGTGCATTTTCTCAACATTTGTCATTACAAAAACTTGCTTAACAGAGACTTAAAACATTAACAGATGATATTTATTTTAAAACTTTCTCTAATTCCAAGCATGTATTTATCATTAACAGCAATGCTTACAAAAATAGCAGGAACTATATTGTGTTGTTTTAACAGAAACAAAAACACTATGAAAAATGAATTTTTAAAAAATATAAGTGTAAATAAATATAAATTACGATCATTCATATTTTTCTAACAACAACAAAAAAAATGACTCATACAACACTCCATAATTTAACTATTTGTGTATGAAGAAGGCATATGAAATATAATACTCACAAAATGCGTCTGTAGTTCTTCTCCTGGTACGCCTGATTAATGACGTATGTGATAAACACATTGAAGTGTTTTGCTGCATGGTAATAAACAATGTCACACACATCAGGAATCAAAATAGACTTCTCAATTCGGTGTTCAAGATCCATCAGGAACCTGAAAAAATTATGAGATTTCTATAACTCAAGCACATTGTGTGGCTAAACTTCACAGTTAAGACTTAATAAACTGATTTTGGTTAACATATACTGTCCCACCTTTCACTGGCTTTCATCACTTCCTCGATGTTGGAAAACAGAAAATGCATGTCGGACTGGCTTAGCGTGTTCACTAAAACAGGGTTACGTAGGAAATGTGTCTCTAAAATTTCCAGACTCTTGTAGTAGGATGCCTCTGAAGTGACCAGCTCAAACATGGCCTAGGGACAAAAGGAAATTTCAATACAGTATAAACAAATCACTACCAGGGCAGCTGTCTTTTAATTTGTTTCTCAGCAGCATTGTCAGTCTGTCTACCAGTTGGGCAAATAGTCTTTACTTAGTCCTTTCTAACCATTGCACTTTACAGTGTGTTTTTACTATCTAACCATTCACACACCAGTTCTAGTGGTTTGCTTGGGAGCAACTTTTGGGTTCAGTGTCTTGCCCAGGGCAATTTTAACTTGTAGAAGGATCAAATACCAAATGACCAACACCACAATTAATTGATTATCCACCTTATCACATAAGCTATGGTCTACACTGAAATATTTTAGTATCACTTGGTACATTCGTCTATTTGTATGCCATTTATATGTTTTGCATGCACACATATGCTAAGATCTCTTTATTAAGTGCCTGTTGTGATTGAGTCTGCTAAGGTCAAACGTACATATCGTTACACTTCCTGGAGCTTAGTGTATTTTTTCTAAAGGATTTCCCAAGTTTATGACTAATAAAGTACACTAAACATAGTGGGCCAGTCCTTTTAAATTTTAAATGCAGGTGTTTTCAGTCCCATTGCCACAGGTGAATAAAATCAAAACCTTGGATTAATATAGCGAGTTCATAACCAGCTTCATGTGACTGTTTATCCTGATTGTCATTGTAGGGTAAGTGAATTCAGATAACAGACACATAATCTAGTTACACTTAACCCAGTTTGCAATAAAGGTCTCTCGCCATACAGTCTGCCTTTACAAACATTTGTGAAACAAGGAGTTGTTCTAAAGACGTCATTGAAATCAAACATGTTACTGTAATAAATAACGTTACTCAATCCAAATAACTTTTTGGCATCACAAAATTGCTCACCTCTTGCATTATAATTTCTTTGTGCGGTAACTGAGTAAGCAGACCGCTTGCCTGCACAGCTTCCAGGTTCTGCCACAAGGTCAGTGACTGAGCACTATTCCTCAGCTGCAGCTGTAACACTGGTGGAGACATTACACCAGAGTCTGTCCCCACAGTCCCTGCCTTGACCCCAGGAAAAAGGTTGTCACGCTGACGCCGCTGCTCAATCTCCTGCTGCTTGGAGGTGTCTCGGTATTCCTGGTACAGGAAGGCTAAAGAGTCAAAAAATGATTAGTGCGCGTTAAGTATGCATATACAGCTTATTTTTTCAGTGGCTTCAATTACCATTCTTTCATACGGTGTCTAGACAGAAGGCATACACTATTGTATATGGATAAAAGTTCTGGGTTAGTCAGTTAAACTGAAAATGTACTTGTTTCTTTAGTCTCATTGCCACAAGTGTATAAAATCAAGCACCTAACCATTTAGTCTGCCTTCACAAACATTTGTTATAGGGTTGTTTTAAAGAGTTCACTGAATTTGAGTGTGGTGCTATAATAGTATGCCACTGTTAGAACAAGTTAAAATTCCATCACTTCTAGATGTCATTGTAAAATGAAATTGGTTAGAAACCACAAAACCTATACTATAATTCAGTTTTAGCTCAACTGACCACTAAATCAGATAAAAGGTCTGCGAAATCAGATAGAAACAGTGAGGATAGATAGCAACAAATAAAACTGACTTTAGAGTTTTCCATTTAGGGTGGACAAAGGTAAGTGTGTTAATTCAGGATCAAATGAGTTAACACTTGGGAGTTTGGGGGCATTTATATAATTTACAAACAGTCATTTAGAAGAGAGACCTTGTGTTTAATAATCCACATTTCACTTTTAGGTACAGTTGAGGATAGGGATGGGTATCAAAACCCGGTTCTTGTTGAGAACCGGTTCCCACTGTCTCAATTCCTTGGAATTTTTTGCCATTTTTGCAAACGATTCCCTTATCGATTCCAGTCGCCCCGAATGACGTCACCACGTTGTGGAGCGTCATTTACCTGGCAGGAAACACGGCGGCTCAAACGCTCAAAAGTTTGATTATACTTTACGAGAACGGATGACAACAGGGCAACTTGCAATACTTGCAAAGTAGATATTTCATTTAAGGGGGGAAACACTACGAATATGCAAAAGCATTTGCTCACAAAACACGTGATAACCTTAAATGAATGTCGTGTTTTTAATTCCGCTCCAGACTCGTGAATCTCAACCCAGCACCACTCAGGTACCCGAGTGGTGTCCAGAAAGTCCAGAATGCTGTTTATAGAAAACATGTGCTAAAGAGTTTTTTCCTCAGCAGATGTGTGAATGGGGAAAATCAATTTGAAATGTGCAGAGACTGGTGGTGTACCAGGGGCTTCTGTTTAGGGCTACACTTCACTGTCACCCAGCTGGCCTAATGTCCCATCTGCTTGGGATGGCTAACAGTGGCTAATTTACAGTAAGTTGTTCCCCTGTGGTAATTTGTAAATTTTTTTGAAAAGTCGATTTTAGCAGTTATCTCAAAATTAACTGTCATATAGTCTATCGATCAATTCACTGGTTGTGAGGTGCCAGTGCTAATCACCATTCCACCAAAGATACTTACAGATTAAATAAAAATAAAACCAAAATATACAGGAATTGTTTTTGGTATTAGTATGTGTCGGTGTTTCCAAATAATCAATAGAACCACGATCCAGAATTTAGGCAAATATTTATTGAGAATGGGGTGTCTAAATTACTTTGTGTGCATGCTCTTTGTATTGTTATATTATCAAACTCTCATGACATTTTTTAATTTCTGTGTAGGTTCTCAGTCATCCGGGCCTTGATAGTCTAAGAAGTTTGGAAGAAAGTGACTGGACTTCTTTAAGTTTTGAGAAGACACCTCTCATCCAGGAGGCTTATTCAGTTCTAAATCAAATGGTGGAGAGTCCCAGGTATTTAAACCCATACTGGGTGTTGTCCCTTATCACCAGAAGTTTCAAGTGAAACCATTGTGAGATATTGTCTCCACCTTTTTTGTGACCTATTGAGGACACCTGACCTAAGATGTGAGTGCGGTTTGAGGCGCCTGGGAAATGATCTCAAAACTGCATTGTAGGTGGCTGACAGTTGGTGTCATAACAAACCCTCGCTGTTTAATGATGGTTGTTCACAGTGGACATAGATGGCTCCTTTTAGTTTTCAGTCCAAAATGTGAACACTGGCATCCTCAAAAGAATGACCTTTATCCTTTAGTTGCAGATGTACAGCTAAGTCTTGTCCTATTGAGGTGGCTCTTCTATGTTACATCATGCATTTATAGAGTGGCTGTTTGGTTTCTGCATTAAAGAAATGTAGTGCAAATGTGCTGCACTGCACAGAATACGTTATGTTGCTTAGTTCGTATTTTTTAGTTTTGTCTTTGGATTGAACCAGTTTTTCTCTGAGAGTGTAGCTGGATCAGTTTGTCTGAGTATCCTGCTACATGAGTGACAACAGTGTTATGTTATGTCATGTTATATTATGTTATTCTGTTTTTCTCCCTGCTTGGGGTCTGACCTTTTTTCCTGTGCATCTTTTCTGATTCATCACAAGTTGTTGTTCCTGGTGGTGATGGGAGTGAAACACTAGATACCAGACTGTGTGGGGGGCTTCTGGTAAACTCGTTAAACAGTGTTAAGGCTTATATGCTCCTCAGTGCATTATCTTTTGAGTCTTCCCTGTATCTTTCCTGGTGAACTATGTTTCTATCTACTGAGTTGATATGATATGTGGTGATACCTGGGTCAAAATCAAAACCGAAGAAGTAGAAAAACTGGTTCATTCCATGGATAAGTTTTAGAACTGAAGAAAACGTTTAGAGGTGAGACGTCTTCACAAAACATAAAGAAGTCCATTTACTTACTTTTCAAGCTCCTTAGAAAAACTTAAATATATACTAACAAAATATTAATAGAAACTCTGGATAATTAAAATTTGTTATTAATAATTGGACTGGTTGGTTCTTATATAGCTCGTTTCTATTCTGCTTGAGCATGCAAAGCCCTTTACAAATTCACACATTCACACACAATCAATCCCAAACCCAAACAATCATTCAAGCACTATTTTTCCTACACCCAAGTGCTTTCTATCTAACATTCACACACATTTATACTTGAGGAGCATATCTTCAGAGACCACCTTGAGATTAAGTATCTTGCCCAAGTATACTTAGGCATGCAGACTGGAGACTGGAGCAGCCAGGGATATAAACTACCAACCTTCAAATTATAAGATGAACCTCTCCACATCCTGAGCTACAGACACCCCAACACAGCTAAACTGTGCTTCTCACAGGTGGGCTGAAAGTTTGCTGGTGCAGAAATTGGAACATGTTGTGTAATCTTCCTCAGTCATATACTGCAGATTACTTTTGTGGGTGTAGAACTGGACTTGAATTACATAAGAGCAGGGTGAAAGTACAGTCTCACACATAGCAAAAATAAATGCACAGACTTTAGAGAAACATATGGTCTATGTGTACTGTATTGTTCCACTTCTTAGTCAATTTTCAGGCTTCCTCTTCTTCATTTAAGATTTAGAATTCTTTATTATATTCTTAAATGCTGCCATCATGAGTAAATTTCTACTAATCCCTGTAAAAATCATCCAAAGTGAATTAGACTGTGTGGAGTAGTCTATCAATCCAGGAAACTCTATATGAGGCACAAAATTGCTTAACCAGTCAGCGATCTGAATCTACATACAGGAAGATTTTATCATGCATATTATTGAATTAGTAAAGTGCTAGAGAGCTTACATGAATGGTGTGACTTACCACTGCTTATATTAGCCATAATATAGAAACAAATACAAAAGGGTTTTCTAGCAATAGCTCTGATGGTGGGTGTAATATATGCACTACTCTCACCCTTTGTCAAACTCACCAATATTTTTGATGATTTTGAGACTGTGGCAGATTGTCTGTGAGCATTCTCCATTTCTCAGCACCCTACGAAGAAAAAAAAGGACATACCTTTGTGAAGAGAGCGCTTATCTCTCGCTTTCTCTGGGTGTGTGTGTGTGTGTGTGTCATCACTACTAAATTTCAAATCTTTTCATAAGATAATATAATTCATAATATACATTCTTACAATGTGTAATTTTATTTTGTGAAAAAACAATAAGCATTTTTATCTTATTTATTTGTCTAATTTCTCGTCATATTATTTGCTTTCATCAGAATTCAAATGATTTTTAATTTTTTTTATAAATTTATATCTCTATTTCTAAAATATTTATATCTCTATTTCTAAAGTAATTTGATCTGACCTGTGGTTCATGTGGATATCCTGGTCTCCTTCAGAATTAGGCTGTTGTGAGTTCATGGTCTTCCTTCTGGTATCCTTCACAGTGCAAGCTTTAGCTGTTTGCTCAGAAAGCTCTTCTATGGCTTCACTGTCACTGTTGTGAGTCCAGTCCGTGCTCATTTCTGCTGTAAAATCTCTTTGCTGGCTGTATGAAGCAGCTGATATTTCCACAGTCCTCTTTCCTCCCACTCCTCCTCTTCTCTTATCCGCAGCATTCTGGTTGTACAGAGCATGTGTGCTACTGAACTCACCATTGCTTGGCAACAAATCTCTGGAATGATGAGGCTGCCGCGAGAGCTGAGGACTACATCTGACAGAAGAAAAACAAGAAACACACCTTAGAAATACATGTACAGAAGCCATTCACATCATCTAAAGCTTAACTGACAACAGCAAATTCTTAAATTTGTGTGCATATTTACTGGATATTATAATTAGGTTTTTTCATTATCACAGGAAAATATATTGCCCTTGTGCATGAGAAATCTTTAAATTAGCTGCTAGTTTATATAACTAGTTTCATGTAGATGTAAGTGAAGAAACTTGGAGAAAGACTTGGATTAACTTGGTCAACGTATTGTTAATTAATTAGCGAGGTGAGAATGGTTCAGGCATTATTGAAGGGCAAGATGAGAGAGGCTAAGGACAATTACTGGAGAAAGCTGGAGTGGAAACTCCAGCAGAATAGCATGACAGAGGTGTGGAGTAGCATGACGACAATCACTGCATCCAGGTCATCCAACAGCAAAGAAGCTGGGGCAGTGAGGACAAAGCCAATGAGCTGAATGTGTTTTTTAACAGATTCAAAACTGAGGTAAATGCTCACCCCTCTGACCTGACCTGTAGTCAGCCTGCAATCCACTCTCCCTCTGTCTCCACATTCCACCATAGCCTCCTGTGAAAGTCCTGACACCCCTCCCCCACCTGTCACTTTCACTCATGACCAGGTTCAGAGAAAAATGAGAAGACTCCACTCGGGCAAGTCTGCTGGACCAGACAAGGTGAGTCCCTGTGCCCTCCAGCTTTGTGGAGTCTTTCATAAACTGTTCATGATGAGTCTAAGTCCGCAGAGGGTCCAGTGTTGTGGAAGACATCATCCCTTATTTCTGTACCAAAAACGCCATGTCCCAGTGCCCCCCCATGGTTAGAGACCTGTGGCACTGACTTCCCACATCATGAAAACCCTGGAAAGACTTATCCTTGACCAGCCCCGACCTATCCGGTCTGTAAGTCTGATGTCATTAGCCATGTCTGGGCCCAAACTCCGCTGCAGGTCCATAAGTCAAACGAACACTGCAGCATTACTGAGAGTTAAAAACTGTCTAAATTCTTTCATCTGTAATAAAATGATCAACGTTCTGCTCTATCAGGTGTAACAATTAAGTTTAACATCCAAGCATCCATGAAAACGGAATTTATGACATTTAACAGAGTTAGAAGTTAGCAGGGAGTTCGCTTGCTAGCTTCCCTCTAAATATAATATACAATGAGGGATTTCTAAAACAAATTAAAACATACAGCTCTACTATCACTTCCAACATAAATGAAGACAGGAAAGTAAACAGCAGCAACGTTTGTAGGGTTACTGAAGTTGGGCTAGTTGGTATATAATGATGTGCTACGTGATCGCTAGCGCGAAAAAGCTATGCTAGCATAACATAAACAGTAAAGCTGGAGGACGAACGCTAACGAACAGAGGACTTTTTTCCACTCGATAAAAGTTAATGTGAGGGTTCCCAATGATTAGGAGCAAATGCAATCGCATGGCAGGATGCTGTAAACGGACCAAACGTCAGTCAGGAGAACCACAGAGATAATCCATCCACAATACGAGGTTAGTCATTAATATACTGCTGCTCTCCCCTTTCCTCTTCACCCGCTACACCACATACTTCAGCCACTGCACAGAGACCTGCCATTTTCAGACGTTTTCTGATGACTCTGCAGTGACTGAATGCATCAGAGAGGGTGATGAGACAGAGTACCGGGCTGTGGTTGGCTCCTTTGTAACGTGGTGTGAGCAGAATCATCTGTAGCTCAACGTAACAAAGACCAAAGAACTGATCGTGGACTTTAGGAGGAACAGGAACCTGTGACCCCTGTTTCAATCCAGGGGGTCGATATTGTAGAGGACCATAAATACCTCGGAGTACACATAGATAATAAACTGGACTAGGTTAAAAAAAAATACCACTGCACTGTACAGGAAGGGACAGAGTTCTGTCTATTTTCTAAGGCGGCTGAGACATCTTTGACGTTGGACAATGCTCAGGATTTTCTATTAGTCTGTTGTGGCCAGTGCTGTCCTCTATGCTGTTCCACACTGGGACATCAGGTTAAGGGTCGCAGATGCGAAGAGACTCAATAAACTGATCCGCAAGGCTGGTAATGTTGTGGGGATGGAGATGGACTCCCTTAAGGTGCTGTTGGAGAGGCAGATGATGTCCAAGATAAGTACAATGCTGGACCAACCACTCCATTACGTGCTGACCAGTCAAAGGAGTTCAGTGTGAGACTGAGATTACCCAAATGCACCACTGAATGACACAGGAAATCATTCCTGCCTATGCCTCCCTGTACAACTCCTCCATCTAATGCAAAGTACACACTGCAATAGTTAAACCCTTTGCACTTCATCTACAGTAAAAAATAACAAATAAAGTTTCACAGTTTACTTAAAACAACTGAATTGAAAAGGGGAAAAAGACATATTCTGACAATGTTGAAAGATGAGAAGTGCCCAATGACTGAAACTAGGACCACTGAATGAGATCAGTTCCTTGATCATTAATATGCAAATTATCATGACCATTGATCAACAACTACTGATCAAAGACCACTGATCAATGGCCATGACTACCATTCACAGAGGGTTGGGAAATGGCTGCAATCACAGCATTGTAAGATGGTGAAAGATGTACCCTTAAGCCACCTCCTTGATTCAGAGATGGTCTTTCCTTTTTCCCGTAAATGGCCTCCTTGACTCGACGCTCAAACCAGCGTTCCTCCCTGTCCAGGATTTGTACATCCTCATCATTGAAAGACTGCCCGCTGGCCTGTAGGTGCAAATAGACTGCAGAGTTGGTAGGTAGCTCTTCTGTGTTGTGCCATCCGAAGGTTGCTTGGTTTCCCCGATACATAAATCATGGCACTTAACAGCGTACGCTATATTACTCCGTTTGTGTTGGGGGACCCGATCCTTGGGGTGGACCAATTCTTGGTGCAGCGTGTTTTGGGGTTTAAACGCCACAGAGGGATAAATGCATCTCAACTGTTCTGATACTCCTGACACATATGGCATCACCAGGGGGTTTTTTTCCGCTTAGGCAGTGGTTGTCCTCCCCTGGATCGACTGGAGCTTTCTTTATGCGCCTTCCCAGCTTCAACAAAAGTCCAGCTGGGATAACCACATATTCTCAGGGCCTTCCTGATGTGACGTTCTTCTGCTTCCCTGGCCACTGTGTCTGTGGGGATGGTGTGCATGCTCCAGTGGATGATGAGAGTCGAACGTTAAATACTAATCCGTATGCGTAGGTTTATGGTACACATCAACTTTTAAATGTCCCCCATTAGTAACCTGGCACTTTTCATATTCTCCCTGGTGAACTTTATGTGTTGGTCCACTGAGTTAATGTGATCAGTGAATTGTGGTTGGTCCTGAGATTTGATTTTCACCCAGGTGCCATTACATACCTGAACCAATGACTTGGTGGTGTTCCAGGGTAAGATAACAAAGCCCTCTTTTTCACTTCTTCCATGTACAAGTTGGCCACAGTGGGTGAGATTGGGGAATCCATGGCACACCCATGTTTCTGTCTGCAGTACTGACCCATGTATGTGAACTACATACAATTTTAACCCACTTTGGCAAGGACTGCCTAAAGCTTGTACATCAGTATGAGCAAACAGCACATAAGATGGCTAATTGCAGGAACCACCTGAGAATTCAGCCTCAGATGAAGACAAAACAGGATTACTTCTAAAAGTCTGCAAATGAGCTCTTCAGTTAAGGACTTCCAGGCAACAAAAATCCTCCAGAAGGCACAGCACCAGCTGCTTAATGAACAGGTGAGACAAACAAATTTTACCAGAGAAGTGCTAAAGAAGAGCAGATCCGAGACTTTCTATGCTTCTAGATGAGAATACTCTTAAAAAGGTGTTTGAATTCATGGAGAAGGCTTGTTTAGCACAGCATGAGAAGTCTAAGACTAGGCAACAAAGAAAGTTTGACTTATTTGTTGTGTGTCAGAAACCACAGCAAAATACACAGAGTGTCTTCAACAGCCAGTAAAGTGAAAGTGGACACTTGTTTTCTTATCATAAAAATCTTTGTTTGTTAGTGTCCTTATTTTCTTCTGAGTTATCAATTTTCTCCTTAACTAGCTAGCATAAATTAATTTAAGTCTATTAGCCAACCAACCAAGCACATGACATCACTTATTGACAGAAGATGGCACTAAACATGTTTTTAAAACTTTAACTTTAAGCACTTATTTCTTAAATCCAGCTTCACAGACAGTGTTACATCTCTGTCAGTTTTTTAAGAGCAAGGCTCCATGATGTAAATGACATGTCATGTCATTTCTTTAAGTTTTGTGAAGAAACTTCAAAAGGACCAGTCGCTTTCTTTTCAAGCTCCTTAGATTATTTTACTTTTTATTCACGTTCGTCTTATACATGTTTATATTGCAGGTCCATTTTTAGTCACAAATGTAGGTGAAACGCTCACGTTTACATGGTGACAACTAAGTGTTACAGAGCTGTGCGTTAAACAAAGAATCAGAGTATCTGTGTAGGTTCTCAGTCATCCAGGTTATGGTAATCTAAGGAGAGTGGTGGTTTAAGTTTCTAGTTTTAAAACGAAATGGTGGAGTACAGATGGGACTGGGACACTTTAGTTTTGGAACTAAAGAAGCTTGTCGGATGAGAGGTGAAACATCTTCAAGAAATTTAAAGAAGTCCTTTACTTTCCAAGCGCCTTACAAAGAATCAAAGCAAAATAACAAACCAAAAAAAATGCATCAAGAATTATTAAAATTGAGAATTAAGTTTAAGCTGATGATGCTAAGATTCATTCACTGAGTTTCCCCTTCATACCAAAGTTATACCACCTACTATTAATACAGTATAAACAGTATGCTGTCAATGTAGGGGAGGGAAATTAGTGAAGACTGCTCATAAATGTGCTCACATCTTGCTGAATGGTCAGCTGATCACAGCCAATACACTGAAAATCCGATGGAGCCCACAAAAGAAATTATTGTGAGTTGTGATTTTTTTCCCCACCCTGAGCTGCTACAACCGATTTTAGGATTCTCCCACCTGCTGAATCCCAGTTTAACCCCGGAATGTACTCATGTTTCTGTTTAGGTGTGGAGGCAAAGTCACCATCTACAATGTGTTAGACAGAAAATAGAGCTGTTTTTTAAAGATTCTCCTTCTTTTCCTCTGCTATATATCTAATTCAAGCTGAGTGCATTTATTAGAAATAAAATTTACACGGAAACAAAGTTTGTATTCCCATGTACATATAGTTTATTATATTAATATATTGCAATGTTCAGTTAGCTTTGCATAAAAATAGCTGGTTAAAATGTCCTCTGAAGAGCTATTTTTTATTTTCTTTGAGTACATTTCAGAAACTTTTTTTTTCAGTTTTACTTAAGTAAAGAAATTGAATCAGAACTTCAATTTTTACCAAAGTATTTTTTAACAGTACCTTTACTTTTGCCACATCTACTTGTCTGGTATTTTGGCTGGTCCAGCCTCAAACAATGTTTTGTAAACGTGACTAATCCCATGGTTTAGCTAGAGCTTGCCAATGGCTGAGGAGATGATTCCTTGGAAGCCAGAGTCAATGGTACACGTCAGCAACCCTCAGGTGGGTTGGATAGAGGTAGCCGATGAAAAAGGATGCCCTCTTGCCCCTGCATGACCCCTCTGATGATTTAGCGCGGCGCTGTGGGGCAGCGAGGGTGACCCTTTAGACGCAAGTTACAATACAGGCCTTTTTACTGTCATATGTATGGTTGTCAAATGTCAAATGTGACTAAAAAGTCAAATGTGACTTTTTAGGTCAAGCCAGCATATCTGGCAGGTAATCTACTAATCAGAAGGTTGGTGATTTGACCCCTGGATGCTCCAGCATGGCAAATATCACTAGGCAAGATACTAATCCCAAGTTGCTCTCTATATGAATGGATGAATGAGGCAAATTGTATAAAGCACAATGAGTGCTCAGGTAGAGCTCAGAGCTCATTAGAAAAGGGGTATATAAGATCCAGTCAGTTTAACATCTTTGCATTTTCAAATCTTTTCTTAAAATGCACCACTTTAGACATACTTAATCAGATTATCTTACACCTTTCACCACATGAATCCTTTGTTCTTATTAGTAATTTCAAATATTATAAATTTGCTTGACTTGATGGGTATTTTTGTCTCTTATTTTTTAACTCTTCTGTCAACAGAAAACCTACACTGGGGAAGACCACTAAAAAACAAGCACTCAGGAACTTGAAGACAAAAAAAGGGCAAGTGCTCTGACAAAGGACAGAGGGAAACAGAGAATATATACAGGAGACTAATTAGGGAGATGGGGAAATACCAGGGAACAGAGCTGAAGCTAATCAGGGTAAAGAAATTGGGAAAAGTAAAACTGAACATAAAGCACATGAGGCAAGGAACTATCAAAATAAAACAGGAACTAATACCAAGACTAAGACACCTGAGCTTGACACACACAAAAGGGTAAACAGACACAAGACAAGACCGGCTGAACATGGGAGATAATAAAGGCAAAACACAGAGATGAAACTAAGAGACCAGAAGGGAACTAACAAACATAAAGTAATTTATGACTATATCAGTTACATAAAATAATACAATTGGAAACAAACAGAGATAGGAAAACTCATAAGTGCAAAGATAATTAATAGAATCTAGAAACAAATCCCACTTCTTCAATCAAAACAATAATGAATTAACACGATTCAAAAGTCAAAACAGAAAACTCTTGATTAACGACCTAGAACCACGAGAAGAACAAAGACTTAACTTTCACAGAGACTTGTGTGCTTATCACAGATATGATAAGCCACTAAGAGTGCCAGGTGTTAATTATAAAGCAGTGTACAATGTTCAAGCAAGCATTGTTATGTGATTGTTTGTTTTCTGGGTGTGTTTGGTTACAGGGTTGGGCAGTGAAGGCATGCAGACTCACCGTCTAGCCCCTGGCAACAAAGGTGACTTGTGGGGTAAGGGAGAATGAGAGGAGGAAGATCCTGCACTACTGGATGGACTGTGGTCCAAAGTAAGCCTGGTGGAATCTGGAAAGTTAGAAAGGTAGAGAGTGTATTTATAGATATAGTAGGGAGGAATTTGAAAATTACACAGTAGTTAAAATGGCTACATTTTAATCACTTATTTCTAGTGGGTTACAAAAAATCTATCTGTTTTTCTGTCTTTCTCTTTCACTCACACCTGTTTCCTATGTGAAGTAGTTTGGGGGGTTTTTTTTATGAATTTTTGTAATTAAACTGGCTGAAGTGTTAGATTGTCATTGCTTTTCTAGGTTTTCAAACACTCAGAGCACCTTAAAAAGTTAACTAGAAAAATTTGCATTTCCTGCGAAAATGCAGTGTGGATGCTTAAAGCTGAAGCTGTATGCAAAAAGTAGCTGAAAAAGCTGAAAAGTTGCAGAAATTGTAAAAACTTTGCAGAAGCAAAAGAAGTTTGCTAAAATGGAATAACTTAGCAGAACTGCAATATCTTAGAAGAAACATAATACTTGGCAGAAATACAATAGCATAGCAGAATTTAGCAGAAATATTGTAACTTACCAGAAACATGATAACTTCTCAAAAATACAAGAATTTAGGAGAAATAGTATAAGATAACAGAAAGAATATATTTAGCCAAAAATACTTAAACATTACAGAAACACTATGATTTAGAAAAATAGTACAACAGAGCAGAAATATTGTGATTTACCAGAGACACTGTGATGAACTATGAATATTGTAATTTTAAATTAAGACTATGTTTTAGCACAAATATTATAATTTGGCAGAAATACTATAATTTAGCACAAATACTATAAAAAGCAGAAATACTGTACTATGATTTGGTAGAAAAAACTATAATTAATCAGAAATACTATATTTGGCAGAAATACGGTATTTGGCACAAATCTTATAAAATAGCAGAAATAGTATGATTTAGCACAATAGTAATAACTTAAACAGAAAAATTGGAAAAGCAAAAATGGACAGCTGAAAAAATGATGAACATGCTGAAGGTCCCTCAACTATACTTGTTAAATGAAAAAAATCAGCAAAAAAATCTATAACAGCCACACAATCACAAATATGTACACATAAGAAAACACACATGCACAGAGAGACACACACACAAGATCCAATTCAGTCAACCAGTCTAAATATATTGAATTTGAATCTTAGAATGAGATCATCCCATTAAAAGCCTTTCTCTCTCTCTCTCTCTCTCTGTCACACACACACACACACACACACACACACACACACACACACACACACACACACACACACACAGGGAGAGAAAAGTGAGTTTCTAGGTCAGCCTGGGAGCTGCTGAATTTGAATCCACCAATCAGAGAGCCTGTGCACTCTTTCCCTCCAAAACAGGTGCATCCTTTTTACACACGCAGCACAGAGAGACACAGGATCATTGCAGTCTATTTCTCATAATGACGACTCCCCTCAAACAAATGACCATAATTTCCTAACCGTAGGAGCTAGAACGGTCATTCTTACACCGTTTTGTTCAGAAGAGATGGGGGAATCTTCAAGTGTTGACAATTTATCATTAAAATATGAATTTTTAGAGATATATGACACGGATGACTTGTTGACTTAGAAGCCACGAATTCCCCAATATGCAAATTTGAATACCTGGAGCCCACATACATGATTGGCTGGCTGGGAAGCTGTGCAGGCCCTGATTTGTGGATTTGAATTCCTCAGCCCTCAGATATGATTGGCTGGCTTAGAAGCCATGAAGTCCCCAATATGCAAATTTGAATGCCTCAGGACACTTATTTGATTGGCTGGGAAACCGTGCAGGACCTGATTTGAAAATTTGAATGTCTAAGTCCTCACAGAGGATTGGCTGCCTGGGGACCAGGCAGAAATATATAGAAATACTATGATTAAGCATAAATACTACATTTAGTAGAAATACTATGTTTTAGCACAAATCCTATAAAAAGCAGAAATACTATAATTTAGCAGAAATACTATATTAAGCACAAATCCTATAAAAAGCAGAAATAGTATGATTAAGCATAAATACTACATTTAGTAGAAATACTATGTTTTAGCACAAATCCTATAAAAAGCAGAAATACTATAATTTAGCAGAAATACCATATTAAGCACAAATCATATAAAAAGCAGAAATACTATATTAAGCACAAATCTTATGAAATAGCAGAAACAGTATGATTTAGCACAATAGTAATAAGTTAAACAGAAAAATTGGAAAAGCAAAATGGACAGCTGAAAAAATACTGAACATGCTGAGGGTCCCTCAAATATACTTGTTAAATGAAAAAATCAGCATGAAAATGCAGAGGGAGAGAGAAGTAAGTTTCTAGGTCAGCCTGGGAGCTGCTGAATTTGAATCCACCAATCAGAGAGCCTGTGTACTTTTTCCCGCCAAAACAGGTGCATCTTTTTACACACGCAGCAGAGAGAGGCACAGGATTATTGCAGCCTATTTCTCATAGTGAGAACTCCCCTCAAACAAATGACCATAATTTCCAAACCGTAGGGGCTAGAGCGGTCATTCTTACACCGTTTTGTTCAGAAGAGATGGGGGAATCTTCCAGTGTTTACAATTTATCATTAAAATATGAATTATTAAAGATATTTGACTTGTAATGCACCATAACTGAGTAGAGCGAAGCAAAAACTGCCTTGACTTGCCCTCAAACAACGCTTTCTAACTCGAAATCTATTTGGAGTATCGATATCATTCTTTCACCGTAAGAGACAGCAGGCTTTGGTGAACAATCATGGAAATTTTCAGGTCTCTGTGGAAATCCAACAAAAAGTTATGACGAGAGAAAAAAGTGGTTCATTTCCACAGTTTGAAATCTGAAGAAATCTGAGCGAAGGACGAATTTCCTACCCTCAAACAAGTCCAACTCATTTCAGAACGGTAATAGGTGAGAAAGAAATTCTTGAATTGTGAGCGTCAGGGGTGTCTGAAGATATTCGGGGACAAGCCTCATGTCTTAACTTTGCTTCGTTAAGGAGATATGACGATTTGAATATGCCTCTCATTACAGAAATCCAGCGGTGATTTTGAACAAGCTCTCCATTCACTTTATATGGAGAGTTTTCTGACATTGTGTTGGTCTGAGGAGATTTGCGAAAATTCTATAAATCCCACAACAATGATAGTGACATTTCCTGAAAGCCAGCAAAAATACCTACGTTTTGATGTATAATTTGTGGATGTTGAGTGAAAATTGAGCAAGTAGCAAACAGTTGTTCGGACATGAAGAGAAGACTGCAAAACCTTCAGTGACACACTGGAAGCCAAGAGCATAGCAACCATAACAACGCATGTATTTTGTGAAAAATCACAATTTTGCAACTCAAAACTTTAAGAGGCATAAAAGTAAAACAGTAGAAGATTTGAAAAAGCTGATTTATACCTGAATAGCCCAATAATTTGAGAACATTTTAAAGTTTGAATGGTTGTTCTAGGTGAAAATATGAGGAAGTAGTTAAGTTTCAAAAACAAGCAAATTTTAGCAGAATTGCTGAAGTTTCCCATTCATTTCAATGGGACAAATTAAGCTTAATATTTTAAAAAGTATAATAGTGAAAAATACCAAAAGACATAGCACACATTAGCAGAAATAGCAGAATAGTTTAAAATTTGAACGGTGAAAATCGACTGAAAATTGCGGAAGTAGTTAAGTGCCAAAAAGTGTACGGAAGTCCCAAGAGGAACTCAATAGTGTGGATGCTTAAAGCATCCACACAATAAAGAGAAACAGGAACTCAATAGTGTGGATGCTTAAAGCATCCACACAATTACTCTGTACAGACACAGGTCACTGCCAGCAGCCATGAGATAAACATTTCAATTTTGAGGTAAAGTATTTTGTCAGAGTAAAAGGTGTCTACTGGTAATAGGAAATGAAAAGAATACTAAGCCCTCTTTGTTGACCTGTAACTCTGCTATTCAGTTATCACTAAAGTACTTTATCACTTGAATGTAAACATCCCTCCGCTATGAGTAACTGTCTTATTATGTTAAAGTGATTTAGGTGCCAAAGTGATCCTAGGACCTATGTCTTCAGAGGCAATTTGTGCCTGATAGGCTCTCCAAAGGCAAATTGGTGAGGGGCTAGACTAAGTGTAATTCAACAACAAGGATTCAGGAAATCTCACTGGGACCAATAGTTGGATGAAGACTGAATGAATCAATCTCCATTTTTTCTTCTGGCTTTATAACATTTCAGCCCTGTGTTAGATTCCAGTCCCCCCGCAACCCTGATAAGGATAAGTGGAAGAGAATGGATGGATTAAAGGCCATTCCACTTGAACATCAGAGATTTGCTATAAAAATTGCAAGAGGAAAGAAACATAGCTTAAGGTAAGAGTGCTTTTAGACATGTTTTGAAGGTTTATATTAAAATTCCATTATCTAGGTCTGTAATTGTTTTTAGGTTAAATAACTGGTACCCAGGTCACCCCTGCGGGCGGTTTATCCTTCAAGCTCGGGTCCTCTACCAGAGGCCTGGGAGCTTGAGGGTCCTGCGCAGTATCTTAGCTGTTCCCAGGACTGCGCTCTTCTGGACAGAGATCTCCGATGTTGTTCCCGGGATCTGCTGGAGCCACTCGCCTAGCTTGGGAGTCACCGCACCTAGTGCTCCGATTACCACGGGGACCACCGTTACCTTCACCCTCCACATCCTCTCGAGCTCTTCTCTGAGCCCTTGGTATTTCTCCAGCTTCTCGTGTTCCTTCTTCCTGATATTGCTGTCATTCGGAACCGCTACATCGATCACTACGGCCGTCTTCTTCTGTTTGTCTACCACCACTATGTCCGGTTGGTTAGCCACCACCATTTTGTCCGTCTGTATCTGGAAGTCCCACAGGATCTTAGCTCGGTCATTCTCCACCACCCTTGGGGGCATCTCCCATTTTGACCTCGGGACTTCCAGGTTATACTCGGCACAGATGTTCCTGTACACTATGCCGGCCACTTGGTTATGGCGTTCCATGTATGCCTTGCCTGCTAGCATCTTGGACCCTGCTGTTATGTGCTGGATTGTCTCAGGGGCATCTTTACACAGCCTGCACCTGGGGTCTTGCCTGGTGTGATAGACCCCAGCCTCTATGGATCTTGTGCTCAGAGCTTGTTCTTGTGCTGCCATGATTAGTGCCTCTGTGCTGTCTTTCAGTCCAGCTTTGTCCAGCCACTGGTAGGATTTCTGGGTATCAGCCACCTCTTCTATCTGCCGGTGGTACATACCGTGCAGGGCCCTGTCCTTCCATGATGGTTCCTCGTCTCCCTCCTCTTTCTTGGGTTTCTGCTGCCTGAGGTATTCACTGAGCACTCGGTCAGTTGGGGCCATCTTCCCAATGTATTCTTGGATGTTCGTTGTCTCATCCTGGACTGTGGTGCTGACACTCACCAGTCCCCGGCCCCCTTCCTTCCGCTTAGTGTACAGCCTCAGGGTGCTGGACTTGGGGTGAAACCCTCCATGCATGGTAAGGAGCTTTCTTGTCTTGATGTCAGTGGCTTCTATCTCCTCCTTTGGCCAGCCTATTACCCCAGCAGGGTACCTGATCACGGGCAGGACGTAGGTGTTGATAGCCCAGATCTTGTTCTTACCATTCAGCTGACTCCTCAGGACTTGCCTGACCCTCTGCAGGTACTTGGTGGTTGCAGGTTTCCTAGCGGCCTCTTTATGGTTCCCATTCGCCTGCGGGATCCCCAGGTACTTGTAACTGTCCTCCATGTCTGCAATGTTGCCTTCTGGTAGCTCGATCCCCTGACTACCTTCCCTCTCTTTGTTACCATCCGGCTACACTTCTCCAGCCCGAATGACATCCCGATGTCATTGCTGTATATCCTGGTAGTGTGGATCAGTGAATCGATGTCTCGTTCACTCTTGGCATACAGCTTGATGTCATCCATGTACAGGAGTCTCGGCTGACTGTTCTGTCTACCAGTAGCTGGTGTTTTGTGCCTCTGGTATTCTTGCCAATCCCTTTCTGTGCCCCGCTCATGTATTGACCCATGTGCCTGTTCATCTTAGCCGATATGATGCCTGACAGGAGCTTCCATGTAGTATTGAGGCAGGTTATTGGTCGGTAGTTGGATGGGACTGGTCCCTTCTTGGGGTCCTTGGGGATCAGGACCGTCCGACCTTCGGTTAGCCATTCCAGGTGTCTCTCGTTAACTAGCAGCTGGTTCATTTGTGCTGCCAGACGCTCGTGGAGTGCAGTCAGCTTCTTCAGCCAGTAGGCGTGAACCATGTCAGGGCCTGGTGCTGTCCAACTCTTCATACTAGAGACCCTTGCATGGATGTCTCCCACCGTGATTGTTACTGGACCCTGTTCAGGGAGGTTGCTATGGTCTGCCCTCAGATCCACTAGCCACTGAGCATTGCCGTTATGGGTTGCGTCCTTCTCCCATATGCTCTTCCAGTATTGCTCCGTCTCTCTCTCTCTCTCTCTATATATATATATATATAGAGAGAGAGAGAGAGAGAGAGAGAGAGAGAGATAGATATAGATATATATAGATATAGAGATATATAGATATATAGATATAGATATATAGATATATAGATATAGATATATAGATATATAGATATAGATATATAGATATATAGATATATAGATATAGATATTAGGATTTTAAAAAGATCCCTGCGTAGGTTTTCATTCATTCTGGTCATTGTAGTCACAAGCCACTAGTAACCATCTTGGCTGTCACATGAGCTGAGATGTGGGGAAAAAATAATTTTGACTGTAAGGGACCAAGGTGTAAAACCTCTGTATGACATTACTCCAACACACAATCATGTGAATTACTGATGGTGACTTGGAGCAAGGTGTAGTAGAAGTAGGAGTATAGCTGACTAATAGCTGGTGTCATAATCCACCCCTTGTGTTCAATAATGGTTGGTCACAGTGGACTTACTTGGCTTCTTTTTTTTTGACAGTGTGACCTTTCTTCTAAAACACAGCTGAGTCTTTTCCTGTTGTGGTCAATACTTAGCCCCAAAATACAGTGAACCTGAACTTTCTAAGAAAGTAGTGACGGTGGTACGTCTTCTGAACAAGGAAGGATGTCTTGTGACTCCAGAAAAGGTCCTCTTAAAGATGTACACTGAGATCCTTACAGCTGGAGTCCTCTTCAACAGCTACTCCCTCGATGTATAGGAGTGTGACGGGGGGGATTCTACACTTCCTGAAATCCACAATCATCTCCTTGGTTTTCTAGAGCACCAGCCTGCTGGTTGTTTTGTAATTCCTGCCTGTAGTCAGACGCATCACTGTTGGTTCTCCATCTCACCACTCCTGTGTCATCTACAAACGTCACAATGTGAGAGCTTTGATATTCTACCGAGCAGTGTATGAGAGGTCTCATACACAACCTAGGGGGATCTAGTGATTAAGAAGTCCAGGAACCAACTGAAGAGGGAGAAGCTCAGGTCAGGTTTTGCAAGTTTTTGCTGCTGAGTTTGTTGAATTATTGTACTGAGGGCATAAGTGGTCCAAGAATAGGAGACATATATACAAGTCCTTATTCTCAAGGTTTGCAGGCTGTATGAAACACTGATGAGATCCCATTATCTGACAGCTGACTGGCACAATCTCTGTGTCCATTCTAGTATACTGTCAGGGCCTGCAACTTCATGTGGGCCACTTCTGCTGAGGTCAAGCTGAGTCGTAGTTCACCTGGTGTTGAAGTGAGTGTAGTCCTAGAGGGGCTCATTGAAGCAGACATGAAAGTCATTGGGGAAATCAGGCAGAGACAAATCCCAGTCTTATTTACACAGCATTTAAACAGCATGCTTGTTTGTTTGTTTGTTCAAAATTGGGGTTATATATTGGGGTTATATATATATATATAGCAAGACATTAAGTATATATACTTAACAATATATCGTTATCCAGGTAGGTTCATTTTAACATTTAAACTCAAGGTTGTTCTTGCTTTGATGAGGTCATAGGTTGAACGCCAGTCCATTTACCCGTGGGAAATACATTATTCACCGCTGTACGCGGTTCAAACAGAACCAGTTTCTCAGGTTGTATTCATGTAGATTTCTACTGAAGGATAGAAACTGCCTTTGTTCTACTTTCAATAACAACTGCACCATTAACTACAGCAGTCCCTAACACGATGCCTTTGATAACAACGTGTGAGAAATGAATTCATAACCTAGCTTAAGCACAGTTATATATAAATGATTAATTTAAAGTTAACTATACATCTAGCATCTAAGTAAAAAAAAAAGATTTTAGCTGGGCTAAAAGCCCAGCTAAAATTAACTTCAAATTAACTGCAAATTCATTGTTGAATTGTGGTCACAGCCAAATTCTGTACTAGTCTTCTTGTCTTACTTTCAGATTGCTCAGATGAGATCAGTCTCTTCTTCCTCATTGACCGGTAAAAGCGGGAGTTTCTGCGAATAGGTTCTCTACTAAATCCAGTGCTGGAGTCATCATCATCATGTTCCTCTTGGCTTGGTTGAACCACAACTGGTTGCTTTTCTGTGACGTCTTTTGGTTTCTGTCCCCACTTACCCCTGAACAGGGTAGCTACAGACATAGTGAAATCTATTGCTCAATTTTCGTGAAAAACTAAGACTGGAAAATGTTGTTTGGTGTTGAGGAAATGAGTGGAAAGAAATTTGCCATAGTTAGCCAGAATCCAGGAATAAATCCATCACTTGGAATCAGAAATTCACGTGAAAAATGAAAAGAAAAAAAAAGAATACAGTTGAAAACAATTTTAAGATCAGAAAAGGGAATCCTCAGCCCTCTCTTGCTCCTATCCGTACAGCAATAATGTTGTTAACTACATGGGTAACCTGTGGAAAGAGTGCTTGACGCTTATTTATGACTACAGTGTAATTATTACATTTATGACTCTCTCCTGTTCTTTGTCCCTCCTCTGTTTGTGTCCCTCCCTCTTTCTGCCTCCTTGCACCACCCTGTTATGTGCCAACATTCCTGAACTCAACCTAGTCTTACCAGCTTATAATGCCTTTCTGCTCTAAAACTTTCTCTGTTGCAGAACCAGAAAAGCCACTTGGAAATGCTTATAAATGTCTGTGCCTTCTACATTTCTCAGATCCCTTCATGAAATCAAGGCATGTTTTTGTTCTTGGCCTTTGTTCTTCAAGAGTTTCTGACCCTGTTGATCCGTTGTCCCACATAATAGTTTTATCTCTAGTCAGCTGACAAGGAGAGTTTAAAGTTCATCTTTTCCTTTTTTCAACAGAGCAATAAAGTTGCTTTCTCTGCCTTTGAACAGTACCAACCAAAAAAGGAAGTGCAAAGAATTTGTTTACTGGAATAACCTTTACTGTAAAATAAAGATCCTGCACAGTTTCTACAAACAGAAGATGGTTTACTGTGGAATTCACTAACCTACATGATTCCTGCTTTATTTACTCTTAAAGGAAAACAGAACGATTATGTTAATAATTATCATATAACTAAATAAAGAATGTGGAATTGACCGAATAGAATAGATGGATGAATGAATAATTATCACCTATCCATCCATTCTCTTATCAGGTTTGCAGGTTGCTGGAGCCTATCCTATAGGGCGAGGGGCGAGCTTCTCCCTGGATAGGTCACCAATCTGACGTAGGGCTAACACATAGAAACATAACCATTCACAACTATGGCAATTTAGAATTACAATCACATGTCTTTGGACTGTGAGAGTAAGCTGGAGTACCTGGAGAGAACACACACAAGCATAGGGAGAACATGCAAACTCCACACAGATGGTGGCATTGAACTCAGGCAACATTGCTAACCAATGCACCATCTCACTTCCTTGGATTAGCTTGAAGTAGCTAAGCTGGCCGATAACCAACATTTGCTCCCACATTTATCTTAACATCAAGGAATATTTTGCTCTTGTACTATTTACTTTGAATTTTTTTTTCTATATTTTTCCACCAGGTGGTAGTACTTTTTAACGTTTAAAGCATGCAGCAAGATTTCCCACTTTTTATTGTTTTCTGCAAGGGTGTCTTGCTACTGAAATGATAAGTGTGTTGTTACTGATGTTGGACAATGGTGGGTGCGTGTATGTGTGGATTTTAGTTCTCGCTACCTTATAGAGAAGTCTATAAGTTGGGGAGCAGCATTCCCACCATTCAAGTTAACCAAATCTCCATTGCTCACATAGAGGAGCCGTTGGTAAAGCAATACAATCGTGACTTCAATGAGAAAGCAAGAGAATTAACCTCAAATGTCTATAGAAGATCTTGAATTTATGAAAATCATGAATAATTCAGTTGTGCTTATCACTGAACATTACTGTTAGTGTGGCCTGAAAACCTTTAATTTGTTCATCCTACTGATGAACTGATGGTGTGGTCATGACTTTTTGACTGTCCTGAGTGTTTCTGCCACCTCCTTTAAACAACTGAATGCAACCATTGTTACACTTGTCCTTTTGTGCAATTAAAATATGTTATGTCCATATCCAAGCTGTAGACTGCACTAGTATTTTGCTCCTCCGACAACTGAAATCAACTAAATGTAATGTAAGAGTATGAACTGATAGGCTGAATCAATAGGCAAGCAGACTTGCGATTACAAGAAATTTAGACTACTAGAAAACATTTCCTGTAGAGAACAGGTTCTCGATTCCCATCCCTATACATGGATGATTAATGCCTTTGACCTGTCTAGTTTGCCTGCACTAGAGATGGCACCAGAAGGTACAAACTTTAATGCTGACTACTAGAGAAAAAGCAGGGCCATAAATCAGGTGTTATGGAATGGGCACTTTTCTCTACAGCCCTGAGCGGAGGATAGGAGCTAGTTGCCATGGTGATGTGAGAAGTGTCATCTCCTTATAGGGAGATATCCAAAAGGTGTAGGAGATGAAACTCGAGTTGGACATGGGGTCTAAGGGCTTCCCTTCAACTTTTTGATCAATCATGTTAACATTCTGTTTTTACCACATGCAATAAAAGTGTTTACTGCCTGGGTGCGCCAGCTTTTGTCTCTGAGCCAGAGAGATGAAGGTCCATCACATCATGTAAAACAATTTAAAATTCTAACCATAATTTATATATGATATAATATTTTCAATTTAAATATAGAAAGTTTAAAGTCCCCTGCCTTAAGGAGAAAAGCGACAACATATGTGTTGAGATTTTCCTCTCAGAAGCACGAGGACCTTATAAACTTTGTATAGCATTTAAAGCCGTGTAAGCTAAATCATTAGAAAAGCAACGACTACACATAATCGGCATAAAAGATATCGTATAAAGATGTTTGCAGGGAAAATTGAGGTCCGGTTAAAGCAACAAGTAATCACAGGATTTGAAACTGTGGGAAAAATTGAGGCCGGTAAAATAGTGGTCACTGCTTTTTGAGTTGTTTAATTTAAAAAAAATGTTATGAAAGCAACATGGTGACAATTGTATTGATATATCCACATGGTTTTTAAGTCATTTGGGTAACATACTTCCAATTTTTTTAAAAGAAAGTGGTGTAAATGTTTGTTATTGTTCTATGTCGTGTCTTTGTTTTGTTTAAAAGGTGCACGACTTCGTATAAGCACGGGTCTATTCAACAGAGTGTGACATTGTGTGTTCAAAAGAGGGTATTACGCATAAAAAAAATGCAACAGTGCTAACTAGTAGTAGGACTGAGCTAAAGCACCACCATCCAGTAGAAGGAGGGTGATACTGCAGGCCACTCCCCAGCCCCTGGTAGACATGGGTAGAATGGAAAAATAAGATTAATTAATTAAAAAATTAAGAAATATGATTTAAGGATTGAGAAAATAAGAAATTAATTAACGGATTAACAATGACCACAGTAATAACTAAGCATAAACTAAAACAGACAAATTTAAAAAAAAAAAAAAAAAAGTAATGAGAGAAAGAAACTGATGATGATGATGATGATGACGAAGTTGAAATAAATAACATAAAAATTAAACTTATAATTTGAGCAAATTTGTCTTCTCTCATTTAAAAAAAACCCCCAAGATATATAAACATGAATCCGTAAAGTGAATAAAACCCCTAAATCTAGTCTAAAACCGAGGATGCGATCGCCACAGTGCTGCACACATTACTGAAGCACTTGGAACACAGGAACACCTATGCACGGCTCCTCTTTGTAGACTACAGCTCGGCTTTTAATACCATCCGGCCATACAAACTACGTCCCAAACTCCACCAACTGGGACTTAACTCCTCTCTGTGCAACTGGATTGTGGACTTCCTCACTAACCGTAGACAGAGTGTCAGAGTGGGTAAGAACACCTCTTCCACCCTTGTGGTCAACACCGGTGCCCCTCAGGGGTGTGTTCTGAGCCCTCTGCTATACACTCTCTTCACCCATGACTGTATTTCCTCCTGCGCGTCCAATCTCATTGTTAAGTTTGCAGATGACACCACAGTGCTCGGACTTATATCCAACAATGATGAGAGAAACTATAGGACAGAGGTGCAACAACTAGAGTCATGGTGCCACGACAATAACTTGGTCTTAAACACAAAAAAGACCAAGGAGATCATTGTAGATTTCCGGAAGAGGGGTCATAACAACCATCTGCCTCTCTTCATTGGCAGTGAGGCGGTGGAGAGGGTGAGCAGTTTTAAATTCTTGGGGGTAACTGTGACCGAGTACCTGTCCTGGGGTAACCATATCACCTCAGTTGTACGGAAGGCCCAACAACGCCTCTACTACCTGAGGAGACTGCGGAGCGCACACATTCCCAGATCTCTGATGTTGAACTTCTACAACTGTGCCATCAGCAGCGTTCTGACGTATGGATTTCTAGTGTGGTTCCCCAGCTGCACCAAGGCCGATCAGCAAGCACTCCAGCGGGTGGTGAAAGAAGCTGGCAGAATTATTGGAACAAGTCTGCCAGAGATCAGTAATATCTTCCCCACTCGCTGTCTGAGGAGGGTGCACAGTATCCTGCGGGACCAACATCACCCTGCGCGCCACCTTTTCCATCTGCTGCCCTCAGGGAGAAGGTACAGGTCTATACAGGCCAGAACATCCAGACTGGCCAACAGCCTGTATCCACAGGCTGTGAGGCTCCTGAACTCTCTGCCCCCCTCTCACGGACAATAACCATATCCAACTTCTTAATAGCAATGAACTGGTCTGCATTGGTGCATCATATCTTTATTCTCTTCCCCCTCCTGCCCCCCCCCCTCTTTCTTAAATAGATAACTATCATATCTGATATCATATCTCACAGTACAATAATATTGAATGGGTTGCATTGTTGTATTTTGTCATGTTTCTCAGGTCTTTGTCTGAATTTCTACGAACATTATTGCTAAGGATTGTCTTATTGCATTGGAGTCACACTGGGTTAAATATGTACACTTGGGTTTTAAGGGGTATTTATTATTTTCTTCTTTTTTTTGGGTTGTATGGAAGCCCCAAACGCAATTTCATTGTTCTTGACAATGACAATAAATAAATAAATACTAAATACTAAATACTAAATATTTATTTAAATCTAATTTGTCTGCAAATGAGCTCTTGAGTTAGGGGAACTCCAAGCAACAAAAATCCTCCAGAACACACAGCCAGCTGCTCAATGAATGGGTCAGACAAACAAATTTTACCATTGTGTGCTAAAATCAAAAGAGAACTCTTTCAGATGAGAATACTCTGAAAAGAGTTCTGAATTCACTGACAAGGTTCGTGTACCACAACATGAAAAGTCTAATACCAGGCAACAAAAGACGTTTGACCTACTTGTTGTGCGTTGGAAACACCAACAAAATACAGAGTGTGTCCTCAGTGGCCAGAGACAGGATGTCACACTAGGGACATGGACAAGTGGGGGGGAAATTTGTCTGACTAACTCACTCAAGCAGAGAAAAACATCCTTGCAAAGGGATGAACTTTACTGTGATGCTGAGACAAATCCTGGTGGTTTTCTAAAGGGAGACTATCTTGAGAATTTTGTCACTGCTCAGTGACAAAATCAGTGACATCTCTCTTACTTGTGTTCCAGTCACCGAAGCAGTGGAGGTCGTTTAAGAGTTTACAGGATGACCCCAACCTCAGCAACAGGACCACTGTCAGCACCAACCAAGTGTTTCACATACAAGGGTCAGACTCAGCACTATAAGCAGCAACATGTGTGCACCAAGGGTTCCCCAAAACCGTTCCACGGGTTTCCTCCTCTTTTTGGCTCTCGGAGGAGGCGGACGCACTTTTTCTCCTCTCCTCTCCCTTATCTTCCCTGCTTAGCCCTTATGTCCTTGTCTAGTCTCGTGATTTTTGTATTACTTTTTCCCTGGAACACTCTCTCACAGTCTGTTTCTAAAACCTAAAAGAGAATTATGGATTCAACTAGTCTCTGAATGCTATTGACACCCTTTTCTCAACGAGAAGTCTGGGCTCAGGAGAGCCTGAGTGCCCTGGAGGGACTTTCCCTGCCGGATACACGATGGACGGGTGGCAGAAATAGAGGATCGTGTGCCTGGCGGGACTGTCGATCGAGGACGCTGAAGATATCTACCTATTCAGAACCATGATAACAGGGTTCTTGCTGATCGGAGCTGGCTTGGCCCTGGCTTATCGGAGAATTAAGAAAGCGGAACCGGCTGTTCAAACCCCCCCAAGGCTGCCCGCTGGGATTGAAATGATGGGACGAGGCGTGACTTCTCAGAATGCGCTCACTGAATGCAGCATGGTTAAGAGCTTGGAGGAGCTAACAGCTGCAGTGAATACTCAGAATAACACCTCTGAGCGGAAGTTGGATTACATCTTGGAGCAGTTCACTGCGGTCGTGAGGTCCCAGAATCTGCTCTTTGAGCACAAGAATGACAAGACCACCGAGCGGAAATTTGATAACATCATGGAGAAGCTCGCAGCTCTCCAACGGGAGATTGAGAGTCCAGTGACGGAGTGTTAAAGAACAGCTTTGAAATTCTCATGAGTTGTTGCAAAAGAAAAGAAAAATCACCATCATAATGCGGTTACCCCTTCGGCGCCAGCCGTGGGCTCAAGGCTGGAGCTGAACAAAAACTCCCTGATAACGACTGTGTTTAGTCTGTTCCTTCCCGTTCCATGCAAGGCCACCTGGGTTGGCTGGAAGACTGTTTACTTAGCCTGGCAGGGCGAAGGACACTGTCTCAGCTGAACTATGGACACGCACACACATACATATACTGATACTGATAAGCACTCACTGATGCATCACCCTCCCTACCCCGGATCCAACGCCTCCTCCAACGCTTACCTACCATCCGATGTGGACACTGGATCAGCTGGAGGCGCAATCAAAGATTGCAGCGGTCCCAGATCAGTTGTACACACTGGAACTCTTTCCCATGTTGCTTGTCTGTGTTTACTGTGCTATGGTGTGTTGATATCTGTGCATTCCTGTATTATCATTTTTGTGTTACACATTTTGATGTTTTTTTCCTTGCTACCTGGCCTGACCTGTCTCCCCAATGTGATGTTTGTGTATTGTATGTACGGTCGGCAAGGTCTGTCATCTCGGTTGTGGGCAAAAAAACTGCAACTAACAAATAAAGGCTATCTCTCTCATCTCATCTTATCTCTTAACAAAGAAAATAAAGGTAAATTTTCTTTCACAGATTCACCGGTCAGAATCACTTTACACACAACAATAATAATAATAATAATAATTATAATAATAATAATAATACATTTTTTTTGGAGGGTGCTCTTCTAAAAGCCAAGGTTACCTTACAAAGAGAGAAAAACATATCAATAAAACAGTAGATTAAAATAAATTAAGATACAAAAAACAAATAAACAAGATTTGACAACAAGATCTGTATTAAAGTGAGTAAGCCAGGTTAAACAAGTATGTTTTGAGCTATGACTTAAATAAGGGAAGGGGATCTATATTTCTTATGACTGGAGGAAAGGGCAGTTGACTGGTCCAGACCACTTTGAGCTGGGAGGCATGAAAAGAGAAAAAGAGAAAAAGACTAGGTGCAAGCTTTTTAGATTCTGTTCATAGAGGGATATTTATTGGACAACCACTCTCTGGTCTGGTTCATAGCAGGGCAGTCAGCAATGCATTTATTCTGTTCCTTATACTGTTCTGGCACAGATGCACCTTCATAGACAGCGGCAACAACAAATGTGGTGCTGGACAGAGGGAACAGAGTACTTTTGAGTTTGTAGGTCATGGAGTTATGGGCATATTCCACCCAGAAAAGCTAGAAAATCCAAAGAGATAGCTTAGTAGATGTAATACAGCAAAAAGTGGCCTCATGCTCTAGATTAGCCAGCGCCACCTGTCGATTAGTCTGCAGTTGAAAACCAGAAGAGAGGCTGACCTGGGCCCCAAGTTTGGAACACAACTCCTTCCAGACACGAGCTTTGAACTGAGGCTCCTGGTCGGAGACAATATCCTCAGCGAATGCATGCAAGCGAAAAACACTTTGAAGTTGAGCAGTCTCAAGTTTTAAGGAGAACTATGAAATGGACAGCTTTGGAAAAAATATCACTAATAGTTAATATTACAGTATTACATGAGGGTGGTAGTTGTGTGACAAAATGAAACACAATATGTTCCCAAGAATGACCCAATGTGGGTAATAGCTTTAATAACCTGGTAGGTGGAGAACTGGAGGTTTTGTTGCATGAAAGAAGCAGTTAGATTCTCAACCTGATAGCAAGTGAATCTGGCAGTATGAGCCCAGTGAATCACTTTCCTCTGACCTTGGAAGGACCATGCAGAGATGTTTGAAGGGGCGGGTGCTCAAAGTTAAAAAGGGGCACATAGAACCAGGCTGAATAACAACAACCGACATGCATGAAGAGTCTAATATGGAATCGCATCATACTATATCTTTGTGATCACGTGGAGACAATGCAAAGCAAACCTAGCCTATGTTTTAGCTGATGGCATACAATGTTGCTGTTAAAGGGTTGCTGGTGGTGCTCATGCTGATAGTGCTGGAGGGCGGGACTGTGTTGATCTGAGACTGTAGACATTAAAAAGTCCATAGGAGAGATGGTAGCTGATTAAACAAGTGTTATGAGATAAAAAATATAATGCAAAGATTGGTGACAGCACTTGGAACCATATGGTGATGAAACTGATGAAAAAAACTGTGGAAAATAAACTTGCCTCTGCCTGTGACTCACTCTCTTCCTCCTTCCATCTCCTCATCTGATCTGTCACTCTCCACTTGTGGTCCATCTGAGAACAAGGCACAATTTGCTATTGCATTAATCTATTATTTAATTGTCCACACTTAACAACTCTTGCACCTAATCCTTAATAAAGTAATGATAGAAACATGTTATAGAACCATAACATTGCAGTTGTGTTTATTATTGATTTCATTCTTGAATACCTCTGCAATTCAACAACTGGTACATGTGTTAATGTTACCTGTGCTCTTTTAATCCAGCTGGTGAGGTGCTCCAATACCTTTAGCAACCTCACATAGCTCCTTTTGTAGCTGTTTCCTCCCCCTGTCCTTACAGGGCATATCTGGTCAATGAGTAATAATTTTTAAAAAATCTATACACATAAAACACACACATGCACACACAATGACATTTTTACCTTCTCCAGAAGACTATATGTACTATGGCCACAGGTTTGCATCATAGCGCTGATCCACATCCTTCCCTTATTATTTATTCCTAGTGCTATAATAATTAAGTAATGAGAAATTTAATAAAAAGTAATAAATATAAAATACTGTATTTATAATGATTCAATTAGTTTCACTATCCACTCTGTGCTAGGCAGATGGGTGAGCTTATTACACATTTAAACTGTAGAGATACAATAATTTTGCTGCTGTAAAATCAGCATTTTTGTCATATTTGAAATATAAATCTAATATATTTAATTGGCGTCTTAATGTATTTTCTTTAAAACTGTGTTGTTTTTAAATATCATTATTATAATAATTCATAATTATGTCAAAATTCATTCTGGATAGTTTGGTTGTTGTTGTTATTGTTAATAGTGAAATATAAGCCCCCCAGAAAGGCAGGGAACAGCCCTGTATCTTACTGTAAAACCAAATATGTTCCCTAAAACAGTGGACAGTGCTACAGGCCCATGACACCCTTACCCAGTTAGTTAGCGGCTAATGATCACCACTATTGCAGTTAATAAAAGGACAGGTAATGTTTGTCACACTGTTGTGCACACAGCACACTCATTTGTTTCAATCCGTCAGTTCCCACAAGACACCTTACCACCATGTACATAATAATGGAAGAGGACGGTTTCTTTCTTCTCTGGCAACAGTTAAGAGAGAATTTTGTGTCTGTCCAAACAACCAGTGGATACTCTGTCCCCTCCAACCAATGCCTCAATTCTTCCATTGCCAGCTAAATAGAGAGCAATTCCTGTTTACCAAAATCATAGTTTCCTTCTGGAGCACACAGATTTATTTTACCTTCAGACTGCTGAGAAACCACAGCCCTGACCCCAGGATCCAAGGCATCCACCTCCATAATGAATGGTTGTGTGGTGGCCCACCAAAGGGCTCCACTCACACTCAGGTCGGGGGGAGGGGTTCTGCTGGTTTTTGGCGCAATGTGTCCAGTTGTAGTTTGGAGATGAATAAAGTCGGAATGGAAAGTTACAGCTCCTGTGTCGTCTGTACAATACCTCCACAGTTGGAGAGATCAGGCTGGAAAAGGATCCAGCATTGTTGGGATCCAATACCAAGTAAAATTCAGGCTGGTATCGATACCAATACTTTGCATAAGTACAACGTTTTCGATAGAGAGTTGTTGGCATTGATCAGAGGACCCGGTGGCGCCAGTCTCCGGCAGCCTCGCCTCTGTCAGTGTGCCCCAGGGCAGCTGTGGCTACAACACCAGTGTGTGAATGGGTGGATGGCTGTATGTAGTGTAAAGCGCTTTGGGGTCCATAGGGACTAAGTGCGCTATACAAATTCAGGTCATTTACCATTTGCGTAAAAACTTGATGTGTTTGGTAAATAAAAATAAAAAGTAGTGTATTTCAAACCGTATTCGGAAATACAACTGTATGACTACAAGACATCAGACTATTGTTCTTCTTGCTTAATTATGAAGTAAAGCTGAGAAAAAACATTATAGATACATGTCATTGTCTATTTATCTTATGTATGAAATATTTTGAGTTTTTTAAAGCATACAATGACCGTTTTACTGTATATTTTATATATACCTAGTCTATATAATACGCTGTAAATACTCTGCAATTTGAACAAATGGGATTCTGCAGTTTTAAGAATGCGGCGAATTCCCGTCATTTGAACACAATGCCTAGACACAAAGTCTCTCCTCCTCCTCCAGTTCGCCTCATCATATTCTGTTACAATTTACTTTTGTTTGTGTTTGACAAGGTTTGTGGCCTTGCCACATGTGTCACAAACCGCATCTTTGCTTTTTGTGGAGCTCAAATAGCCCCATACTTATGATAGAAAACTGAACTAGCGCGCACACGTGAGCCGTGATGCATTTATACAGTCGTATTTCCCAACTCACTGTGATAGGCAGAAGAAGTAGTTCCTATTCAGACAATCCAATAATATAGTTACTTTCCACTGTGTTCTTGTAAATTATAAGCTACAAATTTACCCTAAATTACTATAATATCGATAATGTAATAGGAAAGTCGATTCTGGAACATAAATGTCTGGTATCGGAAGAACCAATATTTCAGTATCAATGCGCACAATTTGACCATTCAAGGCACCCGTACTATAATCGCATGACAGCATCCGAACGGGTTGTTTCGACAGTGTTGCAAACAATGGTCAACTTTAATGCAGATTTTTTCTAGAAAAGGGGAATTATATAGCTAGATCTGTCGACGAAAAGCTCCACATGGCAGGTAGTAGACTAGAGAGATTTGGAACGGTATTCACAAGGTAAGACCAATGTTTACGCTTTTTATCAAGTAATGATGAAGCTAATGTGGCTTTTAGCTGTATCCACAATGTCGATGATGGTGATACTATTTCCGGCACTATAAAGAGTCTTTAGTTGGTACAGTATATGTGCCAGCCTTGGGCAGTAATACGTGTTTTATTCAGCCAACACGTGGGTTTACAACTATTAAAATAATTTAATTAATCAAGAAACATTATTCACGGGAACTGTGACCCTTTAAAAAGGGGGCGACGTGATGACGTCATCGGCATGCGACCAGTTTTGCGACATTAAAAGCTCTGCTCTCTATCTGATGCGCCGAAACAGCGCTTGCTGGATCCTGATAAATATTGCAAATACGTGTACCTAGTTAGCGTTAAAATTCTTACAAACATATTTATTACATTCTTGAAATAATGTGATCATGAAATAGTAATGTGGGAGTTTGAGTTTTTAACAAATAAATAACAAACAAACAAAATAACAAATACAAATAAATAAATGAAGATAGATAGGGAGACAAAATATGGAGATTTGAAACAGGGATGTGTGCAAACGAGCTATAGCTTAATATGCTGGCTTAATATGATATATATATATATATATATATATATATATATATATATATATGTATATATATATATATGTATATATATATGTGCAGCTGGATAGCGTAGTGGTTAAACTACACTCCTTTGGAACAGAGGATCGCAAGTTCGATTCCTGCCTGGGGCGTCTGTATCCAGTAAGGGTCCTAAGGCTAGACCCCCTATGCTAAGCAAGCCTACCGCAGACATGAGCGAGACAGATAAATATGAAGGCATGCCGGCTCGGACGTCGCCCGGATCAACAAGGTCCGCGTCAGGTGTTGAGGAACCAGGGCACCCTGACGAAAAGTGGGCTACTGGAACAAGAAGGCATCGGTGGGCAAGGGACGAAAACAGGGCGTTGTTGGAATTCGGAGCACTAGGTGCGGTGACTCCCAAGCTAGGCGAGTGGCTCCAGCAGATCCCGGGAATAACATCGGAGATCTCTGTCCAGAAGAGCGCAGTCCTGGGAACAGCTAAGATACTGCGCAGGACCCTCAAGCTCCCAGGCCTCTGGTAGAGGACCCGAGCTTGAAGGATAAACCGCCCGCAGGGGGCGCGCTGGGTGTTTATATATATATTATTACTACTGTCAAAAATAGGTCATCTGTTCAGGAGTCTGATGGCAGTGGGGAACAAGGGGTTGTTGACTCTGGATGTTCTGGATCTCTCACTTCTGAACCTCCGCCCCGAGAGCAGAAGTGTGAACAGTCTGTGTTCGGGGTGTGTGGAGTCTTTGAGGATGGAGGCAGCTCTCCTCTGGACTCTGCGATGGTAGATGCTCTGCAGAGAGGACAGCGGAGTCCTGATGAACTTCTCCACAGTTGTTATCACTCTCTGCAGGCGTTTGCAGTCCATAGCAGTAGTGCTGCCATACCATGCAATGATGCAGCTGGTCAGTATGCTCAATACAATGCAGCTGTAGAACCTGCTGAGGATCTTGGCCAACATACCAAAATTCCTCAGCCTTCTCAGGAAATACAGCTGCTGCTGAGCATTCTTGACCAGCTGTGTGGTGTTCAGTGACCAGGTGAGGTCCTCAGAGATGTAGACGCCCAGGTACCTAAAGCTGCTCACCCTCTCCACTTCAAGGCCCCCTGATAAACAGGCCTCCTCTTCTTCCCCGTGTCCACTATTATCTCCTTTGTCTTGTCAGTGTTGAGTGTGAGGTTGTTGTCCTCACACCATGACACCAGACCGGTGTCTCTCCTGTAAGCCGCTTCGTCCCCCCCAGTGATGTGACTGATCACTGCAGTGTTGTCTGCGAACTTCAAAATGATGTTACTTTGTTGGAGGTGACAAAGTCGTGGGTGTACAGGGTGTAGAGGATGAGACTGAGGACGCAACCTTGTGGAATGCCAGTGTTTGTAATAATGCTGGCTTTAGTCCTGTTGCCAATCCTGATGGACTGGGGCCTGCCAGTCAAAGTCCTGTAGCCAGTCACAAGCAGCAAACATTAAAAATCATGGGATGTGAGAGATGACTTGGTAAAAAATATCTGACTTTATTTTATTTTTAAAGCATAAACAACTTGTGCAAAAAGAGTTTCAGTATTAGAAGTTGTAATGCCATCCTTTGTAAAGCATTCTCCTGTACAGTTAATGATAAGGAATTGTGTGTTTTCACATTATCAACAGGGTTAGAGACCTGATACGCTCTGGAGTCATAAAGCCAAAGGAAAAACCTCTCTGGTATGATGTGTACAAGACTTTTCCACCAAAGAGGGCCCCACTTCATGTGAAACCAGTTACCAGCCCTTCTGCTAAGAAACAGGAAATTGTGCCTGAAATCTTCTACAGTGAGGATAAAATTAGAACGTAAGTTCATGGCACACTCATGGCAACGAAAATAACTTTTTCCCTATATCTGAAGGCTCCTTTATAAATATTGTGAAAACGGCACCTTAGCACACACATAATATACATTTCTGGCTTTATCAGTCTCTCAGATTGATAGCATTCATTTAAAAGTCGGAAGCGGAGCATCTAAGAGACTGGTATTCAGATACTCTATTTGAATTCTTTGAGAATAAGTTTCTGTTCACAGTAACAACATGCAAAGTATTATACTTCATACATTATCCTGAAATGCATGTTACATTATTCCATATGCAACCTGGTCCATGGGCTAGGTTCATTTATATTATTATAATTAAAAATTTATTTCATTTTGATTACATATAGTTCCTTCAAGTGCAAGATGAGCCAGTTCACTGAAGATTGATAAGTCATCAAATTATGCAACAAGAAAGGGAAAAAATCACCTGAAACATTGCTAAGATAAGATAAGATAACCTTTATTAGTCCCACACGTGGGAAATTTGTTTTGTCACAGCAGAAAGTGGACAGTGCAAAAGTTATGAGGCAAAAATTAGAATACAATAAGAATAAATACAGTACACAACTGTACAGAATAGAATAAAATACTATATACAGTAGAATAAAATAAAATAAATATACAATAAGATAAAAATAGAATACAAATACAAATACTATATACAACTGAGTAAAAATACAACGATGACAGTAAGGATTACTAATACCTACTTGTTGCCTTTTGAATGGGCGCTGTAAAAAAGAAGAAAAAAAAAACTCTGTTCTGTAAAGTAAAATGTTAAATGTCTCGACTGAGAGAGGAGAAATGAATGGTTATTTGTCACAAAAAATGAATATGAATATGCCATAGGTCCACTTTGTTTCCTAAATAAATAACACTACACAGAAATGGGAGAAATATTCTTCAGATGTTAACCCAGATTTTTTTTCTTATATAAATACAGGAATATAGACAAAATACATGTAGTTTGCATATTCTTCTTCCTCTTTTTTTCTACCAAAACCATAATTCTGATCAGCACAGAGTGGACACATGTTTTGGGCATTTAGTCTTGGTTTGGAACAATTTTACATTTTAAACAGTGATAACTAAGTGTTGATACTAAGTGAAATATTTTTGTAGGCCTCACTAACTTCTAACTTGTGTTGTTTTTGGGGTTTTTTTGTTTGATTTTTGTTTTTGCTAGGGGATTCTATGAGCAGTATGGGAGAGGTTTGCGGGCTCTTGATCTCTCCAAATCAAACTTTGTTTCTACATGTCAGAGGTATGTTTGACTGTGTTCAGAATAGGGCTGGGCGATATGGCCTAAAATCCATATCACGGTATAATTTGAAGCATATGCGGTAACGATATATATATCGCGGTATATTATTTTCTTCTGCATAATGTATTTTACACACTATAAGGCACACTTAAAATCCTTTAATTTTCTCAAAAATCGACAGTGCGCCTTATGTGTGAATTCTGGTTGTGCTTACTGACCTTGAACCGATTTTATGCAGTACATGGCGCGCAGAAATCTGTCATAAATGCTTTAGTACGACGTGCGGCTTCATAGTAGTAAGCTATGAAGCCGCACCGCTTGATGGATTGCCGGAGCATTACGGCTGCCGTAGTCAGGAGCCTCGCGGAGGAATCTGGGTCCTAAACTCCGTCCTCTTCAGGTCCCAAAGTCAAATGAACACTGCGGCATCACTGAGAGTTAGAAAGTGTCTAAATTCTTTCATCTTTAATAAAATGATCAGCGTTGCTGCTTTACCAGGTATAACAATCAAGTTTAACATCCAGGCATCCATGAAAACAGAATTTATTAAATTCAACGGAGTTAGAAGTTAGCAGGAAGTTAACTCGCTAGTTTCCACCTAAACATGATATAGCATGTTCTGACTGAGAGATTTCTGAAAAAATTAAAAAGTACAGCTCTGCTATCACTTCCAACATAAATGAAGACAGAAAACTAAACAGCAGTGACATTTGTAGGGTTACTGAAGTTGAGCTAGCTGGTATGTAACGATATGCTATGTGATTGCTAGCAAAACAGCTATGTTAGCATAACATTAGCACAGTGAAGCTGAAGGATGGCCGCTAACCCTTTTCCACTCGATAAAAGTTAACGTGAGGGTTTCTGGTGGTTAGGGACAAATGCAATTGCATGGCAGGATGCTATAAACGGACCAAACTTCAGTCAGGAGAACAACTGAGATAATCCATCCACAATACGAGGTTAGTCATTAATATACTGCAACAACATGGGAACAGAGCAGCTGCGAGAGAATTCAGCCTTAATGAATCAATGGTAGGGAAGTGGAGGAAGCAAAATTTTTGGCTTTCCCCATCTTCCAAAAGTGCTTCGTCTCTTTGCTATTACTGTCGCCCGGCATAATTTGCAGATGATGATGTTGTTTGTAGCCGCTGCGATGCTTTCGACCCAAATAGCCGCAGCTTGATGACACCATCAACATGCGCTATCGCGGTAGAGCGCTATAATCAAAATCTCTACCGTTGGCCAAATTTATATCGTTTCTACCGTATACCGTTTATACCGCCCACCCCTAGTTCAGAATAACACACACAGTACTCCAGTCTTTCTGAAAACCTTTTAAAATTGTCTCTGGATATTAGATGCTTTTAAACTCATTTTCAATCTATTACTTGCATTTTTGTTTAGCAGTTTATCAATAATCTATGACTCATTCAAGTAGAGCTTGGTGACAAATGGTTCATGGCCAGTAGAAATTCAACATCCATGTTTTGACAGAGAACACAACAAACCAGTGACTAAGGGTTTAGGGTTTAGGGACTAAGTGACTAACCCTAACCCCACAATGCCAAAGCAATCATGTAGTTGGAATAAAGTTTGATCACATCATGTTAGGTTGATACACAGATCTTAGAAGGGGGGCAGCCACCAGCAGAGCATGTGTTAAAGCTTAGGCTACTGCAGTTGTACACATCAGTACAATGTGAGGACAATAAAAGACAAAAGGACAACAGAAACTTTTAAGGAATACTTGAGTGACGTTACTGAATATGAGACCCCAACAAACAAGGCTCAAAGACAAGGACATTGTTGAAAAGAAGGGTCAGAGGAATTCAGTAGTGTGAAGAACCAGTTTTAGCATACATTGCAACTGTGTCAAAAGCAAATGGAAGTAACGCCATGAATCATTTTTACTACACATACACCTACCATTCGTAAGTTAAGTTAAATCTATGAAAAATGCAACGATAACAGTTTGACAGGCAATTTTCACACTCTTCCTCTTATCTTTTTAATCCCGCAGGTTTGTTGACAAGTACAGAGAGTTAAAAAGCCATGGCATGCTGGATAAGTCCTCTTTGTTTGAAGAGACTGGGAAGGCTTTACTTAAAGAAGGTATCATCCTGAGAAGGCGAGGAGCTGCTCCTGTAAGACTCTTGTTATAATTATTACTTTGGGTTCCTACAAAAATGTTGTTTGCCCTGTTTTGACATGGTCACATTTTTGCCAGCTGCAAACTATGTTATGCCAGTCAGCTAAATTATGTAGTCGTGTGAAAACGAAAGGTTTTTACTAAAGAAAAAGGTGCCAAGTACATCCAAAGATTCATCTAACCAGTCAAAAGTTTGGTCACACCATCTCATTTAATAGTTTTTCTTTATTTTTACCACTTTTACATTTTAGAAACATACTAAAGAAATCAAATATATGAAGCAAGATATATAGAATTATGGAGCAAAGGGGAAAAAAGATAAATAACTCTAAATATATGGTATATTTTAGATTCCTGAAAGTAGCCACTCTTTGTTGGCATTGCTGCAAACCCCTGGCATTTTCTCAAAGAGCTTCATGATGTAGTCACCTGAAATGGTTTTCACTTCACAGATGTGCCTTGTCAGTGTTCATTTTTGGAATTTCTTGCCTTCTTAATGGGGTTGGGACCATCAGTTGTGTTGTGCAGAGGTCAGGGTCGTACACAGCTCAGAGCCCTATTTGACAACTGTTAGCTGATTGGTTCTTTCCATAATATGAATTCTAAGTAAAGAGAAATGACAGTCCATCATAACTTTTAAGAACTGAAGGTCAGTCAGTCTGGAAAATTGCTAAAACTTTGAACGTGTCCCCAAGTGCAGTCGCAAAAGCCATCAAGTGCTATGACAAAACTGGCTCACATAAGGACCGCCCCAGGAAAGGACAACCAAGAGTCACCTCTGCTGCTGAGGATAAATTAATCAAAGTCAAACGTCACTGTCTCATCTGCTGTTCACAATATTAAATGGTGATCTTAAAGAGGTTATGGACAATTTTGTCCATGCTTGGTGGAAAAAGAAATGCTTAGGAGCCCCTGAAATGATACCCAGGAAGTGACTACAAGAAGAGGGTGAAAGATTGTCTGAAGCAGTTACAACAAGACAAACCCCTTGACCAGACCTCCTACCACAGGCTACACCCAGGGGAAGCTACACCAAATCTGTATTGTTTACTGAAGAAGGATAAACAGGGTGTGCCTTTAAGACCAATTGTCTGTATGATCAGCTGGGTCACCTATAAAATCACAACGTTTCTGGCTTCGATCCTCAACCCATTGGTAGGCAGCTCTGAACACCACATCCAGAACAGTTTGGATTTTGTTGAGAAGGTGAGAGATGTCACTATGGAGGCAGATTGAACAATGGTCTCACATGTTACATCTCTCTTACTTGTGTTCCATTCAGTGAAGCAGTGGGGATAGTTTGTCAGAGATTATGGGATGACCACTGTCAGCACTGGCCAAGTGTGTTTGCTCTTGGAACTGTGTCTTCATTCCATATAATTCATGTATACGGGTCAATGCTACAGCAGAAAAATGGGTGTGCAATGGGTTCCTGAGTGGGTTCTCCTTGACTCCCTGCTCAAACCAGCGTTCGTCCCTGTTTAGCCAGAGGTTGTTTGGTTTCCCCAATGTCTAAATCATATCAATTCTTCTGGCACTGGCAATGGGAGACCCAATCCTTGGGGTAGACCAATCTTTGGCACAGCGTATTTTGGTGTTTAAAAGCCACTGAAACGCTGTGTTTAGAATAAATGCGTCTTAATTGTTTCAATACTTTTTCTCCTGTGAAAAAGGCCTAACCCAGGGATTTCTCTGGATGAAGGGAAAGTGAGGGGAAGTTAAACTCATTTTTTGTTTCAGAAATGTCTGAAATTATTTTCTTTGACTAGTTCTTGTCATAAATTACTATAGCCACTTTTTCTTAAACCAGCAACTTTGTCAGGTAATGGATTAAATTCATTTTATTCTTCACCTCAAAACTCACCTCGAAAAGGGAAAAAGTTTGCTTGCTTTTTTGCTTTTATTACAAAATAAAAACAAAAATATAAAGAGAGAGAGAGATTACTAATTCACAAGTACAAACACAGTTTTGTTTTGATTATTGCATATTATCATTGTGTTGCTTTTATTCTGCAGGTTTTGGCCGAGTCCAGGGATCCTGTGCTTGACCTGAAACTGATAGACATGTTGGCAGAGCAGCAGTCCGCTGGGACTGACACAACGAAGACAACAGAAGATAAAAATTCATAGATCACAGTAGCTCAAGAATCATTTGGTGAACTGCATATTTTCTCTCTTACCAGCTGTTATGATCAATTTATTTCTGTTTTTGTTTCTGACACCCAACAATTGTCTGTTTTTAATTTCTTGAAAGCCCATTGCACACTGCACCAGCGGCAGCATGTTGCCATTAAAGATTCAATGGCGCTATAAATCATGTCAGTGCAGGTGAAAAGTTACAAAAAAAAACCCAGAAAAGAATGTTATAAGTATTTAGAGGTCTTATGTCTGGCAATAAAACACATTGTTATAACATGTAGAATTGTTGTGAAATTATTGTAATAGTTTTGAACTTTTCTGATCTGAAATTTCCCAAGTTTTTTTTAGTTTTTGTGGTTTGCACCTCATCTATCTTGCCTTCTTGCTGACCTGGAAATTAATTTCTGCGTAACATGTTGAATGATGCCTCAATACCTACAAGCACCACGTGGACAGAGGAGGAAGCGAGTATGCACAGGGTGTATCCTTTGCACATTAACTTTAAATATATAAAATAGTCTTACAGCTTGAATTCGGGAGAACTATGCCAACAGCTACTTTATCATATCTATAAGTTGTTTTGGTTGTTAAGATGATCAACTGCCTTTAAACTTTGGCCTTCATTTTGTGTGTGAGAGAAATTATTGGGTCTTTTGTAAGATGGTACTACACTGAGAATTTAATTAAAAGTCGCCCTTAAAATAAAGCATATCATCAGTTCAGTTATGCCAAAGAACACAAAATGCAGAGAAACAATGCAATAGTTTTAATGCAGCTGTGCCATTCATCTTTTGACATAATTTAGCTGCAACAAAAGGATGGCATTAATTCCTGTTAACTCTGCCTGTTTCTTATGTCTTCTTTGCACCTTCCAAACCTCGAGGAGAGGGACAAGTTACAAGGAAAGAAATCGAGGATGTACAGACTGAGAAAGAGGAAAACAGTTTGAACTAAAAGCACTCACTTGGCCGGACCTGTCTTTATTTGGGGACATAGAATGTTTGTCCACTGTTTGTAAACTACTGCTGGTTTTAGCCTGATATAAACTCAATAGCCACTTTGTTAGATATACCTGTTCAGCTTCTCAGTGGAAAACAGGGCTCTGTTGTCCTATTCTAGAAAACCAAAAAAAACGCATTGGTTTGGGTACGTGGATGACACCTGGGTGAAAATCAAATGTCAGGATGTACCACAATCACTGATCACATCAAAATAGATAAACATCAGGTTGAGCAGGGAGAATATGAAAAATGACAAGCTAGCTTTTCCAAAAGTATTGGTAATATTTAAAAGTCCAAGATGGTGCCATCTCTCGGTTCATTTTTAATTTCTATTTGCCAATTCGTCTGATTGGGACCCGATGAATGTAAAAACAAAGAATTACAAGATTTTTTTTTTTTTTACCTGATTTTTGTTCCTGAGAAAAATTAGATCCACATATGAGGACATTCATTTTAAATTTTGATAGAACAGTGGCAGTATAACGTCCTCGTAAGTGGGTACCAGGCCCAAAATGTGATGTCCACATAGGTGGATGCCAGGTCCTAGGAGGTTAATATCCGTGACTCAATGCTGATCCTCCCCTGCATTGCCAGCGATTTGGAGGACTCCCACCACCTCTGTTGTTGGTACCAGAGGAACTGCATCGACGTGATCCACCTTGGAATCTTTCGAAACAGAAGGGCTGTAGAAGTGGTTAAAATACGTGGCATGTGTGTACGGGTTAGATCTTAGATGTGGTGGATCCTTGCCATCGGTGATCCTGCCTTTTTAGACCTTTTTCTGCCCTCAGACAGCGCTGCCAGGGGAGGAAGACAGGACAAAGATATACTGTGGAAGAAAGCCAGAGATAAATAATAACTAATAATCAAGTACATAGAGGTGTATAAACAAATGCATATCGAGTGAAAAAGGGGACTGAAGAAGAAACAGTGTATCATGGGAATCCCCCAGCAGCCTAGACCTATTGCGTAACTAAGGGTGGGTTTAGGGTCACCTGATCCAACCCTAACTATATGCTTCAGCAAAAAGGAAAGTTTAAAGGTAAATCTTAAAAGTAGAGAGGGTGTCTGTCTCCTAAACCCAAACTTGAAGCTGATACTACTTCTACCACCTTCTAATGATACTACCTAAGAGAAGCACATATAATGTAAACAGACCTAGTCCTGGGCGCCTACCATACAGATCAGAATGTAACGTTTGAATCTAATGATCCACTGGTGCAGAAATTGGGTGTCATCAGGACGCTATAACATAGAGCTAACAAAATTCCCACAGCGACAGCGGCCAGGGAAGTAGAAGAACATCATATCTGAGTAAGTGTAGTTATCCCAGCCAGACAAAGCTGGAAAGGTACCTAAGGAATGCTCCAGGAGAGAACAACAATCTAAACAAAAACTTTTAGTGATCCCTTATGTGCCAGGGGCATTGGAACAGAGACATAATTTTCTCAAAACACTGCATCTCTGTGGATTTCAAACCAAACAACCTTTGGCTAAAGAGCACAATATAGAAGAGACTCTGCAGTCTAGTTAAACCTACAGACCAGTGGCAACTCTTTCAATGATGACATTCTAAACAGGCAGGAAGCAGGCACTTTGTTCCAGAGTGGAGGCCATTTATTTAGGCCATTCATTTAGTCCAAGCCTTGTGCCTGACACTTTTCAGGGAAAAGGGTGGTTTTTTATTGTCAAAGCGTTTTTTGTACAACATCTCTCATTCACCCATTCATACAACAACTTTTTTTGTATGAAGGAAGTGCTTTCTATCATCTGTCTGTCTTACACATTCATATTCCGATTAATGCATCAGAGAGCCCAAGGAGCAGCCAGGGGTCAAATCATGAGTCTTCTGATTAGTAAATGACCTGCTGGCCTATGAATTACTCAAGCATAAAAAGGTACCCAATACAAGGAAAGAACCATTGTTGTTCATTATTTGGGTGCTAGGAAGTAGAGCAAGTCATCTACTAGTTCAGTCCTTGGCTGCTCCCAGTCTGAATGTCAAATATCCTTGGGCAAGATACTAACCCCAAGTTGCTCATCGAAGCATCCATAAGATTAATAATGTGTGTGAATATTAGATAGGAAGCACTAAGAGCTAGCATAGAAATAAAGAAGCATACAGAAAAAGTGCTTGGGTGAATGGAGCATGTTGTATAAAAATGCTTTGGGTGCTCAGGTAGAATAGTAAAATGTTATATAAGAACAAGTCTATTTACCAAAATTAGTTCTAGAAATGCAGGAAAATCCTGTTAACTCATGCTCTATTACAGGTACAGCTGCTCTCTTACCATTACTACCAGATAAATTTGCATCTGTTAAATTGCACAAACACTTTTACCACTACTGCACCTGATTTCCCAGTCTCGAGGTCAGCCACCTCCATTTCCAACTCTACAAGGTACACACAGGCAGCTCTCAAAAATTAGACATTTTCTGCTCCATTGAAACTTAAAGGACTGTTGCGAATTGGAATTGCTTGTGGAATTTTGTCCACCCAATACCAAATTTTTGAACGTTCTAAGGTGCTGGTGAGTAAATAGCAGTGGTTTACAAGAATAGCTTAAACTGTCTTACTCTTTACTCTACTACTACCCTTCAAAATTCAGTGGGAATAGCTAGTTTGCTGTATGGTAACCAATCTACCAACCTCAAATTCTGCAAGGATTTTCTGAATGAATTCTCGTGAATAACATTAATCTAGACCAGGGGTAGGCAACTCCTCAAGTGCTGGTGTCCTGCAGGTTTTAGATCTCACCCATGTGTCAACACACCAGAATCAAATGATTAGTTCATTACCAGGTCTCTGGAGAACTTCAAGACGTGTTGAGGAGGTAATTTAGCAATTTAAATCAGCTGTGTTGGATCAAGGACACATCTAAAACCTGCAGGACACCGGCCCTCCAGGCCTGGAGTTGCCCACTCCTGATCCAGACACTTAAAGTACATTTAAGAATGTATTTTAAGTGGCAGAACAAATGAACAAACTGTTAATCACTTACCTGAGATGAAATCTGCTCAGCTGCTTTGAAAATAGCTTCTAATTGGTTCCTTCAATAACAGGATGGCTTCTCAGGAGTAAGGCCATCATGCAGTTCAGCATCCTTAATGGTTCTGCTATAAACTGGTAGGGGAGCCTTTCAGTGCATCCTTTCAGAGGAGGCTGGAGGAACTCTGAATGGTTGGAGGCACACAAACATGTATTCACATATTCCACAGTTATTTACAGTTTACCATTTTGATTTTCTCATCCCGTGGACAATAAAACACATGGATGCAGGTTTATTGTTAAATTTTGTAAAGCTTATTTAGCATATCCAGCTGCAGCCTCACTGTGATCCTGAACTGGAACTGCTGAAGCAGTTAAGATCATACATCAACTAACTGTATTTATCCAAACAGGCTGAACTAATCGAGGTTCACTGAATTAGAGACTTTAAAGAGTTTTTTCTATGTAGGAATGTGTCGTACTGATATACCTGCAAACTTGACAAAACTGCTGTTTTTCAGACTACATGTGTTAGGAGCTGGGATGGCATGTGTGCTTGCATTTCCTTTTTTGGAGCAGGTAGGCGAGGCAATGATCCTCAGGGTTCTCTAGGCACATCTGTGGAACATCATCAGATGGGCTATTTAAAGAGCAAATATCAGATTATTTTCTTAGCCTAAGTGGTAATGAGCCAGCCGTCTTTATATTTAACTACGTTCATCAAGGTATTCATGGATTCCCTCATTCTGTGTTTCCTGCCAGCTTGACTTCCCCATCTGCCAGCTCTACTATGCTTTGGATACATCAACTCAGGACCCCGCAACCCAGCTCACCCGCATGATCACTGGACCACGTCTGTCTCCACCACGGCTCCCTGCCCTTGCCCCAGTACAGAGTAAACATGTGACAAGTAAGCTCTCCTCAGGTACGTAAACTGCTCTCCTATGCCCTGTTTCGTTTACTCGCAAACCTCATGCTCCTTTTCCCTCTCTAGATAGTTAGAGTTTCCCACCAGCACATCTCCCTCGCCTCACCATCTTGTGTTTCCCATGACTACACTGTAAAAAAAAAACCTGTTTCACTCCAGTTGTGGTTGTCTGAGTAATCTGTCCACTTTTATTTCACCTAACAACATGTAGCTATCCTTGTTTGTCAGTTTTATGTGACACAATTACTTCTTATGTTTGTTTTCTCATTGTTATAATTGGTAATTACTTACATTTTGATTAGATACTTTGAGTTCACAAATGATCCGATTACACAATTGGAATACAATGTGTCAATGCTGCAGGGGGGTTGACTATCCCAGCTGCCACAGGGCAAAGGCAGGACAGACTGCCAGTTTATGCACGGAGCTAACACAATGTATGTGATAGAAAATCCACTGAAATGTACAGCCTCACGATGCTGGACTTGGGATGAAACCCTTCATGCATGGTAAGGTGCTTCCTTCTCTTGATATCAGTGGGTTCTATCTCCTCTTTTGGCTAGCTTATTATCCCAGCAGAGTACCTGATCATGGGCAAGGCATAGGTGTTGATAGCCCGGATCTTGTTCTTACTGTTCAGCTGACTCCTCAAGAGTTGCCTGACCCTCTGCAGGCCCTCTGACCCTCTGGTTGCAGCTTTCTTAGCGGCCTCTTCATGGTTCCCATTTGCCTGTGGGATCCCCAGGTACTTGTAGCTGTCCTCTATGTCTGCAATGTTGCCTTCTGGCCATTTGATCCCGGCCCCGCTGGTGTTTTTATTCAAGATTTTACCGACTTTTTATCTTCCATTATTAAACTTGAGAAGGTCTTAATGATTGGGGATTTCAACCTCCACGTGGATGATCTTAGCTGTAGCATGGCCTCTGACTTTCTATCCATTACAGACTCTTTTAATTTTATTCAGCATGTCTCTGGACCCACCCATGTTAAAGGCCACACCTTGGACCTTGTGTTTTCTCTTGGCTTAGACATAACTAATGTGTGTGTTAAGGACGTACAAGTGAGTAACCATTCCTGTGTTACTTTTAATCTTAGCTTCCCTCTGTACACACCACCTTCTAATCTCATGTTCCATAAGCGGTTCATAAATCAGGATGTTGCTTTGAAGTTTTCTAATATGTTGGACCCTCATGTGATCAGTGGCTGCACTGATGCTGATGTTGCTACACAGTGTTTTAACAATCACTGCTTGGAAATTTTAAATTCAGTGGCACCTATGAAATCTGTCATTGTTGCCTCAAAAAGAGCTCATCCATGGATAAATGATGACGTAAGGAAGGTCAAAAGAATCTGTAGGAAAGTAGAACGCCTTTGGAAATCAACTAAATTCGAAGTTCACAGGTTCCACCTTAGGGAACTTTGGGTTTCCTTACATGAAACCATATCTGCTCTTGCTCTTGACGAAGGCGGTCACACTTTTCTCCTCTCCTCCTCCTCCTCTCCCTTAGCTTCCATGCTTAGCCTCTTATGTCCTTGTCTAGTCTCGTGTTTTTTGTATTACTTTTCCCTGGAACATTCTCTCACAGTCTGTTCTCTAAAACCTAAAAGAGGAATTATGGATTGGATCAACTGGTCCCTAAATGCAATTGACACCCCTTTCTCAACGAGAAGTTTGGGCTTGGGTGAGCCTGAGTGCTGAAGATATCTACCTATTCTGAACCATGGTAATAGGGTTCTGGCTGATCGGAGCTGGCTTGGACCTGTCTTTATCCTGTTTTCCTTCTCTCACCCCAACCGGTCGCAGCAGATGACCGCCGACCGCCCCTCTCTGAGCCTGGTTCTGCCCGACATTTCTTCTTGTTAAAAGTGAGTTTTTCCTTCCCACTGTCGTCAAAGTGCTTGCTCATAGGTGGTCACATGATTGTTGGGTTTTTCTTTGTATCTATTATTGTACGATCTACTGTACAATATAAAGCGCCTTGAGGTGGCTGTTATTGTGCTATATAAATTGAATTGAATTGAATTGAATTGAATTGAATTGAATTGAATTGAATTGAATTGAATTGAATTGAATTGAAATGAAATCAATCCAGGCAGTGCACAGGTTGGTCAGTCTAGTCTTGTAGTCTCAGCTGACTGCTCAGTCTACCTGTAGCTGGTATTGCCAATTCCTTTCTGTGCCCCGCTCATGTATTGAACCATGTGCAAGTTCATCTTAGCTCCTATGATGCCTGACAGGAGCTTCCATATAGTACTGAGGCTGGTTAGTGGCCGGTAGTTGGATGGGACCCTTCCGGAGGTCCTTGGGGATCAGGACCGTCCAGGCTTCGGTTAGCCATTCCAGGTGTCTCATCGACTAGCAGCTGGTTCATTTGTGCTGCCAGAAGTTCACGGAGTGCAGTCAGCTTCTTCAGCCAGTAGCCATGAACTATGTCAGGGCCTGATGCTGTCCCACTCTTCATACTGGAGGTCTGCTCTTTAGATCCACTAGCCACTGAGCATTGCCATTATGGGTTTCGTCCTTCTTAATGCTCTTCCAGTATTGCTCAGTCTCCACCCTTTGCGGGGCTGTTCTCATATTGTTCCCTAGGATTCCCATAGGTGGATTCCCATTCATTTGCTATGGCGGTCACTTTTCTGACCGGGAACACCACAGATCTAACAAAGTTGATTAAAACACTCAAAATTCAACGAAAGAGGTGCTCATCACTTTTATATGTTCAAGTGCATAGTGTGGAGGATGTCATAAGGACTCGAGGTAATCGGATGTAAAACACAATATTTATGAGTTTTTTCATTTGTAAATTGGTCGGATTTGACCCGAACACAACAGGAAGGTTAACTATATCTATATTTATCTTAAGATAAGATAAGACAAGATAAGATAACCTTTATTACTCCCATGCGTGGGAAATTTGTTTTGTTACAGCAGTGGACAGTGCAAAGTTACATAGAAACATTAGAAAAAAAAACATTGGAATAAGATATCAATAAGATACTGTACACAACTGTACACAATAGAATAGAATAAGATAAGATGCTATATACAATTGAGTAAAATACAACGATGCCAGAAAAGATTATTGCACTTAGTGTTATTGCACATGTGTGGATGTGTGTGTTTGATCAGTTAAAGTCTTTATTGTGGAGTCTGACAGCAGTGGGGAGGAAAGACCTGCGAAATCTCTCCGTCCCACATCGTGGGTGCCGCAGTCTCCCACTGAAGGAGCTGCTCAGTGCTGTCAGAGTCTCCTGTATGGGGTGGGAGATGTTGTCCAACAGGGATGACAGCTTAGCCACCATTCTCCTGTCACTCACCACCTCCACTGGGTCCAGAGGGCATCCTAGAACAGAGCTGGTCCTTCTGATCAGCCTGTTCAATCTCTTCCTGTCCCCAGCAGAAATACTGCTGCCCCAGCAGACCACACCGTAAAAGATGGCTGAGGCCACCACAGAGTCATAGAAGGTCTTCAGGAGTGGGCCCTTCACTCCAAAAGACCTGAGTCTCCGCACTACTTGCCTGTAGAAGGCGTCTGAATTATGAGTCCAGTCCAGTTTATAATATTTATCTATTGATAAATGTTTTATTACTTCATTTTATATGGGTTCTTGACTTTTGTTGTATGTATGCTGCTTTGACAACTCAACTTCCCTCAGGGATTAATGAAGTCTGTCTGTCTGTTTTTTTATATCCATTTATTATTTTCTCTTTTTAAATTGCATTTTCAAAAAGACTTTGAAAATCAGCTTTTTAATTAAAAATTAGAAAAATAAAAAATTAAGAGATTAATTTAGAATTTAGAATTTAAATGAATTTACTAATGTACTTTATTGTACAATTCATGATGAAAGCACAAAACTCTTTATTTCATGACTCATCTGGACTGCCACAGTACTTCAGTCCATGTTTGTCAGGAAGGGCATTTCGTCTAAAAAAGAAAATCAAGTATGTGAAGCTACCTTCTGTGGCAACCCACTGTCAAAAGGGAGCAGCTAAAAGTTCTTTTTTTAAATTTTAAAATTACATTTCTACATGCAGCAACAAACGATTACACTGACCACAATTTTTAGGTGTTCCTGAGTTACGATAGTGAATTTCAATTCAGATGCATGTGTGTAATGCAGTAGTGCCTGAAGGCCCAAATTAGACAACCATTAGATATTGACATGAACTGTTGTGTGGAATGTAGGGTTTAATTGTGCACTCAAATGCAGTACACTGAAGACAGAAGTAACATAAAGCAACATTTTATTTCTGGTGATTGCCAAGGTTTACAAAGTGCAAAAGGAATAAGTGACGTTTCACTGGATAGTGCAACAGAAACATACTTAAATAAATACATATAAGGAGCAACACAAGGCAATCTATAACAATTCTAAGAAGCCCATTGACAATGCAGATTACAGCCCCCTCAACATTCACCTACTATACACTCCAATAATAAAAATCTACACACGCTTTAAATCCAAAGTGGAGCAAAGTTGTACATACAGATTTAAATTAGCATTAGCAATTCACCAAATTTCACATTTTTAACTTTTTATACATGTCTTTGTGAAACTTGCAACTGTCAATTGTATATAGTGATTGTATCATTTGCATTGTGATTTTTTTTTCATAGTTTTTGAACTCTTGGATCTCAAAATGTTAAAATAATAAAGTTTTAGATACAAGATACTGCAAATGAAATTTCCCTGGTCCAGTTATGAGTTATTACATGTCTAGTAATATCATTCCATGACTCCAGGTTTCCAAACAAAGTGTTCTTTGCATAATGATGTACTTTTGGTGTTTAAGAGGTATTAGCTGGGTTACTTTAGAGCACTAGATTTCACAATAGCTAAAACTAATAGTAGAGTCCCACACAGAAAGTCCCTCCCATAATATATTCAATTATTTAAATGAAAAGCAATTTTTAAAAAAAGGGGTACGCTAGGCCTTAGTTCCCTTTTCAGTCCGTTTTTTTTTTTTGTTTTTTGTTTTTTTACAAAGCTAATACAAATACAAAAAATTTCTCTCTCATAGCCAAGACTTCCTAGTCCATCCCAGCCTGGCCATATTAGCCAGTTTAACTTTTACTTTGTCTTTGCTGTCTGGACTTCTCTTGGAGGTGCATTCCACAGTTGAGTCTGTTTCAAACGAGATAGCTGGGGCATGTCCAAGTAGGCTTCCTTTCTTTTCCTGGGCCATGGTTGCTTGAGTCTGCAGAAACACCTGACCCCTCACAGAATGCCTGAGTTGCAGCATCAGGGGGTTATGGTTTGAGTATAATTTGACAGGATTCTGCTCCTGACGGCAGCAGGTGGAGCAAGCTGAGCAGAGTATGCGAAAAATATAAATCCACCCCAGGTAGTGGAGCTCTGCAATGTTAAGGATGAAACAGCCCAAGCTGATGCTGAACATAAAGTTCAGGAAGATGGTCTTCTCAGTGGCACGTGATACAAAGCAGTCTGTACGAGTAGGGCAAGGATACGAGTCACAGCGATACAGGTGAGGCACTTCAAACCCAAACAAGAAGTACTGGCCGACCAGGAAGGTGATCTCCAGTACAGATCGTAGTAATACATGAAGAATGTAAATAAGAAGAACCTGGTTGGACTGCTGGGTGGGGTCCTCTCCCATTTCATCATAAGCTTCTTCCAGAAGGCTTTTCTTTACATCTTCCCTCTCACTTGTATTCCATTCCCCACTGTAATGAGGGTAGTAAGTGGGGATGTTGACCTTTATTGCTTCCATGCCATCTTTCCTAATTTCCCCGGACCTTTGTTTGGGAACTCTCTGGGATAGCAGCTGTGTCCTCTGGCCATCAAGCTTCTCATCCTTGGCAATCTTATGCAGTACAAAAACTATGTAGAAAATAGATGGAGTAGAGACGAGTACAATTTGGAAGACCCAGAACCGTAGATGTGAAACAGGAGCAAATGTGTCATAACAGACGTTGTTGCATCCAGGCTGTTGGGTGTTACAGGTGAATTTGGACTGCTCGTCACTGTAGACAGCATCACCCACCAAGGCTACCAGCAGAATGCGGAAAATGAGCAACATAGTGAGCCAGATCTTGCCTATCACTGTAGAGTGGTTCTGGACCTCAGACAGAAAGCGACCAAGTATGGACCAGTCACCCATGGCTTAATCTTAGACAGAAAGTAAAAGGGGCTATTAATAATAGGACAACTTAGGGTGTACTCAGACTAGGTTCAACTGACTGAAGTAATATATACTAGCTTAAACCTATTGCCAATTTCTTGGTAAAATGATAAGCAGTAATATTATTCACTGATGAAGACTCTGATATGTAGCTGAAAACTCTGGAAAATATATTAACTTATATTAACTCACTACTGTATATATTACATTATAATATATTATATATTAGATTTTAAATACATTATATATACAATAAAGCATTTGCCATGTAAAAACACTTTTTTGTTATCACTTAACAATTGAAATATATTTGTTACAGTCAAGTTTGTTGAAGCATCTCAGGATCACAATTATGCTTTTAGAAACATCTGTTTTAGAGAGCAGAAAGAGACCTTCCAACAGTTCTGAGTGGTTTGTCACCGTAACTAAGTTCATTTATTGAAAACTGTATTTAGGTACAAATTTGAAGAACTTACACTTAAATATGAAAATATCTAAATATGTCTTAAATATGTACTTAATGTGTTAATTTCTACTTCTGCTGCACTTCATTTCAGAGGGAAATGTTGTGCATTTCTCTTGTAACATGGTCGACTACAGTGCAGCCTATGTAGCAACTCACCTTCATAAACTCATCTCCATATTTGCTGTGGGAAATGGCTTTGTGTGTTTCACAATTGGTCAGCCAATCGCTGTGATTGGCTTGAGTTAATTGAGGGCAGGTGTATCTGACTGTACTCATAATCTACACTGTTTATATTCCACACTGAAAACAGTGCTGTCATATTTTTCTGTCTGCAGGTATGTGCCCCAGACTCAAGATGGCTTAGATTAAAACAGTTTATAGTAATCATTTGCTGTTATTCTGTGAAATATATAATTAATATTGGTGACTGTCAGCCTATTACGTATAGGGTGTTGAGTCTGGGGGGACAACTGCTGTTCTCTGTTGAAATTTGGACTGTATTTTTTATTCCGTTTTGCAAGTGGGACACTGAACTGTTTCATTCCCCAACTTTTATGTGATGAATATAGTACCTGGGAGTATTTTTCATTGATCTCAGTGATGTGACTATTGTTTTATATTTTACAATTTTCTGTCTATCATCTTTGCTCTTAACTGCAGCTGTCAAACCTAGAATCTTTGTATAAAACTCTCAGTTTTATTAGTTTAGGGCTAGGGTTAGGGTTTTTTGGAAATTTAAATTTACAAGCAGACAAAAATTTAAAATAAAATCAAATGGCCAAAGGTTTTTGTTTTATCTGTTTTACATCTTCACCCAAAACACCCAAAACCACATTACTGATCATGCATGCTCAGGCAAATCAATAAAGCATTATAGCAAATGAAGTATTGTGAAACCTAATGTCTGACACTGGTAATATTATTGTTGTATAGTAATGGTGCTTCCCCCCCCCCTTCAAAAGAAATATATCAAGGAACCATTCTCAACCCTAAACAGTGGATTTTACAGGAACTCATTTCAGTTTTCTTTTTTTATCTTTTTTATTCTTTTTTTTTTTTTTTTTACAGTATTTAGCTCATTATTGTTATTGTAGAAAAAGCTATTTACATATTTATCTTTACTCTGATGGTGGTTATTTTTTTCTAAAATGTTTAAATTATTTATAATCTACTGAAAGGTCTCACTGAAAATCTTTATATGAATAACAACAAATCATATAGAGAAAACTTTACCTTAGGATACCCAAATTTTGGTCATTTTCAATTTTCTTCCTGGACAATAACATACTTTTTTAGTGCATTTTTAGTAGACTCAGAGAAGTGTTAAAAAAATACAACCATGAAAAAGCAGCATTTGAACTCAATAGAATCCCATTTGAACTCACCTAACCTTAAGGTTTGCAGCATAAATCCGCATAATGTAGCCTTTACTGCACCATTTGCATGGCTATTTTTGATTTAAAATGTTGATGAATTGAATCCCGCTGAGTGTGGAAAGAGAGAACACACATTAAGCCAGTCTATCTGAAGCTGACATTGTGCTATTTTACAAAAAGGCTGGCAATGTACAATACAACAAAGCACAATGAGTGGGCTCATTTTCTGAACACCCGGGAACTGTAAAACAAAAAGCATATGGAACAGGCTGGAAAGTAAACATAATGCAGGTCTTTGCAAAGGCTCTGCTTGAACCACCTCGAACAGTACAAGTTACAGACAAATTTTGTTACTTTCTAGACTATAGCAGGTTTCAGCTGGAGTCAGTATGTTCACATCTGTTGTATCCTTTGATAGCATGCAGCAGCGGAGTTCAAAAGTGGAAAAAAATGTTTTGGTTTTTGCATATGTAATCAAGTCCCAGACTCTGTAGATCATAACACAGACTCTCTTCTCTTGTCACAAGGGCCTTAACAGTGGAAATAATTGTGCTGGAGAAGTGTTCAGGAGCAGCTTCTCCGATGAATTGTGTCTTGTTCTCAAATTTGTTACTAACTTATGATTTTATACCGATTTAGAAAAAGACTGATTTAGCTTCAGCAAAGCAGGATAAAACTAAAATACCCAGTTAGCTAAATGTGAACAACATCATAAATCAAAGTAAAATAAAATGAACTGAGTACATTTATTCAAAAATAATTGATAAGTGACCTTATAGCTAATAAAACAGAAGATTGCCTGATTTAAATTTGGCTGATTTGTTGGTGAGGTGGTCAGCACTGCTGCCTCACATGAAAATCCTGGGTTTGGATCTATTGGGCTGTTTCTGCTTTCACTGCTCTGAGACCAGTTACTCTCTGTGAGTTCTGTGAAAAAAGCTAAACATGTAAGTGAGCATTCTGTGATTTATTATAGTAAATCACAGAATGACTTAAGTTCTGTATATACGTTACACAGTAAGTTCAGATCTGGAAAATTATGAATTTTGTATCGCTTTTTTGCAACACTCTTGGCCTTTAATGGCCTTTGGAGTGCAGTGAAAAGAATTTTTATAAGTTTTTAGCATTTGGCAAGTAAATGGTTGATTAATTAGAGGAATTTGTGCCATGTTTGATTTCAGACTCAACTATCAATTTTGGATTAAAGGCCTTTACACACTGAGCGTGTAACAAAAAAACAACATGAACTTCCAAATTTTCTGGATCTGAATCCGTCGCTCAATGTCGCGCTTTTGTGAAAAGTTGATCCTCAAAAAACGCACTGTGAAACAAAGAATGAAGTCAACATCAAGCAAGATGAGTTGGTCCTGATGCTTGTAAACAAGAAAAGCTAGAAATGAAGATTCTGGGTTCACTCAATTCCCAAGTGAGTGAATTACCTACTTCACTCACTTAAGAATTTTTTAGGAATAAAAAGAATTGCCCTCAACATCTATCAGAACCAGCTTTACTGACCAGTAGTTATTTATGGTCAGTAAAGCTGATACTAGCCTGGTTACTTATTAGTTCTCAATGTAACATAATAGAAAACAGACAATATTTACAATAGAAACATATATTGCATATTTATGTTTATGGTGCAGTTGTGCAGGGGGCAGAGATATTGGATTAAATTATGGAATAAATAAGGGATAGATAACTTGTTATTTGTTACTATTAACAGTACATATAAAGACTGAGAGAGAAGGAGAGAGAGATATAACGAAATAGTCCGTACAGCACAGTTTGATTCAGCAGCACGTATGTCACATGTTTAAGTACATCTGTCTTGTAACATTTTTTTTCAGTCTCTAGTGACAAAATATATGTGAACTATATGAAAGGGGAATTGTTTAAAGTAAAGTTTAAAAAAAGTATATTGGACTTGATTTAGTCCTTGGGGTTACAGGAAGTTGTCGCTGCCATATTTAGCTGCTTTGTTGTAGATTCCTTATAGGCTTCCTTCAGATTTTAGCCCAAGTGTTGCAATGGAACCGAGCTGGAGTACGTTTTTATTTCAAGTAAGTGGCACAGTCTCCATAAACGTTTGCCATAAAGCGTAAATATTGTTTGCTAAATGGGTTTTATCCGTTTCTGAAATTACTAAGAGTTAGCCAAGAAAAACAAAGGTGTTAGCGATACCCTGCTAGATAGCTCCGCTGAGTGGTTTCCTGTAACGAACTGCTAACTAGCTTTGTCGAATCCAAGAGCTCCAGACTTTGTGTTGCCAACTTAGATACAGTATAGTCTTGGTATCAGTTAAATAGCCAGAAATCTGTGTCGGTTCATAATTTGCAATTTGTGCCATTTACAGCTTAATGGTCACATTATGTGACTATAAAGCTAATTTGTAGCTCGGATTTTGGTGATGCGCGCGCTAGCAAATTAGCTTTAAGCAAAGCTTTTGCTATTGTATATAGGTAAGCTAAGCTAATAGGCTAACGGATTCGCTAACCAGACACTTTTCCCGTGTGCACCGTGGCTATTGCAATAGTACAGAGGGTTAACAAAGCAAGAAAGCGGTGGGGAGCTTAAGCTCTTGACTGGCCCCGTTAACAAGAACGGAGCTAACCCTAGCACTATAACTAAGGGGCTACTTAGCACGCCAAGAGAAGTGATTAAATCACATTCAAGGCTCCAAACGTTACCCTTTATCTTATCAATGATCAATAGCCACGACTTGCAAACTAGAAAAATAAACTATAAAGTCATCTGGTTCATTAGTTTTGTAAGTAAGTTCAGAATCAATTCACATGCTGTTTGATCATTTAATCTTGTTTTGAGAAACGAAAAGGAGGTTGTAAATTGTATATAGTCTATATGCCGAATAAATTAAGTTTTATGAAATAATCCCATATTATAGAAGGTCGGTGTTTAATTTTTGCTTAATTTTTACTGTCCGCAGTCAACTTTGTATCTGTTTAAGTATAACTGACACGCACTATTTTTATAGTGTATCATGTTCTCTGAACAACTGGTATTAAATCTACACTTTGTGTACATCTTAACTGCAAAACCTTAAGAAACCCTGCGCCATAACCTGATATTTTTTTTCTAGTCTTTTCATGAGATCTGAATATAAACAGCAAGACAATATTTACCTGCATCAATATAAGATTTGTAGACATGCCAACAGTTTTTCAAATAGGAGTCTTACCATAATTAATCTATACATTGTATTAACAGTGGCAGTTGTACAATTTTTTTCCCATTATCTTATTTAATGATGTTTAGCTTAGAAGATTTGTATAAATATTTTTTTGGAGCAGCATGATAGAGCAGCTGGCAAGCAAGCTTTATTTGTCACATACACAATCATACAGAGTACATGGGTCTATCCAGGACCCTTACTGGATACCCGCTCCAAAGGTGTGTAGTCTTACTACTACACTATCCAGCAATCTACTCTACTTGTTGTTGCTCGGAAAGGAGGAATTTGGCCGACCCATGCCAATTGCTAAAATGCTAATACAAATGCGGTACTAAATAGTCATGATAGGTAAAGTGAGCCTTTGTGAATCAGTGAAATAGTCAAAGCAATTACGCTGCGATTGTGCCAAGGTTTTAAATCAGTTCTACAGCCATCTTGACAGGGACACCTGCTGGCCATTGTGGCTATGATCACATATTGAAAATTATATTTGGTGATCATTGCAAAATTCTAAACAAAGCTATATACTATACCAGGGTTGCAGCAGAAGTCACCTGACATTCGTTCACACCACAACAAAATCAATCACATCAACATAAAAAACATAAGCACACAATATGCAGACTCTTGCATCCTTCATTGCACTTTGTTCTTTGCTTTTAGTTCTTATTAGCTAACATTCACACACATACTCTGAGGGATGCATCGGAGACCAACTTTGGGTTATTAACTTTCCCAAGGATATTTGGCATGCAGACTGCGGGAGCCAGGCATCATTGATGACCGGCTGTACCTCCTGAGCTACGCCCCCCCCAACTTGGCAACCTGTTGGTCATGTTGAGAAATCTGATGGCTTGTAGAATAAATATCATTTGAACCTGCTTTTTCAATATCAATAATTATGATCAATGTATGTTTTGGAAAACTCCTTAGACACAGTAAGAAAAGTGTTCAAATATTGAAAGAGTTAAAATAGTTAAATAATGTAATGCCTATACTACCCCCTCGTATTGTGTTAATTAATTCAGTGCATCCAGTTCATAAAATAAAATGTATTGAGAAAAGGTTGCTAATTTCTATTTCTATTTTGATAAGTTTTGAGGATTTGAATGTTGCCTACTTTATTAGGTAAGTTAAGCATAGGCCACAGCAATCAGTGTGGAAGATGTTTGATGCTGATAACGCTTACGGAAATTTAAAATGAATAAGAAAAGTATCAATGGCTATATTTGTCATATGTAAATGTTTGTATAGAAAAATATTAGTTTTCAAGTTGCTTTCAGGCTGGGTTGGCTTTCTGTGAGTTTGCAGTGTCATCAGGTTTTGCTCTACATTGTCAAAAACAGCCACGAAGCAGCAGGTAAGCCACCGGGATGAATTGCACCAAAATCTGAGTTAGCTGTGATCACATGATGTGGGGTTTTGGACCGCACTTTGGAACAGTGTTTCAAAACATTTGTGGTTTATAAGCTTGACACAGGGTTGAAATGTCAGTGTTGATGGTTACTTCCTTTTTTGTAAAAAAAAAAACATGGCTGGGAGCGCCAGTGCGACCAGCCGTTTGAGTAAAAAAGAAAAAAATCTCCGCAACTCTGAAAGTCTCTGTGTGGTCAACAACAGACACACATTATATCATATCATATTTTAAGTTAAAATTTCAGCTCAGCGAAGAACTTTGATCACAGGAACTTTTTCAGTACCATATTTTTTTGGACTGTAAGGTGCACTTAAAATACAGACTTCATACAAATGTATGTATGAATTCCGGTTGTGCTTACTGACCGCGAAATGATTTTATGTGGTAACTGGCACTCAAAAATCTGTCAAAATGTTTTAAGTACAACTTTGGTAAGCTTTGAAACCGCACCACTTGATGGGTTGTTCACGCATTATGGCTACAGTAGTCGGGAGCCTCACAGAGTAATATGTACCATGCCTCAGCATAATATTACCGTTAGGGCTGGGACATATTATACCGTTCACGGTAATACCGGTACAATGATACACAACGATAAGAAAATAAAATTTCACGATAGAATTTGGGTAAAACGCGCATGCGCAGTTCCTTGGTTTTCATACGCACATTGCCGAAAAAGCATGGCGGCAACGGAGAATGAGAAGGGGGAAAAACGGATTGTTGAGTGAAACAGATGACCCAGAATCGGTTTGTAAAAATGGTGCAACTTCAGTGATGTGAAACTGGTTTGGTGTTTGTCCATCAGAAACAACACTGGAATAGAGCAGCTGTGATAGAATACAGCATTAATGAATCAATGGTACAGAAGTGGAGGAAGCAAGAAGAATGAGTTGAGAAAAGTTGGACTTACCTGACTGCTTTGTTTCGCTTAATCTGCGGCGCACTTTATGGGCCGAAAAATACTTTTTTATTTGGCACACTGCAGTTTAATGTTGCAAAGCACCTCTTTTTAACTTTAGTGGATATTATACATGGTTATGCTCAGGATATTTCAGCCCATTTCCACTAGAAATGCCTTTTGGTTAAACTTTAAGCAAGGAATTTGCATTTGCACATAAATGCACATTAAAAAAAAACAGCTGCTTGTTGAAAATAAATTGATGGGGTTTTTTTGCGCTACTAAAGTTGTGGAGTTATATTTTGTATTTTGTCTCGCATTAATTATATCGTCAGTTATATCGTTATTGCAAATTTTCAAATGTATATAGTGATAAATATTTTTGGTCATATCGCCCTGCTCTAATTACTGTATTGTGTGTATGTAAGGACCCCAAAATGGCACCTTTTAAGAGACATGCTTACAAAGCGGATTTCAAACTAGAATGAGTTGAGTAAAGTTTGACTTATCTGACTGTTTGGTTTTGCTTAATGCGCCTTATAATCCAGTGCACCTTATGATCCAAAAAATATGGTAACTTATGTTTCTTGTAAAAATGTGCTCCAAATAAAGAAGTTTGTTGACAAGCTTGTTAGTTAATCATATACAAGTCAATATTGCCTGTATGGACAGCAATTTTTTTTTAATTTTTTTTTTTTATAAAGTGTGCATTTAAATCTGCGGTGTTAAACGATGCAGTTGAGAAATTCGGGTGCACCTAAGAAAAAAAAGTTAGGCACACCAGTGCAGGGCATGCAGTCTGACAACATCACATTTTAGTACCTGCTCAGATTGCTTGGAACACCCATTCGAGCAGGTACTATTTTAGTACCTAGTACCAGGTACTATGACCTAATTGGAAAAACCTGAAACCTGTGGTAAATATGTACCAGTGACTGTAGAAAAGATTGCCGACTTGGTTGCACTTCTTCCCATTATACAAAAATGAAGCCAAAATGTCCTGTTTGTGGAAGCTGCCATGTTGCACTTTTGAAGCCAGAATCTGCGCAGTAGTGACTTGAGGTGTAGTGGCTGCCTCGTGCTCCTGCCCACACACCCGCACACATACATTTAGTTTTAGTTTCATTTAAGTTCAATGATTTTTTTTTTGATTATTTTTTTAAAATCAAGCCAAAGCTTCAGTTTAATTATTTCATTTGTCATCTCATCCGATAAGTGCTGCAGATAATCACCAGAGCAGAAAATGTTTGTATCATCAGCAAATGGTACCCTTTTTTTTTTTTTTTTTTTTTTTTTTTTTTACCGCTTTGAACACTTTACAAATGTCATTAATGTATAAGTTTAAGAATTTGGGGCCTAAAACTCACCCCTGCAGTACACCACAAGCAGTGTCCATACGTAAGGAGCAACAACCATTTAATTTCACAAACTCCTTCCTGTCTCTTAAAAAACTCAAACCCAATTTAAAATTACCCCCTGGTGTCCTTTATTTCAGTACAATAGCACATGTATGGCTTTAGTTTTTGTTGGTTTTTCCCCACATACTGTATGACCTTAAAAATCAGTAGTAGTAGTAGTAAAAAAGGCTTTTACTGTGAAAACCACAAACATATTTAATAAACCTTTTACTCCTCAGCCGTAAAAGACTGATGGGGTATTGTCGTCGCCCTACTAGGCGGGCAGCATGAGCACCCAAGTTTGTGAATGTGAAAACTCAAGAATGAAGTCACCTAGGTTTTTCACCATATGTCAGGAGTGGGCAACTCCAGGCCTCAAGGGCCAGTGTCCTGCAGGCTTTAGATATCACCCTGGATCAACACACCTGAATCACATGATTAGTTCATGTGTTTGATCAAAGACGCATCTAAAACCTGCAGGACACCGGCCCTCGAGGCCTGGAGTTGCCCACCCCTGCCATTGGTGCATTTACTAAGTTTCAAATGAATTCGAAGTCACATTTTCTGAAAATCTTATGAATGTGATAACTCGAGAACAAGGCAGCGTAGGATTTTTAAATTAATACCGATAGGCATGTCTACAAGGAGGCTATAGGGTAGCACTGGTGGTCATCAGTATTTTTTTTTTTTTTTTTTTTTTCTTTATTTTTTGAAATTCTATTTATTAATGTTTTTTAATTTGTAGCATTTCTATGATCCTCATGACCGTTAGAGTAGATACACAGTACTTTCTTAACTTTACTAATCCTTGATGATATGTGTATCTATTAACATAATTTTCAAAGGTCCTCTTCTTGATTTTTATTTTGTTTTATTTTGTTATTACAGCAGGCCAATGAGGCTCTGCATCACCAACACCAAGTAGCTGGAAACAGCCTGTTGCCTCTTCTTAATTCTGGGACAGAGCCACCTGATCAGAAACCAGTGCTGCCAATCCCGTTGGACCAGAAACCACCTGTCAGTGCTACAGAACTTCTTAAAAACAATGTGGCTACTGGGGCTGTTGGAGGAGTTGGTGAAGTGGCTCCAGTTGCTGTGGTTAAAAAGGAACCTAAGTCAAAGACTCCCTTTATCTGTGGCTACTGCAACAAAGCTTTCCGGGACAGCTACCATCTACGGCGGCACGAGTCTTGCCACACTGGCGTTAAGATGGTGTCACGGCCTAAGAAGGCTCAGACTGCTCCTACCATGGTGCCACTCATATCCACTGTACCACGTGAGAATAGTGGAAATCCGTCATACATAACTACTGTAGCCACAGGTGTCCTGACTACAGCAACAACATCAGCATCCACAGGCACTAGCAGCATGACCCCAATGCAACACCAACAACTACAGAGCATCCCTAAAAAGCCTCCCAAGCCAGTGAAAAAGAACCATGGTTGTGACATGTGTGGTAAGGCCTTCAGAGATGTGTATCACCTCAATCGCCACAAGCTGTCACACTCAGACGAAAAGCCGTTTGAATGTCCCATCTGTCAGCAGAGGTTTAAAAGGAAGGATCGCATGACATACCATGTCCGCTCCCATGATGGGGGAGTTCACAAGCCCTACATCTGTTCTGTCTGTGGGAAGGGCTTCTCTAGGTATGTGGTTCTGATTTCTCTATTGTTATAGTTCTTCTAAATTTGTACAATTTAAGGAATCATAATTGTTACACTACACTGTTTTTGAGGGATCACACTAATAGCCAGCCCCCCAAAAAATCACTTCAATTTTATATTTCAGTTTTAGGCTGTAGACAGGCTGCTGTCGCACTGTTTTTTCCATTTGAGGGTACACACTGTTTTGGTTTTGGGTTTTTTTTGGGGGGGGGGGGGGGTTGTTGTTGTTGTTGTTTTTTTTTCTTTCCTTTTTTTTTTTTTTTCTCTTTTCTTCATTTACGTATTTATTTCTGTCATTATTCATGAGTGCATATGTAATATCCCAATGCCAGTATTGACAGAGGACAGAAAAATGGGGGGGGATATGAAAGAATAAGAGGGCAGAGCAACTAGTGCAGAAAGAAAAAATTTATATCTCAAACAAGTGGCACCTCAAAAGAAAAGGGGCCTAAGCCACTAGTCTTGTGTCGGTTGCAAACGAAACGGCTCCTAGAGTCGGATCTTTGAAGTGAACAAAGGGTGTTTTTTGTTTGTTTGTTTGTTTTCTTTCTCTCACCCTCTCTCTCTCTCTCACTTTTATTGTGTTGTGGTTTGCAGTGTTTTGTGTTGTTTCACTTTAAATTTGTTTAAAAGGAAAAAGCTGAAAATTTAAATAGAAGTTGAAATGTAAATAGTTGTTTTTTTTGTATTTTATAATTTATTTTTTACATTTTATGTGGAGTGACCGGTCAAAGCGGGCACGCTTCATTTTGCGTAACTATTTCTAAATCCCTGTAAAACTGCAACCACATAAGCTAGAGCAATAATTTTTTTTGGCATATGAAACCAGAGGAATTTCATGCCATCACCTTGTCCCAAGTCATGGTTTCCTTCCACATATGGCCTTGCAAAAATTTCCTAAAAAGCATTTGTAGCAACAAAAACATAATATTCTAGAAACATGCTTTGCCGATCCAATCAGCTGTTCATAACACTTCCTACGTTGGAATAGACGTCAGCGTGAACTATTGCATGTCTGCCATTGCCTGCCCAAAACCTGAAGTTATGTAAATGTAGTTTCTTACCTTCGGGGCCGTATAATCCTATACTGGTGCTTTTAAATCATGTTGACTTGATGCTTTTCTGTATCGTTTCTGGGATGCTTAGAACTCAAATTGCACTGCTGGAAATAGTTTATTTTGATGCACATGCTGGTTTTTGTTTTGTTTTTTTTGTTTTTTTTGCAAATTTACATTATAATATTTATTTTCGATTTTCCTGCAGTATATTAAAATTGATGTCTCCAAAAAAAAAAACTATGAAGACACTCAAAATAAATTTCCTGTGGTGGGAAACTATGTTTTGTAACTTTTTTGTATTTACAGTTTTGAGGGATAAACCACTTAAATTTCTCGAACTAGAAATATGTTTTTTGTTTTTTTGTTTTTTTTTTTTTTAAAGATTTTCAATTTTTTTTTTTTCTAGTTTATTGCACTTTCTTGTAATTTATGTAGTTACTATAGACTTAATGCATACATATTATTAACATTTGGGATATAACAATTTTATTGATGTTTAGCAACTTGAAATGCTCCCAAAAATGGTACTACAGCATGTAAAAACATAAAAATAAGCTCTGGCGGACTTGCTCTATGCTAGGTCTTAAAGGGATAAATAAAAGCATATTTATGTATAAACATATATAAATAAAAAAACATTTTTTTTACATTAGTAATTCATTTTGTGCATAAATTTATATTGTTGCTGATAATAAATTAATTAATTAACAAAGCAACAAAACAACCTGAAGAGCCGGTTGGGATCCAAAAGACTCGGCTCTTTTTAGTGAATGGAGCCGAAGCGGAGTTGAGTATGTGGGTTGCGCACACAAAAAAAAATTAACAGATCTCCACTGCCAATGCTAAACAACCTATTCTGCTATGGACTCTTCTTTGGTGTCATTTCTTGGATTGAATAATTGAAGTTTAAAGAAAGACATATTGGCAATTTAACAATTTATTCATTTAACAAACAATGGTCAAAAGCATGTGGAAGAACCATATATATCCATAACAGCCTGGCACCACCTCTTCATTCTTGTCATCAGCTTAGTTCCTGCTTGGGGATGGCATTTCATTCTTCAACCAGGATTTTTCGCAAGTCGGTCAACATTGTTGTGTATGTTACTCTGGCATGAACAGCACATCCAAGCTCATTCCACAAGTGTTCATTGGGGTTGAGGTCAGCACTGCAAGCAGGCTATTCCAGCCCCTCCAACTCAAAATTCTCTGATAAGCCCTGTTTTGTGTGGACGAGCATTGTCATCTTGGAGGATATACAGTCCCGATCACCAGTTTATGACTACTTGAAAATGGCCAAAAAATAATAATTTGCATGGTTGGATCTTAACATGGTTCCAATCTAGTGCTGGGCCATATTATACTGTTCACGGTAATACCGGTACAATGTTAGGCAACGATAAGAAAATGAAATATCGCGATAGAATATGGGTAAATGCGCAGTGCCTTTTGTTTTCATACACACATGAACGAAAAAGCATGGTGGCAACGGAGAATGAGAAGGGAGAAAGCAGATCGTTGAGTGAAACGGATGAACCAGAATTGGTTTGTAAAAATGGTGCCACTTCAGTGATGTGGAACTGGTTCGGTGTTTATCCATCAGATGCCCACCAAAGCACTTTTTTTTTTCTTTTTCTTTTTTTCTTTTTTTTGGGGGGGGTAGAACATGCAAGCAGGCGTTGTTATTGCCGTATTTGTCAGACTAAGGTGCTCGTCATTCTTGGAGTAATCTGGGTCCTAAACTCCGTCCGCTTCAGGTCCCAAAGTCAAACGAACACTGCAGCATCACTGAGAGTTAAAAACTGTCTAAATTCTTTCATCTTTAATAAAATGATCAGCATTGCTGCTTTACCAGGTGTAACTATGAAGTTTAACATCCAGGCATCTATGAAAACAGCTAGCGACACAGCTATGTTTGCATAACAAACACAGTGAAGCTGGAGGATCAACGCTAACACTTTCCACTTTCCACTCGATAAAAGTTAACGTGAAGGTTCCTTATGGTTAGAGACAAATGCAATCTCATGGCAGGATGCTGTAAACGGGCCAAACTTCAGTTAGAAGAACAACTGAGATAATCCATCCACAATATGAGGTTAGTCATTAATATACTGCAACAACATGGGAATAGAGCAGCTGTGATAGAATACACCATTAATAAATCAATGGTACGGAAGTGGAGGAAGCAAGAAGAATGAGTTGAATAAAGTTTTATTTATCTGTCTGCTTTGTTTCGCTTAATGTGCCTTATAATCCTGTGCACCTTATGGTCCGAAAAATGCGTATTTGACTTTTTTATTTGGCACACTGCAGTTTAATGTTGCAAAGCACCTCTTTTTAACTTCAGTGGATATTATACATGGTTATGCTCAGGATATATCAGCCCATTTCTACTGGAAATGCCTTTTGGTTAAACTTTCAGCAAGGAATTTGCATTTACACTGTTACATTTTTATATAGCTTTAATACACATAAAAACAGCTTGTTTAAGTGAAAATAAATAAATGGGGGGGTTTTGTGCACTAGTAAAGTTGTGGAGTTGTATTTTGTATCGCATCAATTATATCGTCAGTTATATCGTTATTGCAAATTTTCAAATACATATCGTGATAAATATTTTTGGCCATATGCTCTAGTTCCAAGTTGAGCTCCAACGTGCAACAAGAAGAAATGGGAGTCAGATAAAACATTTTTAGGAGCATGCAATTTATTGAAAACAAGAATGAAACTGCTGATCAAAAGTTTAGGACCACACCTCCAAAAAAAAAAACCCACAGAAATTAGAGTTTCAAACATGAACTCAGTAGTGAGTAGCTCCAACCTTATTGTTGATCACTTCAAAAATTCATTTTGGCATGCTTGATGCAAGCGTTTCCATGTGGTGAGTGGAAACATTTCTGCAAGTGGTGAAGACGGCTGCACGAAGGGCATCTACTGTCTGGAACTGTTGTCCATTTTTGTAAACTTCCCTTGCAGTCTATCCCCTAAGGTTCTCAATTGGATTTAGATCAGGGGAACACGCAGGATGGTGATCCAAAAGAGTGATGGTATTCTCCTGGAAGAAGTCCCTTTTCTTGTGGGCATTGTGTACTGTAGTGTCGTCCTGTTGAGGGGAGAAAAAAAAAAAAAAAACCCAGTGGACATAGCCTACAGTCATTTGACGCCCCTGCACCTCCTGAAGCTCCATTGTTCCACTGAAGGAAAAAGCACCCCAGACTACTATGACGCCCCCTCCACTGTGGTGCATAGAAAACATCTCAGGTTTTTGTCATGCCAATAATGTTGGGAAACCATCAGGACCATCAAGGTTAAAAATAAATAAATAAAAAATAAAAAATTTCTCATCAAAGAATAAATCCCCAAAGGTTGATTCTGTTCATCTGGATGTAGCGTTTTCAGTGGAAGAAATGTTTTGTCACTCATCCAGGTGACTTCTTCAGTCTCAGCTGACTGCAGCTTTCCCCAATCTTAAAAAAACATTACATAATGACTGAAACTAGCACCACTGAAAGAACACTGGGCTCCGAGGTCAGTTCATTCATCATAATTATGCCCACTGATCAAAGACCACTGATCAATTGCCATGAGTACCATTCACAGAGAGTTGAGGAATGGCTGCAATCATAGCATTGTAAGATGGCAAAAAATTTACCCTTAGGCCCCCTCCTCGATTCAGAGATGGTCTTTCCCTTTTCACATAACTGGCCTCCTTGACTCCACGCCTAAACCAGCATTCCTCCTTGTCCAGAATGTGTACATCCTCATTATTGAAAGAGTGTCCACTGGCCTGTAGGTGTAAATAGACTGCAGAGTCCTGGCCCGACGAGATAGCTCTTCTGTGTTCTATGTTACTCTGTTTGTGACGGGGGAACCGATCCTTGGGGTGGACCAGTTTTTGGCGCAGCGTGTTTTGGGGTTTAAAAGCCACAGAGACGCGGTGTTTAGAAGTTTGAGTTTTGAAACAGTCCTTAGATCAGACCTTACCAAAGTGTGGGGCCATTGGCGCGGTATGAAAAGGGGGGGGGGGGGGGAAACAAACGTTTGGACACTGCTAGCACGGGTGGCCACACAAACACAAAGCAGGAGCTGAAGCATAGCTGAATATGTTTCCAAACCAACTTCATTCTAAGCCAAAGACTAGAAAATATGGTGAAGCATATCTTCCCTTTGGTTTCACCTGCACAAGTGCCGAGGTAGGTCTCCCCTTCAGAATTGGTTTTCCCTTCGTCGGGAGCAGCACTGGGATGTTCAAATCACAGACAAACAGTATCCCACATTCTTGATTTTTAGTTCGCAAACACTTCTCATAATAACTAACTACTCCTGACATTTTTGGAGGTTTTAGCTCTTTATACAGTGAAGTTACAGTGGGATACAAATAATATCAGGCTGATCCTGCCACGATTTGTTCACCCTGTCCAAATCACGGACAAACAGTATCCTACAACTGTTTATGTTTTTGAACCCGTTTTGCACAGAGAGGCATTTTTTTTTTTTTTAAAAATGTATTGATAGCAATGTTGAATATTATTACACAGGAAAAAAACTACACGTAAAATAATTACACCGTGATGCCTCTGCCTTTCTAAATGGAGGGACAGTGACTGCGTGTGTGTATGTAAGCGTGTAAAACTGCAGATATTCAGCTTAACAGTATTTTCTCTATCTGCCATTCTGCAATTCATCTCATGTAAACAATAACGTGGCGCACAGCGTGACGTGAAAAAAGGCACATAACTTTGACATTGCGTGACGAACTCTGTATTCCTCGTCCACACGTAAACGCAAAAAAGGAGTTTTTAAAAAATCTCAGTTTTTGGTGATTCGAAACGCCGTTTGTGTGGACGAAACAGCTGCGTTTTCAAAAATACAGTAGGTGTGGACGTAGCATAAAAGAGTTAATAGTTTATTTTATTACTACCTGTAATTTATTGCAGTTTACTTGTATTAGCTTAATTGTTTACTAAATGTTTGAGGTGTGAAATAAACAAAATATGGGTGTGTGTGGTTGGAGGATGCGTTAGTGCGTGGGGGGGGGGCGCGAACATTTTTCTTGTAAAACAAAGGGGGGCCTAGCAAAAAGCGTTTGGGAACTACTGCCTTAGATGATAAAAACAGTTCTGAACCAGTCATTTGGAGTGATGCTCTAGCAACACTGAACTGTCAAATATGACACTGAGGTTTCTGATGCTTGATTAAACAGAACAGTCTTAAGCAGCTGATATGCGGCCTAATTTCTGAAATCATATGGTCATGAGCAATAATCAAAGTTCTTTTTTTTTTTTTCTTTTTTTTATTTAACTGGAAGAAGTTGTTTTAACCACTGCTTGATATCTGTCAGGCAATTACTTAAACTAGACAATTTTACAAAACTAAAGAGACTTTGAAAGAAAAGTATAACTGGATGTCATCAGCATAGAGATAATGGGAATTATTATTGTAATGCCTAATGATTTGGCCTGGGGGGTAAATATTGACCAAAAAGAGAATCAGACCCAAGACAGATCCCTGAGGTACCCCACAAGGCAAAACTGTCGTTTCAGACGTCACTTGATTCACAAAAACGGCAAAAGATCTCTCAGATATGACATAAACTATTTTAAAACAAAACCAGTAATCTCAAACAGTCCTTGAGCCTATTAATCATAATACTGTGATCAATGGTATCAAAGGCAGAGGCTAGGTCCAACAGAACCAGAACTGTGTACTCTCCAGTGCAGCCATCACGATGTCACTAGACACTTAAAGTAAAGACGTTTCAGTGGAGTGCAATTTGCTAAAACCAGACTGAAAAATGTCCATAACATTATTTTTCTCCAAGAAATAGTTGTTTTGCTACTGTTTATTTCCCCAACATTTTTAACACAAAAAGCAGTTTGGATATTGGCCTGTAACTGTTTGGAGACTGATCCAAATGAGGTTTGTTTAATATTTGCTCAACAACAGCATGTTTAAAGAAGCTGGGAAGTAAGCCAGTATGAAGAGAAGTATTCATCATTTCCACTAAACAGGGGCCAATTGTCAAAGACACTAATGAAAAATGCAGCAGGTAGGACAACAAGAGGGCGTGAAGTTGGTTTCAAATGACCAAGCAGAGCCCTGATTTACTGTAATGTAACAGGAGCAAAGAAGGACCAAGTATCAAAGGAAAGCAAATTGTAAGCATGATACCGAGCACACTGTGGGGCAATATTAGACTTGATGGCAGTGACCTTATTTGGGAAGTTCTTCCCTCAGTGATGGTGTTGGTGACCGTCCTCACTCAACCTGAGCTATGACATGCTGGCTGACAGGGTCAACACACTGTTTGGCTTCAATGTCAGCTGTTGAGATTTGAGGGAGTACTAAGGCTACGTCCACACTATCTGGAGCATGTACAAACTGATATTAATGTTTTTTAGGGGTGTCAAAATTGAGAGCAATCAAAACAACTGCTATATAATGCACTCCACTATCTTTGTTTAATTGGTCACATGACTGCATCACATGACTGAAATGCATCATCGTTTTAGAAAGTCTGCGTTTTCGAGTGTCCACACTGTGATGGGACAGCTCCGTTTTGAAATGTATGCGTTTTCGAGAGCCTTTTCAAAACGCTGCGTTTTTCCTTGGGGGAAAACGCCGTCTCAGTGTGGACGGGAGGCCAAAATGGAGAGAAAACGATCGGTTTTTGTTTGAAAACGCATTAGTGTGGACGAAGCCTAAGAAAGCGACCTGGATGTCATTCGTGAAACTGTCAGCCAGACTGTTTCACGAATGTGGACAAAGATAACACAAAAGCAAGTTTCATAAAGATGTTCTCTCCTCTGTTTTACCCTCTCAAAGAAAGAGTACCTATATGGCTCTACAGTTTGGTGATATTGTCCTCTGTCAATCCGATCGTTCAGTCTGACGTCACTAGCCGTGTCTGGGCCTAAACTCTGCTGCAGGTCCATATATCAAATGATCACTGTGGCATTACTGAGAGTTAAAACACTGTCTTAAGTCTTTAATCTTTAATAAAATTATCAGCGTTCTGCTCTACCAGGTGTAACAACTGGAAACGGAATTTATGACATTTAACGGAGTTAGAAGTTGGCAGGAAGTTAGCTCGCTAGCTTCCATCGAAATACAATATAGCATGTCCTGACTGCGGCGGTTTGGAAACAAATTCAAACGTTCAGCTCTGTTATCACTTCCAACATAAATGAAGACAGAAAACTAAACAGCAGTGACGTTTGTAGGGTTACTGAAGTTGGGCTAGCTGGTATATAATGATGTGCTACGTGACCGCTAGCGACACAGCTATGTTAGCATAATATAAACAAGCTAACTTTTTTTCCACTCGATAAAAGTTAACGTGAGGGTTCTCAGTGGTCAGGAACAAATGTAATCGCATGGCAGGATGCTGTATAAGGACCAAACTTCAGCCAGGAGAACAACTGAGATAATCCATCCACAATACGAGGTTAATCATTCATATACTGCTGCATGGGCTGGGCTGTAGTTACATCGTAAGGTTTTTAAAAACTGAGCTTAAATAAATGATTAGCGGTAATAAACGCCGAGGGAGGTCAACGGTGATCACTGACTTTTTTTAGGAGCTTTTTGAGATTAAATAGAAGAAAATACAAAGCATTAAACATGTTAACAACACAAAAGCCATATTAAGTGCAGACTACTTTAGGCCCAGAAGTAGGATTCGTCACGTCGTCGCTTAATAATCGGATACCACGTCCAGTTTACCACTTAAGTTGCTGCTTGCCTTTGGCAGTTCAACCAGGACACAGTGGGTATTTGCAGACTGTTTAGCACTTTCCTGCAAGATATGTGGAGCGCCTTCACATCCAGCTTCAGCTTGTACCATCCCAGTACAAAATAATTCATAGCCCAGTGGTTCTCAAATTTTTCACAATGAGTACCACCTCATAAAATACAGTGGAACCCCGGCTTACGAAGACCCCATTTAACAAAAAATTCAAGTTACGAAGGCACTGAACAGCAATATTTTTGCCCGTGGTACGACAAAATGCCTGTGTAACGAAATCCGTTTGCGAAATGTGCTTCACTGTTCCACGTGAAAGACGTATTGTTGTTGCAGTGCGCTATTTCGCGTGCTTTTCGTTTGCAATTAGCCTATCGTAAGGCATAAATATGAGCGAGTTAAAAAAAAAAAAAAAAAAAAAAAGTTAAAATATATCATTGCACAGTGTACATACGTACATTAATTAACGTAAATGTAAGTTTTAGTTTTAATGTTTAGAATTAAATTTCATAATGTTATGTACACATACGTACGTATTAGGGGTGCAACGATACAGAAAATTCACGGTTCGGTTCAGTTCGATACTTTGGTGTCATGGTTCGATATTTTTTTCGATACAAAAAAAATGTTCATGCCTTTTTAATTTGTCATTTATTAAATTTTCACGGCACATTCCGCACCGCATCTCTGTGCGTTCATCATTTGTTTGAAGCCAGCTCACCTCCTGCAACTACTTTTCCGAGAATACGCGCTTCTTTTGTGGTTCGGACTCCTTCTGACATTTGTTTGGAGGTGGAGGAACACCAAAGTAATTGCTTAAAGGAGCTTCTTCGACATCTTTAAGAGGTCTAAACAAATGTCTGTCCTCCTCCTGAAAATCTTATGTACGCAAACACGCGTTGCAACTTCTTATCTTGTGCGCGTTTTTTATTTTGACAGCGAATGCGCACCTGCGGACCACTTATGTGCACCCCTGGTTATTTAGCTTGTCATATTGCAGCCACAGAAATTCTTTTGTCCATGAAACCATAAAGCTGCACTTTCTTTTTGCCTTATAGTCTGATTTGTCATAACTTTTCAGTTTTGTGGTAAGCTTTTCTTTGGCTGTCACTTCTTCACCCTGACCTGTCTTATTTGGCTCAGCAGAACTAAAATATATATCCTGCTGCTTTTACACACACACTCACATAACGCTCAGCGATTCTCTGCGCGATCAACCTCTCACATGTTTAAGCTGCGGAAGATTTCACTTGTCATGTTTGCATAGTAAGCTAACGATTAATAAGACGATGTCAGAGGAATTGGTGCGCAAATTATCATCACTCACCAATCAGTGCTGTCGCTCTCTATACGCAGTTCACGCAATTGCAAAGTGAAAGCAAAAAACAAGCGCAAATTCAAACGCAATTACAATATGTCACATATTGACAGTGGCTCACCGATGCCAATGACATAATTACCCAGCTAAATTTCCGAAAGAATGCAAAAGCATTGACATATATTTTTCCTTCCTACGATAGCCCGACGGGCAGGGCAGAGAGAGATTTTGGTAGCCCGACTGGAAAAATCGCTAGCCCCGGGACGTCGGGCTAGCGATTTTGCGAGCCCTGTATCTGATTGAGGAATCACTCATCTTTGGAAAAGAGAGTTTATTACAGAGAAATGTCTCTTTTCAAAATAAAAGCTATACTATACGCTTTTTCTGGGCTATATTCTCAGCAGCATATTAAACATATCAGGTCCCCATGAGGGAGAATCATGTGCTAAAGCTGTCTAAATGACTCGGGTAAAGTTTGTAGCATGCGTGCTTGTTGTTTTTGTCTGCTTCCACTTGTCTTTGCACTAGGATGATGTCGGCGTAAATGTGCAGTCATATTCGTTGTGTTCCCACTAGTGCTGTCAGCGTAAATCTCGTTGAAATGACGTTAACGCCACAACACGGCAAATCTCCGTTAACGAGCTACCGCGGATCGCCCCGTGTATGGGGCTGGACGGCCAACACGTTAATGAGCTAACTGCGCTAACACACTAGCTCCCACCCATGTAATTGAGCATTGCGTGGCACATCCAACATACTGTTTTACTTTTGTCCATGACGCGCTTACCTTCAGGGTCATATGTCACATGAAAACCCAAATAGTTCCAAACGCCAGATCTGAATGAGGGTGGGGGAGGTTCAATTTGCCATGTTGCAAGGAGAGCTTAACTTCTGTCTCGCTAGCTTGCCCTGCACTCAGTGAATCTGCGTTCGACTACTCCGCCTAGGCTGCACTGTCGAGCGCAGATCCACTGAGCGCTCAACACAGACAGCATCGTCAGAAGCAAAGTTGATAAAATAAATTAAAACTTTTGTATTGTTCGATACGTACCGAATATGCGTACCGATCCGAAAGCACTGTATCGAACGGTTCAATATCGATACGAGTATCGTTGCACCCCGTGTGTGTGTGTGTGTGTGTGCGTGCGTGCGTGCGTGCGCGCATGCATGAAGAACTTCGTCTTCAGCCAGCATCGCCTCACTCAAAAGGCGATGGAAAAAGGTGCTTCAACTTAAAAAAAATTTGACTTACGAAAGACCCTCTGGAACGAATTAATTTCGTAAGTCGGGGTTCCACTGTATATGGCTCTTCAAGTACCACCCTTATCACCAACATTAAAGTACAGTAGTATAGGCCTACTTAACACCACATACAGTTTACACAGACAATTTTATTTCTTATATGAATGTTATTTATTTTAACTGTCATAAACAGGATGTGACAAGTGATAATAATAACTACTGTACTGCACTACAGGTGGGATATCCAATCTTTAAATGATGACCTGATGTAACCTGCTTCTGCGCCCAAGCTACTCTACACTGAATAAAACTGTGTTTTTAACATGTTTTAATGCTTTATATTTTGTTGTATCTAATCTGAACAAGCCCCCCAAAAAAAAGTCATTGATCATTGTCGGCCTCTCGGTTTTTATCATCATTATTCATTTTAAAGCTCAGTTTTTAAAACCTTACAATGTAACTACAGCCCAGCCCATGCAGCAGTATTGTTCTCCTCACTGAAGTTTGGTCCGTTTACAGCATGCTGCCATGCAATTACATTTGTCCCTAACCATCAGAAATCTTTATCGTGTGGGGGAAAAAGTTAGCGTTCATCCTCCAGCTTCACTGTTTATGTTTTTTATGTTAACCATAGCTGTGTAGCACATCATTATATACCAGTTAGCCCAACTTTAGTAACCCTACAAACGCCAATGCTCTCTCTCAGGCCTCGGTGATGGTACTGCTCTCGAGCTTATGGAGAGGATGCTGTCCTTGTTAGGAACTGATGACACTGGAAAAAACGTTTTCTTTCACTCTATCCAAGGTCACCATGTCTATAATGGCTTCACCTCTTTGCTCTGCGCTGTGTGCAGACCGACTCCACATGAAACAATAACAACATCATCATCAGCTGTTGTGTTATCAGTCTTTTCTTTGAAATACTGGGGCTGCGTGGGCTTAATGTTGTCATGCTTTTTGTTCACATGCCTGCTCCTAAATATTTTTTTTTATTGCAGGTATATTTTTAGTTGCAAATGTGGGTGAAACACTTGAATTTACTTGGTAACAACTGAGTGCTACTGAGCCATGTTATAAATGAAGCATGAAAGCAAAACATTTGTGTCGAGGACTTTTTATAATAGTTATTCTAATTCAATGAATTGTTTCAGCCCTAATCTCAGCCTTGCAAGATGTTGTCACAAAACATCAAAGGCTTTGTTTGTTTGTTTAACCTACTAGTTAAAGTGAGCTTAAAAATAAATGTGGTTTAATTAGTTTAATTGTGGTTTAAAAACGAAAACTGACCAAAACTAGTGTGAGGACTTCATAAGCTCAGCTCTGAGGTTCTCTGACGCTGCTGTCAAAAGTTATAAATGGCCTGTAACACTACCAGTAACTATGGAAGGCCAGGGCTGCCATAATGAATTAATTAAATACGCCATTAAATAATTCATTAAATGTAGCAATAATTATTTACAATCGGAAATAATTAATTACATAAATATTTACGACGCATGTAATTAATTATTGACATATTTAATTAATTATTGACACATTTAATTAAATTATTAACACATTTAAATAATTATTGACAGGTTTAATTAATTAATAATTTATTTATTTAATTCATTTTGGCACTTTTGTCCCCTTCATCTCTCTCCTTGAAATAATTTTATCTGTCAGCCTCACCCATCAAACGAAGTGGGCGGGGTTAACGCTGCCCAAGCAGCTTCTCTAACATTTGATTGGTTGCAAAGTAAGTCAAGACAGGTCAATCCTAGATAATCGATTGCTTGTGTGGACTTGGGGCAGCCAGGTATCCTAGAATGCATTTTAAATCACAGGCAGCAATGGTGGTGGTGTAAAGTTTTAAAATACCCCATTTTTCTGTCACCAACTACACTTTTAATAGTGTTTTAGCCGCTAATGTCGCGGCGTAATCTTCACATGTCTGGTCAGGTTGTCGACATAGAACATGTTTGCAAAAGTGCTCAGATGTTTTCAGCTCTGCTAACAGTCAGCTGACAGAGTGCACCGAGCTCACAGCCCCGGTGTACCAGCTTAACTGTTTTTGTTTTGTTTTTTTTAGTTTGTTTGTTAGTTGTTGATTGATATAGAGAGGGAGAGAGAGAGAGAGATAAAATTATTTATTTATTTTTTTTTTTTTTCTCCTTCCCCGGTCATGTTATGTTTAACTGTCAAAGGCTTGTTACAAACTATGAAACACATGGTGCAGACTTCTGGATGTTAGAAGAAAACTAATACTGCTCATGAATGAGACTAAAGGCAGGAAGGTGTCCTTTAAATTTGTTAATAGGACCTCCCTATTTATATCATAGTTTATGATATAGCACGTGTATTTCAGTTATAGCCTACTTATTTCAGTGTAGTGGTGAACAGTTACACAGCTCACGTGGGCGTTATCTGTAATACTCCTTAACTATAATTTATCCAAGTTAACTTCAGTTGACCATTCAGACAGTTCTTTTGCAATGAAAAACATAAACACCCATGCTGCCGGTAGGTTTCAGCTGTGCCAGCTGTTTACATTACAGCTGCTTATGCAGTAACCATGGTAACAACGGACTCTGAGCAGCTGGATTGACACAGGCCAGACAACAATTTTACATATATGATCTTAAAACAGGACACAGCCATTATCTGTCCTGGCCTCATATCAAATGTGAACGCAGACTGAGTCTATGTTTGACGTTTGCTTTATATCTAATCTTCCTCTCAAACATTTAAACGGCAGCGAGTCTGCAGCTGAGGGAATACAAACTCAAATTGTCGGAACAGGTTTGCTCGTTTCTTGCGTGTATTCATTTGGTGATTTATTAAATGTATAAATGTTATTCTAATCTGCTGCTGAGTCTCTTATGCTGATGAAAATGCAGAAAACACAGATCACAAACACCTGTTCAACTAATCACTTTTATTCCACTTTGATCTGTGACAAACTGACGGTTCATCTCTGTTAGTGTTGCGTTAGACTGCTATATTTTCTTGTTCTTTATGCTGTAGATTTTCACGTCTCTGGAATAGTTGGCATTAATAAGGATGATTTTCTGTTAAATCATATTAATATGACCCGTGACATATTCGTAGATGACAGTTAGATTAGTCAGCCGGGAAACTGGGCTAACTCGGAGAGCTGAAGATATCATGGATATGCTGACCTCGCTCCGTGGTGTACAGGGCCGTTTACCCTCATGATTAATATTCACAATAAAAATATTAGCCGAACATCATGAAGTCTGTATGCGTTTCATAGTGTTGAACAACCTTTGTATAGTTAAAGCCAGCAGTTACTACATGACAGAAACGCCAACGTTATCTCTTTTATGCATTTATACGCAGGTCATGCTGATTACTGAACAAAAACCCAAAGATCAGCTGTTAATTGAATTTATTTCCTCTCTCTCCTCCTTAAACATGTTTTTAATGTTATTTATAATTCAGAATTGGCGACTGAAACACGTAGGACACATAAGAACATCAGGAAATAAAAACCCGATGAATATAACCTCAGTAAAAGAAGTCAGTGTCAGCGGGGGTTATTATAGCTGTGTACCGGGGTCTGCGCTTTGTCGGTGGTAATAACAGCTCGATTGCTTGCGAGGCAAGCGGGTCTGTCCCACGCTTTGCCGTGAGACTGGGCAGACATCTCCGAAACCATCGAAGCACTTTTGCGAAGAGGCTCTATCTTGACAAACCAACCAGACATATGAAGATTAAACCACTACATTCTCGGCTAAAAAAAAAAAATATTAAAATGGTATTTGGTGACACACAAACAGGGTTTTTCAAAGTTCAGTTCTGTTAGTTTCCACATGCCGGTTGTTGTGTGGTAAAAACAATGGCCACCAGGCCAAAGCAATGGTTTTGACTCGATCAGTGTTAACCCCGCCCCCTGAGTTTGATGGGTGAGGTTGACAGATAAAATTATTTCATGGTGAGACCTGAAGGAGTCAACTGTGCCAAAATGAATTAATTAAATACACCATTAAGTAATTAATTAAATGTGGCAATAATTAATTAAAATGTGAAATAAATAATTAATTAAATGTGTAATTAAGTAATTAATTAATTAATTACATGTGTCGTAAATATTTATGTAATTGACACATTTAATTAAATATTGCCACATTTAATAATTTCTTTCACATTTTAATTAATTATTGCCACATTTAATTAAATATTTAATGGTGTATTTAATTAATTCATTATGGCAAATGATAAGTATCTACCTATTTATGCAGTGTAGGATTTCTCAATCCTAAAATACATAATATTTCATTGTGAGTATTTTACTGATTTTAATTAAATGATAAAACTTCTCAATAAAATTAGGTGATTCGTCCCAGATAGATATTAAGTTTGTGTTACCTTCTTCATAGAAAACCATGCATCTATATTTCTGGCCTCCTGACAAGCAAAATAATGTTTGGAATTGTTTTTGTGATCGGTTTTGTGTTATTTGGGTTTTATGTAAAGGGAAATCTAATAGTATAAGGGATTCTTGGGTTAAAACTTAGCCTGGATTTTTCAGTTACTGTAACTACCACATTACCCAGCCTTAAATTGGTATGTATATATCTCACCTTTCAGACCTGATCATCTAAGCTGTCATGTCAAGCACGTCCATTCCTCAGAGAGGCCATTTAAATGCCAAGTAACGGTAAGAGTTGTGACTGGGTCTCTTGCTTTCATGTTTATTTTAAGTTTACATTGTGTGTCTTCATCACAGGCCAATAAAGGGCAGTTTTGTTTAGAGATTAGCTGCCACTCAGAAACTGTTAATTTCCATTTGTATCATGTCTTATGGTTACTTTGTATATTATAATATTTGAGTTCTCTGTGCTTCAAATATGCATTTTCTGAAATGTAGTGGCTGGTAGTCCATGGTTTTTGGCAAAACACATTTGTGATCAGTCATGCTGCTCATGAAAGTAACATGAACAATCTTGAGGTTGATCACAGAAAATGGCAACCAATGCAGCACAAGCTGCACTAGTTATCTAGAGTGTCCTTTTTGCAAAGTGTTTTGTTAATGAAGTGAAACTACAATACAAGTTGAAAAAGAAAAATTGATTTCCTGATTTCTCATTTTTCTCAGGCTTGTACGTCTGCTTTTGCTACCAAAGACCGCCTGCGATCTCACATGATCAGACATGAAGGCAAAGTGACCTGCAACATCTGTGGCAAAATGCTAAGTGCTGCCTACATCACAAGTCACCTCAAGACCCATGGGCAAGCTAGCTTCAACAGCCCATGTAACAATAAAGGTAGGTGCATATCTCCTTCCCTTATTTGCTCACTTTTGCATTTGCAATAATATTGCTGCGGTAATGATTACAGATATGGAGCATTTAGACGGACAACGTGGCTCCAATTCCTCTCAAAATGAAGTCAAAATTACCTTTTTGTGGGGGCTGCCATATTGCACTTTTGGAGCCCAAGTATGAACAGTAGTGACTTGAAGTGGAGTTGCTGCATCACACTCCCACCCACACACCCGCTGGACGAAACCGCGAACAAACCCGCCTACACTTTTTATATAGCCCAGCTGCTCCAATTTTGAGGATATCTGCTGATGGGTTTACCACGACTGATGGTTCGTTAAATGAAGGTGAATACAACCATGTTGCTATAATTTAAAAAGACACAGCTTAACATCTTATAGTTCTACAACATCTGGCATCACTCTGTAGCCCCTATTGTTAATGTGTTAGCTAGATTAGCCTTTAGTGTATGCACTGTGTTAGAGGCTTGTTGCTAGCTAATTAGTGATGCTACACGCCTATGTTACTTTCATAGACTTGGTTTGAATGATACAGCACTACTTAGATTTTTAAATATTGTCCTTTGAGATTTTAACGTAAGCCTGAGGATGATATAAAAATGAAGATTTAAGCAGTTTTAGATCCATAGCACTCACAGAGCACTCTGCAGTCTGGTATCATGGAAACTTTAAAATAAAATATTAGATTTTAAAAACACAGCAGTGGAAGGTTAATAGAAGTGTAATTTGTTCTTTTCATTTAATACCAGGATCCAGAGTTCACCTTATTACTCACAGACACATTTCACCAGGGGAAAATGAGTGAAGGATACCATCAGGACCAAGCTAGGTGTTGTGGAGCCAGAGGTTTCCAGAAACTTTCTCCCTTTCTTTCATCACTGCTGTCCTATGCCAGATTTTCGGTTGTCCCACTGAGAGAGACATTATTTCAGAAACATCAGGAGGAATGAAGCAGGACTCATTATCTTCACTAGCAGCTCCCTCAGAGGGATATCTTCTTCCGATCTCCATCGTAGACCCATCACAGAACATCTTTAAACCCAGCACTTCATAAACAATGTGATGGCGACCTTTGCCTTGTGTAATGTTAGCAGTAGTGCACATCATCCTCAGATAAAGCACAGAGGACCTGGACTTTGACATAACAATGTTGTATTCAGTCCAGTAGAAACATATTAAAATTTAAAATACACATTATTGTCTCTTGTTACTCTTGTATGAATGGCTCTTAATTAATTTATGATAAATAACACACTATTAGCAAAACACAGTGTGAAAGTTTTTAGTTCAATATACAAGTAAAGACCTTTGACGTTCCAAATCATGTCCTTTTCATGCAGCTGACTACAGTCAGTGTTAAAAGCAGAGGCTGTGCAGATCTGAGATCAGCAGGTTTCTGCTGAGTTACTGCTTATGCTCCTGTATAGTGAGACCAGTCACCTGGATGTTAGACTTTTATCAATAAAACGGCTGCAGCCTTCACTGACAGCATCTCATGTGGTACTTTTTAGTCTTAGTACTGTTTTCATCAGTTAATTTTGGAGTTACTACAAAGAGTGAATATATAGGATCATTTGTCTGTTGCCACTTGGGGGTGCTGAGGTCGGAATCTCAGGGCAGCATCTGTAATCACAGAGAAAAGAATCATTGCAAACAATGAAATGTTTATTTCATTTCAAACCCATCCAACCCACCCTCTGTTTGGATAGTTAAATTTGTGATTGACATGACATTGGCCAATCAGATGAAAGGAAGAAAAACAGGGTCAAAATTCGTATTTGTAACTTGAAACTTGAGTGCAGAGTTTCACAAGTATTTTTGGGCTAAGTCCACACACAAATCTTTTTTACACGCACACAAATTCTTTTTACACATACAAATCCTAATTTACAAGTACAAAACTGATTTACAAGTACTAAATATTTATGACCACAATTTGAGCCCATAGAGTTTGAAATCCTTTTTGTAACCATGTCTCTTACAGGTGCCATTTGTGGTCCTTATACACACACAGTACGGTAATATTACGTTGAAGCAGAGTACGTATTACTCCGCGAGGCTCCTCGGTAGCCGTAATGCTCCGACAATCCATCAAGCAGTGCAGCTTCGGTAAAGTGGTCGCCCCATGATCGGAAGGTCGGCGGTTCGAATCCACTTAACGGCTACCCTGAGGTACCCCTGAGCAAGGTACCGTCCCTACACACTGCTCCCCGGGCGCCTGCTTAGTGGGCTGCCCACTGCTTCACTGAGTGAATGGGTCAAATGCAGAGAAAAACAAGTAATTTCCCCATGGGGATCAATAAAGTATCTATTATTATTATTATTATTATTATTATTATTATTATTATTATTACCAAAGTCGTACCAAAAATTTTTTTGAAAGGTTTCTGAGCGCTGTGTACCACAAAATCAGTTCGCGGTTAGTAAGCACAACCAGAATTCATACATATGGCACACTGTCGGTCTTTGAGAAAATGAAAGGAGGCGTCAACGCGTTAGCGCAGCTCGTTGATGCCGTCCAGCCCTACGCGCAGGGTCATCTACGGTAACTCATTATCAGAGATTTGCCCCGTTAATGCAGCTATGGCGTTAATGTCACGCTGACAGCACTAAAACGGTAATCTCCAAATCTTTTCTTTTTACTGACCAGCTCCTCTTTGATAGCTGCTGTGTCCATCTTGTCGTTGCCTGCAGGTGAAGCGATGGGGGAGTGGGAGTTGTGTTCAGTGAAGGAGAGAGCCGAGGCAGAGTAACGTTGCGTAGAGACAAAAGTGGGCAAAAGAGAGGCAAACTTGCGGTTCCACAAGTATAATTATAACATAACATAGACTATATCATACAAACGATATTGTCACATCTCAAATCTCGTATAAAAATATATCGATATATTTAAAAACTTGATATATCGCCCAGTCCTAATATCACAGTATAATTTGAAGCAAGTGCGGTAATGATATATATCACGATATATTCTTTTCTTCTGTAGAACGTATTTTACACACTATAAGGCACACTTAAAATCCTTTAATTTTTTCAAAAATCGACAATGTGCACAGAAATCTGTCTTTAGTACGACTTTGGTAAGCTATGAAGCCGCACCGCTTGATGGATTGTCGGAGCATTACAGCTGCCGTAGTCAGGAGCCTTGCGGAGTAATCTGGGTCCAAAACTCTGTCAGCTTCAGGTCCCAAAGTCAAACGAACACTACGGCATGACTGAGAGTTAACAACTGTCTAAATTCTTTCATCTTTAATAAAATGATCAGCGTTGCTGCTTTACCAGGTGTAACAATTAAGTTTAACATCCAGGCATCCATGAAGACAGAATTTATTAAATTCAACGCAGTTAAAGTTAGCAGGAAGTAAGCTCGCTAGTTTCCACCTAAACATGATATAGCATGTTCTGACTGAGAGATTTCTGAAAAAATTAAACGTACTGCTCTGCTATCACTTCCAACATGAAGTGGAATGAAGACAGAAAACTAAACCGCAGTGACGTTTGTAGGGTTACGGAAGTTTGACTAGCAGTGATGTCCTACGTGATTGCTAGCAAAACAGCTATGTTAGCATAACATTAGCTGTTATCTGTTATCACTTCCAACATAAATGAAGACAGAAAACTAAACAGCAGTGACGTTTGTAGGGTTACTGAAGTTGGGCTAGCTGGTATATAATGATGTGCTACGTGACCGCTAGCGACACAGCTATGTTAGCATAATATAAACAAGCTAACTTTTTTTCCACTCGATAAAAGTTAACGTGAGGGTTTCTGGTGGTTAGGGACAAATGCAATTGCATGGCAGGATGCTATAAACGGATCAAAATTCAGTCAGGAGAACAACTGAGATAATCCATCCACAATACGAGGTTAGTCATTAATATACTGCAACAACATGGGAACAGAGCAGCTGCGAGAGAATTCAGCATTAATGAATCAATGGTATGGAAGTGGAGGAAGCACCGTTTTTGGCTTTCCCCATATTCCAAAAGTGCTTTGACTCTTTGCTATTACTGTCACCCGGCATAATTTGCAGATAATGTTGTTTGCAGCCACTGCAATGCTTTCGACCAAAACAGGCGCAACTTGATGACACCATCAACATGCGCTATCGCAATAGAGCGGTATAGTCAAAATCTCTACCGTTGGCCCAATTTATATAATTTCTACCGTATACCGTTTATACCGCCCACCCTTAGTAGCCTGTGACAAAAACACATAATTTGTTCCCAGTTCTCCAGTTGAATCTTTGAAAAAATGCCAAACATAGCAGTTTGACAGCTAGAAGATACTATTTTTTTTCTTTTCTTTTCTTTTTTTTAATGAATACACTTTACATACTTAAAAATGCATCATTATAAGATTATTACCTAACACGAGACCTGAAAGATGCATCTGGCTCTTCAGCTGATCATTCCATCTATCCATCTATTATTCACTGAAGCTTCATCAGAAATGGTCTAATTTGAAGGGTAACTTTTCTTTAACTATTCTTAAGAAAGGGGAAACGGGAAAGGTGGAGGTATGCTAAATTACACAAGAACTGGACTAATAATTAGTGACATCAGGTCTTATGAAGTGATACACAATTTCAGATTTTTGGTTTAATTTGTCATCAGTATGTAGAGTGGAGGTCAGGAGTGATAGTCTAATGCAATCTTTACCACAAGGTGGAGGCACTGTTATGGTTTGCAGCTCCATTTCAGCCATTGGTATTGGGGATCTTATCAAAATGAAGAGAATTATAAATGTTGAAAAGTACTGAGAGATTTCGATCCACCGTGCATTACCATCTAAAAACGTATTTGATTGGAAATGGCTTCTCTCATTCTTCAACAATGATGCCAGAATAGACTGCCAGTCCTTTTGGCATCATTGCTTAAGCATACTTCAATTGAAAAACAGACACAGTTATGGATTGACCTCCCCAGAGCCTGGACCTCAACTTTAATTTGACTGTGGTATCATCTTGACAGAGAAAAGAACAAAAGGCAGCCAACGGCCAACAATATTCCTGAAGACTACTTAAAGAAATTTAAAGAAAGCTTGCCTAAGAGAGTTCAGGCTGTGTTAAACTGTAAAGGTAGCAATATTGACTTGTATATTGACTTTCAAGCCTGTTAAAATTGTAAAAACTCAATTTTCCCCTTATATACTGTATTTCCATTTATTTTCTTGCATTTAAAAAATGACTACACCCATTTCCAGTTTTCCTGGAAAGTCATAAAGAAATGAAAGCTGGCTCAAGACATTTGCACTGTACTGTATACTTGAAATAGTCTTTAATGATTTTTTTTGTTTTTTTGTGAGATAATGGACTCCACAGAACTGTACAATATCATGTTTTAATTATATTTTCTTACTGTGGTTGTGCAGGTTTAAGTGCTGGTGGAATTTGAGATCACCTTTTTTTTTTGTTTGTTTGTTTGTTTACATGTTTCTTATAAGTAATCCCTAACTACTAAACTGCACACATCACATGAAAGGGCAAATGTTAGAAGTTGGACAGTTTAGGTGATGTCTACAAAGCGTGTGGATTATAAAGGAAAGCTTTCAGAGGAAAACCTGGTCTTATTAGGGGAAATAGCATATCTCTAACCTTAGATGGTAGGTTTCATTTCTAGATATTTATAGTATTTATTAAAGCTTCCAAAATGTGACCACCCAGATTTCCAAAATCCTATCCCAAAGACTGTCTGCTCGTAGACCAACGAAGTGTCTCAAAGAAACCTGCTTCCAGGAGAAAAAAATGTTGGTGTAAATGTATCAACACCAATTGAGAAATGTTACATAATGGGAAAGTTTTTAGGATAAAAATTTGACCTTGTATTTTCACATTTTTACTTTTAAGATGTTTTCACTTGTGTTTTAAATTTACAGTTACCTAAAAGTAAAAAGAAAAAAAATTTTTTTGTGGTAAACATGTTGCAAAACCTGCTGAACGAGCAGTTTATTACAAAGCAGAGGACCAAGATGTCTCATTCTCAGCTGTCCTGTGTCCACCACATGGATTTGTAACCACAAAGCACCTGTGATTCATGAGCAAATCACTGCAGACACAAAATCCCTCATTCTTTCAACCAGCAAAAATGAAGTTGAAAGAGAATTTTGTATATCTGCAACTGCTAACGAGTTATCCAGCATAAATGCAGTGACCAGTATGCTTCTGTGACATTAGTATTTGCTCAGATATTTGGCAAACGTTCAGTCCACATGCCAGCAGTGTCTTCTCACTTAGTTTCTACCAGCATTGTCAGTTAAAGAGGACTGTTAGTTAGTTCAATTTTATTTATATAGGGCCAAATCAGCCTCAAGCGCTTTATATTGTAAGGTAAAGACGCTTAATGGACCCAGCAATTAAATTACCTCTTTGAGTGAACATTTGCCAACAGTGGGAAGGAAAGGGCAGAAACCAGTTGGGTGTGATGGGAGGAAAACAACATAAAGACACACTGTGGAAGAGAGACAGATATTATTGATAACTACTGATTTAATGCAGAATGCTGAGTGAAAAAGGTGAGTGAAGAAGAAATGGTACTGGTCTCCAGCACCATTGGCTTATTGCAGCATAACTAAGGGAGGATTTAGGGTCTCCTGATCTAGACCTAATTATATGCTTTAGCAAAAAGGAAAGTTTTAAGCCAAATCTTAAAAGTAGAGACTGTGTCTGTCTCCCAAATCCAAATTAAACTGGTTCCACAGAAGAGGAGCCTGAAAGGTGAAGGCTCTGACTTCCATTGTACTTTTAAATACTTACTGATCCATTTAGAAAATCTTTCTTTACTTCTACTTTCTATGGACAGAATAAAGGTGTACAAGCATGCACCATGTGTGTATTGTAGTAACAAAATTCAGTGTAGGTTTGAAGTAACTGGGTCAAATGAGAGACAAGCCATGATTTAAATGTCAACCTACACATTTTTCAATATTTTTGTTCTGTAACTGTAAATTTAAAACACAAGTGTGGGGAAAAAAATACAAGTAAATATGAATGTTTTGTACACGTTTCCAAATTTTATTCTAGAAGCACTGACATTCTTGCAACATATTTAACTTGATACCATGAGTCATACTGTCAGAATCCTCGAAGCACAGGCCAAGATGGAGGAATGTTACCCTCTTTAGCCCTAGCTAATCAATCACCCAAAGACCCAGACATTTATAATTTATTTGAAAATCATATATTTGGCCTTGCTTACCCTAATAGAAAAAAAAACGCACACACAAAGTTTAATTTGAGAGACTAACATTTTGGTTTTATTTTATACTAGAAAGGCTAAAACCCTGGTCGAGGTGTTGTACCCCATTCCCACCTACACACAACTTGACTAATTGATCAAGTTGATTCCAAGAATAATGGCAGTGCTCCCCTTGTTTATGTAACCCAATATGTGTCTGTATTTCTGAATAGGCATAAGTGACTGGCAGTGGAACCACTCAGGGCCACGAAAAGGTAATCCCGTAGCAGAAATAGCAGAAATCCCTAATTATTTAAGCATAACCTCTGCAAAACATTAGTGGCCAGTTTTAATTCATGTTGTACCATGTCACCTAAGTACAAAGAGATTTTTTTTTTTCTTGAAGCACTGGTACAGTTGAGGCTATTCTCATGTGTAGATAATAGATATTTTGCTAATGTAAGGTTAAATTTCATGAAGCAGGATCAGTAGATCAATTAAATTAACCACAAAAAGGACCATAGCACTCGGGGTAGATGTGCACTCCTTTACATTTCATCACAGGCCATCTGCTATTACCGAGCTGTCATTTCTGTCTGGACTTCGAAATTTAGATTTTCTTTTTGAGAACGGATCACAAATGACCCAGCAATGTGCCAATTATCTGTGGGCAAGAGTGAAACTAGTCAGTGATCCTAAGCTTACCTAGGCCTGCTAATTACTGGTCTAAGACCTACACTGCAGTGTGTGTCCAACCTTAGGAATATGCAGAACTTAAGATGTCCTTAATATGTTTCTGTTTAAATTTTTTAATTATAACATTAACAATAATTAACTGGTTAGTCTATTGATCCTGCTTTTTGAATTTACCCCTCAGGTGAGTTGACGGTAGGAGAGATTTTAAATAACTCCTTCCAAGTCCTAATTGACAACTCTCATAAAGGTAGGTTTCTTCAAATATATTTCCACAGTTGACACTATGTGATAATGATGTATTGATATTTTCAGTCACCCACAGCCGAGGAGCTGAGAGGGCTGTTGTCTCCTTGTTTTGAAAGGGTAATATGTATCTATAAGGCTGACCAGCCCTAAATGTGTTTTTTGTTTGTTTGTTTTTTTCTTTTCTAATACAGATGCCAACAACTTACACAACAGCTCTGCGGCTACGACACCTGTCACCAACTCTGCAGCCAACACCTCTGCTGTGAACCGCAGTGTCAATTCCAGCAATGCTGTTACCATCACAGCTCAGATTAATACTGCCACCAGCACCGTTAACATTACATCGCCAGTTAACCTGCAGCACCCTGTCACCATCACTGGCCCTGTGAACCTGACCTCTGTTGGAATCCCTACAACAGCACACATGAATATTGCCCACCCGGTAGCTATCACCACTCCTATGCCCATGAATATAACTGGGCCACTCAATATTGCTATGAGGCCCATGGAGTCTATGCCTTTTCTTTCCCAGGTTCTGCCATCCTCCCCTCCTTGGTAGATCTTTTGTTCCTCATGTAACAGTTAGTGATGTTTTAACTGCCTAATAACGGACAAAGCCATTAGATATTAGTAAAATCTCCCTCTAAATGAGTTGATAGTGTACTGGGCATAAAAAGGTGAACTAATGTGTCACGTAGATGGTAACCAATGATTGTTACTTACAGAGGTCAGCATTATTACAACATTATGTGGTAATTATGAATTTTATTTTTAGTTAATACAGAAAATACATATTTTTGTAACTTAGCAATGGTCAGAGTACTAGCATGTACATAAATTGTTCTTTTATAGAATATATATGCATTTTGTTTTATGCATTTTACCTTAGGACATTAGTAGAAATGTTTTAATAGGGGAAGACTTTGTTGATTGTGAGTTGTTTGTTTTGTTTTTTTGTTTGTTTGGGTTTTTTTGCCTAATTCAGTGAACCTGAAAAACCACAGTCCTACATCATATTGATGCAAAATCTGTAAATCCAATAATATGTCCAATAATATTGATAAATAGTTGTCAAACCTATTAGTTGGATCCCTGAAGGCAGAGCCAGTCTTACATGTCCATGTTTTAAAGAGCTGTCATTGCTTGCTTTCAACGTCATGAATGAGCTCTCATGCTCAGGTAATTCCAATTTGTTACATCGTCATCATTTAACCAGATAACATGTGATTTCATAGTTTGGGAGAAGTGGAAATAGGTTTAAGCCAAAGAATTTTATAAATGTAATTTTGCCCATGAATGATATTTTCAAAAAGAAGTGGGGGAATCTTTTAACCAGTATGGAGATTTTTTTTTTTTCATCTGAAAACCAGAGAGAATAAATTGTTGCCTTTAAAGAGACTAACACAGTAGATGCTAACGTGTCCTGGTCATCACACGATTACGCTCAAATGTTTCCAGGACCCAGTATATTGCTCAAATATGAATTCTACTTTTTGTACCATTTTAATGTTTGATAATGCTAATATTGATGTATTAGTCAATTGTATTACTCACAGTTGATCATGTGAACAGTTTTAATTACACCTATAGACTCAAACCAAAAAGTAGGTTCTTTCACTTAAACATGGTTTTAAATTATTGGGCAGTTATTACACTTCCAGCTGTTCTATGTTAAACTACTTTGTATTTGCATTTTACCCTTTTACAAATATGTATAATTTTACTGTAATGGTTGACATTGAGCAAACTCAGTGCAGGAGTCTTTACCGTAAACGCAATATACTGTAGGGAGGCAAACCATTTAAGATCGTTATTGTCAAGTTATTTGACAAGACACTGTTGATCTTATCAGAGTGAGAAGTAAAAATTATATTGTGCAACTGGACATCTTAAAATATGGATAATGTGTGATGCTATACTGATATTTAGGAAATGTCTTAATATTTGTGTTGCTTCTTCTTTTCTTTTTTTTTGTCCTTTTTAGCTGATTTTTATTTTAGTGGACTTCTCAGTATTTTATATTTGATATGTTTTAAAGTTAAAACAAGATATGTTTATTTGGAGTATGTTTTGATAAATTTTGCGCCCCTCCCCAGTAGAATTTCTACAGTTAAAGTTGCTGGAAGCACAATCATTCCTTACTGCTGGAGACAAGTTTATGTGGAACTAAGTTTGGAGGGGTTGTATTATTTTGTATTTGAACGTGACAGGTGAAAGTATTGCTTCCTGAAAAATGTCACTTAGGCTTTGCCTGTTAAAATCCTGGTATTATCAAAAGTCAAACATTAAATTTAGCTTTTTTTAAGACTTTTTAAACGTGAAAGCCAAAAGAGAAGACATTACATTTAAGTGGCGCAGTCCCAAAGTTTCTGTGGTGTGTTCAGTTGGTTAGATTTTTAATTTAGCAGATAGTGGATCCCATCACTGTCCATCATTTGTGTCAACATGTCAGACATTTTACACTGACCTTTTTTCTTTTTCTTTCCTTTCAAACCAATAATGTAAAACACTATTTTATTGCCTTTACCCATGGTAGATAAAGCCTTTCTATTAACTACATGTTATTGGTGCAAAAACTTCATCAACACTGATGTGGCCGTCCAGCCTGGAGAGAAAGGAGAATAAGGAGTCTTATACATAAGCCTGGTGTCACTTTATTTTTATTATGAGAAAAATCCCACTAAAAAGGAAAACATGTTTTACTTGCTGCAGTTTTTATACAGCTGCAAATGTCCAAAAACATTTGGACGCACTCACAATTTTTTAAATTTTGCCCTTTGTACACCATCTCACTGGATTTTAAGACAAATAATTAGGATGTGATTAAAATGCAGACTTTCAATTTTAATTTAAGAGGTTTTACATACATTCTGTATTAACTATTATGAATTACAGCAGCTTTTTTTACAGGCCCCAATTAGACAGCTGACAAACAGTTTCATGGCAAAGTGACACCTCTTCTTTGATTATTTTTAGCTGGTAAATTATCTGGACATCATTACAAATGTTGAATTTGCATGTGGTAGTTATTAACCTCAATATGAGTGGGAGTCAAACCATTGGTTACACTCAAGAAAAAGAAGACCAGGTTAGAAAACATTTTGGTTTTGTCTTGGACAAATAAAACCAATGTTATCATTTACCAGAATAGTAGGAAGAGATCCGAAGCATACTACATAATTTGTCAAACAAAGCCTTGGCACGGGCATGTACGGCTTCCACAAATGTTTATTGATGACGTGGCTTCTGAAAGGATTAGTAGGATGAATTCTGAAGTGTACAACTATACTTTCTGTTTCTATTAATGGCAAATAGATAAGGTTGCAAGGTAGACTGCAAAACCAGCCCAAGAGAAAAAGAAGTGAGATATGTTCATTGGCCAAACCAGTCACCTGGTGTCAATTCATATTTTCAGTTAGTAAAGACAAAACTGGAGACCTAGGCAGATGTCCACATCTTGGTGATGTCCATGGGTTGAAGACTTCCAGCAGTCATTGACTGCAAACGATAATCATTTTTATTACCGTTGCTAAACATTAGTAAACAGATAAAGCAATACTTTTGCTAAACTATTGACTTAAGGCAGAAAATGTCCATCTTAATCACATCTTGGTTATTTTTTTTAATTTAATTATATTGGTTTTTAATTTTTTGGTTTCAAAATTAAAATTGCCAGTGTGGTGCTTTAAGCGCAACATAATAAAAATGTTATTCAAATGCTTGTGGATTTAACTATACCTTATCCCTCCAATACGGAATACTGAGTGTTGTCTGTCATCTAAGATTACCAAAATAGGAAAATGGTCATAGTACAAAGTTATCTACATGTTGTCCACTCCAAATGGTGCTACTAATTAGAGCTTGAACATGAAGCCATTAATTACTTCTAGAATAATCCCCAGTGCAATAGTATAGTAGGACATTAGGTCTTGCTTGTATTTCCATTAGCCGTGGCACAGTGTTAGTAATATCAAACTATAGCAGCACAGATCAAACCTGTCAGCAGAGAAATGTTCTCGATGTTTGTAATTTGTTTAGGAAAGTTATCTGTTGCTAGAAAGAGAGAAATAAACTACAGCCTTATTCTGTGTAAAAGAGTTTTCTCTGTAGGTTTCATATGCTTCCTTATTTTATTTATTTTATTGTTGTTATTGTTTTCTTGTCACTCTAGCAACCTAGATAATTGGGATAATTAATAAAGAACATTTGCCTAGGTGTAAACAAAAGATCAAGATGCTAAAGGATGGGTGTTGTGTTACTGATGTTATTACTTAGTGGTTTTGACAATTTGCAACCATGTGCATGCAGCATCCACTAAGTTGCCCTTAGAAGTTACAGGCTCATGACTCTAAATGTTTACATACCTTTTCCTGCTGTTTCAGCCATTTAATTTTCATTTGTGCCCCCTTCAGTTGAGACTTGTGAGCTTGCACATATTCTGCTGCTCTCTTGGGCAGGATTAGGTTTACAGAGCACATTACATCTGGAGATGTCTGCTTGATTGTTTGAAAGGGTGAACATGTTTCCTGGCTGTGAGTGTCTTGAGCAACATGAATATACAGTTTTTTGATACTTGGATTTTGTAGTTTTTTACCCTTTTACAGTGTAGGAACTCCGTAGCACCTGCAGTAAATGGTAAGATATAGGGACTACAGGACAATGGTACATAGAGGGGCATTCCAGTTTGGTGTAACTGGACAATGACTGTCAGTCCCACTTCACCTGGCTCATCTGTATGTTGTCAACTCAGTTGTTTAGCTCATTAATTTCATTTTATGTATGCTAACAGTCCACAAGGGAAGGTGCTTTTAATTTTAAATGGCATTATTTGTTGAAAATATATTTCCTGGTTCTTTTGTTTGTTTGTTTGTTTGTTTGTTTGTTTGTTTGTTTGTTTTTATGTTGCCTGTGGATGATGAGTTGATTAGAAGGTAATTAGAAGGGTGAAGACTTTTTATAAAAACACTAAAAAAAAAAAAAACATACAGGATGAAAGCTTAGTATGTGGTGTCATTTGTCCTTCTTTAGTGGCTGGTTAACAAGTGTGCCTAAAATACTTTACAAGACTTTTCTCACACATTGATACTTCCTCTTCTAGTTAAGCTGTGCAAGAGAATAGCCTTGTGAAGGAATCCTTCATTAGTTCAAATGGCCTAGGGTCCTGCATGGCCAGTTTTTGGCTTTGTTCTTTAAAGCTAACAATAATGAACTTAATGTTTTCTACTTAAGGACTAATCTTGAAACGCAAAGTGATTGATCTTTAAAAGTGCATGCTCCTGTTAACGTATCATTGACATTTCTCTGTGTGGTTTCACTTTGTAATCCAGCCTAATATGAAAAACAATTTGTTTGGCCAAATAATTATTTGAGTTTTGTTTTGTTTTTTGGTGAAGTTTGTAATTTGGCAGATGTGAAGGCAAATGAATGTATATCTTTGTATAAACCATTTAGTTCAGAAGACATGCTAGTTATGACACACAAGGAAAAAAAACTTTTATAAATCCTTTTTGTATTAGAACATTAACAGTGGTAATTTTTGTATATATGAAGATTAGGCTTTCTGATTAGCAGAAAGGTAAAACATTCCTACATTTTTTTAAATGTATGTCCATTGAGAATAATTATGTAAACATATTTCCAATGTTTTATGTGCCTTTTATTTTAATTTGTTTAAATAAAAGAAAAGAATCAAACTTGTTTGTGGACCGTCTGATACAGAGGAATTTCAGTGCTCATTCAAGATAAATTTCTGGAGTGATGCAGATCATCTAGATGCGAGACGTTGTAGTGACTAATAATTTTTGTTGCTTTTACTAGATTTAGTTGAGATTTCTGAAAGGTTATCTTTGTCGCCCACAACACAAATAAATAGCAGAAAATGAGTAGATGGAGTCGCTGATCTTTTGCAGTGGAGTGGCTGCTTTGAACTCCCGCTAATCCTAACCCACCAGACAGGTGTCTGCACTCATCATAATTTTGTCAACATGAAACTGTTCTGTAAATCTTGGCATCGTTATTATTCTTCACACAAACCTTTCTGTGATGTGAGGATTGCCAGCCTAACTACAGCTCACACTTTATGTTATCTGCACTCAGACTGGATGTTAGTCCGCGCATGCTACACTGTCACTTTGACAGTCCAGCCGGATGAACCTGTGACACAGCTGCATTCTGAGCATATTTCAGATCAACACTTCCTGTTTCATGTTTAACACATCAGACTCTGCAGCTGTCAATGTCAACATCCAGAGCCTTCAGGAACTCATGGCAAACCTTATTCACCCCAGGGCCTCTGCCACCAAGAAGTTGTTCAATTGCCTCATTGGCCTCACCCCCCTGTGATGGACGAGTCATCCCCCTCTGCTTCCTCTATAGAAGATAAGGAGGTCCTCCAAGTATTCCTTTCAACACCTGACAATATTCTCAGTTAAGGTCAGCAGCGCCCCACTGTACACAGATCAGGCTTTCCTCTCCTGAGTTGCCTGACGGCTTGCCTCATACTCTTTGAGGAATGAGGCTACGCATTATTATAATGGTGATTTTTCTTTTACAAACAACTCATGAGAATTTCAAGCTGTTTTTAACACCGACACTGGTCTCTCAATCTCCCGTTGGGTAGTTGTGAGTTTCTCCATGATGTTATTTACCTTCAGTTCCGTGGTCTTTTCAGTCTTTTGCTCACAGAGCAGATTCTGAGACCTCACGACCGCAGCCAACTGATCCGCGATGTAATCCAGCTTCCGCCCAGAGGTGTTGTTCCAAGTGGATTCTTCCCTGATGTAATTCAATATACGCTCAGAGGTGTTATTCTGAGCCTTGACTGCAGCCGTTAGCTCCTCCAAGCTCTTAACCATGCTGCATTCAGTGAGCCCATTCTGAGAAGCCGCACCTCGTCCCATCATTTCAATCCCAGCGGGCAGCCTTGGGGGGGGGGTTTGAACAGCCGGTTCCGCTTTCTTAATTCTCCGATAAGCCAGGGCCAAGCCAGCTCCGATCAGCAAGAACCCTGTTATCATGGTTCCGAATAGGTAGATATCTTCAGCGTCCTCGATCGACAGTCCCGCCAGGCACACGATCCTCCATGTCTGTCACCCGTCCATCGTGTATCCGGCAGGGAAAGTCCCTCCAGGGCACTCGGGCTCTCCCGAGCCCAAACTTCTCATTGACAAAAGGGTGTCAATAGCATTCAGAGACCAGTTGATCAAATCGTATTCACTATAGCTACTGTACATTATCTCTTACACTTTAAAGTATTATTAGAATAAATTATTATTATTATTATTATCATGATTAATATTATTCTTATTCTTATTATTAGCTGTATAAAGTGATACATTAAGACTGCAGCTTTGACATTTCTGATGTGTACCTGGAGTAGGTGCTGATCCAAACTTTACTGTGTCGTGCTCCTGGCTGCCTCTAGATGGTGCATCTGTGAAGGAACTGCTGGCGATTGAGGAGGGGGGCTTTTCATCGGTGCTCACACACTCCTCCTGGGGCTCTGTCTGGCTCCTGTGGTTCTGTTGGCCACTGTGGGGCCATATCGTGGGGGCAGTGGGGCAGTTCTGTTGGGCACATGCATTTACAGTGCTCTCGGGTTCCTTCTTAACCGTTTCTATCCATTGGCTCTGGGAGGCTGAACCAATTCCAGAGGCCCATTAGGTTTCCTACAGTTCTGACATGGTGTCACGGTGCATTTGCAAAGAACTAGCCCTGATGAGTCCACGTCCAGAGTTGGGACCAGGAAGCAGAGTTGCAGTCTTACACGCCTCTCTGCAGCTTCTCTCCTCCTGCTACCCCCCAAAAACCCATCTCCATAGAGACTGTGTCAGCTCCCAAACAGACAAAAAACAAACTAAAAACCAGCAACAAACAACTTAAACATAAACAATTACAAAGAAAGAACAATACAGTATCCACATCTGAACCAAAGAGTAAAACAGTGAAATGTGGATTATTAAATATTAGGTCTCTCTCCTCCAAGTCTCTGTTAGTACATGACTTAATAATTGATCAACAAATCGATTTACTCTGCCTTACAGAAACCTGGTTGCAGCAGGATGATTATGTTAGTTAGAATGAGTCGGGGGTGTTGATTCATTTAAACTACCAGAAATCTTGAAGCACAAGCCGAGGGGGCGGTGTGGCAGCAAATTTTCACACCAGCCTATTAATTAATGAAAGACCAAGACAGACTTTTAATTCATTTGAAAGCCTGATGCTTAGCCTCGTCCACCCCAGCTGTGAAACTCAGAAATCAGTCTTACTTGTTATCATCTATCGTCCACCTGGGCCTTACACAGAGTTTCTGTCTGATTTCTCAGACTTTTTATCTGATTTAGTTCTGAGCTCAGATAAAATAATTATTGTGGGTGATTTTAACATCCATGTAGATGCTAAAAATGACAGCCTCAACATGGCATTTAATCTGTTATTAGACTCAATTGGCTTCTCTCAAAATGTAAAAGAACCCACCCACCACTTTAATCACACTCTAGATCTTGTTTTAACATATGGAATAGAAACTGAACATTTAACAGTGTTTCCTGAAAACCCTCTCCTGTCTGATCATTTCCTGATAACATTTACATTTACCATAATTGATTACACAGCGGTGGAGAGTAGACTTTATCAAAGTAGATGTCTTTCTGAAAGCGCTGTAACTAAGTTTAAGAATATAATCCACCCACTGTTATCATCTCCAATGCCCTGTACCAACACAGAGCAGAGCAGCTATCTGAACACTACCCCAACAGAGGTCGATTATCTTGTTAATAATTTCACCTCCTCACTACGTACGACTCTGGATACTGTAGCTCCTGTGAAAACTAAGGCCTCAAATCAGAAGTACCTGACTCCGTGGTATAATTCTCAAACACGTACCCTAAAGCAGATGACTCGTAATCTGGAGAGGAAATGGCGTGTCACAAATTTAGAGGATCATCATTTTGCCTGGAGAAATAGTTTGCTGCTTTATAAGAAAGCCCTCCGCAAAGCCAGAACATTTTACTATTCATCACTGATTGAAGAAAATAAGAACAACCCCAGGTTTCTCTTCAGCTCTGTAGCCAGGCTGACAAAAAGTCAGAGCTCTTTTGAGCCAACCATCCCTTTAACGTTAACTAGTACTGACTTCATGAACTTCTTCACAAATAAAATTTTTATCATTAGAGAAAAAATTACCAATAATCATCCCACAGATGTAATATTATCTACAGCTACTCTTAGTACCATTGATGTTAAGTTAGACTCTTTTTCTCTAATTGATCTTTCTGAGTTAACTTCAATAATTACTTCCTCCAAACCATCAACGTGTCTTTTAGACCCCATTCCTACAAAACTGCTCAAAGAAGTCCTGCCATTAATTAATGCTTCGATCTTAAATATGATCAACCTATCTCTAATGATCGGCTATGTACCACAGGCCTTCAAGCTAGCTGTAGTTAAACCTTTACTCAAAAAGCATCTCTAGACCCAGCAGTCTTAGCTAATTATAGGCCAATCTCCAACCTTCCTTTCATATCAAACATCCTTGAAAGAGTAGTTGTCAAACAGCTAACAGATCATCTGCAGAGGAATGGTTTATTTGAAGAGTTTCCGTCAGGTTTCAGAGCTCATCACAGCACAGAAACAGCTTTAGTGAAGGTTACAAATGATCTTCTTATGGCCTCTGACAGTGGACTCATCTCTGTGCTTGTCCTGCTAGACCTCAGTGCAGCGTTCGATACTGTCGACCATAATATCCTATTAGAGCGATTAGAACATGCTGTAGGTATTACAGGTACTGTGCTGCAGTGGTTTGTATCATATTTATCTAATAGACTCCAGTTTGTGCATGTAAATGGAGAGTCCTCTTCACACACTGAGGTTAATTATGGAGTTCCACAGGGTTCAGTGCTAGGACCAATTCTGTTTACATTATACATGCTTCCCTTAGGCAGCATCATTAGAAGACATAGCATACATTTTCATTGCTATGCAGAGGACACCCAACTCCATCTGTTCATGAAGCCAGATAGCACACACACCAATTAGTTAAACTGCAGGAATGTCTTAAAGACATAAAGACCTGGATGGCCGCTAACTTTCTGCTTCTTAATTCAGATCAAACTGAGGTTATTGTACTCGGCCCTGAAAATCTTAGAAATATGGTATCCAACCAGATTCTTACTCTGGATGGCATTACCTTGGCCTCCAGTAACACTGTGAGGAACCTTGGAGTCATTTTTGACCAGGATATGTCTTTCAACGCACATATTAAACAAATATGTAAGACTGCTTTCTTCCATTTGTGCAACATCTCTAAAGTTAGAAATATCCTGTCTCAGAGTGACGCTGAAAAACTAGTTCATGCATTTATTACTTCCAGGCTGGACTACTGTAATTCATTATCATCAGGATGTCCAAAAAACTCACTGAAAAGCCTTCAGTTAATCCAAAATGCTGCAGCAAGAGTCCTGACAGGGACTAGAAAGAGAGAGCATATTTCTCCTGTTTTGGCTTCCCTTCATTGGCTTCCTGTTAAATCCGGAATTAAATTCAAAATCCTGCTCCTCACATACAAGGTCTTAAATAATCAGGCCCCATCTTATCTTAATGACCTTGTAGTACCATATCACCCTATTAGAGCACTTCGCTCTCGCTCTGCAGGCCTACTTGTTGTTCCTAGAGTATTTAAAAGTAGAATGGGAGGCAGAGCCTTCAGTTTTCAGGCCCCTCTTCTGTGGAACCAGCTTCCAGTTTGGATTCAGGAGACAGACACTATCTCTACTTTTAAGATTAGGCTTAAAACTTTCCTTTTTGCTAAAGCATATAGTTAGGGCTGGACCAGGTGACCCTGAATCCTCCCTTAGTTATGCTGCAATAGACATAGGCTCCCGGGGATTCCCATGATGCATTGAGTTTTTCCTTTCCAGTCTCCTTTCTCACTCACTATGTATTAACAGACCTCTCTGCATTAAATCATATCTGTTATTAACCTCTGTCTCTCTTCCACAGCATGTCTTTTATCCTGTCTTCCTTCTCTCACCCCAACCGGTCGCAGCAGATGGCCACGCCCCTCCCTGAGCCTGGTTCTGCTGAAGGTTTCTTCCTGTTAAAAGGGAGTTTTTCCTTCCCACTGTCGCCAAAGTGCTCATAGGGGGTCATATGATTGTTGGGTTTTTCTCTGTATCTATGAAGCGCCTTGAGGCGACTTTTGTTGTGATTTGGCGCTATATAAATAAAATTGAATTGAATTGAATTGAACTGATGGGCTTTCCTTGGAAAGAGAGGCCCCCTGGGAGTCACTGGGTGTACTGCAAGCTTTAGAGCAGGGGTCAGGGGAAGAAGTCCTTTCTAATGAGGCCTGAGTTTTCATGTCCTCTGATGCTCCACTTGATTGTGTATTTGCTTTCTGCTCAAAGTGCCACTCTGTTGATGAGGCCTTATGTTTGATGGATAGGTGTCGCATGATACTGCACTGGAGAGCGATGACATCCTGAATCCAGCTGAAACTGAGTGGGGTTTCTCTCCATAGCAGCCGCTATGTCGGGTCAGAGCAGAAACTGTAGAACTCTCAAGCTCTGCACCCTGAACTTCATCCTCAGGCTCTGCTGCCTCCTCCTCTCCATCGTTCTGCTCCTCTGAGGGGGTTGGGGTGGATGAAGTGTTGGAATTTGGAGTCCCAGGTCGGCTGCTTGGCCTGCTGCTGGTTCTGCGGTCCAATAGTTGTACCTGGGCCACTCGTAGACCAGGACCTGCAGCTCCGGCCCCCGGAGGAAGACCGTCAAGCTGCAGCCGGCCAGCGTTGAGCTGCAGCTCCACGGATGGAGAAGCAGAGCGCTTGGAGGAGGATTTCTCTGGCAGGTCGTTGGTCTGTTCAGACTTCTTTTCTGTACATAGACACACAAAAAAACCCAAACACTGATTTAAAAAGCCATCTCTTGACCCTGCTGTCCTACCTAGTTAGAGGCGAATCGCCAAACTTCCTTTTATCTCAAAAATTCTTGAAAAAATAATTTTTAAAAAGCTAACAGATAATTTTCTGAGGAATGGCTTATTTGAACAGTTTCAGTCAGATTTCAGAGCTCATCACAGCACAGAAACAGCTTTAGTGAAGGTTACACATCATCTTCTCATGGCCTCAGTGCAACGTTCAAAACTTTTGACCGTAATATTTTATTAAAGCAATTAGAGCATCCTATTGATTTCTGCAGTGGTTTGTATCATATTTATCTAAGGTTAATTATGGATGTGCTAGGACCAATTCTGTTTACAATTTAAATGCAGTATCATCAGAAGGCATAGTATACATTTTCACTGCTATGCAGAGGACACCCAACTTTATTTATCTATGAAGCCAGATAACACACACCAATTAGTTAAACTGCAGGAATGTCTTAAAGACATAAAGACCTGGATGGTCTCTAATTTTCTGCTTCTAAATTCAGATCAAACTGAGGTTATTGTACTCGCCCTGAAAATCTTAGAAATATGGTATCTAAGCAGACTCTTACTCTGGATGGCATTACCTTGGCCTCCAGTAACACTGTGAGGAACCTTGGAGTCATTTTTGACCAGGACATGTCCTTCAATGCACATATTAAACAAATATCTAGAACTGATTTCTTCCAATTCCAATCTTTGTGTAATATCTCTGAAATAAGAAATATCCTGTCTCAGAGTGACGCTGAAAAACTACTTCATGCATTTATTACTTCTAGGCTGGACTAGATGTTTTCTAATATTTTGGGACATCATTTTAGAGACAGAACATTACTTTTTACTTACCACATTGTTCATTCTCGCCAATGTCTGAGATGCAGAAGATGATAATTTACACTTTGCACTGTCTTCATGGATTATTGGTTCATTTTACGCAGATTACATAATAAAGTCAGTCTTGTATTCCTTGCAGTCATATCAAACACACAGGCCAGCACCAAGAAATAAAGAAAAGTGCAAGACGCACTGAAAACGCTGACCTGTGTATCTCAATAATAAAAAAAAACTATATACATATGTACAGAAATAACTCCTCAGACTAGCCGCATCATGATGGTCTCTGTGTAAGATGGAGAGATGTTTCCAGCCTTTCCAGACACAGCGCAGACATGAGGAGTTAGAAAGTTTGCTCCAAAGCACGAGGAAACATCCATATGTAACATCCATGTTCCATATGTCCAGGAAAGGCTTCATTGCTGATCACAGCCAGAGACGTTTCCTTGGTGGAGTGGGGCTCCTGCTGCTGCTCTCCTCCTCTGCAGGCTTCCTCTTTGCACCCTGTGTAAACCTCTTCAGAAACTGGCAGAGCACCGACATGATTACTCTGCCGTCAGAGGTGTAGTCCGTAACTCTCCATCGATTTGTCATTTCCCTTTCCTCTGTGCAATACACAGTGGAAATGACTCTGGTGATGGTGTCGCCATCGACATCCAGGGTGCAGACGCAGTTCCTCTGATCTGCCTTCAGGACAGAAAGATCTGCCTTCTCTGGAAGCAGAGGTGTGAGGAACCATGAATGGAGGTGGGACCCTGCAGGCAGCACCATTAAACCAGCTGGTGAGTTGGTAGGAGGAGATGGAGTGGTGTTCTCCAACTGGCTCTCTGGCACATGGGTGAAAGGTGTCGTCAGCAGCAGTTTGTTAAAGAATCCCCTGAAGGCAATATAAGGAAACGCCTTCGTCCCCGTAACCAGGTTGTGGTTTAACGAGAGGACCAGATTTTTCATAGAGTCCACATGGCTGGGGCTCAAAGGACGGTTCCTCAGGTTGGAGATTAACATCTGGCGTACGCTGACAGGACTCACCAGCTCAGCTACGAGAAAACAAAAAGATCATCTGTGTTAATCGTGACATAATCAGACAAATTACGGATTTAAATGTCAAAACATGGCTTTATATCATCATATGCTATTTCTACACACAGACAATGAGAGGCCCGCAGCAGAACTCACTCTTTATGAAAGCCTTAAGATTGGTAGAAGGTGAGAAAAATGGCTTTGCACTGTAAATGACTAAATTTCATGTTTTAAACCAAAGATCACAGCACCAAACTCTGCTTGTTAGCATGTTTAAACAGTAAAAATGTCCTGCTGATAGAATTCATTTGCAAATTCACATTTTAGCTGCATGTAAATTAAAAATGTACAGCTCATAGTAAAGAATAACTTTGTGTGTTCTTGGTGACTGTGAACAACATTTCATGATAAATGAATGTCATCCATAATATTTGTGAATTATGGACACATTGTCAGTAAGGCTGCATAGAGTTTCAGTGATGTTTAATAATGAATTCATGTTCAGCACTTATTCTTATTTTATTTAAGCATCAGTCTGTTGGAAATAAAACAGCTAAAGTCAGGTGAGAAACCTCCAACCTGCTTATTGCATGCACACAGTTTCAATTTCTCACCGAGCACATAACATACATCTGGACACCTGTACAGACACGGCAATACACAATGCACTCACATAAATATGATATACTTAATTCAGCATCAGTAGCTATAACTGATTTTGCACATAATGCGTGCAAGATCAAATTTTGGCCACATCTCCGAGGACTCCCTAACCTCCCTCAAAATTTCCCAGCTTTATAAACGCAACGAGTGCCTCTGTGAACTCTCACAGCTCCATCATGCTTCTATACAGATTCGTAATTTATTAACTTTATCGTCTAATTCAGGGCCAGTTGCTAAAACATGTAAACTCAAACCCTCCACATACAAAAACAGGACTCCAGGATGACCGCACTGACGTCAGACGTCAGCCTCCCGCAGGTTCTAATGAGTGACGTCGTTTCCATGGCGCGTGCATTAAATTGAGTGTTTTTAAGCATTTTTCAAACAAAAATTGCCCAAAATTGATGTTTCTAAAGTTTGACATATTTCACCTGAAATGTTCACACTCATGAAATCTTCCTCACTTTAAAGCAGGGGTCGGCAACCTTTCTGATGATGAGTGCCATTCAGAGGTCAGTGTGCCATATGATTGCATTAGCAATAAATTTAATAACGCTCTATATTAACAGTTACACACTATATAGAACCACTTTCTAGAATTATATTTGTTTGCAGATGTTGACAGCTATCAGCGAATAGTTATCAGCTATTTTGAAACAAAAGAAAGACACTTGTTATCCATAACAACAAATGAACTGTACAACAGAAAATACAAATGCTATTTATGGTCTCCTCACAAGAATGATAAGAAAAATTAACTAAGCCAATATGGCATGTCTGTTAATACAGAGACACACATGTTAATATGATCTCTGGTCTCCCACTCAGAGACACAGGTCTACGAGTGTCCAGCATTCAGACGGCTACCTGAGGACACTCATTCATTATCATCAGGATGTCCAAAAAACTCACTGAAAAGCCTTCAGTTAATCCAAAATGCTGCAGCAAGAGTCCTGACAGGGACTAGAAAGAGAGAGCATATTTCTCCTGTTTTGGCTTCCCTTCATTGGCTTCCTGTTAAATCCGGAATTAAATTCAAAATCCTGCTCCTCACATACAAGGTCTTAAATAATCAGGCCCCATCTTATCTTAATGACCTTGTAGTACCATATCACCCTATTAGAGCACTTCGCTCTTGCTCTGCAGGCCTACTTGTTGTTCCTAGAGTATTTAAAAGTAGAATGGGAGGCAGAGCCTTCAGTTTTCAGGCCCCTCTTCTGTGGAACCAGCTTCCAGTTTGGATTCAGGAGACAGACACTATCTCTAATTTTAAGATTAGGCTTCAAACTTTCCTTTTTGCTAAAGCATATAGTTAGGGCTGGACCAGGTGACCCTGAATCCTCCCTTAGTTATGCTGCAATAGACATAGGCTCCCGGGGATTCCCATGATGCATTGAGTTTTTCCTTTCCAGTCTCCTTTCTCACTCACTATGTATTAACAGACGTCTCTGCATTAAATCATATCTGTTATTAACCTCTGTCTCTCTTCCACAGCATGTCTTTTATCCTGTCTTCCTTCTCTCACCCCAACCGGTCGCAGCAGATGGCCCCGCCCCTCCCTGAGCCTGGTTCTGCTGAAGGTTTCTTCCTGTTAAAAGGGAGTTTTTCCTTCCCACTGTCGCCAAAGTGCTCATAGGGGGTCATATGATTGTTGGGTTTTTCTCTGTATCTATGAAGCGCCTTGAGGCGACTTTTGTTGTGATTTGGCGCTATATAAATAAAATTGAATTGAATTGAATTCATGTGAGAGAAAACCTGCTCACACAGACATTAGAGCCAAATACTGTCAATAATGCCTCTGCAATGTTCTGAAGACAGTTAAACTTGTCAGGTAGTGATGTCCAGCAGGTGAAAATGCAGCTCCATGAACACGCACAGCTGTGGATTCCAGCTGCTTCGATGTTGCATTAACTGGCATTAACTCAGCCAGTTAATGCGAGACAAATCCAGCAGCTCATTAAAGATTTCTGGTTTGATTAGAAAATAAAACACTGGTCCCAAAAATGCATTGTGTCTCGAGTCCGTGTATCTCCGTGGTGCTGATGCTGTGCTGAGCGGAGAGCTCCTGAAGCTTTTGAAGTGTCAGAATGTGGAAAGCTAACAACGTCCCCCTCACCAGTAGGTGAAATTATTTTTAGCCAATTACAAGTAGAATCTGGTAGTTGGGGTTGTTAGTTAAGATACCGTCATTAAGAAGAGGCACAACTAATGTGTCTATGCGAGCTGATTTGCGATGTGCACCGCTGGCGTGGCCATTTATTTTTTAATGCACCCTCTCAGATTAACTCACTGTGTGTCGTGCACAGGGCTGGACTGGGACAAAAAAACAGCCCGGGCATTTTGACTAAAGACCGGCCCACCAGGTATTAAAGCCATAAAGCCTTTGAATGAAAACAAACGCTGTTGTGACAGTGATGCACAGTCTTGTTGGTATATATGTATGATTTCTATACATTTTACATCAGATAAAAACTTTGGTTGTAAGCTTCAGATAATTATTTAATAACAGCCAGACATTTTAAATGAAAATAAGAAAGTATTTCTTTGTGCCCCCCTCTCCTTGTTAATGCCCTACCTGGCCCCCCTGGCAAAACTTTGCTAGATCCGCCCCTGCACAGTTACCAGCTGTCAGCTACTTAGAAAATGATATTGGTGTTATTTGTCTCTCAGAAACAGTTCATAACTTCCCTTCAACTCATTCATGTCACCTAAAAGGTAAACCTGTTTCTCCTTCACCTGTTCAGCTCTGATGATCCAGTAAGGACATCTCCTGGTTTCATCTTCATGTTTCCCTCTCACCACATATACAAACCAATATCATGACCAGCACTATTTACAGCTGTGGCTCCAGAAAACATCAGCTGACACTAGAAATTAATATTAAAGAAATTCTAACAACAGCTGATCAAGCTTAAACGTGCTGCTGTTGTTTAGCTCGACATCTGCCGGTTTCCTCTTTCTGGCGCAAAGTGAGCGATAAACAAACAAGAGAGAAAAGCCAATCAGCTGATCATTGATCAGTTTCATGATTGAAGTAGCAACAGGAGAGGGAGGGGAGAGAATGAAAGGAGAAGAGGCAGCTGTGCAGCAAAGACACAGAATAACTCCAGCTTTGTGTCTTTTCCATTCTAGCTGAAGTCCGGGACAAACTGTGTTCCCTCTCAGCTTAACACGAAAGGCGTAATATTTTCTCTGAATGCGGGAGGATTCCGTCTTTTTACAGGACGGTTGGCAACTCTACTAACTAACCTTATGAATTAAATAAAGTTCAACATCAGTAACATCAAAGCACCCACCCAGCTGTATAGAAACTCCATCATGCTAGCTAGTACGCATACGAGTTATTGTAACTGACTGTAAAAAGTCAGCACAACGAAAATAAACTCCACCTAAACTTGGTTTATATCTGACCCAGATAGACTGCAGGTCATAACTTCTTACCTGAAGTTCAGTTCACCTGACGCTCGGACCGGCGGCCGCCCCGGGTCTCTCCTCGTCCTGCCTCCGATCTCCCTCATCCACCTGCTGGCCTCCACCACTTGTTAATTTTTTTTTTTTTTTGCCTGTCCCGTTTGGCTCTTTTGCCATCAGAATTGTTGTCTAAAGGCAAAGAAAGATGCCCAACGGATTTACTTTACCAAACTGACCATCCCAGCCTTGCCATAATGGTCCATTTGATTCACCTTTTATTGTTTATTTTATTTTCATTTACTGAATACGGGACAGACTTGACTGGGGGAAAGAAGGGGAGAAAGAAAGAGGGAAAGAGAAACAGCTGAGAAGAGGGACGGGGGAGAAGGGCAAAAAACAAAAACCAACAGAATGAGCAGAAAAAAAAATGAAATAAAAAATGCATATATCAATCACCTGGATCACCTGCTGAGAAAGAAAAAAGAAAACAAGCAGAAGAGAACAAGAGTAATAGAATAAACAACATCACAATGATATATGGGAATATGACAGTAAATACTAAATATTAAACATTATTGTGCAGCACATAAGATCAACAGAACACAGTGTGCTTTGAGGTAGGAGCCAAAAAGGGTGTAGTTTGTGGGTGTGATCACCCGTGTGTACACCTGTGAGCATGGACGCGCTTGTTTTTTTAAAAGGTTCCTTCATGTAATGATCTGCTAGAGGGTGTGGGGGGGCCACAGCCCCGTCCTCCAGGGTATGAAGCAGGTATGGAGGAGATCAAAACTCCAGACATCCAGAGGCCCCCAGAACACAAGAGACCAAGGAAGACCAACAGAGGGGCAGCCGCGCCACTGTCCCAGAAAGAGCTGAGGAGAGTCCCAGATGAGGGCTCACTCAGCAGCCGCGGAGCAGAAGCCAGGGGGAGTTGCAGTGACGCGCCCGTGAGCTCCGCCGGCAGCCAGCCGCGCCTGAGTGACCGAGCCCCAGGCCGAGAGGCCGGGGGCACCCCACCTCCGAAGTGGCCCGAGCGAGCCCCAGGCTCCAGGCCCCGATAAGCGGCCGCCAAGGAGTGAGCCGGTGTGTACCTGGACGCCCATCCCCGGACACAAAGAACCACCAACGCACCGATGTCTGAGGGAGTCCGCCACTGGCAGGGGAAGTGGTGGTGGGGGGAGATAGGCCTCCAAACCTTGGAGGGCCTGAGATGTCCCCAGAGAGGTGGCGCCTGACACCCAACCTGACATATAGACACAGACATACAGGCACACACAGATACAAACATCCATTCCCACCCTCATGCTCTCATATGCACTTACTCCACACTCAACCAACGTGGAGACAGACATAAAGAGACGCTGTACACACGATCACACTCCCCAAGCGTACTCTACAAACCGGGTCTAGGTACCCTTGCCCCTGGAGGGGGAACTGCACCCAGACCCAGGTGGTGTTACCCTTTTCCCTGCGGTGGGGGGAGGCAGACCGCCCCGACTCCGCAGCAGCAGGGAGGCCCCACACTCCAGACCGCAGTCGGACGGCCAACTCCTCCTCCTAGCCCCCCCGCTCCAGCAGGTCGCAGAGAATGGGGGTGAGAGAAGACTCCAAACCTCCCTCCACCCGCTCATTGTAGTGTTGATGCATGTGTGTTCTAAGGTGCATTTAAAACCCAGGAGGGCATGGAGCTACCTGCCAGAGAGCAGCAGGTAAGCGCATGGTCCCTCCTGCTAGCCCTCAATGTCTACGTGTATTTAACCTTGAGAGGTGGGCAACGACGCCAGGGGTGGGGTGTACACCCTGATGGTACTTTGGATTCCGTGTATCGTGCCCACCCCCAAGATCCTATATGTATGTGTAATGAGAGTGTGAGTAATGTGAATGTCTAAGTTGTGGGATAAAATTGAGGCAGAGGCAACCAGAAGGGGACAGAGGGGGGGGGGGGGGGGGGGGGGGGGTGGCCTCCTCTGCACCCTGGTGACATACCCCTACTCCAAGGTCCTGCGTGTGTGGGTGGTTGTGGTGGAGCGGGAAGAGGGAGGCAGCTGGAGATGGGGAGGGAAGGAAGGGAGGGGCAAGTGACCCCTCCCTGGGGCCAGCTCCCCCGCTGACCCCAGTAGGCACCCCCATACTCCGCGACCCGCCAGGGAAAGGGGGCCCAGGCCCATCCAGACCGGGGCCCAGTGCAGCAGCGCCTCCCGGCCCCACAGAGCCCGGGACAGTCCACCCAACCCCACCACAGAGAAAACTGCACCCACCCCACCATCCACTCATCTTCCAGACTACATAAGACAATAAACACCCAGGCTGAGATCTTCCTCCACCTCTCCTGTATCTCCCCCTCCTGCAGAGGGAGCTCCTGAGGAGAGGAAAGCTCCTGCAAGATGTGACAATCTCCCCCACCAGTTGAAGAGCCCCCCCAGGTGGCTCGATGCACCGGCGGCACCCTGCTCCAGGGCTGGGCCCCCATGCACCCACCCGCCCACAACCCCGGCAACACACCAACCAGGACCCAAGCCCCCGAGGCCCGGCCCGGGCCCCAGCCCAGAGACGGAGCGCCCCCAGAACCTCACGCCCATCCCGGACCCACCCAGGGGCAGCCAGGCTACCAGGTCAGTAACCCACGTCCGTCAGCACAGACCCTCCCCTAGCCCCGCTGCACGCAGCCGCGAGGAAACAGCCACCTGAGAGCCAACAGAGCCCCTAACCGGACATGACCGCTACCCCGGGTTGAGCCCCCCAAGGAAGATGCCTCCGGGGAACCCCCCGACGCCCTAAGCCTGTCCCTACCCCCACACCAATCACAACGGTGAAGGCGGGACCAAACTATGACCCCCCACCCCCACTAGGTGATGGAGCTGATCAAAGGAGCCCAGAGCAATTGATCTGATGTGGTGGCAGAGGCTGTATCAAGACTAATGTAATCTAATAGATAATTTCTATATTGGTTAGAATTAAGATTATTTTTATTTTTCCAGTTCATGAGGACTGTTTTCTTGGCTATGCATAGGGCAGTGAAAACCATATGGGCGATATTCTTTTCTGAAGTGACATTATCTAAGCTGCCCAACAAACACACTAAGGGGGAAGTTGGAATGTTACATTTCAGACACTTCGATAAGTCTTCACATATCTCGCGCCAAAACTTCTGAACTGGTGGACAGAACCAAAGAGCGTGGATATAATTGTCCGGTGAATTGGTTTGGCAGTGTGAGCAGTTGTTGGTAGACGTAAAGCCCATCTTGAACATCCGATGACCTGTATAGTGCACTCTATGTAATATTTTGTATTGAATTAATTGAAGACTGGGATTTCTAATTAGATGAAAGGTTTTTAAGCAAATCTGAGACCAGAAGTTTAGGTCTAAGTTAACTGATAAATCCGCTTCCCATTTTGCAATAGGAAGTGATATTGATTCATCTGTTTTAGAAAGCATTCTGTATATTTTGGATAGTAATTTGGGGGTTTTAAGAGTAAGAAATTGAACCACACTTGGTGGTGTTTGTAGTTCAACTTGACCCGGTTTAAATTTCTTTTTTACTATGGATTTAATTTGTTGATATTCTAAAAATCTTTTCTTGTTGATCCCATATTGTGTAACTAGTCCGTCAAATGAGATAAATTCTGTTCCTTCTAGTATATGTTCTAAATATTTGATTCCTTTACCACTCCAATCTGAAAAGTTTATCATATTATTGTTTTGTAATATGTCAGGGTTGTTCCAGATAGGTGTACGTTTGCATGGGATTAATGAAGACGCTGTCAATTTTAGAAACTCCCACCATGCTGTCAGAGAAGAGCTGATGTTGATGCTTTTAAAGCATTCATGTCGTTGGATGTTTGAGCTGATAAATGGTAGGTCTGAGATCTCTAGATTATTGCAAAGTGCTTGTTCTACATCTAGCCAAGGTTCATCTAAGAGGGTATGTTTTAGCCATCCTGAGATAAACTGAAGCCTGTTGGCTAAGAAGTAGTGCTGAAAGTTAGGCAGTTCTAGTCCTCCTTTATCCTTGGTCTTTTGTAGTGTTTTTAAGCTTATACGTGGGGGTTTATTTTTCCAAAGGAATTTGGACATACATGAATCTAGAGATCTGAACCAATCTTGTGGCGGTTTAGTTGGGATCATTGAGAATAAATAATTTATTTTTGGTAAGACCATCATTTTTATAGCGGCAACCCTTCCCATGAGTGATATGGGTAGACATTTCCATCTAGCCAGATCATCTTCTACCTTCTTTAAAAGTGGGATATGGTTTAATTTAGTTAGATCTGCAAGCTTGGGAGAAACATTAATACCTAAATATTTTATATTTCCCGATTGCAGTGGTGTAGAAGAGGAATTATGGAGGGAGCAATTAATCGGTAGAACTGTAGATTTTGACCAGTTAATTGAGTAATCTGATATTCTTGCAAAAGAGTTTATCAATTCAATCACCCCAGAGATATTGGTTTGTGAATTTTGGAGAAAGAGTAACACATCATCCGCATAAAGGCTGATTTTATGTTCCACGTTCTTGCATTTTATGCCCTTAATTACTGAATTCTGTCTAATTGCTGCTGCTAGTGGTTCAATAAAAATTGCAAACAGTGAAGGGGAGAGTGGGCATCCCTGCCTGGTGCCCCTCAAGAGACAGAAGCTGGAGGATGTCTGGTCATTTGTTCTAACACAAGCTGTTGGGGAATTATATAATATTTTTAACCAGTTTATGAAAGAAGATCCAAAACCAAATTTGTGTAAAGTTGCAAATAGAAATTTCCAGTTAACTCTGTCGAATGCTTTTTCTGCGTCTAAAGAGAATATTGTAGTTTCTAGGTTTTTACTGTATGAGTAGTCTATCAAATTAAGTAATCTACGTGTATTTGTTGATGAGTGCCTACCTTTTATGAAACCAGTTTGGTCAGGATGAATTAAGAGGGGGGTTATTTTCTCCAGTCTCTTTGAGAGAGCTTTGCAGATTATTTTAAGGTCTACATTTATAAGGGATATTGGACGATAGCTTGAGGGATATACAGGGTCTTTGCCTGGTTTTAGCAGGAGATTAATGTTTGCAGAATTCATATTTGATGGAAGTCTGCCCTTTTCTTTAATTTCCAACAGCGTTCTGTAGAAAACTGGTGCTAGAATCGACCAGAATTCTTTGTAGAATTCTGCAGGAAAGCCGTCTGGACCTGGAGCCTTATTATTGGGCATACTTATCAGGGCTTCCTGGAGTTCACCTGGTGTCAGTGGTGAATCCAGTGCCATTGCTTGAGTGTCTAATAATTTTGGAAGAGTTATGTTGTCCAAAAACTGATCAATTTCTTTTTTAGATGGGTTTATTTGTGGTGAATACAACGTTTTATAGAAATCCCTGAAAATGTTGTTTATTTGTATCGGATCATATATTGTGTTCCCAGATGAATCTTGAACAGCACATATAGTTGTTTTTTCTTTATTTATTTTTAGCTGGTTTGCTAGAAATTGACCGGATTTATTACCATGTTCATAATTTTGTAGGCGTAGTCTTTGTACTAAGAATTTTGTTTTTTTATCAATTATCTCATTTAATTCTAGTTTTGTTTTGCGTATTTTGTTCAATGTTTCCTGATCTTGGTGGGACGCGTAGGCTTCTTCTAGTGATTTGATGTTTTTTTCTAATTCCTGAATATTTTTGTTTTCTTTTTTCTTTTTATGTGATGAGAAAGACCACTTAAAATTAACAAGACCACTTGTTAATTTTACTGAATCTCTGGAAGCTCCAAGATGCCACCACCAAACAACTGCGTTATTTTTACACACCGGCCAGCATCTGGCCAGTCCAACACCTTTCATTGTTTATACCGTTACAAAAAAAAAAAAAATCATTGGGCCACTGAGCAAATGCCCGTATGCCCGATGGCCAGTCCAGCTATGGCCGTGCCACCAGTTAACCCTTCGTGTGCCAACTGTGGCACACGAGAAATTGCAAATTGAGAATTCAGTTCACAGGTCATGCAGGGCCATAATAATTATGGCCCATGGAAATTATGCCCCCCCCCCACCCACCCACCCCAATAATCACACCCAACCAATACAACCCCCCCCCCCCCCCCCCCCCCCCAAAAAAAAAATAAAATAAATAGGCTGTTGATTTTCTTTACTCATTTCAGGTATTACCAGCAAAACAGTTGCATGTTTAATCATCTGGGAATTTACCCAGATTTATTTATTTATTTAGACAGAGATCTTGACCCCCACCCCCCAATGTTCAGCAAAAAGTTACACCGATAAGGTCATGGCACACTACTCTCCCCCAATTAGCTCCCTGAATAACTTCAAATTATTGATACCGATATCGGCAATAATGGGCCTGTATTTACTTGGTATTGGATTGATACCAGAATTTGTTGTGTGGCATAGCACTACTGTGAATGAGGGAAAGTGTGAATGTTGAATGTTTTTGTTGAAATGTTGAGGCAAGTATATACATGTTAAATGACAAGATATGCGTGTTCAAACAGCATCAGTTAACACACAACTTCAAGGTTTTTTTTATTTCTATATGATAATTCTTCATAATTAAACAACAAGAACGAGTAATCTGATGCCCTGTAATCATTATGAAGCAATAATTTGAAATACAATAACACATTAAGTTTGTACAAAGTATTGTATCGGATCAGTATCGTCGATACCACCCTGAATTTTACTCCTTACTATGTATGACACTGTCTTTAATCTTGTCTTCCTTCTCTCACCCCAATCGGTCTCAGCAGATGGCTGCTCCTCCCTGAGCCTGGTTCTTCCAGAGGTTTCTTCCTGTTAAAAGGGCGATTTTCCCCTGTCGCCAAAGTGCTTGCTCATAGGGGGTAATTTGCTTGTTGGGTTTTTCTCTGTATGTATTATTGTAGGGTCTACCTAACAATATAAAGCGCCTTGAGGCAACTGTTGGTTTGGTACTGTATAAATAAAATTGAACTGAATTGAATTGAACTGAAGTCAATTGAAAACTGCATAGTTTTAGTGGACCTCAATAGCTCACTGGAGCATTTGTTGAACTAAATCATTCATTTGTCTTTACTTCCTGATTTAATGTGTTTAAACTGCTGTTTGTTAGGAAGTCGTTGAAATTTATTAAATTGAACAGGAAATACTTAAAGATGTCCCATGCAAAGAGCAAAGAAAAAAAGACAAGTTACAGACTGTGTTAAAGAGGCATGCAGCTGTTTTCTCTAAAAAGCTAGGAAAAATGAAAAGGGTTAAAGCCGAACTGCCTCTAAGACCCACTGTACCCAAATTCTGCCCACCACGTAACGTGCCGTATGCTCAAAATCTTCTAAACCCACAGATCTGTGTGGATAAGTATCCAATTCCACACACTGAGGACTTGTTTGCTTCGCTAGGTCAATTGCTCCAACTGGACCAATTGCTACCAACTGATACCTGGACAACATGCTCGTCGGTGGTCCTGAGGATGCACCTCAAATGGATGAGGTCCTGAGCAGACTTAAAGAAGATGGCCTGCATCTCACGCAAGAGAAATGCCTGTTTTTCTTGGTCTAATGATATTCGTTTTGAGCCAGAAAGAACATTCCTGACACAAAATAGAATCAGTTTTTGGCAAAGTGACTTTTATATTTCCTTTATTTGTCCAGGTAAAAAGTGTCACTGACATTAAAAAGCGATCTATCCAAGAACGCAGCAGAAATATATAACATCACATTTCTATAAACACACTTTAAGTGACCAAGAAAGACTTTATTGATTGTAATAAAACTTAGGGTTTTTTGTCTTTAGTATGCGTACCACTGCCACTTACTTTCTTAAACTGGTCTGGTCCGCTGTTCAGAAAATCAGGATTATCAGTCAAATGCTTTTAAAACTTCAAACTTTTGAATTAGAATAACAATTATTAAAATTTATAAAACATCCTTAATAAAAAAAAATTCAACCCGGCCTTGATAAGCAATCTGCAATTAACAGTGGTTTTCCCTACTCACAGAACCCAAACACCACACAAGTAAATCCTCAAACTTATCACAAACCGCGGCACAAAAGAAAAGTGCACTTCAAAGACAGAAAAGCTCAACTGTGAGAATCACAGTAAACAAAAGGCCACTCTGTAGCCAACATCATTTATTTAGAGGAGGCCCCCGAAATTTAACAGAATTTTTTTATGATATATATACCGTGAAATCATATGTACTTCTATACACCATATACCTATACTAGAGTGTTTATATATTGGAATTACAATGTTAAGCAATTGCTCAAATTGTGATCCATATATTTAGGTCAAGCATTATTTACATTTGCAAGAACACCTGTTAATGCACAGTGGTTGTTTTGAGATTTAATAATTGGGACTTATGTGCAACTTTGAGAGTTTTGTGGTCTATTTTGACAGGTTTGTGGCATATGGTTGGTAGAAATTGGTAGAGAATCCTGGCTATTTAAGCACTTGTGGGACTCTCCACCATTTGCTCTTAGAACTGAAGAATCTTCTTGGATGAGAGGTGAAGCGTCTTCAAGACACCTAAAGAAGCCCAGTTGCTTTTTTTCCCAAGCTCCTTAGATTACCATGAACTGGACGACTGAGAACCTACACACACTATAACATGTTCAACCTCTGTTCACTACAGTATTTGCTAATATAAGTAATATAAGTAAAGGTATTAGACTTTAAAAACCGTAGAAACATCGGAAATCACTTTTTGGTAGATTTTGGCACAAAAAGTTTTATGTAGTATTTTATTTTGAAGGTCGTTGGCGGAAGTTTCCTTATTTACACGCTAACCATTTAACAGTAGTATTCCACCAAGTCTTCCACGGACTGCCACGTCGAGATCCGTGACGACAAGGTTTGTAACTATTCTTTCACACTGTGATTCTCTGCTATAACGAACCCGACTATTACGAGTCCGGTAGAAATATGCTGGCCAACAGAAACTGTCCCAACTCAGGACAGTTACTTGTAACTCACTGCTAATAATAAAGTAACTCAGTGCTGCTGAATCGTCAGCAGTACTTTGTCATCGATGAAGCTCACGCTTCCTAAAGTTAGAACTAACTACTATACTAACTACTGTCACTGAAAGGCACCGGATACAAAACCGTAACTTCCTCGACAGTACGTAATACTGTCTAAGAGAAAATGGGAAGACTAGAAAACTCCTGTATTTAACGCAGTCCCCTGTGAAGTCAGCGCCTTCTCAGTGTGGAACTAATGTTACGAAGTGTAACGTTAGCATGATATGAATACACTGTGCCGCGATACTCACGATTCAGGTACTACTTTTACCCTAACCCTAGTAAATATAGCATGGGGGGCGACTGTGGAAGGTCAGACTGCTTCGGAATCTTTTTTTGTATTTCTGCATGCTGGAGACTCTTGATGACTAAGTGTATCTGCAACGTCAGCGACTGAACATTTCTTGCCCTCCAAACTGCTGTTTCCCTTACCTCTGATTTTTTTTTTTTTTTTTTTAATACACTCGTGAAACTTGCTTTATGTAGAACATACCTGCTTGGTTTGTTTGAATCTCGGTGCAGTAAAGGTTGTTTTTAAATTCACCTGGGTGAATTTGATTTGAAGCTTACAGTGTATTCTTTTGTAGCAACATGATTGTGGAGTAGTGCTTTATTGTTAGTTAAGGATTTCTCCAGGTAATGGTCTCACTGAGATTAAAATCTCTTTTTCAAAGAGAGACCTAATAAGGTTAATTAGTGACTCTACTTTGACCAATGAACAATGCTAAAACATAGTACATAGCACCAATAATAATATTAAAAGAGAAGAACGTATAATTTGCAATTCATTATTATTATAATAATAATAATAATAATAATAATAATAATATTGGCAAATGTGTACAAGTAAATGGTAAATGGCCTGTATTTGTATAGCGCTTTATAAGTAGAGCTTAATAGGTATTCTGTCTCTCTCTAATAGGTTTATTTGGTTTTTATCCCTCAGTTTCAAAAAGGCTGATTGGGTATTGTCATCACCCTGCCAGGTGGGCAGGTAGGCAGATGGCCAATGTGGACACCCAAGTTTGGGAATGCGATAACTCGAGAACAAAGCAACATAGGAATTTCAAATGATGCCATAGGTGTATTAACTAAAAATCTCAGACGAGTTTGAATCTTAGTGACCCCGACCTCAAGGTCTGGGTCAGAGTTCAAGTTTTCTGAAAATCCTATGAATGCGATAACTCAAGGAGAAGTTAATGCTATAGGTTTATCTACTAAAAATCTCTTAACAGGTTTAAATCTTAGGGACCTCAGCCTCAAGGACAGAGGTCAGAGGACAGAGAAGTTTTCTAGTAATCCTGTGAATGCAATAACTTCAAAACAAATTTATAACTTAAGAAAAATCTAAATAACTAAAAACCGTGAAAGCACATAGATTTGCTCTCCTGATATTTAGACTGTAGTATTGATATTTTAACCTTTGCTGTTCAAAAACTGTGAGCCTCACTGTAATAAGAAAAGGTAAACATGGACTGTAAATCATTTGTAAATGTCATAAATACGTGTTATTGTTGTAAGCATTTGTACTGAAACTGAAGAAAATGGAAGGTTCTTGTGTGTTACATGTCAAGGCAGGTGGATGCCCCTTCCTAAACCCAAGTCTACCGAGCTCTATTTCTTTAACCTCCTAAGACCCAAACTCTTCCAAGGCATTCATTTTTAATTTCTCTTTGATATTTGGGCATGTTGGGACACGATGAATGTAAAAGCAAAGAATTACCAGATTTTTTTTTTTGTTTCTAAGAAAAATGAGAGCCACATATGAGGATATTCGTTGTTCTTCCTCTACACCCCCCCCCCCCAATTTTTGCACATGTCGAGGAGCGTGTCAGGCTACATTTCACTGTGTGTTATACTTGTATAACTATGCATGTGACAAATAATAAAGAACCTAGAACCTACCTAGAACCCTAAAATTTCAATAGAACAGTAGCACTATAATGTCCTTGTAAGTGGATATCAGGCCCTTGTAGAGCAAAATTGAGTATTTTGGCCTAAGTAACCCAAAATGGGACGTCCACATATGTGGACGCCAGGTCCTAGGAGGTTAAAGGGGATGCAACAAGGAATAATTTGATCATTGAGGTTTTCCATCTAATATTGTAGGTTTTTAACTTCAAGGTAAAGGCACCTTGATCAGATGTTGTGACTGACATTATAAAAATGTAACTGAATTGAGTTCGCTTGTCGAATTGAAATGGAAGAAATAGACGTTGTCATAATGGTGGAGGATCACATAAGGGACTTGGCTTGTCAGCCATTACTGGACAGTGTGGAATCGTTTCTGGTCCTTGCTAACTCTTGAGACTGCTATATCAGTATCATTTTTGTCTGCTTACTTCTGAAACTGAGACTTAAGATAAGATAAGATAAGATAAGATAAGATAGAACTTTATTAATCCCTCGGGTGGGATTAAAACAACTAGGTGTGAACTCATTTCTATTACTCCTTTGTGCCACCATGTAATTTACAACAAGTGTGTGTGTGTGTTTTAGTACTACAAATGAACTGCATAGAAAAAGGGTTTCAGCATAAGTAACAGAAATATTAATGCCAAAATTTAATGCTAACTATTGTATGCTTCCCCAGGTTCCAGTGAGCACAGCAAGACAAATCATCACTTGGTCGTAATGAGGCAGCTTAAAGGCAAGCCGAAGAAAGAAACCTCTAAGGACAAGAAGGAGCGCAAACAGGCAATGCAGGAAGCCCGTCAGCAGGTTGCTACTGTAGTCCTGCCCACACTAGCTGTAGTGGTCTTACTTATCATCGTCTTTGTCTATGTGGCCACCAGACCTGATGCTATTGAGTAGACACTAAAGAAACATCTACTTCCCAGCTGGTGTGGCAAATTGACTTGGTTATATCGAAAGGATTGACCCTATCATGTGATGACCATACTTGTGCAGGCCAGTTACTGGGCCTAGGACTATTGTTTATTTTAAGGAAACCCTTCTTCAAAGTGTGTCTTCATGCTGCAAAAAGAAGAAAACATTGCTCCTTGGTGCCTCCAAATGTATGAGGGTAAAACCACATTTAATCTTGGTTGTTAGAGTCTTACAGCCACTGATGGATTTGTGTGTATGTTTAACAAAACAATGCACTATCCTGCATACCAAAGTACTTATGCAGAGCTTTCAAAATGTGACCACAGGTGTTTAATGTCTAAAGTGTTCAATGTAAAAAATTGGTCTTGTGACTTGTGCTGTTAAAAATATTTCAAATCAATGCAAACAAGGTCCTTTACCACACCTTAGACATATCTCACATTTACAGTATCTGTACAAATATGTGTGACATGTTTAGAATAATTCTTGTGCCTACCTTGTGTGAATGTCACTGTGAAATATTTTATTTTAAGAGCAGTAGGATCACACATGAATTTCTTCATCTTCAAAATGTTTAGAAGCCTGATCCACAAAGTCATTGACATCCAAACATTTGAGTCATTCGTGACTTGTTCAAAGTGTAACAAAGTGCCTTATAAGAGATTTGCATTTTTGCAAATAAAGAGATAAAACACAATGTGATTTGTTAAATATTTTAAATACTACAACTTTTATCTTTGTCTGTTTGTTTGTGGGGGTTTTTGTTTTGTTTTGTTTTGTTTTGGTGAAATGCAGCAAACCACATTCGTATTGGTGTTTATTATTACAACAGGGGTTTTGCTACTTGTTCTCAAATATAATCTTGGCATCAAGCATTGTGATAAAACTTGGCCAAAGTGGCTGAAGAAGGCCAGGAGACAGATGCTGTTAACTCCAAAGTTAACTTGGTGCAAATAAGCATGGACTTAAACCAAAATTAATGTCAAGTGCACTCAGCCACACTGACCTGATCCTCCTCTGTCAAACACCTGAGTTCTCTGCTTAAATACTCGATATCCAAACACAATATTCTCCTATGGAATATTCCATTCAATGGGTAATACTAAACATTACATGATGATACTTTTTACCAAAAATAAAACACACACCTCTGAAGTGTAGCCATTACATTTTACAATAATACATACAACTCTCAAACAAACAAAACCCTAAAATTGACTTTATTAAATTAAAACAATTTTCTTCCCCCTCTTCACCTGGTTCCTTCCTGTGATGTCAGCACTAAACAGGACAAGCTAACAGTTTAAATAAATGAAATTTTAACTTAACAAACTTGTCAAAATTTATTTAAAAGATGTTATATTAAGTAATCTGTAAAAGTGCAAAACATAAACAAACCCAGGATAGTAAATATTTGCAAGCTACAGAAAAAAAACAAGGTATGGCTAAATCAAAACAAGAATGTTAACTAAGAATAACAAACCTAAACTCTGGGCAAATGGTGTTCTCACCCACATTGTCACAAGCACACACAAAAAAACCCACACTATTGTGAAATTTCTGAATATTTTCACCTCAGAATGAATTTTCCAAATGTCTTTTTGTCGGACAAAGCATACAGAAATAGCTGCATTTAACAAACAAAATGTGTTGTGGTTCAGTCAGGTTTCAGAGCTCATCACAGCACAGAAACAGCTTTAGTGAAGGTTACAAATGATCTTCTTATGGCCTCTGACAGTGGACTCATCTCTGTGCTTGTCCTGCTAGACCTCAGTGCAGCGTTCGATACTGTCGACCATAATATCCTATTAGAGCGATTAGAACATGCTGTAGGTATTACAGGGACTGTGCTGCAGTGGTTTGTATCATATCTATCTAATAGACTCCAGTTTGTTCATGTAAATGGAGAGTCCTCTTCACACGCTGAGGTTAATTATGGAGTTCCACAGGGTTCAGTGTTTACATTATACATGCTTCCCTTAGGCAGTATCATTAGAAGACATAGCATACATTTTCACTGCTATGCAGATGACACGGAGCTCTATCTGTCCATGAAGCCAGATAACACACACACCAATTAGTTAAACTGCAGGAATGTCTTAAAGACATAAAGACCTGGATGGCCGCTAACTTTCTGCTTCTAAATTCAGATCAAACTGAGGTTATTGTACTCGGCCCTGAAACTTTAGAAATATGGTCTCTAACCAGATACTTACTCTGGATGGCATTACCTTGGCCTCCAGTAACACTGTGAGGAACCTTGGAGTCATTTTTGACCAGGATATATCCTTCAATGCACATATTAAACAAATATGTAAGACTGCTTTCTTCAATTTACGCAACATCTCTAAAAGATGATGTCTCAGAGTGACGCTGAAAAACTAGTTCATGCATTTATTACTTCTGGATATTACTTCCAGGCTGGACTACTGTAATTCATTATTATCAGGAAGTCCTAAAAACTCCCTGAAAAGCCTTCAGCTAATCCAAAATGCTGCAGCAAGAGTCCTGACAGGGACTAGAAAGAGAGAGCATATTTCTCCTGTTTTGGCTTCCCTTCATTGGCTTCCTGTTAAATCCAGAATTGAATTCAAAATCCTGTTCCTCACATACAAGGTCTTAAATAATCAGGCCCAATCTTATCTTAATGACCTTGTAGTACCATATCACCCTATTAGAGCATGCCAACGAGCTGTGGGTAGTGACCGAAAAAACAAGATCATAGATACAAGCAGCGGAAATTAGGGTGCCTGGCCTGTCCCTTAAAGATAGCGTGAGGAGCTCAGCCATCCAGGAGGGGCTCAGAGTAGAGCTCCTCCACATCGAAAGAAGCCAGTTGAGGTGATTTGGACATCTAACAAGGATGCCTCCTTGATGAGGTCTTCTGGGCATGTCCCACCAGGAGTAGGCCCAGGGCAGACCCAGAACACGCTGGAGAGATTATATCCTTCAGCTGGCCTTGGAAGGCCCTGGTATTCCCCCGGACAAGCTGGATGAGGTGGCCGGGGAGAGGGAGGTCTGGGCTTCTCTGCTTAGGCTGCTGCTCCCGTGACCCAGCCCAGGATAAGCGGAAAAAGACGGATGGATGACGGAAGACGGATTTTTGTAATTCCTTTCAGTTGTCTTGAAGAATAGTTTTCTAAGCTCCTTAAAGGACATTGCAAAGCACTTTAAGTATTTGCTGCCTTTTTGTTTTGTTCTCTGTCAAGACAATCCTATACTGCTTCATTTATATTAAGGTCAGAGTTCTGAGGAGGCCAATCCATGACTGATAGTGTCCCATTGTTTTCTATCCAGACATGCTTTTACTCCATTGGCAGGGTGTTTGGGATCATTGGGCCACATTCACAAACATTGCACTGCTAGTACATCACTAATGGTTTCAGGTTTTGAGAGTTGAGCCTGACAGTGTGACAAAATGGAACTTCTAAATATGATAATTTAAGAATAGAAATTAAGGTATGAAAACATTGATGAATCACTACTTTGTGTGTGAAACATTCATATGCACATTTATGCACAAATGTGTCCATAGCAAAGTGAGTGGTTATCATTGCCGACCTGCCAATGTGAGGGCGTTGTGGTTCAAGGTCAGAACACCCAATGATATTTGGGCACAACCTGATGACATCGGTTAATTAACTTATTGCAGTTACAGCGCAGATGTAAACATCTGTTTGTTGGGAGCAGTTTTGATTGTACAGTCTGACAGCTGCAGGAAGGAAGGATCTGCAGAAACGGTCATTCATGCATCTAGGATGCAGCGGTCTGTCACTGAAGGAGCTCTGCAGTTCAGCAGCATTTACATGCATGGGGTGGGAGACTCTGTCCATCAGAGATGTTATTTTGGCCAGAGTCCTTCTGTCTCCCACCACCTGCACTGGGTCCAGGGTGCATCCCAGAACAGAACTGGCCTTCCTGATGAGTTTATCCAACCTCTTCCTCTCAGCTGCCGATAAACTGCTGCTCCAACATACCACACTGTAAAAAATGACAGATGCCACCACAGAGTCATAGGTCTTTAAAAGCGCTCCCTGGACTCCAAATGACCTCAGCCGCCTCAGCAGGTAGAGTCTGCTCTGACCCTTCCTGTCACGGTCTGGCTGGCAGATCGTGGGGAGATGGGGAAATAGGACCCAAACGCTGGACTTAATGGAATGAACAGTGGGTTTATTTACAGTGAGGTAATTGTACACCACACATTGAATCTCCAAAAGTGCTCCCTCGACTCCCGTGACGTGTCTTCTCCCAAGTGCTGGTATCCCGTGCTCTCTGCCCCTGTGCCTTCACACACCCCGTGTGTCTTGCAGTCCTGTGTTCCGCTGTCCTCCTGGGGAAAAACACAGACACAGCCGTTATGGCACCAACTCCGGCAGGCATACACTTTAACAACACTAGAAACACTGACATGGAGTCTAACTCAACGATCCTGCGCCGGAGGAAGCTCCATCGCTCTGTTAAGTAGCTCCCCCGACGATCCTGATCAGAAGCAGGTGTGTGGTAAGCTAGGCGTGACCAGCAGCTGGCAGGGCCACACCCATCAGGCCTGCAGGTGGCTGTCCTTCATCCTCCAGCCTCTCTCTCTCTCTCACACACACACACACACACACACACACACACACACACACACACACACACACACCAGCATGGAACACAAGAGCACAGTGCAGCAAACATACATCCAATACACTAATAACAATAAAGGTCCACACTGTTCACGAACCCCGAGTCCCCGGCACCGGGTCCGTGACACTTCCTGTAAAGAGCATGAGTGTTGTGGCTCCAGTCCAGTTTATTATTCAGGTGAACACCTATAAGAGTCCACTATCTCTAAAAGCTATCTAAAAGCTGCAGTTGCTTGCAAACAAACTTAAGGTGGAAGCACTTTAGGGTGTGTAACATAAAAATGACAGCTGTAACATATCATTTAATCTACTATTAGACTTAATAGACTTCAAGACTATTTCTTTAATTGATCTTTGTGTCACGGCCGTGCAGCCCAAGGTGAGAGAGTGGACTCAGGTGCAGACAAAACTTTGGAGGCTCGATGGCGTAGAATTAAGTGAAGTTAAGTTACAGGAGGTCAGTTGTGACAAAAAAACGAGTGAAGAACATAAAACACTCTTAGTAAGTGAACATGAACTAAAGGCGAGAGCCTTATAACCGGCTCAGAGGAAAATACTAATTTACAAGGTAGCACATAACTTTGCATGGACCCCCAAATCACTTGAAGTCATCTATAATCTATGAGGCTACGCTCTGAGATTCTATCAGTAGCACTAAAGGAAAACACTATGAACGGTTCTATGAGGAAAAACAATATTACCTGGGGCCAGGGCAGACACAGAGACACAGGCTGGACACAGAACAGAGGGAGTGTGGAAACCAAAACTTAAGAAATACAAAATCACAAACCAAGAAGAACTGGAGAAATAAAAATGTAAAACAGAAACCAAAACCAAAACTGAAAACACTGGGTCAACCACCCAGGTACCCTAACACTGAAGAGATAAGTACCATCTTGTTATCCTAGCATTAGTGTTTTTCATGTTGTGGATCCATTGCAAAGCATAATGATCATTCTCAAAAACAAACACTTTCCCAATGTAGAATAGAATAGAATAGAATAGAATACTTTTATTTGTCAATTTCTTCAAATGTACTTGCCATACAAAGGAATTGAAATTACGTTTCACACTGTCCCACGCGTAGACATTGACAACAATAAGGTGCAGATGCACAACAAAAACAGCCCTAACAATAAAGTAATAAATAGTAATATAATAATATAAATAGTGCTAAAAGAAATACTAAAAATATATATATAGTAGCAGGTGTGTGCAATTGCAATGCAAGTCAGGAATGTTTTCAGTTCTTGGTTCAGAGAGTGTTTCCTTGTTGGAGAGTGTGCGTGGGTGGGGGGGTGGGGGGGGAGTAGAGTCCAATCTGTCTTCCTATACTTCTGCCAATCTGGTGATTCTGCTGGCTGGGAGTCGGGAGGGAAGAGAGTTCAGCAGTCTCACAGCCTGGTGGATGAAGCTGTTGGTGAGCCTGGTAGTGCGGGAGTGGAGACTTCTGTATCTCTTTCCAGAGGGCAGGAGGCTGAACAGATAGTGCGCGGGGTGGGTTGCATCGTTGACAATTGTGATGGCTTTGCGGGTGAGGCGAGTGGTGTAAATGTCTTGCAGGGAGGGGAGTGGTACACCAACTATCCTCTCAGCTGTTCTCACAATGCGTTGTAGAGCTTTTCTGTTATAGTCAGTGCAGCTACCGCCCCACACAGTGATGCAGCTGGAGAGGATACTTTCAATAGTGCCTCTGTAGAATGTAGTCAGGATGGGTGGTGGAGCACTTGCCTGCTTGAGTTTGCGCAGGAAGTAGAGGCGCTGTTGTGCTTTCTTGGCCAGTGATGCTGTGTTGGTGGTCCAGGAGAGGTCCTCACTGATGTGCACCCCCAGGAACTTGGTGCTGCTCACCCTCTCCACCGCAGCGCCGTCGATGGTCAATGGGGGGTGACAGGTGTGGCCTCTCTAGAAGTTGACAATAATCTCCTTGGTCTTACTGACATTTAGCAGAAGGTTGTTGTCTCTGCACCACATGGTCAGGAGCTCAACCTCTTTCCTGTAGTGGGTCTCATCGCCCTTGGTGATGAGCCCCACCAGCGTTGTGTCGTCCGCAAACTTCACAAGGTGGTTGGAGCTGTAGGTTGGTGTGCAGTCATGTGTCAACAGGGTGAAGAGCAGAGGACTGAGCACACAGCCTTGTGGAGCCCCCGTGCTCAGGGTGATGCTGTTTGAGACCTTGTTGCCCACACGCACCGCTTGAGGCCTCTGGCTGAGGAAATCCAGCAGCCAGTTGCAGAGGGAGGTGCTGAGGCCCAGTCTGTCCAGTTTACAGATGAGTTGTTGTGGTATTATGGTGTTGAATGCTGAGCTAAAGTCTATGAACAGCATTCTCACATATGAGTCTTTCTTGTCCAGATGAGTTAGGGCTGGGTGGAGGGCAGAGCAGATTGCATCCTCTGTGGATCGTTTCGCTCTGTATGCGAACTGGTGTGGGTCCAGGGTGGGAGGTAGGGTGGATTTGAAGTGTGACATGACTAGTCGTTCAAAGCACTTCATAATAATGGGTGTCAGTGCCACGGGGCGGTAGTCATTGAAACAGGCTGGGGATGGTTTCTTTGGCACAGGTATGATGGTGGCAGTCTTGAAGCATGATGGAACAGTGGCTTGCCTCAGGGAGGTGTTAAAGATGTCTGTGAAGACATTCTTCAGCTCCTCTGCACAGTCTTTCAGCACACTACCAGGGATGTTATCTGGACCCGCTGCTTTCCGGGCGTTGATGGTGATGAGTGTCCTCTTCACGCTGGCAGCAGACAGGCACAGAGGCTGGTCGTGTGGAGGTGGTGGTGTTTTCTGTGGGCGTGTGTTGTTCTGTGCTTCAAATCGTGCAAAGAAGCTGTTCAGGTTGTTGAGCAGAGTGGTGTCGCTCTCACAGCTACGCGCTACAGGCTTGTAGTCTGTAATAGCCTGGATGCCTTGCCATAGGCTTCTTGCGTCCTTGCTATCATTGAAGTGGGAGGTTATCTTGTGTGTGTAGTCCTGTTTCGCTTTCCTGATGCCACGGGACAGGTTGGCTCTCGCTGTTCTCAGGCCTATTTCATCCCCAGCTCTGAAGGCCTTGTCTCTGGCCTTCAGCAGCCTGTGGACATCTCCTGTTAGCCATGGCTTCCGGTTGGCTCGAGTTGTGATACCTTTCACTTGTGTTACATCATCAATGGATTGGTGATGTATGAGCTCACCGTGTCTGTGTACTCCTCGATGTCTATGATGTTATTGTAGGTGGCTGCTTCCTTGAATATGTCCCAATCAGTTGACCCAAAGCAGTCTTGAAGAGCAGAGGTGGCCTCCTGTGGCCACACTCTTACCTCTTTCATAACAGGTTTGATGACCTTCACTCTCTGTCTGTATGCTTGCATTAGCATAACAGTGAGGTGATCAGAGGTGCCGATGTGGGGGAGGGGGATGGCTTTGTATGCTCCTTTTTCCTGTGTGTAGACCAAGTCCAATATGTTGTCTCCCCTTGTTGGAAAATGTACATGCTGATGAAACTTTGGGAGAACAGTTTTAAGATCAGCATGATTAAAGTCTCCTGCGAGGATGATGAAACCGTCTGGGTGTGCTGTTTGTTGCTCACTGATGGCCTGATACAGTTCGTTCAGCGCCGCATTTCTATCGCTGTTGTTGCTAGATGGAGGTATATAGGTAGCGACCAACAAGATCGAACTTACCTCCCTGGGCAAATAGAAAGGGCGACACTTCACGATCATGAACTCCGCCAGTGATGAGCAGTGTTTGTGTACTACAGTGGCATCACGACACCACTCGTCACGGATGTAAACACAGACCCCGCCACCTCGGGTCTTGCCTCCGTCTACGAGAGCCCTGTCGGCTCGGTAGCATGCTAGCTGCTCCAGTTGTATGGCCGAGTCCGGAATGTTGTCATTAAGCCATGTCTCGGTGAAAACTAGCACACAACAGTCACTTACTTTGCGATTCGCTGATCTCAGAAGTCATATGTTGTCCATTTTATTGTCCAGAGATCGTACGTTGGCTAAGAGGATCGATGGTATGGCTGGGCGAGTTGGCTTAGCCTCAAGCCTGACTCGGACACCTCCGCGCTTGCCCCGCTTCCTTGTCCTAGCGCACCGCTTTCGACACCTCCTTGCCCGGGGAGGGTTAGCAGGCGAGTCCGGTGAGTTGCTAGGCCAGCTAGCAGGCTGTCGCAGAAGTCCTATCTCCCTTAGCATCTCAACGTTAGTGTTCAAAACTTGGCAAATCTTGCTTCTCTGAATGTGTAAGAGAGCCTGACGACTGTACACATATTCCGACGTGGACTGGCGAGAAACACTTGCAGAAAGACACTTACTTGACGAACAAAACATCGCATTTTCAGGAGAGCGTGAGGTCGCTGCGTTTACACGCGCCGCCATTTTGATGTGATAATATGTGATAATAGCTTAGGTGTCTAGGGCCCATTTAATTGCCAATGCCTCCTCCAATGGTCGAATATCTAGACCCACCTCAGAGGCATCTGTTTGTACTGTAATGGGAAGTCTAAAATCTGGACACTGCAAGACAAGTTTCAGACACAGTCTTTCAAATCATTGAATGCATTCTCAGCCTCTTTAGTTCCCTCAATCTTTATAGAACTAGACTTTCTTTTCATGTTGGTTAGTAGAACCACTCTGGATGAAAAATTGGGAATTAGTTGGCAGTACCAACCCACTAACCCCAAAAATGATTGCAACCTTTTCTTTGTGTTTGGAAAGGGTGCTGCAGTAACTTGATCCACTTTTGCCACCTGAGGGCGAATGCCTCCACCTCCTATTACATAACCAGGTACTGCACCTCGGGCTTGGAGATGTGAAATTTCTTTGTATTTATGACAAGTCCTGCATTTTTGATGCGTTGAAAAACATCAGCATGAAGACAACAATATCATCAATGTATGCAGCTGCATATTGTTCTGCACCCCTCAAAACTCGATCCACCAACCTTTGGAATGTAGCCAGTGCTCCATGCAAGCCAAAAGGCATCACTGTGAATCTAAACAATCCACTTGGTACTCTGAATGTAAGTCCTTTGAAGATTCTGTCAAGGGAACCTGCCAATATCCTTTACAGAGGTCAAGGGTTGTCAGAAAATTAGGATTTGCATTGGATACGGATCAAAAACACACATACAATTTAACTCATAAAAGTTTACACAACATCTAAGCTTAGAATTATCTTTCTTTGGCAAAAGCACAACAGGACTACACCACTCACTGTGTGAAGGCTCGATGATTCCTGCAGCCAGCATACAGCAAGTGGCATCTCTAATTGGCCGTTGGTCTGGAGCAATCTTGCTGATTCACTGCTGGCCTCTCCCACAGCGTCGCTCCCATGCCCCTGCCTCTGTGAGGCCTGGGCCGGTGAAGGTTGACTTATCAGGAGGCAGATGTTGAAGAAGCTTCCATCCTCTCCTCCGGTGTCGCCCACCTGTCCCTGGGCTGCCCACTGCTGGTCCCCAGGCACAGTGTCGGGCAAGATGGATCCCTTCAGCTCTTGATTGGAGCATGCCGGGTGTGGGAACTAGCCCTTCCTGAGGTCCTGTCTAGTAGAACAGACCTCAAGGTTGGTGATGTCACACAGCCACAGCGCCTCCTATCTCAGGTGCCGCTGCTGCCTGATTGGTCTGGTTGCAGGAAGTTGAGTGCCCTGCCTCCCAGCATTTATGGTCCCCTGCCCGGAGATGGTTGCTGCCATGCATGGCGAGATTAGTTTGCCTTTGGCCCCTCCCCCGATAGCCCCGTCCCTGGTCCCTCTGGATGCCCCTTCAAGCCCTCCCTGGGCAGGGCGGCATGCTCTAACAGGGGCGTGAGGGTAACTGCTGGTGGCTGGTGGCCATTTTGTCGGTCGCTCTATAGGGATGGAGCTTGACACGACAGCTGCAGGCAGGCTGGGGACACAGAGAGCCCTCCCACATCCTGTGCCTCTAAGGCTAAAATGGGGATGGCTGCAGCGTGTGAGGGAATCAACCTCCACCGGCCCAGGTGGACGGTGGAGGTTGATTACCGTGAGGTCGATGTTGAAGAAGCTTCCATCCCCTCTGGCTGCCACTGGAGTGGGGCCTGGATGGGTGGACCTATGTCTGGGTCGCTTGATTTCCGGGCCCCTCCCGCAGCATTCCCTGCCATGGCCCCGCCTTGTGAGGCCTGGGCCGGTGGAGGTTGATTGTCAGGAGATTGATGTTTATGACGCTTGGCTCCGGTCGGACAACCAGGGTTGCCTGATGGGACTGCCTGTCTGCCCTGCGGCCACCTCGCTGTGCTGAGGGCCCTATGCAGGCGTGTGGAGACAGCTGTGTTCAGGTGAGGCGGGGAGGACTCGGAGCCTAGGATCACCTGTCCTCCAGCCGCCTTCCTCCCTCATGACATCCTTTGAGTTGGGCCTAGTGGCCAGCACTGCTATAGGCTGTGTTCCCCTGGCATATTGCCCATGCTTCGCCGGTTTATATGCCAGTCAGGCCTCACTGCGTCTGCCGCCTGGGCCAGCAGTTGACAGTTCTCCAGCCTGCGGCGCTGGCTCTCTGTCTGGCAGATTGCCCACATATTGCGGGTTACGTTACCTTTCGCAGCTGTACTGCTGCTGCGGGCTGTGTTCCCCTGGCGTATTGCCCGTGGTTAGCCGGCTAACGCGCCAGTCGGACTTCCCTGCAGCGAGTGTACGTTCTCCAGCCTCTTAGCCAGGTTCTGTCTGGCATATGAGCTGCTGCGGCTGCAGGCTGTGTTTTCCACGCCAGTTGGACCTCGCTGTGTCTGATGTGTCAGCCAGTGAGTGAGTGTTCTTCACCCTCCAGCGCCGACTGTGCACGAGTAGCGAGTTCGCCCTTGCGACACACCTGCTGCAACAGCACTTAGTGGCCAACCGGCATTGGGGCACACCTTTGGGTTGTGTCCCCAATTGGCCTTTCAGTTGGCTGGACCGCCAGCCCCCTTGCCAGTCTGTGGATGGCGCGGGGTGGCTTGGGGACAGACACTTTGGGTCATGTCCCTACCTCGGCCCTCTGCTTTCAGCGGCTGTGCTGACATTGCAGGCTGTCTGTCTGGCATTGCCCGCATGGCTTATGCGACCAGCAGGATACTACTTGGCAGCTTGGTGTGCTGCGCTCCCTGGCCGTGTGCTTCACGGTTCCCAGGCTGACCTTGAGCGGCCAATCACTTGCGGTCCTGCGTCCTGCACTACAGGTTCGGGCCAGTCTGGCGTCTGCAGACTGCTGCCTCCACCCCCCGGCTTGGCCTTCGCGTCTGGCGAAGCCCTGACCAGGGTGGTCTGCTTATGTGTACTTTGTCGATGGTTCATTGGCACCTTCCCTCTCGGGGGTTCGGTTGCACTGTCTCCTCGCGGGGTGTCTTAGAGAGTTACCCCGTACATATGGATAATGTAATGGTGTGGAGAGATAGTCTCGATATGATAGTACGTACAGTTACTGTGCAACCTTGGTTCCCTTAGTGAGAGACTATCTCTCCACCGTCAGGTCGCTCGGAGACGTGTTCCGATCAAACTATCACCGGTGTCACGTCTGCACAGCTGTTTTATACGTGAGCTGTGGGGCGTAGCCAGGTGTGCTGGAGTGTCTTAAAGAAGTATCCACACACCACGACCAAGGGGGGACGTATCTTGTACATATGGAATACGTAACGGTGTGGAGAGATAGTCTCTGACTAAGAGAACCAAGGTTACACAGTAACCGTATGATTTACCTATGACTAATGACTTAGTTAGTATAAGGGATAAGGTAAGACCCTCATCATCCTTGTTAGAGATCTTAATTCTTTCTGTCCTGTTTGGATCTCTCACAAGCATTGCTCCCTTATTGCTGTCTATTATTAACAGCTCACTGAGGCAAGATTGTGTTCTATCCGATTTTAAGTATACTAAGGTAACTCAATTACTTACAAAACCTCAAATTGATGCCAGTTCTCCCAGCAGCCTATTTCAAAATGAAAAAGAAAACATTTTTGAAAATCAGTTTAGATCATTACTATGCACTTTGCAGATTTCTGACCACTTTCAATCTGTTTTTCAAAAGCAGCGTGCCATTGAAACTGCTCTTTTAATGATCTCTATAATGATAGCTATAATTGCCCTCTGTTGGCATCTGATGCAGAAAATTGCTCTGTGCTCATATTGCTTGACCTCAGTGCTGTTTTTGATTCTGTTGACCATAATATTTTACTTAATATGCATTTCTTATCATTTGTATGCTGATGACATTCTGTCCACCCTAGTTGACTGTTCTTCCTGGATTAGTGACTGGATCTCCAGTAACTGTCTTGTTTTAAACTCTGACAAAACTGAGGCAATAATCCTTGAATGCCATTCTCCATAGTCTTAGTGTAATTTTTGACTCACGTATAGAATCTATTTCACATTCCTGTTTCTTTCATTTAGAGAACATTTCAAAATTGCAAGCTATATTCTCGTATTAACTTATCCAGGGCCGCATCACATTTTAAGCTTTTTATGTTTTACATTACAAATTTCAACACTTTATATTTTCATCCAGCCATCTTGTTCCATTTATCTAGGGTTGGGTCATGGGGGCAGCAGCCTAGGCAGAGAATACCAGACCTTCCTCTCCCTGGCCACCTCCTCCAGCTTGTCCAGGTGAACACCAAGGCATTGCCAGGCCAGCCGAGAGATATAATCTCTCCAGCGTGTCCTGGGTCTTCCCAGGGCCTCCTCCCGGTGAGACCCAGGACACGCTCAGAACACCGGAGGCGCTCGTCCTTGTCAGATGCCCAAACCACATCAACTATTTTCTTTTGATGTGGAGGAGCTGCGGCTCTACACTGAGCCCCTCCTGGATGGCTGTGCTCCTCACTAAGGGACAGGGACAGGTCAGCCACCCTTCGGAGGAAGCTGGATGGCTGGTTCGACTGGATGACTTCCCGGCCTCATACCCCCATCGGGGGTATGTGGTGGGGCGTGGTCTGGGGTGCCATGCAGGGAAGGTGGACGCAGCTTCACGGCATCCGCAATTACGCCTGCCGACTTAAATAAGGGGAATTAGGGTTTGTGGGGAGAGTTGTGGTATATGTTCGGCTGGTAGCTTGGGAGCTGCAGCCGCATTCAATAAAATGGCTCTGAAATCTGACCTGTGGACTCGTCGTGCCTTATTTACACCACACTGATCCTATGAGTCTTACCCAGTAGGCAGTGCAGAGCTTAAATGGATGAGGGCATTAGCCCGGTACTAACTGCCTCGAAGGCCTCTGGGCGGTTGCGCTCCTGCCTCTGATAAAAAAAAAACTGGGGGCAATGGCCTTGTAAGCCTAGTCCTACTAGCTACACGCATCAACGGCAGCGTCCCTTTAGATCAGTGCTCTTGAAATATAACTAGGTTTAGTTTAGTGGCTTTGAAAAATAAGCCCCAAGGCTCTGTTACTTTAAAAGACTGGAGTAACCTGTAAGAGCTATTTATTCAAATGCAGATTAATACTCAGGGTTTTGCCTTCACTGTTTCACAAAGGGTTAAAAAAAAAATAGGTCCACAATTCGGACTTTTTAATGCAGCATGTTTCAATGAAGTGATTAAACATAAGCAAAACAGAATTAAATCAGTTTGCTAATTAACCTTCTCTGAGCTAATGCTGAGCAGTGATGGGAATAACGGCATTACAAGTAATGGTGTTACTTTTTTCAGTAACGAGTAATCTAACTAATTACTATTCCTATCGTTACAACGCCGTTACAGTTACTAACAAGAAAATGCGGTCCTTTACTATTTTTCAACAAACAGACGGTTGAAGCTGTGTTCAGCTTACCGCATCTTATATCACTTGCACGGAAGTAGCTGTAAGTAATCGGGGCGCTACAGCTTTAAGCAGCTGCGCGCGCTCCCGCTGACGGTAATCACGATCACTGTCTAGCACAGTGGTTCCCAAACTTTTTTTGCTGGGCCCCCCTTTGTTTTACAAGAAAAATGTTTGAAAACGCAGCTGTTTCGTCCACACATAAACGGTGTTTCAAATCACCGAAAACTGAGATTTTTTTAAAACTCCTTTTTTGCGTTTACGTGTGGACGAGGAATACAGAGTTCATCATGCAACGTCAAAGCTATGTGCCTTTTTCACGTCACGTTGTGCGCCACGTTATTGTTTACATGAGATGAATTGCAGAATGGCAGATAGACACAAAATACTGTTAAGCTGACTATCTGCAGGTTTTACACGCAGTTACTGTCCCTCCATTTACAAAGGCAGAGGCATCACGGTGTAATTATTTTACGTGTAGTTGTTTTTTTCCTGTGTAATAATATTCAACATTGCTGTCAATGCATTTTTCAAAAAATGCCTCTCTGTGCAAAATGGGTTTAAAAACATAAACAGCTGTGGGATACTGTTTGTCCGTGATTTGAACCGGGGGAACAAATCGTGGCAGGATCAGCCTGATGTTATTTGTATCCCGCTGTAACTTTACTGTATAAAGAGCTAACATCTCCAAAATGTCAGGAGTAGTTAGTTATTATAAAAAGTGTTTGTGAACTAAAAATCAAGAATGTGGGATCCTGTTTGTCCATGATTTGAAGAGCCCAGCGTGTGCTCCCAACAAAGGGAAAACCAATTCTGCAGGGGGAGACCTACCTCGGCACTGTGCAGGTGAAACCAAAGGGAAGATATGCTTCACCATATTTTCTAGTCTTTGGGTTAGAATGAAGTTGGTTTGGAAACCTATTCAGCTATGCTTCTGTGGGCGCCGGCGCTAGCAGTGTCCAAGCAGTGGTGGTCCTAGCCTGTTTGTCGCCCCGGGCTAACACTCCCTCTGGCGCGCCCCCCCCCCCCCCCACACACACACACACGAAGAGAGAGAGAATATGCAAACGGCTACCAAACAGCCATCATAATTCATCATACAATGAGAACAGGACAAATCAACAATTGACAATGACTAATTAATATTAAAATCTGTAACATAATATATTGTTTGGAGTTAAGTCTGTTACTGTTACTATTTTTACCATTTCTTTTTGGAGCAACTGTAACCCACATAATTTCCTTAGGGATTAATAAAGTGTTCTGATTGTTTCAGGATGACCTGCCTTTATCCAATGACACATCTGCTTACCTGCATCTTTTGCTCGTTTCTCCTCCTCTTCTTTTCTATTTTTTCTAAACTGAGCACCTGATGGCTTTGAACTTTTCTTGTCCATCTTACATTGGTTTTAATTTTTGCACTCCAGTATGAACACAAATCCCCCAACCCAAGGATCACCACAACATAACCTAATAGACCTACACCTTAGTTCACAGATTCACTTTGTCTAGGGTGTATTTCTGGGATTTCACACAACCCAGGATTCAAATCATGAATGCATAATTTACAACATTATGAATGAAATGTGCTCTATTTGGAAGCAGCCGGCCCCCCTCCCTTTTCGACGGGTTGTGTGTGAGACTTTAAATCATCAAACTGTAAATTATAATTTTTGAATTGTTATTGATCCCTTTACTCCTGGTCCTAAACTGTAGATTTATTTTCTTACTCTTCTTATATTTATTGTTTGTTTACTTGCACTGCTGTAACTGGAGCCTCGTCGTCTCGTCTCTCTATATACTGTACTGTATGTAGTGGAGATGACAATAAAGTTTACTTTGATTTCAGCAGCAAGGAGGCGCACCGAGGGCTCTCGCGCTCACTTTTCGCATATAGAATTTCGAAAAAACATTGGTGCAAATTATAAGTCTCTATCATGATGTCTGGTGTTTTCGTGTTTGTTGTTTTTTTTAGATTTTGTTTTATTTTGCGAGTTGGTTATTAGATGCTGCTCTAGCCAGCCAGAGAATCCCCTGCAGCCCCGCCCTCTCCTCCCTGTGCCGCAAGCAGCAGGCGCACCTCGCAAACGGAGGGCACCCTTACTCCCAGCAAATGGGCGATAGAAAACCGATCGGTGCCTATGCCATTCCCAATATGCGCTGGCTGATGTCGGGCAGCATGAGTACGAGCAATTTTTTTTTTTTTTGCCGATGCCCGTGATGCCGCCCCCCACCACGATGCCGCCCCGGGCAACCGCCCGTGTCGCCCATATCAAAAACCGCTACTGTGTCCAAGTGTTTTGTTTTTTTCCTTTTCATACCTCGCCCCCCCCCCCCCCCCCCCCCCAGCCATGGCTCTGCGCCCCCCCCTAGGGGGCGGGCCCCACACTTTGGGAAGGTCTGGTCTAGCACAACACCTGGAGCTAAGGGGCAAAACAATCGCGTGAGTGCTGCTGTTTGACTGAGGAAGAATAAAGTAGTCGTGGTAAGCCAGTCACACGACCACTTAAAGACAAAGCAACAAGATGATATATACCAGTTTTTAAATTGTGTTGATAGGCCACGTAAAACCACAGTCATGATAAACAATATATACGTGGCGTTTTTTCCTCAATAGTTTCGTCACTTTTACTGTCTAAGGACAGCGCAGCAAGCACTCTCTGCATATGAGCAAAACAACAAAACAAAACAGGGGAAGTTTTAGGAGTGACGGCGAGAGAGAGAGAGAGAGAGAGAGAGAGAGAGAAAGACAGCAGAAATAGAGGGAGAGCGAGTTTTGAGATGTGTCAGAACATTGAGGCGACTGCTGTCTCCAGGTAGAAACAGGAGTGATACACCTGCTGCTGTCAGACCTGCAGGTATCAGGCTGTGACGTTCTCCTTTATAGTGGACAGAAATAATTTTTTTGGAGTGGCACAAATAATTTGTGTGGCATCTTATTGAATGCAGAACAGCTGATTGTTATGTAAATAGTTTGAAATGGTTATTTAAAAAATCAAGGTAAAAGGTAAATGGATGCAAATAACTTTGTTGTTTGCAAAACTTGTGCATAGGATTTTAAAATTAACAATTTATATTTGCATTTAAAGTTATGAAATATGATTCATTAAACATGTTTGTGGTTGTTACAGTAAAAATATAACTTTTTCTACTCGGATTTTATGTTTTTTGTCTGATTTTAGATCAATTGTGGTAATACAGTATGTCAAAAATGAAAACATAACTGTAAATTCAGACACGTGAGGCTGTGCTGATGATACCAAACAAGGCTAAGTAAATAATTTTTAAAGGTAAAATGTGGAGGGAAAATCAAAAGTAGTTAAAAATGGCCAATTATACCCTGGACCAAAGAGGGTTAAACAATTTTTTTTAAAGTAACGCAATAGTTACTTTTCAAGTAATTAATTACTTTTAGAATATTGTAACTCAGTTACTAACTCAGTTACTTTTTTGAAGAAGTAACTAGTAACTATAATTAATTACTTTTTCAAAGTAACTTGCCCAACACTGATGCTGAGCTTGTTCTGATCTTTGTGAGAAGAAAGGTTGGAGAGAGAACAGGCACACCCTAGCCTGAAGAGTGGCAATCCAAATCGTCTTGAGTCGATGATCTAACAAAAAATCAGGAACAAGCCAAAACATACAAAATCAACTTGCAGGTTTACAGTTTCGGCAGCAGTTGATCTCTCTGATAGTCCTTTATTGTCATTGCACATGTACAAAATTATGGGTGCTCCACACCAACAGGAATAAAATATAAATAGTAAAACGGCAGGAATTTAAAAAAAAAAATTAATTTGGTGAGATGAGTCGGCAGGGTGTGGTGTGGGGGGAAAGCGTATATTAACAGTCTGAATTACCCAGGGGAAGAAGCTCTTTGTGAGTTTAGAGATGTGGGACTTGATGGCCCTGAGGCGCCGACCAGAGAACAGTGTTGACCCACTGTTCTCTGGTCGGCGCCTCAGGCAGGTGGCAGGCAGGGAGCAATCGGTCACCTGTCATGGCCCTGGTTTTCCTGAGACAGGAGGATCTGGCGATGCTCTCCAGGGTGCCAGATTAGCTCATTCTTACATGAACACTCATTTCAGCATATTCTTTTTTTAATTCAAATACAGGGGAAAGTTTTCTCCCTTTTTCTCTTCTGAACTTTGTGTTTGTGAATCACATTATATACAATAAAATGTATTTTATTGAATAATGTGTTTTATAGTCAGACATTGCTTAGTGTCTGCTCACTCTTCCCTCCTATCCTCACACACACACACACACACACTTTCAGTGATAGGCCTGTCTTTACTGTCATTATTATACTCTCTTATTTGTTATATCGATTAAACTTACACCTGATTTAGTTGATTATGCTTAATACTGATCTGTCACGGCCGAGGCCGACTCAAAAGAAAAAGGACTCAAATGCAGAACGCAGAGCAGCACAGAGAACGTTTTATTGACAACGTTTATTCTTTCACAACAAGTGTAAGTGAAAAAAACCCCAGAAAACTGAGTTGTGTGTTTCACTAGTGCTAGGAACAAACACCAAAACTAAACAGCACTTATGCGACCTGAGCTAAGTAAACAATCAGTGATTTTTCAATGGTGGAAACTGCAGTTCTGTGGTTAGGGACAAAGGGAGAGTCAAACTGGATGGCTGGGTCCCTGGAAAGGGGTCAGAGTCACTGAAACAAGAGTACATATGTCTCAACTCTGTATATTTTTATATATTTTATTTATTGTTTACTCTATTTAATTTGTAAAATATGTGTACACACACACACACACACACACACACATGTAGAAAAATATTTAGTATACACATCCAGAAATGCATATACTATTATATATTGTACATATATTTATTAGTTTCAGATGTAGCCATTCTTGTATTTTGCTTGTTTACATCATTGTATTTTGCACAACTCTGTTGCTTGTGAAGCTCGCACACAAGAATTTCACTCACATGTGCTGTACCAATGTACCTGCACATGTGATGTGACAATAAAAGTGATTTTATTTTATTTTATTTGATACGTCAGGTATGGTTCCGGAGGAATACTGGCAAGCTATTTGTTCTGAATATTCCTTTGCACTGCTTACTTGCCGCAGGTGGATTGGTAGCGTGGTCCCGGTGAGTGGTACGTAACCGAAATTCCTGAGATTGAGGCAGGGAGGCAGGCAGGTGCGTGGAGTGAGTAAAACCGTGAGACTGTCAGGAGGTCCAGCGTCCGAATGGGGGGTTCTATGGCGGAGAGTTGCGTCTGCTAATCTATGGTGCGTTGCTATGAAAGAGAGATACAAGATGAGCCAAGGTAGTTCACTAAGCCGTGTACAAAACAAAGCAGTGGCCTGTATTAACTGTGGTTAGCTGAGAATCTGGCAAAGAGAAGTTGAGCGCCGCTGGCCTTATAAGTCCACGGCTTAATTGCCCACAGGTGCGAGCAATGAGCAGGAACACGGTGGCTCCTCCCAGAGGTGGAGCTGCTGGCTTGGAGGAAAAACACTGGGACTCACCCAGACCATGACACTATCAGCAAAATCATATATGAATTACGGTTCTGTGTTCAATAACCAACACTTAATACCATTTCTCTTATTCAAAATCATGTTTAATGATCGTTGGCTACACATTTCCATTTCTTTCCACATTCCTGCAGCCACACACAGATGCAACTCTGCCAAGGTCGTAACTGGATCATGTCTATGCAAACAAAATCCAGATGTTAGAATCATTTTCATTACTCAAACTGCATTTTTCAGTCAACATATTAATCAGACTTATACTTTCATTACATCTTTGTTTAATAATAAAGATGATTTAGCATTAGCAAAAGCTCATATAGAGAAACTCTGTAATACCACTTTTTTTTTTTTAACATAAAAGGCTATTAAGACCTTTTACCCTTTCTCAGATGTGATAAGAGGTAAGCCAGGGGGACCTCAATCTCTCTCTGTCCTATCTCTCTCGTCTGCTTCTTCAGTCAGTACGTGGAGATCATGTCCATATCCATTGGTTGTCCAGCTTTCTTCCTAAACCTGTATTCTTTATTTATTCTTTATTCATTAATATCTAAGGTTCATCCAGGTTGCGATATGTTCAGCCTATTTTGTATTTTATCATTTCTGCCCAGTTGTACAGTTGTTATAGTTTGTATTGTTTTTTAAGGCTTGTGTAAAGTGGGGATGGTGCATAGAGCAATATTCATATCGGCAAGCATCTCCTCTGATAGGACTCAGTCAATTAGCTGAGGGAGTTGTGCTCTTCCTAGGGTGGCTACATTGAGTGTGTTTTCTGTTGATGTTATTGAGTTATTAGTTGCTTCTTGGTCAGTATGGATGTTGGCTTTCTACTCATCCAGAGTACTCACATATGCTGCATATAACCCCTCTCACTGGCTCATCTGGTAATTCCATATTCTTGTCCAGTAGTTGCCCATGTATGCCTCGTTCTAATAACCCACTTCTCATCAGTGTGTACTGGTTCCTCAGAGCTGTGGGAGTCCTGCAGTACGTGTTACATTTTTTATGCTTGCATGGTGGGGTTTATTAGACTAAAAGTATAGTATACAATAACAGGCTATAAAATATACTTCATACACATTTTTATTTAACAAGTATGAGTTATTTTTAGTAAACATACAAGTCATGTTGTCTTGTTCTAATGCAACAGTAAAATAATTAAACACAAATTTGTCTTGCAGATAACAAACCCTGATGCACGAAGCAGACAAGAATAAGCAAAAACAAAGATGTACAGATCCAACAATCTGTTATCCAGAGCTTGAAAAACATCTTGAACCTATAAAGGAGACCGTAATTAAACATCTCCTTTGTGAAAAGGTGAACACACCAGTGAGCAAAATCATAATGAAACTAGAAAACAATAGGCCAGTCTTACAACTATGAAGTTCTGTTACATACAGCAACCAGCAACATACAACGTGCACAGCTGAATAAAAGATATATAAAAAAAAAATACAACATTTGAACTAACCCAAAAGACGCATTTTCAAAGCATACAAAATGGCTAAATCCATTTTGCAGCAAGGATATATTCATGCTTAATAACAATGTTTTAAGTGTTCATAACAAGTTAAAGCTTTACCTTTATCTTGGTGCAGGGGTGCAATACCAAATGTGGCTCAGGGTCTGAAGAGAGCCCTCATAAATTCCTTCATGTGGACTCTAATGTCTATATTTCTTATTCAAAATGCCTGTGTGGACATTGGACGGACATGCGATATAGTGGACTGTAACCATGATTTCAGTGATCTCAAGTTAAAGAAGTATCTCTCCTGTGAGGCCACTGATAGTGGTAAACAAAGGCACAACTGTACGAGTCTTCTAGCGTCTGTGAACAGAGTTCTAGTTTGAGAGATAACTCTTTATTGTCATTGCACAGTCATACCTAGTACAATAGTACAACGAAATTGGAACGTGTCCAAACACACACACACACACACACACACACACACACACACATATATATATATGTATATATATATACACACACACACACAAATATATATCAATGTATATATATTTATATATATTTATGTGTATCTGTTGGCATAGCATACCGTGTTACATGTAGCATACATGTTGCATAATGAAAATCAAAATGATGATGAATCTTGAAAACAGTGCCTGGAAGTGTCCTTTTTCATTACGGCTAACTTGACCCTGCACCGCCCGCCCCCCAGTCAGTTTCTGTGAAGAAGACTTCCGGTAGTGTGTCATGGCGGTGGGATGGTGAATCCTAAAGAAGGAGAAAAAATCTCGCCCCTTTCGTCCTTTCCCACAGATTCAAGACAATTTCCATGCATTACTAAGCCCGTCAGCTGCGGTCTTGCATCTTGGATTTAGCAGCAGAGGGCTGCGGTGTCCGTCCGCCTGGTCATGGCGGCTCACAAACCAGTGGAATGGGTCCAGGCCGTGATTACTAGATTTGATGAGCAGGTAAGATGGGCTCATTCAGTAGATGGGTGTAGCAAGCTTCGGTAGTGTTGACGCTGAAGTACTCTAATTAACGTAATATATACAGCAACGAGGTGTTTTGAAAATCGAATTAAATACCGATTCATTTGTCAAATGTACTTTCTCCACTGTAGTGTACTGTGTTTGCTTCTTCCAGCTGCAAAACACTGAAGATGAGGTCTTTCTAGCTAGCGCTGTCTCCACGATCAGTTAGCACGTTTATCTCATATTATAATTGAGCTGTTGGGATTTGCCTGTTCCAGTGGGGAATAATGTTAATAAAACATTATATCTAGAACATTTGAACCAGTGAAGACACGTCTGTATGCCATTTAAAGTTGATCTGTCGTTTTCTCTCTTGTCAGCTAGGTAGCTAACATTAGCAGGCCTAGCTTTCTAATGTAAACAAAAAAGATGTGGCTGGGGTAGCACACTGCATCCAAAATATCTTATGAACTTACTGGGGTGTGAGTACTAAAAGTTAATGCGCCTCTTTCTAACAGCTATTTTCTTAACAGTTACTGTGAGACGCCTGCTTTTCTTTATTTGTAAGAGAAATCCATATCAGTTTATACTCAAAACTTAGCTCTTGTTACAATGTGTGTTCGTATTAGTTATTTCCTTTAAGTATGACACATCTACGACGTCGACAAAACATGCATCAGCTGTTTACAAAAGAAAAAACCTCCCAGTCAGACAGTAGTCAAAGTTAATTTTGGTAGATTGTGATTGTGAAAAGTAATTCGCTTTTCTTAAGTTGTCTTGGGTGTTAGTTGATACAGATCATGGCTTGTACGTAGGATTTAGCAGCTTAGCCTGGATTACTACCACTGGAAAAAGTGGCTTTCGGTGTTACATCTACTTGTTAGTTATTATTGCACCAAACTCCAATTAAAACCTCACAGGCAACAGTCTGTGCTGAAATACACATAGTTTGTCATTGACACTATTACATTTTGAGCAATCTGAGCGTGTTTGGAAGACACTAATATTAATAATTAATAGAAAAAGCATTTAATGGTCAGTGTTTATATTGCTTACTGCCTACCTTGCTTTTTTTTTTTTTTTTTTTTTTTTAAAAAAAACAACCTTTGTCGTATTTTTTGGGGGGGGATATTTGTCACACTTACATGATTCAGAGCAAATTTTAATGTTAGACAAGGATAACCCAAGGACATCTGGCCCTCCTTTTTCAATTTACCTAAACCTATCTAGGTCTATGTGAAAAAGTATCTTTTCTTTTTCTCTTAATAAATTAACTCAACATTTAAAAGCCTTTGATTTTTACTTATATTTGTCTAATATTACATTTTGTTTATATATATATATATATATATATATATATATATATATATATATATATATATATATATATATAGAGAGAGAGAGAGAGATATTAAAAACTTTAATTTTAAAATGGCAGTTGAAAATTTCCTTGTAGACAAGCATTTTGGCAGCATTTGAGGAATGATCTATGTCCATACTTGAAAATTAATAGGTGACCATTACAGTTAATTGACTGGTCACGCTATCTGCATGTATAAAATAGACATGGACAACAAAGCCAGCAAGCAACCCTTGTAGTTCTTTGTGTGCTGATTTAAGCACTTTGTTTTTGTTTCCTTTGGAAAAGAGTCACAAGATACTGATGTGACAAGTCAGTTGAGGAAACATGATTGATAAGATCCAATCAGGAAGCACATACGTGTGTCTGTGTCACTGTTTCCAAAAATTTCTTTATGCTTGTTCAGACCGGGGAGAAAAAACAGGTAAGAAGTTTTCCCAAGAAAAGTCTGAATTTTAGAAACCCAGACTTGTGTGGATGGTAGCTGTAAACCTAGCAAAAGTTACTAATTTAAAATTATTATTATTTTTTGACTATAAAATCAAAACTGTTAAAATATCAAAGAAATTATTTGAGATTACATAGATTTTGTTAAGTATGTTTGTTATATGTGGTCAGTTTTTGGGTTGCTACTGTGAAGGATTTTCACTTCCCAAAAAATGTCAACATTTTGAAGTATACTTTTTTGTACTAGTATAGTAGCAGTTACAATGAAGCTTTAAAATAAACAAGAAAAGAAAAAATGTAATGAATAAATATTATATAGCATTTCTATCATTACTGAGACCAAGCTATTGAGTCTGACAAATACTTGAAGAGGTGCAGATGAGTTGCATTAATTTTTTGTAATACAGTAGAAAAGAAAATGGATTACGTGTGATTGCTGTGATGGTATGTATAGCAAGAAACCAAATGCTATACCACATCAGCACTGCTGGAAAATGTTTTCAGTTTTTATGTTACTGGTTTAGTAGAAGTAGGCGAAGCAATCCAAATATCCCTAGTATAGATACCAGTTTGCTGATATTGGTATCAGATTGATATGTGATCGGCTCAGAATGTAGCCATCTGAGCTTGCTGTCCATACCTGAGGTCTTGGAAACTACCAAACAAAGACTCACAGGTTTGGCCAGCCGCTTGACGAGGTATACCAGAGAGATTGAAGGCAGAAGAATAAACTAGCTGTTCTCCACAGAACCATCCAAGGTATATTCCCAGTGGCAGGGCAACAATATGACAACAGCTCCACAAAGGGTGGAGACTGAGCAATACTGGAAGAGCATATGGGAGAAGGATGCAACACATAATGACTACGTCCTGCCCGTGATCAGGTACCCTGCTGGGATAATAAGATGGCCAAAGGAGGAGGTAGAAGCCACTGACATCAAGACCAGGAAGCTCCTGACCATGCATGGAGGGTTTCATTCTAAGTCTAGCACAGTGAGGCTGTACGCTAAGCAGAAGGAAGGAGGCTTGGGACTAATTAATGTAAGTTTCCATGACCGACCGTGTGCTCAGTGAAACCCAAGAAGGAGGAGGAACCATCATGAAAGGACAAGCCCCTGCACATTATGTACCTATGGCAGATAGAGGAAGTGGCTGACATCAAGAAATCCTACTGAAAGACAGCACAGAAGACAAGGTGCATAGAGGCTGGGGTCTGTCACACCAGGCAATATTCTAGGGCAGGATGTGTAAAGATGCCCCTGAGACAATCCAACACATAACAGCAACGTGCAAGATACTAGCAGGCAGGGCATACATGGAATGCCATAACGAAGTGGCTGGCATAGTATACAGCAGGGGTCAGCAACGCTGGGCACGCGTGCCAGCTGTGAAGGGTTAACTAATGGCACAACAGGCAGTGAATTAATCGGAGAAGGTGCATTAAAAATAAATGGCTGGGCCAGCGGTGCACATCGCACATTAGCTCGCATAGACACATTAGTTGTGCCGCTTCTTAATGACGGTATCTTAGCTAACCCCAACAACCACATTCAGCTTGTAAATAACTTAGCCTACCGGTGAGAGGGACGTTGCTCGCTGGCAGTTTTTTTTCAAGCGATGTTGAAATTTCCACATTCCGACACTTCAAATTCTTCAGGAGCTGTCCGCTCAGCGCAGCATCAGCACCGCGGAAATACACGCATACATCCGTAGACTCAAAACAGAATTCGCAATGCGTTTTCGGGACTTTCAGGTGTATGGACTAGAGATGGACCGATCCGATATTACGTATCGGTATCGGTCCGATACTGACGTAAATTACTGGATCGGATATCGAAGAGAAATAAAAAATGTAATCCGATCCATTAAATATCAAAAACCATCTCACAAAACTTGCCACACGGCGTAACTCAGTTCATAACCGTAGCACGTCGGAGCAGTATGCATCACGTGATAGAGCGGCTGTGTGTATTTGGAGCCTCGCTACCAAACCAGCATTTCATCTCCGAGGAAGTTATCCCAGAGAGAAGTAAAGCAAGTGTGTAAGTTCATCTCTGAATGTTTGTAAAGCATTCCCGCGTTAAGCTTAACAACCGATATATGGAGCGACTGCCTCTCTCTCCTGCTGCTACTTCAATCATGAAACTGATCAATGATCAGCTGATCGGCTTTTCTGTTGCGAGTCCGTCTCTCTTTTTTGTTTTTGGCCCACTTTGGACCAGAAAGAGGAAACCAGCGGCTGAACAACAGCAGCACGTTTAAGCTTGATAATCTGTTGTTAGAATTTATTTAATATTACTTTCTACACCAGGATCTTTTTCTACGTAGCTGACGGCTGGTAACTGTGCAGAGGCGGATCTAGCAAAGTTTAGCCAGGGGGGCCGATAGGGCATGAACAGGGAAAAGGGGGCACAAAGACATACTTTTCTTTGTTATTCTAATTTAAAATGTCTAGCTTTTTATAAATAATTATCTGAATCTTACACCCAAAGTTTTAATCTGATGTCAAATGTATAGAAGTCCATTACTGTATATAGTAACTGTTAAGTCTAATATACCCTAGTAAGCTATACTACTTTTTCCTTTGGGAAGATACCATCTGTGCAGTCTGCCATTCTGTAGAAGAAAGATGTTGAATCTATTTAATTATTCTTCAAAAATAATTTAATTCTGTCAAAGGAGCTTGCAAAGAAAGGCGTCTGGACTTCTTTAAGTTACTTGAAGACGTTTCACCTCTCATCCGAGAAGCTTCTTCAGTTCTAAGGTCAAATGGTGGAGAGTCCCAGATATAAACCTAGTGGGAGTAACCCCCCACAGAGGGACAAAAGGACCCCCTGATGATCCTCTAATTGCCTGAGCCAAGGTGATTAGAGGATCACCTTGGCTCATGCTTGGGATGTCAGGAGAGTTTTCTCCAAGCATGACATCCCGGTGCATTTCAGACCCAGCAACACGCTCAGACAAAAACTGGTTCACCCGAAAGACAAAACGCCAAAACGCAGACTTAACAATGTGGTGTATGCTGTACAGTGCAGCGAGGAATGCCCAGACCTCTACATTGGAGAGACCAAACAGCCACTTCACAAGCGCATGGCACAACACAGAAGAGCCACCTCCACAGGACAAGACTCAGCAGTCCATCTGCATCTTAAGGATAAAGGACACTCTTTCGAGGATACCAATGTTCACATTTTGGACAGAGAGGACAGATGGTTTGAAAGAGGAGTGAAAGAAGCCATCTATGTCCACTGTGAGCGACCATCTTTGAACAGAGGCGGGGGTTTACGACACCAACTCTCTGCCATCTATAATCCAGTTTTGAGATCCCTTCCCAGACGCCTTAACGCCCACTCACATCCTGGGCCATCTGACCTCAGGAATTCGCATGATAAGGTGGGGCCAGGTTTCACAATGAACACACCCGAAACTCTGGCTGATTGGGACCCACACCCAGTTTCACACCTTGGCTCAGGCGATTAGAGGATCATCAGGGGGTCCTTTTGTCCCTCTGTGGGGGGAAACTCCCACTGGGTTTATATCTGGGACTCTCCACATTTGACCTTAGAACTAAAGAAGCTTCTCGGATGACAGGTGAAACGTCTTCAAGTAACTTAAAGAAGTCCAGACGCTTTTCTTTGCAAGCTCCTTTGACTACGATGACCTGGATGACTGAGAACCTTCACAGACAATTTAATTCTGTGCATTTTTTTTCACACTGCATCAAATTAAAGTTGATTAAGTCGATTAAGCATCATTAGGTGGAGGGTGGTTCCCTATTTTTTTTGCTGGGAGTTTGCAACCCTATTAGTTAGGTTGCTTAATATTTCTGCTAAGTACTCTTTAAAATACCAGAATAGGGAGGATGGAGCAGGTAGGGCTGCTCGATTATGGCAAAAATGATAATCACGATTATTTTCACTGAAATTGAGATCACGATTATTTGACGATATTTATTTAACCCTTTAAGACCTACTATAGAACCAAGTCCACCAGAGCTTATATTATTTTTATTTATTTTTTTTACATGCTGTAGTGCCATTTGTGAGAGCATTTCAAGTTGCTATACATCAATACAACTGTTATAGCCCATATTTTAATAATATGTATGCATTAAGTGCATAGTAATTACATAAATTGCAAAAAAGTGCAATAAACTACAAAAAAAATTGAAAATCGCTTTTGTTTTGTTTACATATATTTCTACTTGGAGAAGTTTAAGAGGTTTATCCCTCAAAACTTTAAATATAATAAAGTTGCAAAAAATAGTTTCCCACCACAGGAAATTTATTTTGAGTGTCTTCATAGTTTTATTTTGGAGATACAGCAATTTTTATATACTGCAGGAAAAACAAAAAACAATCCTATGATGCAAATTTGCAAAGAAAACAGCATGTGCATCATTTCACTGTGGGAAGTGTTACGAACAGCTGATAGGAACGGCAAAGCGTGTTTCTGGAATATTATGCTTTTGTTCCTGCAAGCGCTTTTTATGCAATTTTTGCAAAGCTATATGTGGAACGAAACCGTGACCGAGGACAAGCTGATGGCATAAGATGTAAGTACAACTCCTCCGGTTTCATATGCAAAACAAATTATTGCGCTAGCTTACACGGTTCAGGTTCTACAGGGATTTAAAAATAGTTACGCAAAACGGAGCGTGCTGCTCTGACCGGCTTTAAAGGGTTAACAATGACTTTAAAAAAATAATATAAAATAGTGTGCAACACCACTGAAGTTTTTTTTTTTAAAACTCTTTTCAACCAACGGCAGTCACTCTCCTCTCCAAATAACTATAGCTTTCCGAGCTTCCCTCGGGTCCTCTTAATCAGCGGTCTCCACCCTTTTTTGCGCCACGGACCGGTTTATGCCCGACAATATTTTCACGGACCGGCCTTTAAGGTGTCGCGGATAAATGAGGGAGGGGCTAATAATCGGCTCAGTCATTTTTAATGATCGTTGAAAGCCCAGATCGTAATCGTGATTAAAATTCGATTAATTGAGCAGCCCTAGGAGCAGGTTTAAGTTCATTAGATTGATCAGTTTTGCTGAACTATGACATATTTTGGGTGCAGTGTATTTTTTACATACAGGTATAACAGAATAGCTTTAGTGTTGTTGTTTATTTAAACTTGAGTATGAACTTATACAAAATGCAGCAAGATATTAAAAAACAGTTTTATTGATTAAAAAACACTATATCGGATTCATATCAGTATCGGCAGATATCCAAATTTATGATATCGGCTACAATGTAGCTTGCCATCGCCAGTGTGTGAATGTGTGTGTGAATGGGTGAATGACTGAGTGTAGTGTGACGCGCTTTGGGGTCCTTAGGGACTAGAAAAGCGCTATACAAATGCAGGCCATTTACCATAGTTCTTTCCATGGATTTTAAATTGGATACAGGTCAGGTGATTTGCTGGGCCATTCTAGAACCTTTATTTTCCTTCTCTGAAACCATTTGAGAGTTTCCTTCCCTGTGTGTTTGGGATCACTGTCTTCCTTAAATGTCCACTCTCATTTCATCTTCATCATCCATGTAAATGGCAGCAGGTTTTTATTGTTTGTTTGGTTTTTTTTGTTTGTTTTTTTCGGGAATGTCTTTTCTCTCTTAGTGCTCTCTTTGGCTCTCAGACAAATCTTATGATAATTATTTTCACACCTCTGTATGAAATCTTGGGGGAAGCAATTGGTCTTGACTAGTTTATAGTGAAGTTATGTTTTTTCCACTTCCAGATTATGGCACTAACAGTGCACACTGGGACCTTTAGTAGTTTAGAATTTCTTTAGTAACTAATGCCATCAGTATGTTTTGCAATAATAAGGTTGTGAAGGTCTTGAGAGAGCTCATTGGTTTACTCATAATGAGAAGTTTCTTGTGTGACGCCTTGGTAATGAGACACCTTTTATATAGGCCATCAGTAGTAAACTAGATTATATAATTTGCGCTAAGTGACAGGACCGTTTTCTAATTATTAATAGATTTTAGCTGGTTTAATGACTTTCCATTTCCCTGTTTATTTTTTCAATACATTTTCCTTGTGTCATTTCTAATCAGGGCAGGGGAATATGGCCAAAAATATTTATCACAATATATATTTGATAACGATATAACTGACGATATAATTGACGCAAGACAAAATACTTTACAACTTCACAACTTTATTAGTGCAAAAAAAACCCATCAATGTATTTTGACTTAAACAAGCAGCTGTTTTTTATGTGCATTAAAGTTATATAAAAATTTTACAGTGCAAATGCAAATTCCTTGCTGACAGTTTAACCAAAAGGCATTTCCAGTGGAAATTGGCCGACATATCCTCAGCATAACCATGTATAATATCCACAAAACAAAACCTCTGATCCCAATCTCTCTAAGCAGCTTTGCTCAGACTTAAAAAGAGGTTATACACACACAATACGGTAATATTATGTTGAAGCACAGTACGTATTTCTCCGCGAGGCTCCTGACTACGATAGCCGTAGTGCTCTGACAATCCATCAAGCGGTGCGGCTTTGTAGCTTAGCAAAGTTGTACTAAAACATTTGACAGATTTTTGAGCGCCGTGTAGCACATAAAATCGGTTTGGTAATAACGACGGCCCGCTAGCATGCTCTACCAAAAAATATGCTTTGGTGTGTATCTGACGGACGAAAGCCAAACCAGCTCCACCCACTGAAGTTGCAGAATTTTTACAAACCAGTTGTGGTTCATCTGTTTCATTCAACGATCCGCTTTCGTCCTTCTCATTCTCCATCGCCACCATGCTTTTTCCATTATGTGCTAATGAAAACAAAGGCACTGCGCATGCGCGTTTTACCCATATTCTGTCGTAATATTTCATTTTTTTATCATTGCCCAACATTACACCGGTATTACCGTGAATGGTATGATATGGCCCAGCCCTATTTCTAATTATTGGACATAATTTATCAGTTTGATTTCTTTGCATGTGTGGATTGGATGGGTTGTTATCAACATCTAGTGAGAATTTCATATCAATATCACCTTTAGAAACGTGTATATGTATATTTACTTAGAAAATTAGCAATGTGTTCAAAACTTATTTTACCTGCTGTATATTGCTATATACTGTCAGAATTATTTTCCCTCCAGGGAATCAAGAACCTACTCTTTTTAGAAAACCGTTTCCTGGTAGTCCAATTCCTTGGAATCGTTGGTCTGCCTGCCTATTGATTCTGCTTATTGGTTTTTGTGCTTGCGTGACAATCAGGTGATTGAGGAGGAAAATAGCAATGCAGTGGATATGGACATTTATTTTTATTGCTCTAAAGGACGAGAGCACAGTGGTAAAGTGGAAAACTGCATCCAGGACAGAAACGAATGCATTATGCTGCAACTTTAGTTCTTTGCACGTATCTGCACAGACAACATAGTAATGCTAAGCTAGCCAAGAACCCAATACTAAAGCTGAGTGAATGCCGATCCCAGCAGCAAGACCCTTAACTTCTATAGGTAACAAACAGATGAACAGTTAGGCTGCAGCCTCCCTTTCTAGCTGTTCATGTTTCTAATGCGGAATCACTTTGCGTCTTTGCTTTCTGCAGTCAGATTTGTATTGTACTAAGAGAAAGATCTTAGTAATTAAGTAACGTACTGCATTACTTTGAGGAAAGTTTTCTGTGTAATATGTGCACTAATTACTACTTTGAGTAACGACTCCAACACTGATCAAAACAAAGAAGGGTGCTACCCTAACAAAATGCACAAACGTTTGACCGAAAAAAATGCAATTTGCATGTAATGTAATTTTTTCTATTGCTGCTTAGCAATGGTGGTTACTCTCAAAATGGAGCCAATGAGAATCAATAAGAAAGTGAATCGATAAGTGATGTTTATAATGGAATCGGAATGGGGATTTGAATTTATCAATTCCCATTCCTAACTACAGATGTGGTGTTTAGGTTTAAAGTGATGATGGAGAACTATAGAGAAGGTCAGAAGGCGATAGACTATATCTTTGTGGATCTAGAGAGAGCATAGTTCCACAGGTGTGGTACTGTGGTAATATATCAGGAAGTCAGGAGTGACAGAGCAGTATGTCAGTGTGGTGCAGAACAAGGGAGGACAGAAAGCCAATAGTGAGGTGTGTGGTAGGTGTGACAGATGTGTTCAATGTGGGAGTGGGATTACATCAGGGATCAGCTCAGAGAGGCTTTTTGTTTGCGATGGTGATATACAGGCTTACACATGAGATTGCTGGTGATATAGCTGTTCTCACTGTTGACAACACTCCCGTAACTTTCCACTTTTATTTAATAATAATAATAATAATGGATTGCATTTATATAGTGCTTTTCGGGGCCCTCAAAGCGCTGTACAATTCCACTATTCATTCACTCTCACATTCACACACTGGTGGAGGCAAGCTACAGTTGTAGCCACAGCTGCCCTGGGGCAGACTGACAGAAGTGAGGCTGCCATATCGCGCCATCGGCCCCTCTGGCCATCACCAGTAGGCGGTAGGTGAAGTGTCTTGCCCAAGGACACAACGACCAAGACTGTCTGAACTAGGGCTCGAACCGGCAACCTTCCGGTTACAAGACGAACTGCCAACTCTTTCAGCCACGATCGCCCCATTTGTGTTGCCATCAGGTGCAATATGACCAGAATCTCATATCCCAATATAAGACATCTATCGTCCCGATAACGATATAAATCACAAAAATGTAACATTTTCTGTAAATTCTGTGAATCTCGGGCAGCTCGACTTACGTGAAGTGTTTCCAGCTGGGCATCGTGTACCTGGAGTCGAGTGTTTTAACCGATGCATGAAACGATGCATTTTTTTTTCTTTTTTTTTTTGTGTCCCGTTTGGATCTTTAGCCATCAGAATTGTTGTCTTAAGGCCAAGAAAGATGCCAAGCGGCGATGCATTTTTAGACATAAATTGTAACGGCTGCTGTTTTCTTTGTGAGTATTTATTACACGGCGTGCTGCGGGGAAAAGCCTTTTCAAACGTTTGAGTCTAAGGTTTTTTTTTTTTTTTAGCACCTGCCAGCTCTTTTTTGCTTCTCATCCGTAAATACTCTGCATGCTCTTTCACGTCGTTCAGTTTATTTTGAAAAGTCTCAACAGGATCTTGAGCTTTATTGTGCAAGGTTTATGTGGAAAATAAACAAGCGGACACGCGATGGTTTTACCGTCATTGTTGCTAACGACAACGCATAAAAACAGGCGCTTGTCCGTCCGTAGTGTGGCTATATTAAATATAAGAGAAAGAGAGAACTTAAGAAATGAATATAGCCACTACAGTGACCATCAAAACAGTGAAAAAATATTGCCGTAAACAGTTTATTTTGCGACACCACGAAACAAACGATAGCGTAAAATGAAACGATAGATGTTTTTATATCGTCATCCGATATATATCGTTATATCGAACAGCCCTAGTTGCCATATAATTTTGTGATTGGCTGACAAGGATAATTGAAGATGCTAGGGGTAGGATGAGATGGAGGCAGATGATCTGCTGTGGCGACCCCTAAAGGAAACAGCTGAAAGGAGTAGTAGTACTAATACTATTGCAGCAACAATCATAACTACAAGTATGTTGCTGTTCTCTTGGCAGTGACATTTTCTGAATTGCCTATGTACTTTGTATCCAGAAAGAATTTAGAAGAATGGGAGAAACAGCCCAAGATATAGATTGGCTATATATACGGTGGATGTAAAAAGTGTGCACACCCATGTTAACCCAGGGTTTTGTGATGTTAGACCACAGTAAACAATTTCAAAAGTTTTCCCACCTTCAGTGTGACCTATAGCCTGTACAGTTCCCGGCGAGTTTACATGGTATTAAATGACTCTCAAAAGCTTATGAGAAGACTAGACAAAATCTGGTCAGGGAGACCTACACCAGCACTGAAGAAATGTGAATTATGATGAAGAATAAAAACAGTGTAATATTCAACATGAATAAATGTCTCATTAGGACATGCATAATATTTTAGCTAAAATACTCTTCACTGCACACACTGACATTTTAAATTTAAAAAAGCCTTAGCATTTGAAATTCTTAACAGAATTTAAGAACTTTTACAGACAACATGCAACAATAGCTGCAGATTGTTTTTTGTTGTTGTTGTTGTTGTTGTTTTTAACTCAATGTTTGAAACTGAAATAAAAATTAAGTGTTTACAATTCTGATTCCATTTTTAGTTTCATTTTTTTAAACAGCACAAAGGGCCAATGATGATGAGAATAGTACTGCGCTGCACTAATCATGTTGTTGGAATAGTTACAGCTACATGGGGTTAGGTTGATGCTTTCTTAGCTGGTAGCAACATATGTGTTAATCTTTGAGCTGCTACGCAATGGTACATTACAGCAAGGTAAAAGACTTAAAATGAAAACGTGAAATATTAATAAAATCTTCAGCTAGAGGGCACCTCAGCAGACACAGCCTGAGGCTCAAAAGACTTCCTTGTTTTTTTTTAACATTTTATGTTGCATACATCTTTCCACAAAGGCAGGTAACACTTGACAAGGCATGATGCCAGTATCGAAAATATCAGATTTAACCCTTGTGTGGTGTTCATATTTTTGTTACTCAGCCAGTGTTCATGGGTCTGGTGGACCCGCCAGAGTTTTGGCTTTCCAAATTAACACTATCAAACAATTTTTTGTTAAATTACTCATCAGATGTTTACTTCATCCCAATTACAAACCATATGAACAGCAAACATGGTTAATTTTTTCCCTTTAACTTTTGTTAGATCACATTTATGAATCAATGTGCTTCTCGGGTTTTTTTTGTTTTGTTTTTTAATGTTATAAAAAATATATCAGTTATAATCAAGTGGAGTGAGTGGAAAGACACAACACATTTACACGTGAAGCAATATGTTTCACAACTAAATGGGATCAGCTGCTCATCAATGGTGACATTAGGCCCAGGGTTGTAAAACAGGGGGAGGTGTTGCACACACTTATCCCACACTGTCCTGATGGCAGCTAGCTTGTCTCTCTGCCGTCGAGCTGGTCTGTCATCTCGGTTATCAAAACGGATAATCCTGGAAATTTTGTGGAAGTTTTCCAGAGACATTGATGCACGGAAAGGTTCGTGCCGGTTTCTGCATCCCACAGGGATTCTGTGGATTCCCCTTTGGACCTGAAAACTCCTGCAAGGATAAGGACCCCAAAGTAGGCCTTTGGGGTTCTTAGATCTCCTTCCATCTCTCTCCAAAAACACACCTTCCTTCTAGATTACTGCAATCCAGAATAATTTTCTGGATGGAATCTGGGATGAAAAGCTCAAATGAAGACTTGATGTCCTGTCAGCCGTGTTGGCCCTGGCTTATCACAGTAACAGCTCTGCAGGGTGGCTCATTTCTTGGGCAAGAAGACCATTCAATTTCACCAGTTATTGACATCCATATTTCTTCACTTGCTGTCTGGTGGGCTTGTTCTGGTCCTGGAGCTGGCTGCAGATGGGGTACTCTAAATGGTGCTCAACCTCATCGTCTTCTTCAAAGTCACTGTCAGACTCTGAATTTTCAGAAATGTGAAATATTCTGAAACCTCTTTGTCAACATCATCATCCAAAGCTCCTCTCTCTTCCAAAATCAATTGGACGGCCCTCGCAGCAGATAATCTTTTGCCATCTTGATCAGTTGTGATAAAGAACCACACTGGCAAAGTCTTATTTATAGTATTATGCCCCTAATTTGCAGGTGGGACAGGGTATGAGAAAATAAAATTTGGATCCCTCAAGAAAGAGGGTAAAATGTGTGAGAATGTCAGAGCAGACGGTGTTGGTAGTTGAATTTTCAACAATGTTGCAACTTTGTGCGGAGCAGGAGGGGAAGAAAACACTATCAGCAGCACCAGAAAGGAGGAAAACAGAGTATGGGAACACAGGACCTACACTTTCAACACTTTTATTAGACCCGAACACCTTGTATGTAATGTAAATGCGTGGGGGGAGGTACAGTATGAGGTCATTGAAAATTAGTTCGGATTTATGTTCTTCACAGAAAATAAGCCAAAGCCAATGAATTTCAGGTTGAAAAAATAATTAATTGTTTAATTTTTCTTTTGAAAAAAACTGAAAACGGGTCTCACAGACCCGAACACCATACAAGGGTTAAGCAGCCCAATTAAGGTAACTGACCCTCATCACCAATTTCTTGGCTATAAACATTTTTCTCAGACAGTTTTTTTCTAGATACACACAGTGTAGCGAGACAGCTGAACGCCTGTGTTCACTACCTCATCAAACTGGTGGTCGCACACCTGATCCATATATGAACTTCACTGAGCCAGTGCTGTACTTCATCTGCTGTTTGTTTCCCTTGGAGCATAAACGGATCACAATCAAGTGTCACTTGTGTTTATGTTCTCCTTCATTTACATTTGGAAGTTTGATAGAAATCTGTACCAAGGCGACATACAAAGTCTTTTAAAAACTGTTTATTATTTTGATTGTATTTGTTTTATTTCCTATAAATAAGAAAATAAATACATGAATATTTAAAAAAAATTGTAAAAGTGAATATCCATGATGCCCTTATTACAATAATCATGTTTGAACAGTTCATTACTGGATGCAACTAAAAAGACCATGGTCGGAGCAAAAGAGGAGTTTGGCAGAAATGCAGTCTTGGGTCAATCTTGGATATCTGACAATAGTTTTTTTGTTAATGTTGGTCTTGATAATTATAACAATGAACAAAAAGGTGATACATTTTATATTTATAAGCATACATACAGGGAGTGCAGAATTATTAGGCAAATGCCACCAGTTTGGCCATATTTCAGAGCTGCAACATCACTGGAGTGCCCAAAAGCACAAGGTGTGCAATACTCAGAGACATGGCCAAGGTAAGAAAGGCTGAAAGACGACCACCACTGAACAAGACACACAAGCTGAAACGTCAAGACTGGGCCAAGAAATATCTCAAGACTGGTTTTTCTAAGGTTTTATGGACTGATGAAATGAGAGTGAGTCTTGATGGGCCAGATGGATGGGCCCGTGGCTGGATTGGTAAAGGGCAGAGAGCTCCAGTCCGACTCAGACGCCAGCAAGGTGGAGGTGGAGTACTGGTTTGGGCTGGTATCATCAAAGATGAGCTTGTGGGGCCTTTTCGGATTGAGGATGGAGTCAAGCTCAACTCCCAGTCCTACTGCCAGTTTCTGGAAGACACCTTCTTCAAGCAGTGGTACAGGAAGAAGTCTGCATCCTTCAAGAAAAACATGATTTTCATGCAGGACAATGCTCCATCACACGCGTCCAAGTACTCCACAGCGTGGCTGGCAAGAAAGGGTATAAAAGAAGAAAAACTAATGACATGGCCTCCTTGTTCACCTGATCTGGACCCCATTGAGAACCTGTGGTCCATCATCAAATGTGAGATTTACAAGGAGGGAAAACAGTACACCTCTCTGAACAGTGTCTGGGAGGCTGTGGTTGCTACTGCACGCAATGTTGATGGTGAACAGATCAAAACACTGACAGAATCCATGGATGGCAGGCTTTTGAGTGTCCTTGCAAAGAAAGGTGGCTATATTGGTCGCTGATTTGTTTTTGTTTTGTTTTTGAATGTCAGAAATGTATATTTGTGAATGTGGAGATGTTATATTGGTGTCACTGGTAAAAATAAATCATTGAAATGGGTATATATTTGTTTTTTGTTAAGTTGTCTAATAATTATGCACAGTAATAGTCACCTGCACACACAGATATCCCCCTAAAATAGCTAAAACTAAAAACAAACTAAAAACTACTTCCAAAAACATTCAGCTTTGATATTAATGAGTTTTTTGGGTTCATTGAGAACATGGTTGTTGTTCAATAATAAAATTATTCCTCAAAAATACAACTTGCCTAATAATTCTGCACTCCCTGTAATAGTTCTGTAAACCATAACCTGCACCCAAGATAGGAAAAACAAGAAGTAGAAGCTGTAGTCAACAACTATAGCAGTTGCCCATTGTTTTCAGACAATAGCTTAGGGGCAGTTTAAAAAGAGACATAATTTTAACAAGAGGATCTCTAAATGAATGCATCCCAGAGGAAAGCAATTAAAATGAGAAGAGTATATAGCACATCATGCAGGATGGATAAACAACATACAGTGTGTAGCTTTAAAGGCTAAGCCTGCCAAAATGTTCTAGGTGAACGGTGTTCTCTAAATTTTTAGTCAGGCCACGACAGAAATATTTTATTTACTGAATGTCTCACCTCTAATTTCATGGGGTTTTTTTGTTCTTTTTCTCAGCTTCCCATTAAAGTTGGACACCAGAACACCCACACCAAAGTCAGCACAGAGCACAACAAGGAATGTTTGATTAATATCTCCAAGTACAAGTTCTCCCTTGTCATCAGTGGTCTTACCACCATTCTCAAAAATGTCAATAATATGGTAAGTGCATTTTTCTACTCTCCTAGTCATAATAGTTACATGCACACACTTTAAACAAATCTTTTAGATTGTTGATGTATGTTGCAGGATGTGACATGTGTTGATCAGGCTTGTTGTGGTAAACTGCAAGGCTGCTTTATCAGACTTGTATCGGGGCAGGTTGGAGGTCAGTTCAACACTTAACCCTTTAAGACCTACCATAGAACCAAGTCCGCCAGAGCTTATATTATATTTTTACATGCTGTGGAGCCATTTTTGGGAGCATTTCAAGTTGCTATACATCAATACAACCATTATAGCCCAGATTCTAATAATATGTCTGCATTAAGTGCATAGTAATTACATAAATTGCAAAAAAGTGCAATAAACTACAAAAAAATTGAAAATCGTTTTTGTTTTTTTAACATATATTTCTTATATATTGAAGAAATATATGTCATATATTGCTCTCGGGCAGCACGGTGGTTAGCACCGTTGCCGCACAGCAAGAAGGTCCTGAGTTCAATTCCAACACCAGGCTGGGGTCTTTCTGTGTGGAGTTTGCATGTTCTCCCCGTGTTTGCGTGGGTTCCCTCCGGGTACTCCGGCTTCCTCCCACCGTCCAAAGACATGCAGCTTGTGGGGATAGGTTAATTGGATAATCCAAATTGTCACTAGGTGTGAATGTGTGAATGAATGTGATTGCAAATGGTTGTCTGTCCCTGTGTGTTGGCCCTGTGACAGACTGGCGACCTATCCAGGGTGTACCCCGCCTCTCGCCCTACAACAGCTGGGATAGGCTCCAGCGCCCCCCGCGACCCTGAAAAGGATAAGCAGAAGCGAATGGATGGATGGAACATATATTTCTAGTTAGAGAAATTTAAGAGGCTTATCCCTCAAAACTGTAAATACAAAAAAGTTGCACAAAATAGCTTCCTACCACAGGAAATTTATTTTGAGTGTCTTCATAGTTTTATTTTTGAAATACACCAATTTTTATATACTGCAGGAAAAACGAAAATAAATATTATAATGCAAATTTGCAAAAAAGCAGCATATGCATCAAAATAAACTATTTCCAGCAGTGCAATATGAGTCCGAAGCATCCCAGAAACGACACAGAAAGTCATAAAGTCAAAGAAAACTTTTAAAAACACCAGAATAGGCTCATGAGGCCCTGATGGTAAAAAAAACTACAATTCCGCAAAATGACATCACTTCCGGTTTCGGGCAGGTCATGGTGGACATGCAATAGTTCGCGCTGACGTCTATTCCAACATAGGAAGTGTTATGAACAGCTGATCGGATCGGCAGAGTGTGTTTCTGGAATATTATGTTTTTGTTGCTGCAAGCGCTTTTTATGCAGTTTTTGCAAAGCTTTATGTGGAAGGAAACTGTGACCTAGGACAAGCTGATGGCATAAGATGTAAGTACAACTCCTCCGGTTTCATATGCAAAAAAAATTATTGTGCTAGCTTACGTGGTTGCAGAGCTACCGGGATTTAAAAATAGTTACGCAAAACAGAGCGTGCCCGCTCCAACCGGCTTTAAAGGGTTAAATGAGGCATAAAACGCTGCAAATGGAAAGGCTAATTTACACCATTGAGCCCTACTCTCAAGAACCAACATAGATGTAACACTGTCTGTGAAGCTGGACTTAAGAAATGTGCTTACTGTCCACTTTCACTCTGTGTCTTTAGCAGTAAGGGGCAGTCTGTTGTTCAGCTAGCTGCACTCAAAAAGGAAAACCCAGTTGTTAGCTGTAATATTCGAGTTTGTAAAGCACTTTATAAATGAGGATTGTGTAGAGTAGAGCCTGAGTCACCAGACAAGAGTCCAACTTTCCTGCTTTTCCCCACCAATCCGATTGTACAGAGCTTTGCAATCAGCTGGCCAAGCAGATGTTTGCAACACGCAATCAGCGCTATTTTATGCAATAATATATTCTCTATTTTCCCAAGCAAAACCAAACAGTGTACAACATCACAGGTTACTATATATCACCAAAAACTGTTTCCTACTGATGACTATTGGAAATTCTAATATCCATCAGCATGTCCGCAGGAAATCTCCATGTTACAATATCCTTCAATTACATTTGGGATTCGCTTTTCCTCACTTCTGATATGAAGTAAGTCGTTTTACTTACTTCATACGGGGAATTATTTTTCCCCACATCATCAGTGAGATGATCAGTCATCAGTGAAATAATGTGGCGAAAAAAACAAAAGATCTCCAAAAAGTGTGCATTCTTGTCCTCAGAACATCAGATTCTTTTCTTTTTCTTTTTACCCCCTCTTCATACACATTGGCCTACTTTTCCCTGCAGACATGCTGATGGGATTCCCAATCGTGCTTTGGAAAGAAACTTTATGTTTGTGGTGTGATGTGGATGTACACTCGGCCAAGGAGGGAAATTCGGGAAATTCGGTTTCTGTCAGTCCGGTGAATCACCTGTCACCTGGCTCAAACAGCCTCTCCTCCATACAGTCCTCATTTATGAGAAACAGACAGTAAGGTGGACAGTATGTCCTCGTCACTGTTGCAGTCAGGGAGAGCCCGCGTGTGATCCCCTTTAACTGATTTTTAGTTTTAGTGTTGTTTTTCTTCCCTCCAAGTTATAGGTGCTGGACTTTAACTCAGGACCTTCTTGTTGTGAGGCAACAGCAATTTAAGGATCTTTTAGATAGTTGTGTTCGAAAATCTTGGTAGATCACCGATTTCTGAAATACTCAGCCTGTCTGCCCGCACACTGTTTACAGTCACTTCAATTCAATTCAATTCAATTCAATTTTATTCATATAGCGCCAAATCACAACAAAAGTCACCTCAAGGCGCTTCATAGATACAGAGAAAAACCCAACAATCATATGACCCCCTATGAGCACTTTAGTGACAGTGGGAAGGAAAAACTCCCTTTTAACAGGAAGAAACCTCCGGCAGAACCAGGCTCAGGGAGGGGCGGGGCCATCTGCTGCGACCGGTTGGGGTGAGAGAAGGAAGACAGGATAGAAGACATGCTGTGGAAGAGAGACAGAGGTTAATAACAGATATGATTCAATGCAGAGAGGTCTATTAATACATAGTGAGTGAGAAAGGTGACTGGAAAGGAAAAACTCAATGCATCATGGGAATCCCCCGGCAGCCTACGTCTATTGCAGCATAACTAAGGGAGGATTCAGGGTCACCTGGTCCAGCCCTAACTATATGCTTTAGCAAAAAGGAAAGTTTGAAGCCTAATCTTAAAATTAGAGATAGTGTCTGTCTCCCGAATCCAAACTGGAAGCTGGTTCCACAGAAGATGGGCCTGAAAACTGAAGGCTCTGCCTCCCATTCTACTTTTAAATACTCTAGGAACAACAAGTTAAATCACCTCTCTACTTTAAGGTTAATCTTTAAGGTTGTCTTGACCGTGTCTGAATGCATTGTTAATTTTTAAGATGTTTTATTTGGGTCTTTCCATCTCTTCAGCAATTTTTAGAACATTTTCTGCTTGACCATTCCAATTTGCATAACTAGAGTAAAATGGAGTAGCCTTCTGGACAGAGAGCTCCGATGTTATTCCCGGGATCTGCTGGAGCCACACAGTTATTTCATTTTTAACTTTAATTTTTATATTTTTATTTTATTTTATTCCTTCCTAGTTAAATGTACCCTTTTCGTATTTATTTCCTATCTTATTCATAGCCTTTTCATTTTTCTTTAGGTCACGAGCAGTTGTGTAAGCATTTCACTGCATATCGTGCTGTGTATGACTGTGTATGTGACAAATAAAATTTGAATTTGAATTTGAACCTTGTTGCTTCTCAGATTAACCCTTGATTGAGTTTAAGGCTAGTTACTAAAGTTCATGCACTCTGCTCTATGGGATTCTGTCACATAAGATAAGATAAACCTTTATTAGTCCCACACATGGGAAATCTTTTGGTCATGGCAGAAAGTACAAGTTTAAGAGCAGTAAAACTTAAGAAAAACACAAAAGAATATGATAAGATAAACTAGAATAACATACTATTCCTCAAGAATAAAATACTATTATAAAATAGAATAAAGTGCTCTGTTATAGTAGGTAAATTGCTTTTGGTAATATTGCACATCAGGGAGACAGTTACAGTTGTGTACAGGATGTGTGTCTGTCTGCACATGTGTGGTCATCTGCAGAGACCATGCTGTAGAGTCTGACAGCAGTAGGAAGGAGAGACATGCGAAATCTCGCCGTCCCACATCGTGGGTGCAGCAGCCTGCCACTGAAGGAGCTGCTCAGTGCTGTCAGAATCTCCCAACCTGTGCCTGTGGAAGTCTACCACCAGCTCCTTGGTTTTTCTAGTGTTGATCTGGAGGTATTTCTGCTGGCACCAGTCCACAAAATCTTGGGTCAGTTCTCTGTACTCCCTGTTGTCCCCATCAGTGATGAGGCCTAATATTGCAGAGTTGTCAGAACTTCTGCAGGAAGCACGGGGTGGAGTTGTGGGAGAAGTCTGCATTAGAGTAATTACTTTATGGCGTACCACCATAAAGTAATTACTCTGGAGTTCAGAACTGGACTGAGATCACCCCAAAGGGTCCCAGTGTGGTTGTTTTTGCCTTACGCCTAAGTGAATTTACTGTGTTCACATCTGCGAAAATTAAGTTCACAACAGCAGAAAAAAGAATGAAAATTTGATTTAAGCAGACTAAAAAGCATAGGTATGAAAACACCCTAAGATTTAAGATCTAATTCAGTGATGTTATGTCTGTGCCTGTCTTCACAGCGGATATTTGGAGAAGCATCTGAGAAGAACCTCTACCTCTCTCAGCTCATCATTCTAGATACCCTGAAGAAGTGCCTGGCTGGGGTGAGCTTTACCCTCTCACAATATGGTTTTGTTCTGTCAGGGAAAAAAAATTCACTTGAGCAAACTTAGTTATGTCTAAGTGACCTCATCTTATTGAAGACCATATCTAACTAAGGCAACATTGACTTGACAGTGAAATTTTCTTTCCGTAATTTGTCAGTAGATGGCACTATAATACAGTGTAACGCTTGTGATCTTGAGGGCCAATTAAATGAGACAGTCTAACCTATGAAGTGCCACTCCTGCTGCATAGCAGCCGTGACACCAGCAGCTTTGTTCAGCAAAATGTAGATAATGTAGTTCATGAGACTTGCTTTATTTCACTTTGACTGTATAATATAGATATAATAGAGCTTACATTCATTTTAACACATTAAATATATTTTATTAAAATTACCGGTGGAATTGGTAGAAGTTAACTCAGTTGATATATACTGTGCTTCAGTAAAAATTTGAAGTACATTCACTTCCATTCAATATCATTTTATAACTTCTTCTACTCTACTAGGCTTCATCTCAGAGATGAATGTTGTTCTTTTAATATATTTTAATATATTGTAACCACTACACCCCAATGCAATATGTGTTTAGTTTGTTTAAGTCAAGATGTTCACTGGATAACTTTGTATCACTGGAATACTCTATTCACTTGTTAGACTCTTGCAGCAATATTTGGCTGTAGAACAAAGGAGAAGCTCGAGTAATAAGTCTAGTTACAGACTTTGTCAGTACAGGAAAATCAATTTCTTACCATCTAACAGGAGATTTGTGCTTATGTGTTAAATCTAGACCATAGGTTGTTAACTACAAACCCCTCTGAAGCACAATGACACCAAGACATTGGGTCAAACTTTTCAACCAATTTCTTTAGGAGTTCTTGGTGCTAAGAGTGCCAACATTCGAGGGCCATGTAGGTTTGGGGCACTTTTTTTGCCTTAATAAATTAAATCCTTTAGGAGCTTTTTGTATTTACTTGGCTTATCTTTATCTAGTATTAGACTTTGTTTGATGACCTGAAACATGTGAGAAATATATGACAAACTAAGAAATCAGGAAGGGGGCAAATGGTTGTAATTAGAGCTGGGCGATAGAACGATAACGATATGTATCGCGATATAACTTTTACTCGATAGAGAAATTAAGCTATCGCGATAGACCTAGCCGCTCTTGTCCTCAAAAAAAAAAAAAAAAAAAAAAAAAGGTCAGCCATTCCAAATTAAGTAGCGCAGAGCCGAACCAATCACAGCCGCAGCGTCACGTCGCGTCGCGTGACTTGTTACGTACAGCACAAGTGCCAAGCCGCACGTGTGTTTGTTTGGGAAGCAGCCAGCGGGTAATGGAGCCAGCGCATAATGGCGGAAATGAGTGTGCCGACTAGAAAAATCAACCGAGCGTGACCGAAGAGAAAACAGATGATGGTTCCAATGCCGGAGAGATTGTCAAACGGAAGAGCCATAGAAGTTCCGTAGTGTGAAGGTATTTCGGCTATTTCAAGTCTGACAAAAAACAGAGTAGCTGCACTGTAAATTGTGCCGAAAGCAAGTCTGGAAATACAATAAACTGGTGCATGCGTCACACTGTGCGCCACGTTATTGTTTCGGTGAAATGAATTTCTACAATACTGTTACTGTTAATTCTACTCTCTGCAGTGTTTAAATGCTTACATATACACACAGTTACTGTCCGTCCACACATACGACTCGGTTCTGCTTCTATGCCCCAGCTTTGTTTACTTTTTCCCACCGAGGCTTCTAGACTTCTGATTGGCCAACATTTCTGCACGGTTAGGAATCTAGCGCCACCTGCTGCTTTGGCATGTTCATAGCAGCGTTTTCCTTCATTTCTGCCTTTATGTGTGGACGGGATTATTTTTTAAAACGAAAACGGAAAATCTCCGTTTTCAAAAATACCCGTGTACGCGTGGACGTAGCCTCAGTCTCTGACTGGAAGCGCTAATTCGTCATTCGGCTTTTGTCAGACTAAAGTAACTGTTAAAACTGTTTGAAAAGCTAAGCTATACAACAAGGAGAGATTGAGAATTTCCTTTTAGTTCTCAGTTTATTTGATATTGACAAAAGTTAGTCAGTTTTGTCTGTTCTTCTGTAAAACAAACTAAGATTTATTTTTAGAATTAATATTTTGTTTCTAAGTGGAATTGACAATTTAGTCTGTTTCGTTTGTTCTATTTTGAAACTTAAACGCTTTAGCGGCTGCCTTTTGTGTAGTTTGCAATATTTGCCTTTATTTATCTGAAAAAGTCTCATGTTCCTTAAGTACATCTACCCTGTTGAACTTATTATGGGAAATAAATATTTAAATAAAAACAAGCTGCTGATTATTTCACATTTTACTTGTGAGCAACGGCACATTTAAATCTTACAAATATAGTTATTTGGCTTATATCGTGATAGATATCGTTATCGCCTGAAATGAAAAAAACATATCGTGATATGAAAAAATCTCATATCGCCCAGCTCTAGTTGTAATAGTATATAGTGCAAGAACATCAAAGATTTGATTTGACTTTGTGTGAGTAGAAACTGTAACAGACACATTGAATATCTGGGGTATAGTGGCAAGTTGTTGTCCGTCAAATTTAGGCTTCACCATCACTACCATTTCTACTACTATTATGTAGTGTAGATCAGAATTTATTCAGTGTCTCTGTTGCTGTTTCCCCTCATGCAGACACAAACCCCTAAGTACACTTCTCTTTCATGAATCTTGCTCCCCATGACCCTGGGATTGGTTTACCTTTGGCTTTCACAAAAATGACTGAAGCCTGGTACTTCTCAGTAGTTTGTGCTAGGGCTGTGTTTGTAATTTCAAATAGCTTCCCAATCAAAATGCCATTTCACATCATTGAAACATCATGTAGCCCTTTTGTTGATTGCCCTCCTCTTTGTTTTCCCTTCTCAGCAATCCAAGGACTGCTTGCGTCTGGATGAAACTATGCTGGTCAAACAGCTGCTGCCAGAGATCTGCCATTTCATTCACACGTATCGTGAGGGGCACCAGCACCAGCATGCTGCTGAGCTACGAGCCTCAGCTTCGGCTGTCCTCTTCTCTCTGAGCTCCAACAACTTCAGCGCTGTTTTTAGCCGCATTTCGACCAGGTAGTACATTCACCTAAGTCTGTCATTTGTTGTGTAAATATATAAAATGAAAAGAAATAGACCAGTGGCCTAGAGGGTTTGAGGTTGAAAAAAATATATCAAATCTTTTAATGAATTGAATGAATTTCTAACTTCTCAAAGAAGTCCAATGTGCCTACTTAAATTTTTATTTTTTTTTTAAAAAAGGGTGAATTTAGTTAAGTGAATTAGATAATTATTATTTTCAAATGTGTCTTTGACAGATTTCTAAACTGTTTGAAGGTCTAATAAAAAAATTAAGCAATATATACGGTGCAAGTATTCACAGCACTTTCTCCAAAATTTTACACACAATGCCCTGTGACAAAGTGAAAAAGATTCCTTGAAATTCTTGTAGACATATTAAAAATAATATTGCATAACAGAATAATCATGGATTGGAAGGCTTGACATGGATTGGATGGATTGACATCATGGATTGGCTAGTGCTCTCACATACACTGTCATCAATGGGAACTTTATATACACAGGCGTGTCTTTCTAAATCCAAGTCCAGTTGCCTGAATTTATACCTTTATGCCAGGTGGATTGCAATCAAGTTGCAGATGATCTGATCTGATTGCATCTGACAGATGATCAATGAAAACAATGCACCTGAGATCAGTTTTAAGCGTCATTGCAAAATGTGTCTACACACACACACACACACACACACACACACACACACACACACACACACACACACACGGCTAGACCCCTCATGCTAACCAAGCCTACCGCAGACATGAGTGACAGAGATAAATGTGAAGCCATACCGGCTCGGAAGTCGCCTGGATTAACAAGGTCCGCATCAGGTGTCGAGGAACCAGGGCATGCTGATTAGAAGTGGGCTACTGGAACCAGACGGCATCGGTAGGCAAGTGACGAAAATAGAGCGCTATTTGAATGCTACTATGCAAGTAACCCCTGCGGAAGGGGTTACATGAATAGGATGAGGGCCTTATGGAGTCTTCGATACCCAGCATCCACATTAACGGCGAAACAACTAGTAGCTCTGTTTTCTAACATTCGGAAGAAAGGATTGCTCTCATGGCTAGAGATTCACAAGGTACAACACTCATGCTACAGCTGTAGGGGGCGATTGAAGAACTGAACTAAAAGATAAGATCATGGCGAAGCTTGAAACCTGGATCCTCTGTAGCCAGTTACCAAGACTACGTGAAGTACACTTGGAAGATTTAGTAGATGATGTAAATGAAGTACCAGGGACGGACACCTAGGGCTCTGATTACTAATGTGACCACTGTTAACTTCACCCTCCACATCTTCTCAAGCTCATCTCTGAGCCCTTGGCTCTTCTCTGACTTGACTCAACAAATACTTTAAACATACAGTGGGGCAAAAAAGTATTTAGTCAGCCACCGATTGTGCAAGTTCCCCCACTTAAAATGATGACAGAGGTCAGTAATTTGCACCAGAGGTACACTTCAACTGTGAGAGACAGAATGTGGAAAAAAAAATCCATGAATTCACATGGTAGGATTTGTAAAGGATTTATTCGTAAATTAGGGTGGAAAATAAGTATTTGGTCACCTCAAACAAGGAAAATCTCTGGCTCTCACAGACCTGTAACGTCTCCTGTAAGAAGCTTTTCTGTCCCCCACTCGTTACCTGTATGAATGGCACCTGTTTGAACTCATCATCTGTATAAAAGACACCTGTCCACAGCCTCAAACAGTCAGACTCCAAACTCCGCCATGGCCAAGACCAAAGAGCTTTCGAAGGACACCAGGAAAATTATTGTAGACCTGCACCAGACTGGGAAGAGTGAATCTACAATAGGCAAGCAGCTTGGTGTGAAAAAATCAACTGTGGGAGCAATCATCAGAAAATGGATGACATACAAGACCACTGATAATCTCCCTCGATCTGGGGCTCCACGCAAGATCTCATCCCGTGGGGTCAAAATGATCATGAGAACGGTGAGCAAAGATCCCAGAACCACACGGGGGGACCTGGTGAATGACCTGCAGAGAGCTGGGACCAAAGTAACAAAGGTCACCATCAGTAACACACTACAACGGCAGGGAATCAAATCCCGCAGTGCCAGAACTGTTCCGCTGCTGAAGCCAGTGCATGTCCAGGCCCGTCTGAAGTTTGCCAGAGAGCACATGGATGATACAGCAGAGGATTGGGAGAATGTCATGTGGTCAGATGAAACCAAAGTAGAACTTTTTGGTATAAACTCAACTCGTCGTGTTTGGAGGAAGAAGAATACTGAGTTGCATCCCAAGAACACCATACCTACTGTGAAGCATGGGGGTGGAAACATCATGCTATGGGGCTGTTTTTCTGCCAAGGGGACAGGACGACTGATCCGTGTTAAGGACAGAATGAATGGGGCCATGTATCGTGAGATTCTGAGCCAAAACCTCCTTCCATCAGTGAGAACTTTGAAGATGAAACGAGGCTGGGTCTTCCAACATGACAATGATCCAAAACACACCGCCCGGGCAACAAAGGAGTGGCTCCGTAAGAAGCATTTGAAAGTCCTGGAGTGGCCTAGCCAGTCTCCAGACCTCAACCCCATAGAAAATCTGTGGCGGGAGTTGAAAGTCCGTGTTGCTCGGCGACAGCCCCAAAACATCACTGCTCTCGAGAAGATCTGCATGGAGGAATGGGCCAAAATACCAGCTACTGTGTGTGCAAACCTGGTAAAGACCTATAGTAAACGTTTGACCTCTGTTATTGCCAACAAAGGTTATGTTACAAAGTATTGAGTTGTATTTTTGTTATTGACCAAATACTTATTTTCCACCCTGATTTACCAATAAATTCTTTACAAATCCTACCATGTGGATTCATGGATTTTTTTTTTCACATTCTGTCTCTCACAGTTGAAGTGTACCTCTGGTGCAAATTACTGACCTCTGTCATCATTTTAAGTGGGAGGTGGGGGAACTTGCATAATCGGTGGCTGACTAAATACTTTTTTGCCCCACTGTATAGCATGGGTCCAGAGAGGGACACATTGAGCACTTGTGGACATTGGTAAATGGCCTGCATTTGTATAGCGCTTTACTAGTCCCTAAGGACCCCAAAGCGCTTTACACAACCAGTCATCCACCCATTCACACACTGGTGATGGCACTGACAGAGGCGAGGCTGCCGGACACTGGCGCCACCGGCCCTCTGACCACCACCAGTAGGCAACGGGTGAAGTGTCTTGCCCAAGGACACAACGACTGAGACTGTCCGAGCCGGGGCTCGAACCGGCAACCTTCCGATTACAAGGCGAACTACTTTAAAATATAAAGCCTTTGAAACCAGATGATTCTTTTTAATGCACCCTGTATTATTATCCTTAGTAATCCCCTGACTTGGGGCTTCAGGCAATAAACGTGCCAACAATAAAGAATTTTTTGGGGAATCTTGTCCAGTAAGTCTCTAGGCTATATTTAGGTCCATTAATTATTTTTGCCTCTCTCTTATTGCACAGTGGAAAACTATCAGTGTTTGGCCTCGCCAAAGCCCAAACCCCAAAGAAGAGCTTTGTAACATCCTTCAAAAAGCCTGTGGAACTATTCCTAAAGACTAAATAAATAAAGAAATAAATAACAAGAGAGTTCAGGCTGTTCTTGCTGTATTGAAGTACAAAGGTAGTCATACCAAATTTAGATTTTATCGTAAAACCGGACTTATCGTGCTTGTTGTTTTCAACATGTAGACATCCATTCGGGACTACAGAAAGTTATAGAACCTACAGTGCTATTTATTTTATTACAATAATTTTAGATTTTAAAACCACCTAGAGAATCCCACCAAGTATAAATCAAGCTTTCATCACACTGCTTGTGAAACTAAACCCACCCAGCAATCTAATTATTGAGTTCTTAGCTTTTGCATCTGAACTATATAAAATCATACCATTTGTTATTCATCCTTATCAGAGAGGTTTAATTAAAGGTAAATAAATCTAAGACAACAACAGGGGGAAAAAAAGCCACGCACTTCCTCCAGGGCCAAAAAAACATGAACATGGAAAAGAATTAACTTTGTTCTTTTCAACCTCAAATTTCCTTACTTATTCCATCTAGTGTATCATGTTTTGAGCACATGTACTCTTCATTGTACAATGAAATACAGAGCGGTGCCATCTTATGTCACCTGTCAAAAGCCACATGACCACGACACACAGTAATAATATGCAATCAGAACCATGTTTTATGAAAGACGGTCGATAAATAAATCATCTACAAGTAATATATATTGGCTTGGTATAAGCCAGAAAAATCAGTGCCTCCACAAACCAAGCAACAAACAGAAGGGTATGCAGAATGTTGCAGGGAGTATCTAACAGGAAAATATTTGATACAGTTGGTTACACAGATATCAAACCTACTCACTCAAAGAACACAATAAGTAATGCACTCAACCGCTAGGGCCTGTATGCACACTCACCACGCAAGACTCCATTGCTGTAGAAAAAGAATGTTGAAGCGCATTTAGAATTTTCTTGAACAACATTTAGACAAGCTTGTGAAATACTGAGAGAACATAGTGTGATCAGATGAGACCAAAATTCTCTCTGAGCTCTTCTGTCAGCCCTGGGTATTTCTCGAGCTATTTGTTTTCCTTTCCTCTAATGTCGCTATCTGTCGCTACAGCCGTCTTCTTCTGCTTGTCCACCACTACCATGTCCCGATGGTTAGCCGTCACCAGTTTGTCTGTCTGTATCTCTTAAGTCACACATGATCTTAGCTTGGTCATGCTCAGCCGCGCTAGGGGGAATGTCCCAGTTTGACTTGTGGACTACCAGGCCATACACAGATATTCCTGTATACTATACTGTACACAGATGTTCCTTTTTTATGGGCCAGGACTCGCGATGGAAGACGCCAGAAAGGAAGCAGTCAGATTAACCTCCAGCTGAAACTCTGCATCATTTATCCACGATATCCAGTAAATCCACGGTAGGGCTAGCCTTCTTTTGGGCCACTCCACTGAAATAAAATGCTGAATCGCCAGAAGTATGACCCAGACTGACTCTGGTGCAGTAAGTCAGACCAGCTGTTTAAACCTAGTTGGTCTCAGTGGCAGCTTATTTGGGTGTGAAATACAGTAAACGAATGAAAGCTTCAGGATACTTTGATTGAATGTGCTGGGCTCATTTCCTTGTTTTGCTTCATGGGGATTGGAGAACCTGAGGTAGAGTTTTGATTGTGCAACTTTTTTTAGTAACAAAGAATGAACTGAAGATCTAATATGGAATCCACTCTGGTTTTTTGTCTTCACTTTTGTGAGTGAACTCAAGCAACTCCTTATTACTGATGTTATGGACTCCTTGTGGAATGAATTTACTGGTTAATGGCATTTTGTATTGTTTTTGTGGGTGAGTGTTGAACATATTTCTTGGTGTATAGGAAATTGCATTGGGTTTGTTTTCATTCACTGTTTAGGGTGTTGTGTCTTAAATGTACAAACATCCTTTGTGTGGTTAGCATTTTAAACTGAATCCATTTTTTTTTTTCTGGCTGGTACCTCAGAAAAAACTTACTCGTGAGTCTCCTTGGCTAAGCAAACTTACACTATATACAGACCTATTGGTATATGTTCTCAAGTCAAGATGTACTGGATTATAGTGCAGTGGAGGTCTGTGACTTTCATTATTTATTAAGATGATTTCTAAGTCAGTACACATAAGGGCATCATCTAAGTGTGTCTTGGTGTTTGGTTGGAACCAGATTGAAAGTTTAGTGAGTTGAAAGCTTTCTCTGCTGTGTCTTTTGTCTTTCTAATGGTTTAATGTAGTGCATGCATACTTTATTCAGAAAGTATTCAAAGCACTTGTTGCACATTCATGTCATGTTAAAAACTTTCTCCAAAATGGAATAAAGTCATTTTTCACCTCCCAATTTTACGCACAGTACTCCATGATAACAACGTGAAAAATGTTTGCTTGAAATTCTTGCACAAGTATTAAAAATAAAAAACAAAAATCTAACTTGTGCATAACTAATCACAGCCCTTGCCATGACATTCAAAATTGATCTCAGGTGCATCTTATTTCATCCTGTGGAGTCGACACACTACCATTTAGTGGCATAGGACCATGGCCTCAAATTTGGAGGTGCTAGATATCATTCCTACTGTTACAAACTTTGCTGTGAACCGCTCCAGTCCAAACTGGAGCACATGAAACCAACAGAACTACATCATCTGCAAAAAGCAAAGATTAAATTCTGAGGCCTTTTATCACCTGGCTATGGCTATCCCTCATATTCCCAAAACACCCCCCATAGGATACCCCGAAGGTTGCAGTTGAATGCTTTCTCCAACTCCACAAAACACATGTAGACTGGTTGCGTTCAATCTTCCACACCCCCTTGAATATCCTTGTGAGGATAAAGAGCTGATAGCGTTCCACCACCAGGACAGAAACCTCATTGTCCCTCCTGAATCCCAGGTTCAATAAATGGATGAACTCTCGTTTCCAGTACCCTGCCATAGGTCTGCCCAAAAGCTGAGGAGTGTTATCCCTCTATATTTGGAACACACACCCCCATCCCCATCTTAAAGATCGGACTGAATGCCTATCCAGGGGTGCAGCTGCAGAGGTGTGTCAGCCAAGACAACCGTGGCTTCGAGAAACTTGGGGTGAATCTCATCCACTCTAGAGGTCCTGCCACCAGAGAATTGTTCAACTACCTCAATAACCTTACCCCCAAGTCAATTGTCCGCCTCGTTCTTAACTCTGCTTCCTCTATGGAAGATGTGTCAGTGGGGTTGTGGAGGTCCTTGAACTATACTTTAGCCAAGATTCAGATTGGCAGGACCTCCGTCTTTGACTCTTCAGGGTCTGCTCTTGATGTTTCCTCCTGAGACTTGGGCCCGGCCACCAGGTCTCTCCTTCAAGCGCCCTCCTAAGACGTGGATTCAGGGTGGGGGGCTGGTAACCTTATCCTGGGCAGGGTAAACTAGTCTGGATTTATCCGAGTCTTGATTTATTTCAAGACGTGGAGCATTTACAAATTATGGGATATGTGTCATGTATCACACATTTGCTGAATATAGTTGATAACTCATGACATTTTTATAGTTCTTTTTTAATATGATTATTATATCAAATTGAGTTTTACTGGCATAGGGTCCATTCCTATAATATTATAGGGTTATGCTGTAGTATGAATAATGAATATTCAGTTATTTGGTCAGCAGAGAGTACCTCTGATTTCCAGATTAATGTTTTAAGCTCTCTTTTCTTTATGCCTTGTTGTTTGTAACTGCTGAACAGCAGAATTCACTCCTTGTCTTTTCAGGCTTCAAGAGCTGACCGTCTGCTCAGAGGATAACGTTGATGTTCATGACATAGAGCTCATGCAGTACATCAATGTGGACTGCTCTAAGCTGAAGAGGCTGTTACAAGGTTCGTTTCTAATGCACTTACAGGTTTACATTTGGGGCTATACTATTTGTAAACAGACTACGGAATTATTAGAAGAATAAAATTAGTTTTTTATTGAGAAATTATGAAATAGAGATGTTAAAGAAAAAATTCTGTTTGGCTTTCTTCTCTTAGAAACTGTAATGAAGTTCAGAGCTCTAAAGAAGCCTGCCCAGCTTGCAGTCATCAGCAGTTTAGAGAAGGTAATTTTTTCTCTTTGTAAAAGTGCAAAATAATTTTAAGCATGATATCAGTGAATAATGCAAATGTGACACGTCTTTTTCTTTTTTTCAGGCATTTTGGAACTGGGTGGAGTGTTACCCAGATGAGTTCACCATGCTGTACCAGCGACCACAGTCAGATATGGCAGGTATGAAAAGAGTTAAATATAATATTAATATATAAGATGATGGAGAAGAAATAATTACCCCCATATCTGGGAAGTTATTTTGTTAGAACGGTTGATATGATTGTGTATTATTACAACTGTTTTTAGTAATAGTAATAATGAAACACACACACAGACAATATCAAACAGCTATCTTGTAGCAGCTGAGCTGATTTAGTCTGTTAGAGAAAAAGCTTCCATGCCTGCTTAGTAAGTGGTACAGAGCGTGTGCAGTGGTACTGTATGCATTGGCAGTGTTTGAATATACTGATGGCACATTTGATGTACTGTAGAAATGGTCTATTCTCTCCAGCGATATATGTTTAAAATAATCAGTAAGAACAATAAAAGTTTTTGAATGGCATTCTACAAGTGACATCACTACTACTGCTGGTTCAGCTGATGGTTGAATGGAAACAGTAACAGCAGTAAAAGATGACAGGTCCCTTTGTAAGTAGTAGAAGTAGTTGAAGAGTAGTTCAATAGCCATCAAAAGATTCTTTTAATTTTCTAGATGTTTTTCTAATGTTCTACATCAGCGGTCCCCAACCCCCGGGCCTCGGACCGGTCCCGGTCCGTGAGTCGTTTGGTACCGGGCCGCGAGAGTTGAGGCTCAGGTGTGAAATGTATAGTTTTCAGGGTTTTTATCGGTTTTCAGCGTTATTTTGTTATCGTTTTTATCGTTAACTCGGTTTTCCTGGGTCTTTTCACGTGTGTTATGAATAAATTTTCTTTTTTTCGGTACCGGTACTAGTTTTATTTTGTTGTAATTAATCATCGACACCTTAAAGGCCGGTCCATGAAAATATTGTCGGGCATAAAATGGTCCGTGGCGCAAAAAAGGTTGGAGACCGCTGCTCTAGAATATATAAGTAATGAAAAATATTGTCAGCTGTACATGTTTTATTTCAAATTTAACATACATGATAGTGGCTTAAAAAAAATTGACTGGCAATGTTCCTGGCATTAAATGTGTGTATTTATGTCTTTGTACAGAAGCTGCAGAGAAGTTGTTTGACCTGGTGGACAGTTTTGCAGAGAGTACCAAGAGGAAGGCAGCAGTGTGGCCACTGCAGATAATCCTCCTCATACTCTGTCCAGAGATTTTACACACAATCTCCAAAGACACAGTGGAAGAAAGCAAGGCTAACAAGGTGTGACAGAAGAACACACAGAGATAAAACAGAGTTTGATTCCAGTCACATTTTAATTACACACACACTTTTCTGTCATTTTGTATCTGCAGAAACTTTTTCTGGACAGTTTACGGAAAGCTTTAGCAGGGCAAGGTGGAAGCAAACAGCTGATGGAGAGTGCTGCCATTGCCTGTGTCAAACTTTGTAAAGCCTCTACTTACATCAACTGGGAAGATCATTCCACCATTTTCCTCCTGGTCCAGTCCATTGTCATGGATCTCAAGGTCTGACCACTTTCTGAAAAGCATTCATCCTGTTTGTTCAATCTTAGGTTGTGTTAATACTGTTTATTATTACATAGCGAATAGTAATGAATCTTTACACATCAAAGATGAACGCACACATCGTGCCTACATACTGGACATAAGTTATCACTCAAATATGTTTCTAAATGGGTGTACATATTTTGGAAAAAATAGTTTGAGCATCGAAACCAAACTGATTTTCTGAGATTTATTGAAAGAAAGTTCAAAACTTTGCAAAAGGATCAATATACAGAATTTGTACCAGCATTGACCAAAAGGCAAAATTATAGCAGCTTCTTTATAGCCATTGTCTGGATACAGTCTTTGTCTATTCAGTGGTTGGGAGGGAAATTCTCACCATCATGTAGGCACCAGCTAGATAATGAAGTGTGTCATGCCCTTGAGCAAAGTTTACAGTCAGTTGTTTTCCTGTCTTCATTCACTCCTTCTTTGTACAATAAAGTTATAATTACATATCAATAGTACATAGTGGTTTGATGAGGTAAAGTACATATTTTCCATCACATTTCAGTCTATTTGGTTATTTTTAATCAGACATTCTCAGCGAAAAATATCAGTAATAATACAAAGGAAAACCCTCCAAAAATATCAGATTCGCGCGTAGAGTTTAAGCGATTATGTTTTGCCAAGTCATGAGACTAGTCGCATCTATTTGCTCTCATACAGCTTTGAGTCGATGTCTAGAAGAATTAGTTAATCTTTCCTGTTTCTAATAAATGTAATTTATCCACTCTGTATTTTTGTTGTGAGACTTTAACACTTCTAGCATCCAAATAACATAAATATGTAAAATGACTTCACCTATCAAAATCTTAAATGGACAAAACCTTGATCTTAGAAAAAATGTGCAGAGCACCAGATTACTTCAAGTTTTAGTTCTTGCGGTTGCCCTTCAAAGTATTTAACAAAGTTGATCCTCTTCCTAATATTTAACTTGTTTTAAACGTGTCACTTGTCTGAGCATCCATGTAAAAGTTCAAACTGCTTGCTGCTCAGGTTACTGGCGTATGCACAGTCTTATCTGTCTGATTTTAGAGTGTGATGAATCTTCAGATTTCTTTGCTGCTCAGTGGACAGCAGGCACAGCGCCTCGTCTCCTCGCCTCATGTCGAGCGTACTGAGTTCTCACTGTAACTCCCTCCAAGCTGAATAACGGACACATGGCATTCTTGATTTCTTCTGGCATTTAGTGGACACAGGTGCCACCAATGATGCGTTGAGAACTGTACAAAACAACATAAAATAATCAATTTTCATAGAGAATAAACAATAAAACATGTTATTCAACATGAAAAAGACATTCACAATTTGACCTTTTACAGTTCTTAATTTAACCTTTACAAAATGTCAACACATTCTGTATTGCACATGACTAACATAAACTCGACAGATCTGTCACAAATAAACATCTTGTTTTCATACCAACACATAGAATACAAATTGCATACCCCGACTGCTGCTGATGGCAGCCACAAAAAAAGGCTTATGTAGGCATAGATGTACTACCTGCAGTTTTTATACCAGTTCATCAGAAGCAGGAATAACAGCAGTTTGTTTGAGTCTCCACTCACATGCATACAGCGGTGGATCTGAGTCACATTTAACCATCTGCAACATTCTGTTCACTGGTGTTTTATTTTATGTTCCCCTGACATGATGACACTCGGTTAGTTTACATGTCAAATCTTAACCCTGCAAGTTGACAGGACAGCATGATAACAGAAATGCATGTTTGAAAGATCCAAATAAAAGATCAGTGCCTTCATATTGCAAGCATTTTACACTTGTATTAACCACCAAGTTTATTGACGGATCACTGATTGGTGGCACTGAAACGGATGAACTCGGTATTTGTTAGTAAGCGTGTTTCACACTGATGAACTATATGACTATGATTACGAGTGTAAGCTGGTCTTCATTGGCTGTCTGTGTGTGTGTTAGTAGGCAGGTTAATGCATTGTGTGTGTGTCTTATTTTCATCTCTGTTGCGATGCTGAGGACAGTTCCCCTTCTCAGCCTTTGCTCCAAGTCAGTTGGCTTTTACTGTTTTTCAGGACAATCCTTAAACAATCATTATGCAGATCGGACTTTAAAGAACATCCAAAGGCTTTGAAAGATATTACTTCATTCATTATTATTACATATGTTATACATATTATACGTTTTGTATATAACAGTATTTGTAACTGCTGTAACTGGTCCCTTTATTATATTTATCTATAAGGACGTTGTGATGAAGTTTGTCTTTGTAGAAATGTGCTTGTGAATGACATCAAGTGACTGTGTTTCATCAGGCTCTGCTGTTCAACCCAGCCAAACCCTTCTGGAGGGTAACGGGCAGTCAGAATGCTGATGTGGAGCTCATGATGGATTGCTTTGTGTCCTGTTTCCGCATTAACCCTCACAACAACCAGCACTTTAAGGTAGACAGGAAAAAAGTGATATTCATTTTCTTGTATGCCATGTTAACCTTTGTTTGAAGGTGCATGACATGAGAAGTTTCCTGTAAATCTCGGGGTGCTTCCTTTGTCTTATAGGTCTGCCTGGCCTCGTCATCCCCTTCCACCTTTCACTTTGTCCTGGTCAACTCGTTACATAGAATAATCAACAATGTAAGTTTGCATAGGCTCATACATCAGTGGTCCTGCAACAGTTTGAAGTGTTCTGTGACTTACTTGTCATCTCTTGTCCTGTGTTTTATTTCAGTCCCACCTGGACTGGTGGCCTAAGATTGATGCAGTATACTGCCACTCTGGAGAGCTTCGCTTCATGTTCTCAGACACCCTCAACCGTGTAACCCAAGGCACTGGCACACATGCCCCCCTACGCATGACTCCGGTGAGAAGGCATAAGGATATTGTAAACTGTTTTACTTATTTAAACAAACTTGTCTGAAGGTCAGAGAAAGCATGCCTCAACTAAACATGGCAAAAGACAAACTGTACTATTACAATAAAGAGTCAACTCTGCAATATAATTATACATGTATATAATTACACTTGGCTACTAGTTACTGCTATATTGTCTTTTCTCTCTCTCTGCCTCTCTCTCTGCTGCCTGCTACAGAGTCTAACATTTATTGGAAAGAAAACCACCAGCCTTAAGTTCAAAGAGAAAGCCACAGATTTGGACACTCGAAGTTACAAGTGCCTCCTCCTTGCTCTGGTTAAACTCATCCATGCCGACCCCAAACTCATGTTGCATGTGAGTCCCTCTACATTTATGTTGGACTGTCTTATCAGCTAGAAACAACTGATATTTTTCTTTGTTTAAACTGGTACAAAAATATCTTTCGACTTCAATATTTTGCAAGTATGCTCATATTTTTGTTTGTGTCGTTGTGTATCAGAATCCAGTGAAACAAGCTCCAGAGATGCAGAGCAGCACAGCAGAGCTCATCACTGGCCTTGTGCAGCTGGTGCCGCTAACCAACAGTACCCAGCTCTCACAAGAAGCCATGGAGGTCAGAGTCCAATGCTCAATGCTCGGTGCACTTCCTACAGATATTTAAAATGAAAAGCAGGAATAAAAGGGAAAAAACTCCTTTCAGTTTTACACATGTGAATGTTCACATGACTAATAACATCCAGCTATTAGCCAGTCAGTAGGCTGAGCAGGACTTTGCTATCCCTAATACCATTCGGCTCTCTCTCTCTAAAGTCTGTTGTCTTGCTGTTAGACAGACACCAACTTCATAGTTGTTGACTGTAGTTGGCCGTGGTGCTCTTGTTCTGCTGCGGGGATTTGCTGAGCTGCAGAACAAGGACTCCAACTACAACTCCATTCAAAGATTGTAGAGGTGGAATCCATCTGTGGGAGCAAGAATTCACTAGAGACAACTGATTATTGCTGTTGTCTCCTATTTCAATTTAAGAAAGTGTTTTATATGTTCTGTGGAAAACACAAACAAATAAAACAGGAAAAAACAATGAAAGAGCTAGTTGAACTTATATGATCACACAGCTCAAGCTATTTATTCAGCTTAAGGCTAAAGAACAATTTCAAAAATACTTTTTTCTGAAAGTTCTGACCCAAAGTGATGATATCTCTTGAGGTTTGTCTCAAATTTTACACAGTCTCACGGTCTCTGGAATTGTGGTAAATTTCTTATGCAAGTTATTATAATAGAGATAGGAACTGATCTTTTTATTTTTGATTGTTAATCTTTACCTCTTCCTGGTTCTTTCTCTTAAGTCTAAAATCTCCTTCCTCTTGCTCTTTTGATTTCCAGGCTTTGTTAGTTCTGCACCAACCAGAGAACATAGAGCTGTGGAATCCTGATGCCCCCATAGAGACATTTTGGGACATTAGGTACAACAGTCTTATCTTTCATGAAGAAGCTAGAGATCTTAAATTTGATCATTCCCATCAAGACTCAGCAATGTCCCAAAGGGTTGTGACTCATTTTCTTGCCTTTTAGTGAATTTGTTTTTATTTCATAACACAAACAATATTACATCCATCCGCTGAATATGTTTTAGAAGATATTTTGACATTGAAGCCAGGAACTTCTTGGACATTATTATGTCTAGTCTATGCTGGGGCATAGAGTATAAAACAAAGTAGAGTCCCAATAAAAAGTTTGAGACCACTTGAAAAATTGCAAAAAAAAATCATATTTTGCATGGTTGAATGATAAAAAGGTTCCAAGTCGAACTTGAACATGCAACAAGAGGAAATGGGAGTGAGACAAAACATTTTTTTGAGCGTGCAAAGCTTAAACTGAAACAGCTGATCAAAGGTTTTGCAAAAATGTGGATTCATTGTCATCTTCTGTCCAGTAGTCACACTGTCATGAGGTTCTGATGGCAAAGGCAAAGAAGCTTTCCCTTTTTGAACGTGGTCGGGTTGTTGAACTGCATAAGCAGGGTCTCTCGCAACACACCATCGCTGCTGAGGTGGGACGCAGCAAAACAGTAATTTAGGATTTCTTAAATGAATCCTGATGGTTATGGAACAAAAAAGTCAAGTGGAAGACCCCCAAAAATTTCACCAGCACTGAGCGAGAGGGTCTGTCAAGACACTGGATGATCCTCAACCCAAATTAAGGCTGTTACTGGTGCTGAAGGCAGCCCCACAATCAGCAGATGGCATCTAAGACTGAAGGGCTTCAAAAACAAAAAACGTCTCCTTAAACGCCACAGAACTGACCTGTTGGACTTTGCAAGAGAGCACCAAACATGGGACATTGGAAGGTGGAAGAAAGTTTTATTCTCTGATGTGAAAATTTTTTTACTTCGATGGTCCTGATTGTTTCCAATGTTACTGGCATGACAAGCAGATCCCACCTGAGCTGCTTTCTACCCACCACAGTGGAGGGGGCAGCACAAGAGGTACAGGGTCGTCAAACGGCCGCTGGCTATGTCCAGATGTTGCAGAGAACATCCCTCATGACTGAGGGCCCAGGTCTGTGTGGTAACAACTACAGTACACAATGCCCACAGGACAAGGGACTTCTTCCAGGACAATACCATCACTCTTTTGGACCATCCTGCATGTTCCCCCAATCTACATTGCAACTGAGAACCTTTGGGGATAGCTGGCAAGGGAAGTTTACAAAAATGGACAACAGTTCCAGACAGTAGATTCCCTTCGTGCACCCGTCTTCACCACTTGGAGAAATGTTCCCACCTACCTCATGTAAATGTTTGCATCAAGGATTCCTGCAACAAAATTTGCAGTGATCAACAATAACGGTGGAGCTATTCATTACCGAGTTCATGTTTGGAATTTTGATTTCTGATTTGGGGGGTCTACAGGGTTTTTTAGAGGTGTGGTCCTAAACCTTTCATCAGCTTGTAAAACGGCCTGTTTCAGTTGAAGTCTTGTTTGCAATAAATTGCATGCTCCAAAAAATGCTTTGTCTCACTCCCATTTCTTCTTGTTGGATTTTGAAGCTCTACTTGGAATCTTGTTCAGATCCAACCATGCAACAAATGATTTTTTTGCTATTTTTCAAGTGGTCTAAAACTTTTGATTGGGACTCTATAGCCCCTTTTAATCTTTTTAGAACTGGTGAATTAAGTCAGGACAGCTTAAATGAAAATATTACAGGTAATGAGATATGATGATGATCCGTCACAGTATGACCCTAAATGCATTGAGTTGCTTTCATGTGATTGGATGATTAGATATTTGTGCTAATAAGCAGTTCAGCAGGTATAACTAATAAATTGAGTGTACACAAGTAGGTTGGACTCAGTATGTTCGTTGGAACTTTTCCTCAAAAATGACCATTTAGTACTTATTTATATATGAAGTCGACAGTTTCAGATACTGTTAATGGAATTAATGGAAAATAATGGAAAGATGTGCATTTCTGAAAGGTGCTTTTATGTTGTTATAGTGTAAAAAAAGCAGCACATACTCAGTTGATGTTATAAACATTGAAATTTACAGGACCGCTTGTTTATGTTCTTCTTTTCAGTTCACAGGTGCTCTTCCTAATTTGCCGCAAACTCATCGGTCAGCTAATTGTTAATGGGACAGAGGTTCTGAAATGGCTGAGGGAGATTCTCATCTGCAGGAACAAGTTTTTGCTCAAAAACAAGGTGCAGCCCCATTTATTTACGCACATTACTCTGGTGTATGCCCCAGTGATCAGTCTAGTCCTTGCGAGATGTGTTTCATTGGCTTAGAACCAGGAAGGGTGATGATGTGATGTCCCACAAGGTGGGTATAATCAGGATGTTACTTGCTATTTTCAGGAGTGTGCCACCATGGGTGGTGGCATCCCCATCTGTCGGCAGGCACAGACAAAGCTAGAGGTGTGCCTCTACATGTTCTTGTGGAGCCCAGACACCGAAGCTGTTCTGGTGGCCATGTCTTGTTTTCGCCACCTGTGTGAGGAAGCTGATATCCGCAGTGCTGCTGACGAGGTGCCCGTTCAGACAATCCTGCCCAACTATATGACTTTCAGTGAACTGGCATCTGTCAGCAACATGATGGGAACGGGTAAGTATGTTGCCTGTACCTTAGCTAGAAGTAATCCTCCAGTTTGGCTTCATGCCATCTAATGAATCTTTTCACATGAATAAATTGTAAATGATTTTGCTTTGATGCACAAAACAAACAAAAAAATAAACGGAAAACACGTTTTGATGCATGCTCAATCAAGCAAAATACAAAGTGTGTCCTCAGCAGCCAGTGTGTGTCAGACAATTCACTCAAGCCGAGAAAAGCATCCAAATAGGATTCACATAAATATTAAACCAAAAAGTTTCATATTTAGAATCATCATTTGATTTTGAGTTCAGTTCTTATGTAATTTGGCATACCTTTTTAGACCTACCACTTCATCTATCCTCCACTTGTTCAGTTTCTTTACATTTTTGTAAGAACAATCTGCACACATTCTAATTTTTAATCTCTGTGAGAATCACCTTTGTGATGTGAAAATTCAGTTTTTGTAGTTAGCAAACTGTGTTATCTTTGCTATTTTTAAATAAAGAACAAATTTTATGACAGGCTGCAAGTAGTAAAGTGCCTAAAGATAATAGAAAAATGTTTTTGGCTAAGTTGTCTGCTGAGTTATGTGGCTTTTTTTCATCCTTGGTTGTTCTATGCGTCAGTGTTATATGGCTTAACAAACAAAAAGAAAACAAACAACAAAAGAAAAACATTCCAGTGAAAACACTCAGATATAAGTGGACTGAAATCAGCAAAAAAAGCAGTCAGTGTCTAAAGAAAGTCATTGAAAGACCTTACAAAATCCTGGAGAACTATTGCTGAGGACCACTCAAAAGAACCCTCTTATTTCTTGGAAGTAAAATATCAAGAAATGAAATTGATGCAAGACTCTTGCACAGTACTGTATCGCAATATGACATCATTTATCAAAAACTAAGCCAAAATGCAAAAGCAGGGTCTAAACAATAGGCACACACTGTGATTTAGTAGTTTTTTAGATCCTGCTTTACTAGGAATATCTAGATGTCATTGTTTTCTGTTTATATTGTCTGTAGATCCCAAAATAGAAGTCTTTAAATGAAGGCTTTGTTCTTAATTCCATAGGCCGCTCCACCTTGCAGAAGAGGGTGATGGCTTTGTTGAGGAGGATAGAGCATCCTACGCCAGGAAATATTGAAGTAACATTCAATTTACATTCATTTTCAGGGCTACTGATGTGCTTTTTGTTATTTTTGTAATCACCCTTCCCTGGTGACTTCTTGGTTGATTTATACAATAGCTTCAGATCTCAAATTTACAATTTGTTAATGTTGTAGGCTTGGGAGGACACATACGCTAAATGGGACCAGGCCACCAAACAGATTCTCAACTTTCCCAAAAACAAGGCAGATGATGGACAGGTAAGGTATAGGGAAATGTGAAGTTACCGTCTCTATGTATCACATCTTTGCTGGGAGTACCAGACTTAGTTTTACCTGAAAGCACAAAATACTAAGATAAAATATAAGAGCACTGCTAGTGAGGCAGTAGCAGAGGACACCAGTTTTTAGCAGGTATGGATTATTTACCAGCTCTGAATTCTACCTGATTGCAAGTCCACTATTGTGTTATATTCAGTCATCTTTAGAAGCTTATTTATTTTGGAAACTGAATTATAATCCTAAACATTACAATCATTAAAACAGTCTCAAAGAATTCTGATTAGTCAAACTAAGATTTGGTGACCTGTTTGTTGCTGTTGATGTGAATTTTTGTTTTGAGACAATGCAATATGAACAGAGATATTACTGAATGCAGACTTGTAACAAATAGCTTACCTGGTGTTGTGCCACTGGGCCTCAGTGTCTTTGTATCCCCCTGCAGCAGGAGTGGATCAACATGACAGGATTTCTGTGTGCTCTGGGCGGTGTGTGCCTCCAGCAGCGCAGCACCCCAGGCCCACCCACATACAGTCCACCTATGGGTTCCATGACCGAGCGTAAACACTCCATGATCTCTATGGGCCCTTGTGAGGTGTCCAACCTCATGACCTCCTCTTGCTCTTCGGCCTCGAGTGAGACACCTGTGAGCCGCTTCCTGGACCGGCTGCTGGCTCTGCTGGTTTGTGGCCACGACAGGGTGGGCCTCCATGTTCGCACCAATGTTAAGGATCTCCTTGGATTGGAGCTCAGTCCAGCTCTGTATCCCATGCTGTTCAACAAGCTCAAGAACAGCATTGGCAAGTTCTTTGACACTCAGGGTCCGGTGAGTTCGTATTAAAGAGAAATAAATGTTAAAAATTAGCCATTTTCTTAGGAAGTAAAAATGTGTCAAATAGTGGAGAAAAATTAGAAATGTGGTTGTGTAATAGGCCCTTGTTTTAATAGCAGTCGTTTTTTTAATTGAGCTTTAGAAAGCCTCCTGTATAACCTCATCCAATTTTCAAAAATCTTTATGCCATCCAGTGACACGAGGACGTAGCATAATTTGTTATTCAGGACCTTCTTTTTCAATTTTAGGACAGAAGCAGTAAAAGCCTATGAAATCACCTCAGTACACATAAACTGTATTGTTGGAAAATTGTGGATAAAGTTTTAAAAGTAAAAACAACTACAGATACAGCCACTTAAAACTGCCGCCTCATCAGTGACAGCACCACGTTGGAATCCTGACCGATTGCTGGCTAATGTTGAGCCTTGTTATTAAATATGTATATTAATATGTTTGCAGCCAAAAAATTACAGGTTGTGCACGAACAGGTCAGACAGAAAGTGATGCTTGCATTCTGTGATTATTGCTGACTTGTGTTTCTGAACATGACAGCGTAAAATTATTATTGTAGGGTCTTGTATGTTTTGTTATATAAACTACAAAATCGAAACTTAAACTAATTCAGATTGTGCAACAATATGTATGTGTGTGTTTCAGCCAGAAATATGTGGATGATTAATAAAACACTGCTGTAGGAGTGAACCACAAAGCTCTGGCACTGTGCGTAAAACCATTGGTAATTCTCACCATTTACACTTTCCAAATAAATTACGTCATAGCGGTAACGATCACAGTCCTGCCTGCTTACTCAAGGTGTCTGCCACTAATCTTAGTAAATCGCCTTTGTGATTTGCAATATAATACTCTGGTTCAAAAATTTTGCGCTGTGAAAGGGACACTCCAAGTCCAACGACTGATACATGTCCTGCAAAGTATCCAACCTGTAGTATTTATGCAGGTCTGGATCTTTGAGAAAGCTTGTGTGCAAGAATACTATTATTATTTAGTTATAGGTGGAAAATCTGCATGTGCTAACAGGTCGCAAAGAATCGCGTTATTAGCGTTCAACCTGGTCTTAATGAGCGACTATACAAATGTAAGAATTAGAAGAAATTTAAAGAATAAATCAAAGTATTTAGTTTCAACCTTACACGGAAAAGTGAAGAATGTACTCATATTTCAAACAGAGGTCTGAAGAAGTATCAGCCCAGCAAACAATAGGCTGGGATCTTTGAGGAAGCTTGTGTGCAAGAATATTATTTTTTGTATTCAATTTTCCTTTAAATTGTAACTATTTTATTAGATTAGCTTGAATTGGATGAATGAAAAACTGTTAACTGAAAATAGTTTGGGGGATTTGTAGTATGAAATGTCTGAATGCTGAAAATGAAGTTTTATCAATTTCTTTTAGATTTTAATCGGTGAAGAGGTTTACAGCAAAAGCTATCAAAAGAATGTAAAATTCCATTAAATTCAGTTTTATAGCATGAAATCAAAACACTTGCCTTAATGCGCTTTATATTATAACATAAAGGCCCTACAATAATACTGAGAAAATCATCTATGACTAACTATCCAAAGTGTGTGGGTTTTTTATTTTTTCTTTCCCCTAACAAAGCGACATCCCTTGGTGCCACTATGCACTTGAGTGAAAGGGACGTGTTTATAGCGGAAAGTATACGCCCCAAGGACGAAAGGGAGACTCTCAGCGACTGACTTTCAGCTGACAGTTGACTGTCGGCTCATCTCTGGCTGAAAGCAGCAGTTTTGAGTGGCTGTATCTGTAATTTGCAGAAAAATGTTCTTTATCAGTCTTAAATGGATTAATATTACTTTTTAATTATATATATTCATAATATTTAAAAGAATCATCATTACCTTGCTTGAGGAGAGTTTAACATGGTTAACTGTCAATAACGCTGGAGTTTTGGTTAAATGGCTGGTTTTGGCCCAAAAAATCCCCAAATTTTCTTCTGGCAAGGACTCAAAAACAAATCTGGATTAAATTGTCAGATTTTTCTTAAACAATTCTTTGTTTTGGTTCATCACACTGCAGCTTTGATAAAATTCAGTCCTTTATCAAAAGTCACCAAGTGTGTTTGTTGTTTTGTTTCTTTAACACTGTGTACAGTAACAATGTTACTGACATTTACGTTGTGGCTTTCCGTTTTTTCAGGTTCCCATCAACGACACTAACACACAGTTTGTGGAGCAGACCATAGCCATCATGAAGAACCTGTTAGATAACCACTCAGAGGGCAGCTCTGAACACCTGGGACAAGCCAGCATTGAGACCATGATGCTCAACCTAGTAAGGTAATCACAGCAAAATATGAAATTAAAACATTGTGCGGTGATGGAAATTACAAAGCATAAAACACCACAACAAACTAAATCTAAATTGATGTTCTTTTTGGCATTAAAAATGTGAAAATAAATGTCATAACATCTGGACATAGTTGTTCCTTTTAGCAGAATAACTTCTAGTAGAGTTTCTTCATCATTTAGCAGAATGGTCCAGCCTTCTCTCATGGATCATTCCATCTCACAGTGGCATGTAGAACATTTTCTGCTTAACCATCTCCACTTTGCATTAAAAGAGTATGGTCAAAAGTTTGAACATATTTAGTAGAGGTGGGAATCACCAGACACCCCACGATACGATATGATCACAATACTTAACTCGCGATGTGATATATTCTGATTTATCACATTTTTTCTACTGCAGATTCTGCCCATAAAGGTAAACTTTATCAATATTCATTTTATCTAATAACAAAGTCCTCAGGCTTCTTCAGTCTCCAGTAACTGAACAAGTCACTTGCATGAGTGATGAAACGTTTCTCTCACTGAAAACGCCATGTCCAGATGAACACAATCAACTTTTGGAGACTGTATGTTTGATTAAATTATAAATTCTTTAATATTTTGTGTACCTGTCCAGGACCTGCAGATGAGAATTAAATACTAGCAAAATCTAGGATAAGGCACCTTTTTACCTCATAAACTAAATGGGTGAATGTGGTTTACAGGTACAGCCACTCATGTTTGCTGCTAACAGCCATATGTCAACCGGTTGTCAGCTGATCGGAGTACCCCCCTCCTTCTCCTGGGACATATCTACTTTCCACTATAAACACACCCCTTTGACTTGAATTATTACCTGTAAAAGATTTTATGAGAAATCTTGTAGTCACCGAAACTATTCCCATATTGGGGGGTTGCTGCTTGCCTGTAGAAGGAAGGCTTTTATTTCACGATCATTAATAAGTGATGATTGTTTCAATGAAATACAGATAAAGCACGGCAGCTGAACAACAAGCATTAAAATGTAAAAAGCTTAACTCCCTTATTTTAATGTCATAAAATTCAGGAAAATTCAAAGAAGAAGATTGTTTGTATCACAGTGTTCTGTCAGTACTTTCTGTCAGTGATTTCTGCAGGACTACTATGTGCGTCTGTTAAAATCACAGTTGGACATAGAGAGGATATTTGGGCTGGGGTTTGGAATTCATTGGCCTTTGGTGGGAGGGGTCAGAGAGCTGTTTGAATAATCGCCTAATGTGTTACAAGTAGTGATTTATCAGAGATGTACAGAGCAGACGGGTTTAAAACAAAAAACGCAGTTACACCAGCCAATTTACTGCATTTTAAAATTATGCAATCCATACATTATTAGTAAAACTACTATTTTGTGCCCCTCTCCTACAGAATCTTTTTACTGACCCTATTAATCACCCCAATTGTTTAGAACAAAGTGCCACAAATTTCTGGCAGAAAAACGCAGGCACATACACACATTTTGAGTGCTCTATGGCAGCTTGTTTAAATTGCATTAATTGCTGGGTGTTGCACAATCCAGCAAGTGCTTAATTCACATTTCAGTTTTGATTTTGACCATAGACAGCAAGCATCACTGTCTGTCTTCTGTCTTGCGTGTTTGGTATGCACAACCTCTTTTTTATTTGGTGCAAGCAAACATTTATGTTGGTATTTTATAGAAAGGCTTAAAGTAATGGTTCTGTTATAAGTATTTCAAAGGTAAATGAATGCACACTCCTCCCCCTGCTGGATATGCAAGACATTACAACTGGTTTTCCTAAATGCCACTTATGGGTGTTCCTACTCATGGTTGCATGGTCCATGTCACAGGCAAGATATATCATTACTGCTAAGAATCGGCTAAGCATCCATCATCGTCCTGTTAGGGACCAGGTGACCATTTTAAGTGGCTGTATATACTGTGAGGGGCGAGTAAGACTAGAAGGAAAAACTATATAAATCCAGTACATTTAACCCTTTTAGGGTTTTCCATCAGAGTATGTCGACTTTATCAATAGGCGCTGTTTTAAACAGGATCAAATGTTTGCTTATCCAAATGTGTTTAAAAAGTGAATAATGTCAGTGAGAGAGATTTTGTTTTTTCAAAGTGAATGGAATTATGATTTTATTTGTCTCTGAAGCTTTTGGAAACTGTAATGAAAATCACAGAATATGCTCTGAGCTACACAGAACTGTGCTCTATCCCTTAGGTATGTGCGTATTTTGGGTAATGTAGTCCATGCAATCCAGATCAAAACCAAGCTGTGCCAGCTGGTCGAGGTGATGATGGAGAGACGAGATGACCTGTCCTTCTGCCAGGAGATGAAGTTCAGGTCAGTAGAACCAGCTACCAGTTAGGACACTGTTTGCTTGCACATCACTGAGGAAAAACACATCTTCTACTTTTTATACCAGCTGCTTGCACTTACTGACTTAATGCATTTTAACTGAAGAACACATCCTATTCACTTAGATTTTCTTCTTCCACTTATTCGATTCAGAGTTGGATGGGGGGGGGGGTGTTGAAGCTTTTCCCAGCTGTCACAGGGCAAAAGGCAGGGTACACTCTGGACAGGTCCCCAGGTATCACTGAGAGACAGACGACCATTGACGCTTACTTTGACACGTTTGGCCAATTTAGACTCGCAAATTAACATAACCCTTTGAATATCTTCTGACTGTTTGGGGAAGCTAGACTACCCGAGAGAAGATGCAGACTTCACACAGAAAGGTCCCAGGTGGCCAATGGGTTTGAAACAAGCACCGTCCATCACCAAGCTGCGACGCAATAGTGCAGCCCGCTGCCCCTCCGCTTGTTATTTACATAGAAATGTATTGCCCCTTTGGACATAATGGAATTTTTCACTCATGGTGTTTTGTAGGAACAAGATGGTGGAATATCTGACAGACTGGGTAATGGGAACCTCCAACCAAGCTGCTGATGATGACATCAAGTGCCTGACAAGGTGCATCTCTGTTAAATATATGCTATAAAACCATTGTATTGTCAGGAAATGATGAACTCCCTTCTCATTGTTTTCATATTTGTCTGTGTGTCTGTTTGTGTGCATGCATGCATGTGTAATGTGCGATGCTAAGGGACCTGGACCAAGCCAGTATGGAGGCTGTAGTATCACTGTTAGCTGGTCTTCCTTTGCAGCCAGAGGAGGGAGATGGAGTAGAGCTGATGGAGGCCAAATCTCAGCTCTTCTTGAAGTAAGAACACATCAACATTTTACCTTTTCTGTGGCATAAAAGACAGTACTTGATCATTAATTCATCTCAACAGTAGCTCACAATCATCAGAAATTTTATGTTTGAATGCTGATGCTCTCACAGCCACAAGTACTATGTACAGCCTCGCTCTGCAATAAGTGCAATGCATCATGGCCAAAGACAGAGGAAGAGGAAATTGATTAGGGGCAATGTTTAAGGATGTGAGATGGTGTTTTAGAGATGAAGAGAGTGTCAGACAGGATCATGTATGTGAGACTGGACACTCAGGGGAAGGAGAAAAGGACTTGTATCAGTTGGCTAGCCAAAGAGATTGAGCGGGAAAGGACGTACACCCTGTTATGCTGGGCAGACACTGTGCGATTTTTGGCCCATTTTGAGCCGATTTTTGAGTCGTGCGACCGTTTTGGCGATTGGCCCGATTTTGGCCTTCATCGTGCATCGTGTAGTATACGTGGGGTAACGAGAAGCTATTAACACCTCACGACCAGCTCCCGATCATCAATCGCTTGGTCGTGAGGGTGTCACCGCAGTTTCTCACACTGCGCACGCGCAAACACAAATGTCAGGGAAAAAGACGGAGCAGTACGGCAGTGCAGCGTGTGATCTGGACACAAGCGATGGAGGCACAACTTGTAGAACTTTGGAAAGCTCATCCGAGCCTTTTCGATGTGGCCTCACAAAATGATCACGACCACAACAACCGTGAAAATAGTTGGATCTACACTGCTGCTCAATCACAGCTGCCTGATCAATGTTTTTCATTAGCAATTTAGCAAAGTTGATGGTGGTGGTGTGTCTGTGTGAGTGAAAGCCAGAGGGAGAGCAAGCGACATTATTTCTGTTATAACCTTCGTTTTATGGACGCACAGTGTGAGCACTCAGGTCGCATCAGAGCATCAGGCCGTATAGTGTGAGACCCTGCATCGTTCGCAGGTCATCGCACAGTGTCTGCCCAGCATTAAGGTGATTAGAGATTGAGATGGAAACGTACTAACAAATGAAGAGAGTGCGCTGAGAAAGTGAGAGATATAATTTATGAATGGAAAAATGAGACCGATCAGTAGGGCTGGGCCATATCATACCATTTTTTGGTAGAGCATGCAAGTGGGCCGTCGTTATTACTAAACTGATTTTATTTGGAACACGGCGCTCAAATCTGTCAAAAAATGTTTTAGTACGACTTTGCTAAGCTACGAAGCCGCACCGCTTCATGGATTGTCGGAGCGTTACGGCTACCGTAGTCAGGAGCCTCGCGGAGTGATACGTATTGTGCTTCAACAGAATATTACCGTATTGTGTGTGTATAACCTCTTTTTAAGTCTGAGCAAAGCTGCTTAGAGAGACTGGGATCAGAGGACAGGCGCAACGGCAGGCTAATGGAGAACTAGCTAACACTGCTGAGAGGACCAGTCACTGGCTATGGTTAAAAAGGGCTGACATCACTTGGGCAGCTAAGGCAGTCAGCTAACCACGATACACATGCCCACGATTGATCGACCCGTGATGGGCCTGCCTCAACAGGGGTCGTCAAAAGGGTAAAACTTAACATTAGAGGTTTTGCTGGTTGACTGATAAGGCTGTCTTAGGGCCTCCTGGGGATTATGCAGTTAACATCATTGTTACGTCCCCACGATGAAGGTCTAGGGGTGTGTGGGGGGACTGGTAACATATGGGTCCGGAACAGAATGAAAGGAGAACAGACAGAGGTGTCTAGTAAATAAAATAGTTTTTATTATAGATGAGCTTAACATAAAGAGCCGACAACGCCATTTTACCAATAACACTTGGAAAAAGAAAAAGGTCGCAACAACAAAGAACAGAACAACCAAACAAAAAACTCCACAGCATGAGGAGGCACTTCCAGGGGCCCACAAGCCCACACGACTCACATGTAGCAGCTACACTGCTTCCACAACTCCCCACTATAGGATCTCTCCCGACACCTTCGACACACAATGTGGGAACACCAGAGGAAAAACCACCCTCCTACATCCAGTTCATCCCCAGCTTATATGACCTCAGAGAGGTGATTGCTGACTGGGCCCAGGTGGTAAATGAGGCTAATGAGTAGGGCTGGGTATCGTCACTGATTTCTAGAATCGATTCAATTCCGATTCACAAGGTCCCGAATCGATTCGATCCACGATTCGATTTAATTCGATTCGATTCGATTTAAATCTGGGAAATTTTGACAGTCAGAAATAATTCAGATCAGTACATTTACATATTTTTGTATCAATAAAAAGGAAGCTGACACACGCAAGACTTTATCAAAGGTGTGAGCATCACAGCAGAGGCCTTTGTGTCAAAGTAGCTGAAGATAAAACACAGAAAAAGATGAAGGTGGTTTTCCTGGCCTGGGATTTATAAAAATATTCTGCAGTACATCAAAAACGAAAGAAAACCATTAATCAACACATGAACATTACCTCTGAAGTTACAGTGGTTTTAGTAGAGATTTAGCATTTTGCATTTTGCATAATTTTAAAAAGTTTAAATTTGTTCAGTATTGAAGAGCAGAAATGAGGTTTTCTTTTCGGAAGAATGTAAAAGGGAAAAAAAACAGCGGCCGACAGCGCTGTAAACAACGGTAGACTTGTGCGTAACAAGCAAGCGAATAATGAAGAAAACAGATTTTTAGACGGGAAACTGTTCTTGAAGTACAGAGAGAGAGAGAGAGAGAGAGCGAGCTGTGCATCGCCGTGGAAGCAAAACAGCAAAAGTCAGAGTGAATTCATGACGATGTTTATGTGAAGCGTAGTTTGGATCTTCTTTTGCTGCTGGTTCGGTCAATATTGTTTGGAGAGACATCAAACTAACAGCTTTAGAATCAGCGCATAAAGGGCGTGAACACAAAGCGCGGACCCGCCGACAGATCAGAATCAGCGAGCTGTCGGCTTTCAGCCCCGATCGTGAGAAAGGCGACATCTCACTGATTCTGATCCGCGGGTCGCGCTGTGTGTTTAAGTCTACAGGGAGTGCAGAATTATTAGGCAAGTTGTATTTTTGAGGAATAATTTTATTATTGAACAACAACCATGTTCTCAATGAACCCAAAAAACTCATTAATATCAAAGCTGAATGTTTGTGGAAGTAGTTTTTAGTTTGTTTTTAGTTTTAGCTATTTTAGGGGGATATCTGTGTGTGCAGGTGACTATTACTGTGCATAATTATTAGGCAACTTAACAAAAAACAAATACAGTGGGGCAAAAAAGTATTTAGTCAGCCACCGATTGTGCAAGTTCCCCCACTTAAAATGATGACAGAGGTCAGTAATTTGCACCAGAGGTACACTTCAACTGTGAGAGACAGAATGTGAAAAAAAAATCCATGAATCCACATGGTAGGATTTGTAAAGAATTTATTCGTAAATTAGGGTGGAAAATAAGTATTTGGTCACCTCAAACAAGGAAAATCTCTGGCTCTCACAGACCTGTAACGTCTTCTGTAAGAAGCTTTTCTGTCCCCCACTCGTTACCTGTATGAATGGCACCTGTTTGAACTCATCATCTGTATCAAAGACACCTGTCCACAGCCTCAAACAGTCAGACTCTAAACTCCGCCATGGCCAAGACCAAAGAGCTTTCGAAGGACACCAGGAAAAGTATTGTAGACCTGCACCAGACTGGGAAGAATGAATCTACAATAGGCAAGCAGCTTGGTGTGAAAAAATCAACTGGGAGCAATCATCAGAAAATGGAAGACATACAAGACCACTGATAATCTCCCTCGATCTGGGGCTCCACGCAAGATCTCATCCCGTGGGGTCAAAATGATCATGAGAACGGTGAGCAAAGATCCCAGAACCACACGGGGGGACCTGGTGAATGACCTGCAGAGAGCTGGGACCAAAGTAACAAAGGTCACCATCAGTAACACACTACAACGGCAGGAAATCAAATCCCGCAGTGCCAGACGTGTTCCGCTGCTGAAGCCAGTGCATGTCCAGGCCCGTCTGAAGTTTGCCAGAGAGCACATGGATGATACAGCAGAGGATTGGGAGAATGTCATGTGGTCAGATGAAACCAAAGTAGAACTTTTTGGTATAAACTCAACTCGTCGTGTTTGGAGGAAGAAGAATACTGAGTTGCATCCCAAGAACACCATACCTACTGTGAAGCATGGGGGTGGAAACATCATGCTATGGGGCTGTTTTTCTGCCAAGGGGACAGGACGACTGATCCGTGTTAAGGACAGAATGAATGGGGCCATGTATCGTGAGATTCTGAGCCAAAACCTCCTTCCATCAGTGAGAACTTTGAAGATGAAATGAGGCTGGGTCTTCCAACATGACAATGATCCAAAACACACCGCCCGAGCAACAAAGGAGTGGCTCCGTAAGAAGCATTTGAAAGTCCTGGAGTGGCCTAGCCAGTCTCCAGACCTCAACCCCATAGAAAATCTGTGGCGGGAGTTGAAAGTCCGTGTTGCTCGGCGACAGCCCCAAAACATCACTGCTCTCGAGAAGATCTGCATGGAGGAATGGGCCAAAATACCAGCTACTGTGTGTGCAAACCTGGTAAAGACCTATAGTAAACGTTTGACCTCTGTTATTGCCAACAAAGGTTATGTTACAAAGCATTGAGTTGTATTTTTGTTATTGACCAAATACTTATTTTCCACCCTGATTTACGAATAAATTCTTTACAAATCCTACCATGTGGATTCATGGATTTTTTTTTTTCACATTCTGTCTCTCACAGTTGAAGTGTACCTCTGGTGCAAATTACTGACCTCTGTCATCATTTTAGGTGGGGGAACTTGCACAATCCGTGGCTGACTAAATACTTTTTTGCCCCACTGTATATACCCATTTCAATGATTTATTTTTACCAGTGAAACCAATATAACATCTCCACATTCACAAATATACATTTCTGACATTCAAAAACAAAACAAAAACAAATCAGCGACCAATATAGCCACCTTTCTTTGCAAGGACACTCAAAAGCCTGCCATCCATGGATTCTGTCAGTGTTTTGATCTGTTCACCATCAACATTGCGTGCAGCAGCAATGTCCAGTAGGACTGGGAGTTGAGCTTGACTCCATCCTCAATCCGAAAAGGCCCCACAAGCTCATCTTTGATGATACCAGCCCAAACCAGTACTCCACCTCCACCTTGCTGGCGTCTGAGTCGGACTGGAGCTCTCTGCCCTTTACCAATCCAGCCACGGGCCCATCCATCTGGCCCATCAAGACTCACTCTCATTTCATCAGTCCATAAAACCTTAGAAAAACCAGTCTCGAGATATTTCTTGGCCCAGTCTTGACGTTTCAGCTTGTGTGTCTTGTTCAGTGGTGGTCGTCTTTCAGCCTTTCTTACCTTGGCCATGTCTCTGAGTATTGCACACCTTGTGCTTTTGGGCACTCCAGTGATGTTGCAGCTCTGAAATATGGCCAAACTGGTGGCAAGTGGCATCTTGGCAGCTGCACGCTTGACTTTTCTCAGTTCATGGGCAGTTATTTTGCACCTTGGTTTTTCCACACGCTTCTTGCGACCCTGTTGACTATTTTGATTGTTCGATGATCACGCTTCAGAAGCTTTGCAATGTTGAGACTGCTGCATCCCTCTGCAAGATATCTCACTATTTTTGACTTTTCTGAGCCTGTCAAGTCCTTCTTTTGACCCATTTTGCCGAAGGAAAGGACGTTGCCTAATAATTATGCACACCTGATATAGGGTGTTGATGTCATTAGACCACACCCCTTCTCATTACAGAGATGCACATCACCTAATATGCTTCATTGGTAGTAGGCTTTCGAGCCTATACAGCTTGGAGTAAGACAACATGCATGAAGAGGATGATGTGGACAAAATACTCATTTGCCTAATAATTCTGCACTCCCTGTATCGTGATAAATATTTTTGGCCATGTTGCCCTGCCCTACCGATCAGGATAGATGAAGTACAGTCATAGAATTAGGAAGTGCAGTGGATTCACTGTGTCTTTATGGATTCGCTAGCTTAGTTAAGCTTGTAGCTTCCCTCCTGCACCTTTGGCACTCAGTGTGTAAGATATTTAGCTACTCCTCAGCCTTTAGTAATGATGATGCCTGTAAGAAATTTAGGCTGTATACTGCTTTGGAAGCTAGGCTCAATGCACAAGTACTCTCTGAAACGATGGGTTTCAGAGTGCAGCACTGAGTATGCCGTTTCCTATGTGATAGAGGCCTTTAGCGCTCGAAGCAGCTGTGAAAACAGGCTGACTAGTTTTAAACTGAAGCCCTCATTACACCGCCAACCCATTTATGTCTCAGAGGTCACTAAATTAAAAGTCAGAAACCAGAAACCTGGTTACAGGATGTTGTTTATGTTAGTTTAAATGAGTCAGCACCCCTGAGTAATCCTATCTGTCTCTGAGGTCTATGGGCAATTCCTTGAACTTGATGACTTGGTTTGTTCTCTGACATATACTGTCAAATATGGGATCTTATATAGTCAGGTGTGTGCCTTTCCATATTATGTCCAGTCAATGAAATTTACCACCATTGGACCCAAATCAAGTCGTAGAAACATGTGACAAATGATTACTTTGTCAATTTGGGTTTTTGTTTGTTTTAGTTTTAGGGATCTTTATAGGGCTAATTATCAACCTCTGTTATGAGGAAAAGTCACATCTATCAAGATGTGTGTAGTTCCTAAATTTCTTTATGTGTTTTAAAAAAATCTTTCTTTGCCAACTGCATATCTTCATAAAACTTCATGAAAGACAGCTGAGGGTACATGAAAATATCTTATAGTTAGTTAGAACAATGAGTGATATGTCACTTCCAAACATATATTATTGCTGGGCATCAAATATTGGAACATTGTTGTTAGCTCCAGTTGGATGGTGTTGGAAGGAGCTTTACTTGAACACATCTCTCCTTCAGCTTTTCTAGGCTCTAGACTACCTTTCATACAGCCAGTCTCAACCTATCCAATTTATTATTCAATCCAGATGTTTTTGATAAAGTAAAAATTTAGAATAAATTTATATCACCGCTTATGGCCACAGCATGGTGGTGGAATTGGTGTAACACGCTGAGGCGTGAAGGGCTAAGCATGGGGCCTGGCAGCATGAGGTCATTAAGTTTGGCAGTTTGCTGGTAGAGGAAGGAGCAGTTGAAGACTAGGGGGGCTTTGTTGTTGTGATGGACAAGACTGTGTGGAATGTAAGTTGAACCATTCACCTCCTCTGGAGTAGGGCTGGGCCATATCATACCGTTCATGGTAATACCGGTATAATGTTGGGCAACGATAAGAAAATGAAATATCGCCATAGAATATGGGTAAAACGCGCATGCGCAGTGCCTTTTTTTCATACGCATATGGTGGAAAGCATGGCGGCGATGGAGAATGATAAGGGTGAAAGCAGATCGTTGAATGAAACGGATGAACCAGAACTGGTTTGTAAAAATGCTGCAACTTCAGTGGTGTGGGACTGGTTTAGCTTTCGTCCGTCAGATACACAACAAAGCACTATTTTTGGTGGAGCATGCTAGCGGGCCGTTATTACCGTGTTTTTTGGGAAATACGGTGCACTTAAAATCAATCCAGTGATTTTTCTGAAAATCGACAGTGCCCCTTATAATCCCGTGTGCCTTATGTATGAATTCTGGTTGTGTTTACTGACCTCGAAACGATTTTATGTCGTACACGGCGCTCGAAAATCTGTCAAATGTTTTAGTACGACTTTGCTAAGCTACGAAGCCGCACCTCTTGATGGATTGTCGGAGCATTACGGCTATCGTAGGCAGGAGCCTTGCGGAGTGATACGTACTGTGCTTCAACATAATATTACAGTACTGTGTGTGTATAACCTCTTTTTGAGTTTTGTGGATATTATACATGGTTATGCTGAGGCCCAGAATCCTAAATGTCGGAGCAGGATCATCTGTCCAAGACATTAGAGAATGAGGGGAACACCCCCCCCCCCCCCCCCCCCCCCCCCCCCCAAAAAAAAAAAAAAAAAAAAAAAAAAAGACAAAGGACTGCTTTCTGGCTGTCCTCGCACTCTGCTTCTCTATTCTGCCAGACAGGCGGCGATGAAGCCACCCTCGTGGATTCCCAGCAGCAGTCTGACTAAGGTGTGGTCTGCTCAAACATGAACATTAAGAGGCTTATTTACTCACATAATAGTAAGATGCAAGGAGCCGTTCTTAAGGAAGGGAAGAAAAGAGAAAAGGCTGAGGTATCCAAAATTACCTGAATCTTGAAAATCAGTGGCAACAGGTCTAATGAAGCCATTGATCCAGATTTGTTTTGTATCAAATTGTGGTTTATATGCATGGAGGAGGTCAGAAGAAAGGTACAATAGTATCTACAGCTACATACAGTGGTTTCGAGCTGCATTTCAGCCAGTGGTATTTGGAGATCTTGATGCAAGATCTTTCAAGTGTCCTTCAAGAAGTGTGGACAACTGCTAAAAGAAATGACAAGAAAGCTTACCTAATAGAGTTCAGGCTGTTTTGAAGAATAAAGGTGACTTTACCAAATGAGTGTAGAACTGTACAAATTCAGTAACTGCCTTTAATCAGTGCACCTATTTCCCATTTTCCTCGCAAGAAATGGCGAGTGGCCCAAGAATCTTCCACATTACTATCTGTATGAGAATACAGGGATGTCTCCTTGATGTTGGGAATGGGGCTGAACACTGAGACAAACCTCTGTTCAGCCCACTGCTGCAGATTGCAGTGTCACTGATGCCTGATTTCAGACAGAATTATACAGTTTACAACGGACCACGTTTACTTTTCCGTTTTGGTTTTTCATTTGTTTTGTTTTTGCCAAATACTGTCACATTCAGTACACTTCCAGTAATGATTTTACAACTGGGTTTCTGAAATTTGTCACTGAAAATGTGAACCCCCGTGAAGGTATACAAATAAAAGATGCACAGTATAGTGAGACTATAGAAAACCCATCTTTTCTCATTTAGCTGTTGTTTTTGGTGGTGTGCAGGTACTTTACTCTGTTCATGAACCTGCTGAATGACTGCAGTGAGGTGGAGGATGAAGGCCAGGCAGTTGGGGGACGTAAGAGAGGAATGTCCCGACGTCTGGCATCCCTTCGACATTGCACCATCCTAGCAATGTCCAATCTACTCAATGCTAATGTGGACAGTGGTCTTATGCACTCAATTGGTAAGTAAGGAAATATATAAGGCAAAATGAATCTGTTGTGAGGAAGTCCAGTAGTTTATTTTAGTAAATTTACATTTTGGTTTCCTCTTTTTCAGGTCTCGGTTATCACAAAGATCTTCAGACTCGAGCCACATTTATGGAAGTGCTGACCAAGATCCTTCAACAGGGAACAGAGTTTGACACACTGGCTGAGACTGTGTTGGCTGACCGCTTTGAGAGGCTGGTAGAGCTGGTCACCATGATGGGAGACCAAGGAGAGCTGCCCATTGCCATGGCATTAGCTAATGTGGTTCCAGGGTCTCAATGGGTGTGTGGCTTCTTTTTGTTTTTAACCACGGATTTAAAATTGAATGTTGACATATGTTACCTACGACAATGTCGTAGGTAACATAATGCTACTACACATTTGCACAGATCTTTCAGAGGCCTTTTTTCCCTTTTTTAATGAATGGGTGTGTTCATAATGTTGCTTTAATACAGTGAAAGCCTATGTAATAGTTACTCTATGTGTTTTCAGGATGAACTAGCACGAGTCCTGGTGACACTGTTTGATTCCCGACACCTACTCTACCAACTCCTGTGGAATATGTTTTCTAAAGAGGTGGAGCTAGCTGACTCCATGCAAACCCTCTTCAGAGGAAATAGCCTGGCCAGCAAGATAATGACCTTTTGTTTCAAGGTAGAAACCCTGCCTGACTCTTCTTGTGAATTCTTTAGAAATGCTTCTTAACTGCCTCTTAGGACATGTTGTTTGCATGATTTAAGCTGTCACTCTTTCTTTTTTCAGGTATACGGGGCAGCCTATCTACAGAAGTTACTGGAGCCTTTATTGAGAGGAGTCATCACAACCCCTGAACACATTAGCTTTGAGGTGGACCCCACCAGGTTAGTACCTCCATCTCTGCAGACAGCTTAGACTGAAAAACTGAAGCCCTTCTTTTTCTTAATGCCTTTTGAGAAATGGCCTAGGTAGCAGATGTTGGAGAAATTTAAGTGGTAACAAAATTATAGCATGAACAAGGAGGAGCTTCCTCTGCAAGTCACTGGCAAATTTCTTCTCATACGTTACGAATTTTGTGCTGCCATACACTGGCTTTTTTCCCGTTTGCCATAGTTTAGTCACTGGAACTGCTTCAAATAAAAAAACACAAACTATGTGTTGGATGCATGTATCAGCTAAGTGCTGCCCACTATTTCTATATGGTCACAAGAACTGAAAGACTAATAGAACTGAGTTTTTTTTGTTTGTTTTTTTGTCATCAGATTGGAACAAGGTGAGAACCTCGAAGAGAACCAGAGGAACCTGCTGCAAATCACTGAGCGCTTTTTTCAGGCCATCATTAGTTCATCAGGCGAATTTCCCCCACAGCTCCGCAGTGTCTGCCACTGTCTCTACCAGGTAGACCCCTGATTTTTTTCATTCCAACATGAGTCCACAGTTGCTCACTCAATTTGTCTGCTCTTGCCTGTGTGCACATAGTGTCACTTTAACATTTCAAGCTCCTACCTCTTCACTCTAAGGCCGCCTGATGCCGCTTGATTCACTGCTTCTACATAACATGAATCAGTGCACAACTATACAGAACTTTAAACTGCTGGACTCATAAGTTAGGACCTTTCAAAGATCCTTTAAAGCTTGAGATTTGGTGGAACACGTTGCAGATGATTCTAGTGCAGAGCCTGTTTTTCTTTTGTTTTTTTGTTTTTTAAGGTTTTGCCATCTTGACATCTAACAGGATCACTAGTCATTATTTTCAATTAAAAGCAAGGTTATCTGAAAACTTTATACAGTTTTTGTTGGTCACAGTCTTTTCCTTTTTCATCTTGACCTGAGATATTTTTTGATTCTCTTGATTTAAACTGAACTAAAGCTGGTAATTTCTTTTCTATTAATCAGTTAACTTGCTAGTGCTAGACGTAATTGGCAGTGTGCACTACTGCCAAGTACAAGCTAGCAGAACCAGCGAGTTCTCTATGTACAAACACACAGTGCCTGTGACCATGTTAGCTGGATGTAATTTGTCCAATAAAAAATATTCTGCATTTGACTGAACTATGAATTCCTACCTCAGTAGGAAAGTGGCTGCAAATGCAGTTTGTGTGTGCAAGCATAGCAAGTATTAATCACACACATGAATCCATGTGATATTCCACATTAAAACACTATGGTCTGCAGGATTGTTGATACAGTCAAGCCCATACTTTTTCATAACCCTGGCAAGTTTTGACTTAGTTACTTTTATTCAATCAGCAAGTTTTTTAGTTTTTTTTTAAGTTTTTTTTTTTTTTTACCAGAAATGACACAAACGTCTCCCAAAAGATAATAAGATGATGTACAAGACGCATCATTTTGGAGGGGAAAAAAAATCTCATCTTTTATTTACATTTGAGCAAAAAGTGTCACGTCCAAAATTATTCATACCCCACGCAATAATCAATAGAAAGACCTCGATTACAGCAATCAAACTCTTCCTATAATTGCAGACCAGCTTTTTGCCTGTCTCCACAGGTATTTTTGTCCATTCATCTTTAGCAATGAGCTCCAACTCTTTCAGGTTGTAGAGTCTTCTTGCCATCACCCTGATCTTTAGCTCCCTCCACAGATTTTCAATTGGTTTCAAGTGAGGAGTCTGGCTGGGCCACTGCAAAACGTTAATGTTTTTGTCTGCTAACCATTTCTTCACCGCTTTTGCTGTGTGTTTTGGGTCATTGTTGTGCTGAAATGTCCACTGGTGCCCAAGGCCAAGTTTCTCTGCAGACTGCCTGATGTTATTGTTGAGAATCTTCTTGTATTGCTCTTTTCTCATGGTGCCATTTACTGTGATTAGGTTCCCTGGTCTGTTGGCTGAAACATAGCCCCAAAGCATTAGGTTCCCAACACCATGTTTGACAGAGGGGATGGTGTTCTTAGCAAAACGTTTCTCCTTTTTTGCTTTTGTTTTGTTTTGTTTTTTATGCCAAATGAAGGAAACATCATTGTGTCCAAACAATTCAATTTTTGTTTCATCTGATTGTAACACGGAAGACCAGAACTCTGCTTCTTTGTCCAGATGAGCATTTCCAAAGGCCAAGCAGGCTTTTGTGTGCCTTCTCTGGAGATGTGTTGCGTCTTCCTTGGTCTGCATTACTGGAACATAGCACTGTCCAGTTTCCGTTGGATTGTCTGCCTTGAGACATTGCCACTAGTAGAGCACAGATTCACCAGTATGGTCTTGGTGGTGATCCTTGTAATTCTATTTCACACCTCTCACCATCCTGCTGGCCAGCACAGGTGTTACTTCCAACCACATCCTCTGAGATGTTCCACACTGCGGAACATCTTGTATTTTTTTTAATAACATTGGAACTTGAAAACCTTTAGATATAACCTTGTAGCCCTTTCCTGACTTGTGAGCAGCCACAATGCACAGCTGCAGGTCCTCACTGAGCTCCTTTGTCTTAGTCATGCCTGTCCACAAGGAGCTGCTGTTTTTCACCTGTTAAATTGATTAAAACACCTGTTCTCAGTGAATCAGGGTAATGAGAATGCTGTAGAACAGGGCTGCCCAATCCCAGTCCTCGAGAGCTACTATCCTGCAGCTTTTAGATGCATCCCTACTCCAACACAGCTGAATCAAATGAATGGCTTGTTATCAGGCCTTTGCCAAACATGATGGCATGCTGAAGAGGTAACCAAACCATTTGATTCAGCTGTGTTGGAGTAGGGATGCATCTAAAAGCTGCAGGACGGTAGCTCTCGAGGACCGGGATTGGGCACCCCTGCTGTAGAACATCTTGGACTGTTTGGAATGGTATAGAACTTTAGATTTTCCAAGAGACTGTGACAGTTTGTGATGGGTATGAATAATTTTGGACATTACACTTTTTGCTCAAATGTAAATAAGAGCTCAGAAATATTTTTCTCCACAATGATGCCTCTTTTACATCATCTTATTGTCTTTGGGAGACACCTGTGTAATTAATGGTTGAATAAGAGTAACGTCAAGTCAAAATTTGCCATGAATAATTATGGGCTTGACTGTATTTACACAATGCATTCATCTTTGTGTGACAAAATTGTTACCATGAACATCCACTCAGAAATTAGAGAGCTAAAAACATCTTTGAATATAAACACTAAAACTTGCTACTCCTGGTGCCATCAATTGCATGCACTAAATGAAGAGAGATTATAGCCACTGAGCATTCATGATACAGGCTCCTCAGAGCTATGTTGTAGTTCAAATTACTGAACACCTATGAAATTATTTAAAATTCCCCTGAGCAGGAGTAATATTGTAGTGAGGGCAGTTGGGCTTGTTAACCAGAAAGCATACAGATAAAATAAAACATAAAAGTAGAGAACACATGATGGTAAAAACTAGTAAAAGCAGTGTGTGGCCTAGGAAAAACAAGTTAAGTTGGTATAAGCCAGACTTAAACGGAGTGAAATTTCTCCCTAACTACTTTTTCAGTAACTCCAGATTTGAGTGCATTTAAAAAAAAAAAAAACAAACCCAAAAACTGTGATCACACCTTTTTCATTGTCATGATCTAAGTCAACATTTGATTCTTTTGTTTGATCGAATCACTGTAAAAGAAAATCTTTTGCACACTCCTACACTTCCTCTGTCTTTATTATCAGCGCTTTCAATGAAACAAAGATTCTTTTGGGAGATTTTTTTGCCATCATTTATTTCTTCCGGCATCTGACCAGAATGCCTCGTGGGCGCCTCCTGGGTGAGGTTTTCTGGGCATGTCTCCCCAGGAGAAGGCCCTGAGGCAGACCAAGTTTAAATCCAGGACACGGAGGCGAGATTACATCTCGCTGTCTTGGAACGCCTTGCTGTCCCATGAAAGAGCTGGAGGAGGCGGTGAAGATCTGGAGATATGTTATAATTAGGTTGAGAGAGAGGGGTCAAAATTTCATTCAGAAAATCAAAGTCTTGAAGGCAGATAAACTTGCTGGCTTTGCAGTTCATGGTAGTACCTTAACTTTACAGCCTCTTGTCCCCAGGAAAGTATTTACAAATCATCTCAGCAGTAAACCTGCTTTACCCGTACATGAGCTAGACTGTTTAAGCAGAGCAGTGATTTTGAATAAGCTACTTTCATACAGTAAACTGAACTGGGTATCAGGGATGAGTAGCATAATGGAATTTAGATTCATGAATATTATTTTTAGTACCATCAAAACTAATTTTATCTTATTAAACTGACTCAGGAGTGTCATATTAACTTGGCAGAATATAACAGAGTTAAAACTGTTTTTGTTTTGTTTTTTAAATTGATGATACAAATATTGTGATAGGTGCAGTGTTTGTGACAATAAAGCTACATCAAAAGTGGAACATGCATCCGACCGTTGTTGCCAAGAATTCTACCACTGTAAAAATACACCCACTTAAAATGGCTACCTCATCCCTGACAGGACCATGATGGGATTCTGACTGATTGCTGGCTAGTGGGTGAGTGTAATCATCCCCCACCTGTGACGTGGCTGATGCAACCATGAGTAGCAAATACCCCTAAACGGCAGTTAAGAAAACCAGTGGTAATCTCTAGTGTATCCACCAGGTGGAGCAGTGTTGAGGCGCATTTATTTACAGGCTTGGGATCTATGAAGAAGCTTGTGTGCAAGAATATTATTTGTCTGGATTAAATTTTCTTTTAAATTGTATCTCTTTATTAGATTACATTGAAATTAATGAATGAATGAAAAACTGTTTACTAGAAATAGTTTTGGTAACTTTAAGTATAAATGACCTCTGGCTAAAAGCGGCAGTTTTGACTGGTTGTATCTGTATGTCCTTATAGTGCGGCATCTAAAGGAATATTATATTATATTATAATATTGTAATATTATAAGCCATACATCAAAAGATAATGCTACATTTTTAAAGGGCTGAAATTTGGCTTTAAAATAATTGTTAATCCAATTTTTAACTTTCTTTCATTGTAACTCAATATGAACTTCAACTGCTATAAAAAGGGGTCAAGCAAAGGCACTTGAACAAGTTAATCACATTCTTCAGTAATGAGTCATACTTTAACTGCTTCTTAACCGTGTGGTATCTTGCATTCCACATTATATTCAAGACAATGAGAATAAGAAGGAAAAAACCCTAAAAAAGTGATATGAAACAAGGTTTCATTTTCATTTCAATATTCTTTTTCTAGAGGTGAAACTCTTGCAAATATGTATGGTGTAAGGCCAACTGCAAAAATACTCCTCTTCCGACTTTCAGTCACAAAACTGACACTGAGCCTCTTTAGTGAATCCAGCATATTTTAATGTGAAAAGAAGGCTTTTGGTTGTCACAGATGTTAGTCTGGCCCTAATTGTTCCTTCTTCTTTAAAATACCAACCTTTGTAATGAAGGGTTATTTTTCGCAGCCTGTTCTTGTTTATTTGAAATCAGTAAAACAGCAAAGTAAGATGTTTGTTTTGTAGTCTATCTTTTGCATATCATAGTTTCACAATGCAGACATCCATTTCTCAGCGCACGGCTTTTCTCCTAGAATGCTGTTTTCATCAAGGTCAAGGAAAGGAGGCTAGAAATGGGAAATAGGAGGTACTTTTGGAACGCACCCTAGATCTCTTTGCTGGCCTGGGAACAGCTCAGTATTAGGGCTGGGCCATATCATACCATTCACGGTAATACTGGTATAATGTTAGGCAATGATAAGAAAATGAAATATCGCGATAAAATATGAGTAAAACGCGCATGCACAGTACCTTTGTTTTCATACGCACATGGTAGAAAAAGCATGGCGGTGGCGGAGAATGAGAAGGGCGTGTCAGGGTGAAAGCGGATCGTTGAATGAAACAGATGAACCGGAATTGGTTTGTCAAAATGCTGCGACTTCAGTGGTGTGGGACTGGTTTAGCTTTCGTCCGTCAGATACACACCAAAGCAGATTTTTTTTAGTAGAGCAAGCAAGCGCACCATCATTATTACCGTTATTACCGAGCTGATTTTATTTGGTACACAGCGCTCAAAAATCTGACAAAAAATGTTTTAGTGCAACTTTGCTTAAGTACGAAAGCCGCACCGCTCGAAAGCCGAGCATTACGGCTACCGTAGTCAGGAGTCATGCGGAGTGATACGTACTGTGCTTCAACATAATATTACCGTACTGTGTGTGTATAAGCTCTTTTTGAGTTTTGTGGATATTATACATGGTTATGCTGAGGATATGTCGGCCAATTTCCACTGGAAATGCCTTTTGGTTAAACTGTCAGCGAGGAATTTGCATTTGCACTGTTACATTTTTATATAACTTTAATGCACATAAAAAACAGCTGCTTGTTTAAGTGAAAATACGTTGATGGGTTCTTTTTTCCACTAATAAAGTTGTGGAGTGGTAAAGTATTTTGTCTCGGGTCAATTAGATCGTCAGTTGTACCGTTATCGCAAATTTTCAAATATATATCGTAATAAATATTTTTGGCCATATTGCCCTGCTCTACTCTGTATTCCCTCGGGTAAGCTGAAGGCAGTTGCTGGTGAATGGAAAGTCTGGCCCTCCTTTCTTAGGCCGCTGCCCACATGACCCAGCCTCGGATAAGCAGAAATACAGGGAGTCTATTAGAGACTAGTGACAGTAGCAATGATTAGTCAACTAGTTGTGTACATCCTTAGACATAATTGTACCCATGGGTTTTCACTTTTTGCTTTTAATCAGTTTTTATTTTATGCTAGGTCAGTTTTTAATGCTCAGCCTTAAAAACCTAATGGGGTATTGTTGACACCCAAGGTTGTGAATGGGATAACTTGAGAACAAAACATGGAGGACTTTCAAATTTATACCATAAATATATCTACAAGGAGGCTGAGGGGTACCAATTGCTGCCACCAGTCTTTTTTCCTTTTGTGGTTTAACCCAGCTGACCCAAAAGGAAAGGCTTGGACACTGCTAGCATAATGGACAGGTTTTTGACGAGGCTCCCACACAAACACAAAGCAGAAGAGGAAGCAACGCCAAATATGTTTCCAAACCAAAGACTACAAAATATGATGAAGCATATCTTGCTTTTAGCTTCACCTGCACAATGGTGGTGCCAAGGTAGGTATCCCCGGAAGAATCTGAAGTTCACTCTGATGCCTGATGTAAATGGAGGAACAGTAACTGTGTGTGTAAGCGTGTAAAAACTGCAGATAGTAAGATTAACAGCAATAGTATTTTGTCTATATCGGCCATTGTAGAAATTCATCTCATGTAAACAATAACATGGCGCACAGCGTGACGTCATGAAAGGCGCTCACCTTTGATGTTGCGTGACTATTCCTTGTCCACACGTAAACGCAAAAACGGAGTTTTCGAAAATCTCCACCCTGGCAGGAGTTTTTCAGGCCCAAACGCATAGAAAAAACTGTTTTCTAAAAATACCTTTGTAGGTGGGGGCGTAACGTAAAAGGATAGTAGTTTATTTTATTGCTACCTGTAATTTATTGCAGTTTACTTTTATTTATTTAATTGTTTACAAAAGGTTTGAGGTGTGAAATTAATTGCGTTGGAGTTTGAAAACAATATGTGGGTGTTTGTGGTTGGAGGGGGTGGTCTTGTAAAACAAAGGGGACCCAGCAAAAAAAGTTTGGGAACTGCTGTTTTAAAGCTCATGGGAACAATTAAGTTAGAGCAGTTGTGACGCAAGCTTTACTTTTGTTGGTCACTATACCAACACAAGTAAGTTTTTTTTGGTTCTCCCATTTCCAGTTAACTTCGCTGTAGCTGTAGATACTTCTCCTATTTTGGCCCACTTGACAACCAGTCTGCAGACTGATGTGTCATCTACTTTCGGTGATGTGCATTTAGTATCTAAGAGGACTGCGTGGGAGTGTGTCTGGTGTGGGTGGAGAGTAGGACATTAAAAGTCTAAATTGCACCCTTTTTCTGGGTTTTTCCAGAAAAAACGCTCACAGAACAATCAGAGGTTTGGAGGTGGAGGACATGTTAGTAAGTTGGTTAAGGTGATACAGAATGTCCCCAGGGGCAGAGATTGGTGATTAAAACAGACTTCGGTGGACATATAGGGAAACAAAACACAGATGTTTGGTGGGTATGGTGTTATGGAGAGGAATGGAGAATGGCAGATGGTGGTGGATTTTACAAAAAGGATGGCTGTAGTCAACAGATATTTCAGTAAGAGGGAGGATAGGTCAAGATATAGGAGTTGAGGTCGGTGCACACACATGGTGGGAAAGATGGGAGTGGAATGGTAGAGACCTGCTATGATGTATGGTTTGGAGACAGTGGCACTAAACAAAAATAGGAGTTCGAAGTGAAGATGGCAGAGTTGTAGATGTTATGGTTTCAGTGGGAGTGACCAGAGTAGACAAGATTAGAAAGGACTATCAGAGGGACAGCTCAGGATGAGTGAACGTTAGAGAGGCATGGTTGAGATGTTTTAAAAACCTGCAGAGGGCTAGTGGGTATCTTGGACAAAGGATGCCAGGTGTGCAGGAGAAGAGGAAAACCTCAGAGGAGGTTCAAGGATAGTAGTGTAGGATGACATGCAGAGGGTTAGTGTGACAGAAAAGGATGCTACAGACAGGGTGAGGTGTAGGCACATGATCAACCCTTCAAAAGGGCAACCAAAAGAAGATGAAGCTGTAGATACGGACCAATCAGCAGTTGACTTGTTGATAGGCAAGTGCATGAGTGGAGCCCACCAGTTGGAGACTTGCAGACAGAGAATCAAATATCGCCCAAAGTAGAGAGCACACACTCAATATAAAACAGAAAAAAACACTAAATTACAGGACAATAACACAACATTTCAGGAGATGTAGTGGCAATTGTGCTCTTTCGCTGGGACGATCAACACACAAGCATCTGGAATAAGTCTGACTTTCCCACCACCAGCGCTCCTCTATGAATGTAGCCATTTTTGATTGCTTGAAAATAGTGATGAAAATACAAGCTCACTGTCTATTGGAATATATAAATTTACCATTCATCCCTTTATTCATTGATTCATTTTCTTCAGCTTTTCCACTTTGGGGTAGCATGGGGGCTGCAGTTTGTCACAGGTTAAGAGCATTCATTGGACAGGTCGCAATCTATATCCAGATTAATCCTTAGAGACAACCAGGTCACATTCACACCTATATCCAGTTTTGAATTGCCATTAAACCTAATCTCATGCATGTCTTTGGATTGTGTGAGAAAACCGGAATAACCGAAGGTGCTACAGACAATTAGAGATGGAGGACAATATCTCTCAAGGCCAAATCAAGCAGTGGATTAGGTGTGATCACATCATGGGAGAATGACAACTGACTGCTTTTTATCACAAAGACATGTACCAAATAATATTATCTAATTGCAATTTTCAGTTATATTTGAGTTCAGATGTTCTGTCTTTTCTACCTGGATGTCCCATGAAGCCACGGAGAAATCCAGAATATGCCAACATACCCTCACTATAGTATTTTCCACTCGTAATCAAAAAGTGAAAAAAACAACAACTTTGTCTCAGCTTTCAAGATTTAAAATGATTCGGAGACACACACAAAAAGTCTTTGATTTTTATTGTATCTGCTTATATATTTCATTTCCTGTTCTCCACCTTGGATATCGTGTCACAAGTGTGTAGATACACACATTTGTGTACACCCGTCTGCTAAAGTAAAAGACTGGTAGTGCATGCATTAACACGCTTTATGTGCCCTGAGCAGTGAAACGGCATTTTTTTATTTTTCTTTGTGCTTTCCTAGATAAAAATGTATGTTTAAATGGTTAGGGCTATGCTACCTGTGTGTGTGTGTGTGTGCGCGTGTGTGTTGGTGTGTGTGTCTGTTTAGCTGGTGCTGTGACCATATTGTGCTCATCTCTGTTCTGTAGGCTACTTGCCACTCTCTACTGAATAAAGCAACAGTAAAAGAAAAAAAGGAAAGCAAAAAAGCAGTAAGTTTGGAGAATCTATTTTACCTCAGATACTTTTACCCCTAAAGCAAAAAAGCTTTTTTTTGCATTTTATTTCTTTTTGTTGTTTGTTTGTTTTTGTTTTGTTTCTTTTTTTCAGTTTTAATTTGGTTTTTCACTGGAAATGTTTTGTTTTTCCATATTCAGCTTTGTGTACAACCCTCTCTTGAAATCATTGTACTAATACTGGCATCACTTGATGTATTTTTGATTAACAGTTTCCAGGAAATAGAAGCATTCTGTCTTCTCTTTTCTTTCTGGGCTTTCTGTTTGCACTCTAGGTGACCTTTTCTCAGAACATTTCATCTGCACCATCATTGTAATCTTTTAACTTACATCACTTATTTTAGTAAACTGTCACAGATGCACAGCAGCACATCTCGCCTGCTCTGGTGGGGACATAGCCTTTTAAGACTTTTAGATGAAATATTCTGATATATTGGCCTCTTGCTGTAATGAGTTGCATTTCACAGCTGATGTGAAATGCCACCATTATGACAGTATGTCCCCACAGTTTTTTCTTTGTTCGTTTGTTTTTAACTAGAAACTCATCCAGAACCTTGATTCTTTTATTCAAATGTTGGTGCTGATGTGCAGTTTTGTTGCCACTTGTTTATCAACAATTCCTCCATCTCCTCTTCCTTCTGAAATAGTTTACTGATGTTGTTGCATCAGTAGAGCATAATTCTGGGGTTCTGACATGAACTGCGGATTATGATCCACCTCAACCCTGCTTTAAAGCAGTTCTGACATTTTGGTGCAATAATATAAAAGGTATATCATTTTTGGTTTTTGGTCTAAATGTTCTAAACTGTGAAAAAGCATGGTCCCAAAATGCCTGATGACTTTGTTGATAATCAGACTTTTGGTCTACCACTACATTCAGGTCTATATTTAATCTTTAAGCAAATACAGTGACATTCACATACTTATAGACTCTTGTATTAATTACTTTTAAAGTTTTTTTTTTTTTTAAAGGATTTTTGACGATTTTGCTTCATTTCAGCCAGACATGGGGAACTTGGGGAGACTTAGGGAAACATTTCTCTAAGGCGAGTGTCAGTAGTTTCCCCAAACTTTGAAGTGGAACATTTTTGCTTTTGCAGGCACTGGCTTTACCTACAGGAAGTTGTGCATCATTTACTCTTTGCATCTAGGAGAGCAGCCACTAACTTTCTGTGACCTTTTAAAATTCAAAATATCAAAGTAAAATACATGAATTACAGCAGGCAAACATAAAACTTTTTACATTTTAGAGCTTCTTGGTTTTATCTATACCGTTCTGTCATAAATAATTCACCCTTACTTACACGGACAACAGTGTGGAGATACAGCTTTGTTAATGTTTTAGTTATGAAGCCCCTTGAGTTGCTATAAAAAATGCTTTTTATCAACTGTCATCTTTGTATTGTGATTGTTACTTTATTATGAACTACCAAGAAACCTAACTTGCCAATAATAGCATAGTCCTTTTCAGGACATTTTGCGTATTTCCTGCTCTATATTTCATTTAACACTGTTTGTCCACAAATTATAAACACTGATTGTAATTTGTAGTCACAAATTTGACCATTTGTAGAGTTTTTGGTCAATTCTAGTACTTGCGGTACACACAGACTTTCTTTAAGGGTTGTTTAAACTGAAAATGTTCTGAAATGTCCATTGACTTTTGATCCTCAAAGTTTTGATCTGATACCACAGTCAGTTCAGTGTAGTTGGTTGTTGTGATTATTTAGAAAATGAAAAAATATAAAAAGACCATTATCACCAAGAACATCACTGATAACACCATTATGTTAAGAACATAGACACAAAAGTAGTTCACAAACATCCTAGAAACATTGGTTTATGATGAAGCATGTCCAGGTCTACTATAAATCTTGCTTTGTGAAATGATTGATAGAAGGCTAGGGAGAAAGAGGAGATGAAGCCAAAATTAAACTCTTTGGTATCAGCTCAACCTGCTGTATTTCAACATGTAGGTTTACTTCTTAGGCATCTTCTTCATTGCACCTTTCTGCAGCTCCAATAGTCGGCTAACCTTCCTCCCTACTACCTTGATCTTGGCCTCTAGTCTCCTTCTCTCAATGGAGGGTACTGCTTCTTGTGGCTGTTCATCTCACTGATCACTGCCACTGTAGTGTAGATCAGCTGGTTGCTCTCGGTAATGGTTGCAGAATGTATTGTCCGCGGGAAGTGTATCCTTCAAGCTCGGGTCCTCTACCAGGTAGGTAGGTAGGTAGATATAAGGGACATAGAGAGATCTCCAGCATGTCCTTGGTCTCTGCCCGGGCCTCAAACCATTAGGACATGCCCAGTCAGAACACCTTACCCAGGAACTGAATCTGGTGACTACTCTTACTGAGGCAGCTGGCTAGTGGCTAGCTCTAAGCTCTGGACAGCTTTAGTTTTGTCTGTGTACCTTTGTTGTTACAACCTTTTTTTGGTGGTTCCTTCAATGTTTACTTTGGTTAACTATACCTTAACTCATAGTGAAAAGCTTACATGCAATTGTCATGTTAGTGTGTGGCTGTGAGTGTGCATCTGACTATTTTTCTGTGCCAGTGTGAATGTGTTGCACATGCATTAAACACGCAACATACATGTCATACACGTCTGACCAACTGGTCACCAATCAGGTCCAAGAACATAAAAAATTGACGATATCTTTCCCACCGATTCCCAACTCCTGATGTACATAGATGTTATTGGAAACTGTTCCAGCAACCTGGTTGTGCCTCTAAGTAAATGCTGTTCCAACTTGTATTCCATCTGCAGGGTACTTTTGCGTAGCTTACAACTTTCAGCTGTGGTAGACTGTTGCCTTTAGAGGTCTAGTGCTTAGGCTTTGTTCTTGTGCTGGTGGGATAAGAGCTTCTGGTATCCTTTAGGCTGGACTCTTGTAGTCAGTGGTAGGATTTCTTAATGTCAACAGCCTCGCTATCTCTCGATGGTACATCTTGTGCAGCGGCTTGGTCTTTAATAATAGTTCCTGTGCTGTTTCTCTTCACCACCTGTCTTAATCTACCTGAGGCATTCCTGGACCAGTGCATCTAAGTGTGAAATGTGTTAATGTGTGGTCTGTGTTTCCTCCCGGATTGTGGCTCTGACACTCACTAATCCTTGCCCTCTGTTGCTCATAGCAGGTTAGCGAGTTTTCATGTGTTGTCATCAGTGTCATCTATCTACCAATGAACAGGTCACCCAACGCGCATTTATCATATGCATTTTCTGCATGTAATAAAACAACTGCTGATGGGTGGTTGGAATGAGATGCAAAATAAATAACATAATAAAGTTATAGGTTACCGTCATTCTTTTAGTAACTTAGTTTGATCCACAAGATGGAATAGCTGTCTCTGTCCATAATTGTAAAGCCTTACTGATGATTTTGACGTTTGTGTTGATGATATGGGGTTATAGCCTGATGTTGTAGCTGTGTATATATATTTGTAGGAAGTTTGTATTTTTTCATTTCTTCTTCTAGTAATTGAATTAAAAGAGGCACCACCATCTTATACTTTAATCACAATTCATGGCTTAACATCTGTCATCTGTCTTCTGTCAGTTTGTGTAATCATTTCCTGTTTTCATCTTTCACCAACAGAGAGGAGACAGCTGGGTTGATTGTCATGTTTTTCCTCTCTTGCATGTTTCTTCTGCTGTAACTGGAGTAAAAACCTTTTTCACTCCTGGTACAACCAGAATAAACTCGGATCATGTCCAAGTCTTTTGTCATATTTCTTCCTAGCTAGGCTCTCCTCCTGAGCGCAGCATTTTTTGGCCTGATCATGACTCAACTCAAATATCTCTGTTACACATATTGATACATGTATATTTTGTTATTATTATCATTCCCTCATTTGCTCTTGAATGTACCAAAATCAACTTTTAATATTGTCTCCTTCCCTTTTTTTCAAACTGGTCCCTCTTCTTATACTTTTCCCTTCTGTTCTGTATTTTCCGTTTGTGTTCGCCAACATTTTTTTTCCCTCCACTCTCTCCATACTCCCTCACACAGGTTGTGAGTCAGCGGTTCCCACAGAACAGCATTGGTGCGGTGGGCAGTGCTATGTTTCTGCGCTTCATCAACCCTGCTATTGTGTCCCCCTATGAGACTGGTATTTTAGACAAGAAGCCTCTGCCCAGGATAGAACGGGGGCTCAAACTCATGTCCAAGGTAAGCTTATTGGATATGAGGGCTGCCATGAAAGTAACCAGAAAAAAATGGTTACATCCCTAAGTCTAGGGATGGGAATTAATAAGAATTTAGCGATTCAGATTCCATTATCAATATCACTTCTTAATTCGATTCCTCCATCCATCCATCCATCTTCATCCGCTTTATCCGGGGCCGGGTCACGGGGGCAGCAGCCTAAGCAAAGAGGCTGCTGCCTAATTCGATTCCTTTCAATTTCAATTCTCATTATTTTCCCACTGGGTTGTTTGAGAGTCAACACCATCCCTAAGCAGCATATTAAAGATATTCGATTCTACAAGAACCGGTTCACAATTCCCATCCCTAGCGACAGCTGAACCCAGCATCTCTGTATGCCAGAGAATTATACCCATTGGCTGGTTCAATTTTGTTTGACACTTTGCATCCTGTGCATATCAACTTTCAGTTTCTTCCTTCTGAATGAAGTCTTCTAGTTCAATGGAGCAGAAGAACAAACCTTTAAAACAGTTTGGCTCCAATAGCCAAACTTTTTACTTATTCTGTGATTTATTTATTTTTTTTCTGGGTTTTTTGTTTGTTTGTTTTTTGAAAATCCACATGAGGATAAGTGACGTACAAGAAGAGATCTAAAGAAATGTATTTTTACCCCCTTTATTTGTATCCACAGGTACAAATAAAGTGTCCTTAACCTAATTTTGTTTGGCAAAAATGCCATCAATGAGTAGGCATCATAGACACATGACTAATAAAGTTTAAAATGTCACTGACTATCTTAAACCTTGTGATCGCGTCTGGTTTAAAAAGAAGCTCCTACAGTCTGGGTATAGAGTGACATTAATAATTTTAGCAGGAGGTAAGTTTTTATTGTGAGACTGAGCACAAAGATAGTGAAACACTGTACTGCATTAAAGAGAAATCTTTTGGCATAGTGTACCTGATATAAGTGTCTGTTCAGCTCCCAGTAACCTGTATTTGATATCAGGATTAAACCTGAGGGTAACCATTCTCTTTGAACTCGAGCAAGATCACACAACTCACATAACATGAGCTTATTGTGAATCTCTTGTATTTTTTATTTCAGATTTTGCAGAGTATTGCAAACCACGTCTTATTTACAAAAGAAGAACACATGAGGCCTTTTAATGACTTTGTGAAGAGCAACTTTGATTCAGCCCGAAGGTAAATGCAGGGAACTACTGTTACTGTAAATACTGTTTGTATCCCTATCCCTAGAGATATCCCTGCCCCCTATATAATGGATTGCTGTGAAATTCTAACTTAACTATATCCAGTTAAAAAGTATATTTACTGATATGTTTGTTTGTATTTTTTGTCAGTGTGTGCTCAAATATTGGACATTATAGGACTGCTTGTTTTGTTTTGTTTCTTAAATATATTTTAATTAGCCAATATAATATATAATCTGTCCCAAATACCTTCTGGTTAGTTTTCATAGTGCGAGAGGGCTCTGAGACCTGAAAATAGGCGGGCAGTGGTGGGGTCTTGCCCATGGTAGTGAATAGGTAGGAATGGAGAAAAATCATTCTGTGGACAGGCATGTTTTATTTACACAACAAGTTGGCATATCTGTAACTGATTTGATGAGATGGTAATCTGTGTGCCACATGAACATGCAGCCAATCGGTGAGAGACAGATTTCTGGCTGGGTTATAGACATGCATCATTTATTTTTATGTAATGCGTTTTTTTCTGGATTTTTGGCTTATAGTCTGTCTCCCTCCGATAAGTGAAACTGCCATAAAATTTTCAGATGGTTGATTTCTTTGTAAGTGAGCAAGCTTACAAATTCAGCAGGGGATCAAATAATTATTTACTCCAGTGTATGTGAACTCACATGCTGAAACCCTCCTCATATAATACTTTTGTTAGACCCAGAACCTCTGGTATGCTTTTTATATAAAGATACACCAGATGTTATTTCTTTCTGGCAATTAGCAACTTTTTCAGTCTTTAGATTTTTTTCTTTTCCTTGTCGTAATTTTTTGACACCTGCTGCCTGACATGAATCACAGACTCATCGTGGCAATTAATGATCCCCTCTCTTCTCACTAGTACCACCATGCTGACTGTTCATGCTGACTGTTCATCAGTTGTTTGACCAGTCACTAACAAAAAAATAACAAACGAATCAAACATTTTATATCAACAGAGTTTGTGTAGTCAGGGAAACCTGAGCTATGTGGTCATGTGACAGTTCAGACAAACCAAAAACTTTGCAAACTAAATCAGTGAAGTGCTTGCTGTCGTGTTTCTTCTGACCTTAAGTTGAGCTGGCAATCTTCTCTCTCTGCCCCAGGTTTTTCTTGGACATAGCATCTGACTCTCCACCCAGTGATTCTGTCAACCACAGTCTGTCATTTATCAGTGACGGTAATGTGCTGGCTCTCCACCGGCTGCTGTGGAATAATCAGGAAAGAATTGGCCAGTACTTATCCAGTAACAGGTCAGAATTTTGTATTTCATTAAATTAGATTTTTTATTTTTATTTTTAATCATTACATTTTTATTTTTGATCATTAAATCATGAGTCACAATTTTATTTTAGGGACCACAAGGCTGTAGGTAGGCGACCTTTTGACAAGATGGCCACCTTGCTGGCTTACCTAGGACCGCCGGAACACAAACCTGTGGCTGACACTCACTGGTCTAGTCTCAATCTGACCAGCTCCAAGTTTGAGGAGTTTATGACCAGGTAAGATTGATAACAGCTTGTCAACATAATGGTTCTGACTCAATAAGCACTTTTTTCCCATTTATGGGTTGTAAGTCTGTCCATCTTTAGTTTTAGATGCATTAACACTTTATAGGAAGCTTTCATTGTATTCAATTTCAACTTTTATCTCAGTGCATCATGGGAAGCCCTAGCAGCCTAGGCCTTTTGCAACGCAAGTAAAGGAGGATTCAGGGCGACCTGATTAAGCCCTGTCTATTTGCTGTCAAAAAAGAAAGTTTTGAACCAAATCTAAAACGTAGAGGGGGTGTCTGTCTCCCAAATCCAAACTGAGAGCTAGATCCACAGAAGAGGGTCCTGAAAGGTGAAGGCTCTTCCCCCCCCCTTTCTGCTTTTAATACCCTTATAACTTCAAGTAAGCTGGCAGTCTAAGAGCAAAGGATATTCTTCATAAATGTAAAAAGAGACAAAAAATATTAATTAGAGGTTATCCAGGCCTTTAAGACAATCAGTCTGTGCTGTCTGGCTTCATGGGCAGGTAGGTAGAAGGTATGCTATGCTTTCTATTGATGTTGCCTAAGGGAAGCATGTAAATGTAAACAGAACTGGTCCTAGCACTGAACCCTGTGGACCTTAATAATTAACCTTAGTGTGTGAAGAGGGGTAGGGCTGTGCGATATGACCAAAATCTCATCGTCCCGATATAAGACCTCTATCGTCCCGATAACGATATAAATCACAAAAATTTAACATTTTCTGTAAATTCTGTGAATCTCGGGCAGCTCGACTTGCGGGAAGTGTTTCCAGCTGGGTGTCGTGTACCTGGAGTCAAGTATTTTAACCGATGCATGAAATTATGCATGTTTAGACACATGTTGTAACGGCCGCCGTTTTTGTTGTATTTATTACACGGCGTGCTGCAGGGAAAAGCCTGTTCTAACGTTTGAGTCTAAGGTCTATTTTTTAGCACCTGACGGCTCTTCTTTGCTTCTCATCCGTAAATACTCTGCATACTCTTTCGTGTGATTCAGTTTATTTTGAAAAGTCTCAACAGGATCTTGAGCTTTATTGTGAAAGGTTTATGTGGAAAATAAACAAGCTGACACGCGATGGTTTTACCGTCGTTGTTGCTAACGACAACGCATAAAAACAGGCGCTTGTCCGTCCGTAGTGTGGCTATATTAAATATAAGAGAAAGAGAAATGAATATAGCCACTACAGTGACCATCAAAACGATGAAAAAATATTGCCGTAAACAGTTTATTTTGCGACACCACGAAACAAACGATAGCATAAAATGAAACGATAGATTTTTTATATCGTCATCCGATATATATCGTTATATCGAACAGCCCTAAAGAGGGGTCCCTATTTAAATGAACAAGGTGAAGTCTATTAAATAGTTATGATTCAAATCACTGCAACACAGTATCTTTCATTCCTATAGCATGCTCTAATCACTGTAATTAAATACTACAGTCAACAGTGCAATGATCCACTAAGGCCGAGCAGAACATACACAGTCCCAATCAAATGTTTCAAACCACTTGAAAAATGCCAGAAAGTCATATTTTGCATGGTTGGAACCAAGAAGAGCTCCAACATCCAACAAGAAGAAATGAGAGTGAGAAAACGTTTTTTTGAACATGCAAGTTATTGAAAACAATGCTTAAACTGAAACGGGCTTTTTTACAGCCGATCAAAAAGGAACATTTCTCCAAGCGACGAACACGAAGGGTGTCTACTGTCTGGAACTGTTGTCCATTTTTGTAAACTTCCCTTGCCATCCATCCCCAAAGGTTCTCAATTGGATTTAGATCAGGGGAACACGCAGGATGGTCCAAAAGAGTGATGGTATTCTCCTGCAAGAAGTTCCTTGTCCTGCAGGCATTGTGTACTGTAGCGTTGTCATGTTGAAAATCCCAGTTGTTACCACACAGACGAGGGCCCTCAGTCATGAGGGATGCTCTCTGCAACATCTGGACATAGCCAGTGGCCATTCGCCCCCCCTGCACCTCCTGAAGCTCCATTGTTCCACTGAAGGAAAAAGCACCCCAGGCCATTATGGCGCCTCCTCCACTGTGGTGCACAGAAAACATCTCAGGTGGGATCTGCTTGTCATGCCAGTAATGTTGGAAACCACCAGGACCATCAAGGTTAAATTTTTTCACATCAGAGGATAAAACTTTCTTTCACCTTTCAGTGTTTAGTGCTCTCTTTCAGTCTCTGGCATTTAATGAGACAAGACCATTTAAGATCTTTAATGTTTTTGAAGCCATTCGGTCTAAGATGCCGTCTGATGATTATGAGGCTGCAGTCGGCACCAGTAATGGCCTTAATTTGGGTCGAGGATTGTCCAGTGTCTTGACAAACAGCCAATTGGATCCTCCAGCTCAGTGCTGGTAAGGGTTTCTTGGGTCTTCCACTTGATCTTTTTGTTCCTATAACCATCAGGATCATTTAAGAAATTCCAAATGACTGTCTGACTGCGTCCCGCCTCAGCAGCAATGGCACGCTGCGAGAGACCCTGCTTATGCAGTTCAAAAACCCGACCACGGTCCAAAAGGGAACGTTTTTTTGCCTTTGCCATCGTGACTACCTGACAGAAGATGACAATGAATTCACATTTTTGCATAGAGTTTGCCTCTTAAAGGCATGTGGTCCTAAATTTTTAATCAGTTATAAAACAGCCTGTTTCAATTTAAGCATTGTTTTCGATAAATTGCATGCTCCAAAAAATGTTTTGTCTCACTCCCATTTCTTCTTGTTGCATATTGAAGCTCTACTTGGAACCTTGTTAAGATCCAACCATGCAAAATATTATTTTATTTCAAGTGGTCTTAAACTTTTAATCAGGACTGTATATACTGAGGAGAGTGGGACAGCAGGTGGAGCAGAAGTAACAATATTATTAATGGTGTCAAATAACGCCATAGGATTACCTGTTCTATTTGTAACCAAGTGTGAGAAACAGTCAGCCCGTGCATCTCTAACTGAACTGTTGAAAGAAAAGATGAAAAGATCCTTTTGCTGAAGGGGATGAATACAAACCGAATTTTCCTTCACTAGTGCTCACCTTTTCCACAAGAACACTTTAAGAGGCGTATGGTGTTTATCTAATTTATCCAAGGTGACAACTTGGAAACAGGAGCTAATCATCTATGTGAATGTTAATATTTCCATCTGTAAGCAATCCTAAACAGCTTAATAGTGGAGAATAATAAATCACTAAACTTCTTTAAAAACAAGCCATTTGGGTTAGGTTGACGTCCACCTGCACAATAAAACAGATTCTTATTCCCGACTCCTGCATGCACCAAGGAGGGCAATGCTGCGGATGCCAAATAAGGATTCAGGCACAAAATATCAAAACAGGAGGATGAGGTATCTTGACCCATCAGATAGCATGGATAAAGGTGTTCATAAACTAAGGCAGACAGCATGCTGGAATCCAGGATAAAACCCGAGTTAAGGTAGCTGCTCTGTACTGTGTTAGCAAATGGCATTAAAGAAGATAACAGTGGAGGAATTATACCCTTAAGTTTAGTTACAGCGCTATCGGCTGTATTTAAAAGTATTCCCAACTGCTGTGTGATCCATTATTGTAAATTTTATTGTTGTTAGGAAATGATCGAAGGGTTTTCAATGAATACTTTTAAATGTTCGGTTTCCATGCCATATCTCAGAACTAGATGGAGAGTGTGGTTAACGTTGTTGTGGGTTCTTTTACATTTTGAGAGAAGCTAATTGAGTCTAATAATAGATTAAATGCTGTGTTGAGGCTGTCAAAATCATCCACAACAATTATTTTATTTGAACTGAGCACTAAGTCAGATAACAAGTCTGATAAACCTCTGAGTAAGGGCCAAGGGGACAATAGAGAAACAACAAATAAAACTGGTTTGTTATTTTACCAGTTGGGTTGTAACTTTATTTGCTTAATTTACTATCTTCAGCGCTTCTTTTTGTTCTACAGGCATCAAGTACATGAGAAGGAGGAATTCAAAGCCTTAAAGACCCTCAACATTTTCTACCAGGCAGGGACCTCAAAGATTGGAAATCCAGTGTTCTACTATGTCGCCCGCAGGTAGGACTTGGCTTTACTTATTTCTCAATTTAGTAAACTGACAAAATAATAGATAAGAGTGCATTTGTTGTTAGAGACTTTGGTTCATTTTAAATTGCTGTCAAGCAAACCTTGCATTTAAAATTTCCTTTGCCAAAAATGAAATGTGGAGGTTTCAAATTAGTCAGGACAGAGCTATTCTGTAAAGATATATTGTATCTGTCAGAATGTGTGCTGGCAAGTTGGATGAATTATTTCTAGATTAGCCACTAACCACACATCCTGTGTATGGTGTTAGTGTGTGATGTTTCCTGGATACCAGTATGCACCTATCAACAGTAGTTGAGACAGTATCTGCTTCAAACAGATTGGTTTTTGGTTTTTAAAAATAGGACCCTGTTGTGTCAGTTCTGTCTACGATTGGTGCCTGAGCATGCAATGTAAAAACCATTTTGTATCTGCTTATTTGAGTGTCCCAAAGCATTCACAGTATTGACATCCCAATCTTTATTATTATTGAGTGTGCCAGTACAATAGTACTGAGGCATTGTCTAAGGAGCTTGGGAAAAAAGGTTCTGGACTTCTCTAAGTAATTCTTGAAGACGTTTCACCTCTCATCCTAGAAGCTTATTCAGTTCTAAGTGCAATTGTTGGAGAGTCTCAGTATTGAGGCATTTCCGAAAGTTGATTCAGTTCATCTGGACGTAGCACTTTCAGTGGGAGAAATGTTTCGTCATTCATCCAAGTGACTTCTTCAGTCTCAGCTGACTGCAGGTTTCCCCACCCTTATGAACATACATTTGCATGATGAATGAAACTAGCACCACTGGCGAACAATGGGCTGACAGGTCAGTTTCTTGATCATTAATATGCAAATTGTCATGACCATTGATCAGCAACCACCTATCAAAGGCCATTGGTCAACTGCTATTGATCACTGAGGAATGACCATTGATCAATGGTTATGAGTACCATTCAGAGAGAGTGGGAAGTGGCTGCAGTTCTTCTAAGATTTTGAGATTTTCATCAGTAATGGCGGACATTTAAAAGTTGATGTGCAGCATAAACCTTACCAAGCCTTCCTAATTTTTTGGAATCTCCTTATCTGGATGATTGAGCATGCATCAAGAAATACTGTATATTATTTGTCTGATTTATTATTCTGATTATTATTATTTAGTGTGCCAATGCAATAGCATCCAAGAATTATTATTATTATTATTTTATGGTTGGATATTATTATTATTTGTCAGATTTATTATTCTAGTTATTATGAGTGTTTATTTTTGTCTTTCTAAGTGTCTAACTTTGCAATAACATACAATAATATACAGTATGGTTAACAACACATTAATTTTACAATATCCAACAACTTTATTAGATGGTAAATGGCCTGTATTTATATAGCGCTTTACTAGTCCCTAAGGACCCCAAAGCGCTTTACATATCCAGTCATCCACCCATTCACACACACATTCACACACTGGTGATGGCAAGCTACATTGTAGCCACAGCCACCCTGGGGCGCACTGACAGAGGCGAGATGCAGCTGTTTTCACTTTACAGGAACAAGAGTAATATGGGTACCACAAACAGATGTCTCAATTTAAAAATCTCTGCCACATTATTATATACGCTTGTTTTCACACTACAGCAAGAACCTATGTGTAATGATATTACAGTCATTTTACATACAGTCGAAGGACATATGCACATATCAAAAACACATCAATTTTAAAATGTCTGCCACTTTTTTTTAGTAAATCTGTTTTCACTGAGTGAAGTGATTTCCAACTTTTTAGTGCCACCAGCAGCAAAGAAATACCTGACCGTTCTCTCAAAGCAAATGCTTTGATTTTTCTCTGAGCTACTTGTTATTGATCTGCATACACTGCATGTAGCTCTCTTCACGACAACACAGACACAGGTCGGTTCTTTGAAACGGGCGTTTATTACTTGGGCCTTCTCTCCTCAGCTTCACCATCACCAGTACGCCGATACGCCATTACGCCAATACGCCAATACGCCGTGAGAACTGGTCACGAGCGAACAGTACAAACAATTAGCAACTTTACAGTACACATATTAAGTCCAAACACAAATAAAAAACATTTCTCAAATGACAAATACCTCGTTGGCTGCTTGTCCTGAAAAGAGGTCCTTAAGTCCTTGTATTGCCCTTTCTTTTAGTAAACTTTTAGCTTAAATCGCTTCATGAAAGACATCTGCTCCCTCGCAGTCCATGAAAAGTCTCGTGTGCTCTCGTTAAGGGTATTCTCACGAGACACTAGCTCTCACCTTACACATGTACATTTCAAATAAAGACATTTCAACGCAAACTATATATATTCATGAAATTATGTAACTTAACATTTTAACAGTATTTACACTCCCACCAAAATCACTCATTGACTTAAAATGAGAGATTTTCCTCAATGAAAATTATAAGGAAGTGATGTGTGAGTGTACATTTAAGTGTAGGTCATTTAGCTTTACGTGTGTTTTAGGTGGCCTCAAGTAATGTAACTACTTTGTGAACAGGCCTCTCAAGGAAAACTGATTTAGTGATTGGTTTTCCCTTATCAAAAGTAGTGTCACTGAGCAGAAGCTTTAGCTTTCGCACCTTGCCATCTGCGCTGGGCAGGGCTTCCACAACCCTTGCAAGCTTCCACTGGTTTCTTGGTGCACTGTCATCCTTTAATATTACAATGTCATCTGGTTGCAAGTTTCGTGACAGCTTCTGCCATTTCTGTCGTTGTTGGAGGTTTAGCAGGTATTCTCGTTTCCATCGTTGCCAAAATTCATTGGCCAAAAACTGCACTCTTCTCCACCTTTTGTGCAGATAGAGATCTTCTTTGCAGAATTGTCCAGGGGGTGGCAGAATTACAGATGATTTCATGGTTAGAATGTGGTTGGGAGTGAGGGGTTCCGGACCAGTAGGATCGTGAAGATGCTCGACACTTAGTGGCCTGCTGTTGATTATGGTCATTGTTTCATACAGAAACGTTCTTAGAGTTGTGGTGTCAAGTCTGCTGGCGGACTTGTCGAGCATAGCTATCAGGATGCTTCGGATTGTTCGAATCTGGCGTTCCCAAACTCCTCCCATATGACTAGCTGATGGGACATTCAGCACAAATTCACAACCAAGCGCCCTTGTACGGTCTTGATCCATTCCTTCAAGCAATTCAGAAAGCTCCTTTCTAGCACCAACAAAGTTTGTGCCTCTATCACATCTTAGCTGGCGCACGGGTCCTCGAATAGCTATGAATGATCGAAGTGCATTCATGAATGCGTCTGTTGTCAAATCGTCAAGGGTTTCTATGTGAACTGCTCTAGAACATAGGCAGGTGAATAACAATCCGTATCGTTTCAACTCTCTCCTTCCTTCCTTCACAATAAAGGGGCCAAAACAATCAAGCCCACAATAAGTAAAGGGGGGAGATGTCTCAATTCTCTCTCCTGGTAGATTTGCCATTTGTTGAACCTCAGTTGTTCTTCTGTATCGTCTACATTTTACACACTTGTAAATGTGTGAGGAGACCACACTTCCACATCCTAGGACCCATATTCCGCTTGCGCGCAACTCGTTCATGGTCATGCCCCTTCCTTGATGGTGTATAAGCTCATGATGATGTTTGACCAGCAGAGCTGACACATGAGATTTTTTCGGAAGAATCGCAGGATGCTTTACATCATGGTGTAAGGCTGACTGAGACAGCCGTCCTCCCACCCTAAGAACATTGGTTTCGTCCAGGAAAGCATTCAGCTGGCGTAGCCTGTTGTGCCTGCTCAAAGTGTGTTCCTTCTTGCCTCTTATTTTCTTTATGTCTTCAGCGAAAGCGTCTTCTTGTACGAGTTTGATGATGAAGATCTCTGCTTCTCTTCGTTCTTCAAGATTAGTCGACTCATTAGTTCTCGACTGAAATCCCTTAAACTCTCTGACAAATCTCTTGAGCCTGGCAATGGCTCTCACCACTCTGGACCAGTCAGAAAATTTAGTTAAACGGTTTACCATTGGATTCTGTTCTCTTGCTTTAACTGCATGAACATGTGCTCTCCGAAGTTCAGGATCAGTAGCCTCAACTTCTCCCACCATTCCCACTTCATGTGGGAGATTTTGCTGCCAAAGGAAGTTGGGTCCTTTCAGCCAGCTAGATTCTTTCATTTGAACTGCAGTCAATCCTCTTGAGGCTCCATCAGCTGGGTTGTTTTCAGAGTTGACATGTCGCCATTGTTCAGGTTTTGTGCTAGATCTTATTCGCTGGATGCGGTTGGCCACGAATGTTTGGAACCTTTTAGCATCATTGTTCACATAGCCAAGGACCACCTTTGAGTCAGTCCAGTAATACTCTTGCACATTTTCAATCTCCAGCTCGCCTCTAATGATATCACCAATGCGGACTGAGGTCACAGCTGAAGATAACTCAAGCCTTGGGATGGTTGTTAGTTTGGTAGGGGCTACTCTTGCTTTCCCCAAGACAAGTGAACAACTTATCTGTCCTGTTTCACTCACCGCTCTAAGGTATGAGCATGCACCATACCCTTTGAAGCTTGCATCAGAAAAGTTGTGAAGCTCATATAGTGAGACTTCACCAAAGTTTGATGGAAGGTAGCTTCTTGGAATCTTTAGAACTGCCAAATGAGGCAGATCTTTGAGCCATGACTCCCATTGTGGCTGGATGTGCTCGGGGAGAGGTTCGTCCCAGCTTACCTTGTCTCTACACAGTGTTTGAAGAATCTGTTTGCCGATAAGTAGGAATGGAGCCACGAAACCTAGTGGATCATAGACTGAGGCAACAGTTGAGAGAACGCCTCTCCTTGTCAGTGGGTTTTCTTTTACCACCACCCTGAACTGAAATTCATCCGCCTCAACACACCACTGAACTCCAAGTGCTCGCTCGATATGAAGTTCTCCTAGAGCCATGTTTAGATCTTTGGTCTGAACACATTCTTGTGGTGGAATTGTTGCAATCACACTCTCATCGTTGGATACAAACTTATGTAGCCGTAGATTTCCTGTTTTGCACAGAGCTCTTGATTCCTTTACCAGGCGTATAGCTTCAGCAGTCGACCTTACACTTGTCAGGCCATCATCTACATAGAAGCTTCTTTGGATGAACTTAATGGCTTCTTTGCTGAACTTGCCTTGGCCTTGTGAAGCTAGGTATTTCAGTCCAAAGTTGGAGCAACCGGGGGATGAAGCTGCCCCAAAGAGGTGTACCTTCATCCTGTACACTGAGGGTTCAGAATCCAAATCACCTCCATCCCACCAGAGGAACCTGAGATAATCTTGATGTTCCCTTGCAACGTGGAACTGGTGAAACATTTTTTCGATGTCGCACATTATGGCTATAGGACCCTTTCTAAATCGACACAACACACCAACTAATGTGTTAGTCAGGTCTGGACCTGTCAAGAGATGGTCATTTAGAGAGGTTTCTTGGTAGCGTGCCGAACAATCGAAAACCACACGGATCTTCCCGGGCTTGTGGGGATGGTAGACACCATGGTGCGGTATGTACCATGCTGGCTGGTTGTCTAATTCAGACTGTGGCACCTTCTCAGCATCTCTTCTACTTATGATTTCATTCATGAAATTGACATAGTCCGTGTAATATTGTTCATTTCTCCTCAGTCGACGCTCTAATGAGCTGAGCCTGTGAACTGCACACTGTTTATTGTCTGGAAGATTAGGTTTGTCTGTCTTGAAAGGAAGCGGAAGTTCATAGTGGCCATCTTCCTTCTGTCTTATTCCAGCTTTCACTTTAGACAGAAAGAGGAGGTCCTCCTGAGAAACTGGATTATCATCTGTTGAGTGATCTGTGAAATCTGATTCAAAAGTCTTAATTATGTCAAGTGGGTTGATCTCTTTGACTTGAGTCCTGCACGCAAAGTGCACTTCCTTCTTTAGCTGAACTGATGGATGCACAGTTGGTGTCACTTGTCGTACTATGATTCTATGACTGAATCCTATTGGATCGCTGTTGTCGCTTGCTGAATGTGAGCAACCAACAATGCTCCAGCCCAGATCAGTCCGCTGCGCATATGGATGATTTTCGTCACCAGACAGGATCTCTCTTGGGAGGAGGGCTCGTTGACAGTTGTAGCCTATAAGAAGGCCTACTTCGCAATCCAACTGTGGTGGAATCTTTTCTGACAGTTGCTCTAGATGTGGCCATTTTAGAGCTGTTTCAGAGGTAGGAATGTGCAGCCTGTTTACTGGAATAAATTCTCTTGTGAAAACAGGTGGTAGTGGAATCCTTTTCTCTGAGTTGTATCCTCTCACTTGTAGACCTGTCATTTTCTGACATGGAATAACTGTCGACTTGGCAGACATTGTGGACAGTCGCAGACTGACATTCTCTCTGTTTGTGTTCAGGCCTTGAGCTACTTCATCTAGTATGAAGGTGGTATCACTCTGTGTGTCTAAGAGTGCATAAACTAGCAGTTCTTGATCTGGCTGCTTAATAGATGACACCCAGACTGGCAAGATAGAAGATGTTCGTGTGCTTAGACCCTCTTGAATAACTCTGTTGGAAGTGGCTGTTGCGGTCCTTTCTGTGGTGTCTGCCTTGTCCTTTGAAATTTCACTTGCATTTAGGTGGATTGGCCTTTGACGTTCCTTGAACTTATCGTCATGCAAACATGTTGGGTGTCTCTTTTGGCATTTCTCACACGTGCTTTTGTTATCACATTTTCTTGAGTGATGACCGGTCTTCAAACATCCAAAGCAAAGCTTCTCTGTGTGTACAAACTTAACACGATCCTGAACTGTCTTTTCTGTGAAACTTCGGCATTTGTCTAGGATGTGTCCTGTCCTTTTGCAGAAAACACATGATGTAATACTGCTCTGTGTTGTAGTTGTGGTCAGAGTCTTTGCTTGAACTATTTGGCTTCGTAGATGCCTTGGTTTCTCGCTTTCAACACTCTTAAGTGCTTGTATTGAGGAAATTGGATCGCAAGCAAGATCTGCTTCCTTTGATAGGAAGTCAACAAACACCTTGAATGGTGGGTACTCAGCTTTCACTTGTCTGACTTCCATCACTTTGCGATTCCAGCTGGAAACCAACCAATCTGGCAATTTCAGCAGAATCCTCTGACTCTCAACGCAGTCATTCAAGACCTCCAGCATCTTGACATGAGACATGGCAGCCTCACAGCTCTTGAGAAAGTCTGCAAATTCTCTTAGGTTCTAAGGATGCTTGCGAGCTATCTTTGGCCATGCATGCAGCTTGTCTCTGAGTGACTTCCCAATTAGGAATGGGTCTCCGAAACGTTTCTCTAAAAGCTTCCAGGCTGAGTCATATGCTGCTTCTGTGCCCAATAGAAGAAATCCTTCCACGGCCTTCTTTGCTGTGCCACCTAAGTACTTTCTTAGGTAATACAGTTTTTCATTCTTTGGGATGTTCTTCCTTTCTATTAATGTTTCAAAGGACAGTTGCCAGTCTTTGAACTTCAAGGGATCTCCTGTAAACACTCCAGGCTCTGGTGTTGGGAGCCGGTTTGCACTCATAGCTTCTACTAGTGCATTGACCAGATCTAAGCTATTCTGCTCTTGAGGCCTCAACACTGAGGCTGGAGGAGACTGAGGTAGCTGTTGTGGACAAGGAGCTTGACTTGTGACTGCTAGGGATTGAGGAATAAATGGGGGACTTGATGCATTGAGAGAATGGGTTGTGACTGGAAGTACTGTGGAGTCAGCGACTCTAAGCTCTGGCAGTACTTCACTACCATACAACAAATCAGTTGCTTCTATGTTTTCTTCAGCTTCATCATAGACCCTCACTCGAGCTCTAGCAGCATTTAGCTTCTTTACTTCTTCTAGGCGTGCAAGTTTTCTACGTTTATCTTGGATTGCTTGCTGTCTGGCTAGGTTCTCAGCCTCTAACATTTGAAGTTCTGTTTCTTCCCTTTCTTGCTCCTCCAACACTGCCAAGACTTCCTGAGTTGCAGCAGCTTCAGCTACAGCCTCTATTCTTTTGACAGAGTGGCTGCTAGAGTGGGTAGAACTACATCCTTGACGAGACAGTGGTCTAGAAACAGAACCTGTTGAGCCTAGAACAGATCCAGCATCAGGCCAAGACTCTTCATCTTTATCTGCTTCATGACCTTTAAGCTGTCTCTCTGCTCTTTGAATAATAAATTCTGAGAATGACATGCATGTATCAACCCTGCGCCGCAGGTCTGGTTCAGGGGTTTGCGCTTGACGCAGCTCCTCATAAACCACCTTTACATCAGAACAGGTGCTTTTGATGTTCTCAATAAGCTCAGTTAGAAGCATCACCACTTAATAACTCTTTGCCTATTCGTGCATGACACCTCCACTTCTCATAGATGATTTTGTATTTGCGTTGAATGTGCTTCAGTCTCTCATCTTGGTATGCTCTTCCCCTTTCTGTTAGGGTACGCGCCCTCTCACTTCTTCGAAGCCCCTCTAGTTCTGCTGCAGATTCAGTGACAGTAGCTTCAGCTTGAGCGGATTGTTCAGCATCTTTATGGCAGGTCTCTCTGCTTATGTTAGACATGTTGAGATTATAGCAGTGTGATTGTGCAGCTATTAAACTTCAACTAGATTTCTTCTGGACTATGTGTAAGTGAAAGTTGCAATAAACTTAATTTGAATTAAGGTTCATAAATGTATGTATGAGTCTTCCAACACACTGTTGACTTCAATACTGAACTTAAGTTTCAAACAGACAAGAACAACAAAAATCACCTTATCACAAATATACAATAACAGTGTAAATGTACTTAGAAATACCTTAAATCCTTATCATTTACATTACTAAAGGTTTTCAAGTTTTCACATCAGTATAGTACCCCTTTAAAATTCACATAAGGTGCCCTTTAAACTCAGCAAATTTTGTATAACTCAAAATTACTCATAACCTGTGAGCTTGTTAAATATTTACTTGTTTGTTCTATAAACCTTGTGATGTACAACAACTATAAATGCAAACACATTGGATTAATCTCTACATTAAGCAAGCAAGAATAACAGATGAGTCCCTTAGTTGCAATTTTCACATTTAACCACTTCTCACACCACCTTAACTTCACTTTTGTGGTAGAGCTTCTCCTGATCTTAAACGTGAAAATTAGCGCTTTAACTCAGTCTAACCACCGTTGCTTGTTAATGCTGTGCCGATATGCGTTATGCACTCTGCTTATCTGACGTGATGCACCGGATCCGCGTCGTTTCGTCATCCGCGGCGATCCTGTCCTCTCCTACCCGTGTTGAGCAGGCGAGTTCTCACTGTAGCTCTCTTCACGACAACACAGACACAGGTCGGTTCTTTGAAACGGGCGTTTATTACTTGGGCCTTCTCTCCTCAGCTTCACCATCACCAGTACGCCGATACGCCATTACGCCAATACGCCGTGAGAACTGGTCACGAGCGAACAGTACAAACAATTAGCAACTTTACAGTACACATATTAAGTCAAAAACACAAATAAAAAACATTTCTCAAATGACAAATACCTCGTTGGCTGCTTGTCCTGAAAAGAGGTCCTTAAGTCCTTGTATTGCCCTTTCTTTTAGTAAACTTTTAGCTTAAATCGCTTCATGAGAGACATCTGCTCCCTCGCAGTCCATGAAAAGTCTCGTGTGCTCTCGTTAAGGGTATTCTCACGAGACACTAGCTCTCACCTTACACATGTACATTTCAAATAAAGACATTTCAACGCAAACTATATATATTCATGAAATTATGTAACTTAACATTTTAACAGCATTTACACTGCAATAGAACAAAAATGTTTTTCTGGTGAAAAACAATCGTGATAAACATGTCCGTTGAATTGTTTTGGTGGTACAATCAGTGCACTTTAATTCCAATTTCACAACTTTGTAGTGAGCTGTGTAGAATACTATTTAGCTTAAACTGTACACTATGCTGATAATCATGGTGTTTCACTGGAATCCACTGGAATCGCTGGATTCTTTTTTGGATTGCCCCCTAAACCTAATACCTGGTTGACTGCAGTAGAGTGTTTGAAATAACTGGCAATGAGTCTTTGAATTCTGGCCAACTCATCTTTGCAGAATTGTTGTAATTCAACCACATTGGAGCTTTTTAAGGTCATGCCACAGAATCTTGATCGATTCAATTCTGTTTTTTTTTTTAATGTTTTATATAGCGCCAAATCACAACAACAGTCGCCTCAAGGCGCTCAGATTGGATTTAGGTCAGCACTTTGACTAGGCCACTCCAAAGTCTTCATTTTGTTTTTTTAAGCCATTCAGAGGTGGACTTCCTGGTGTGTTTTGGATCATTGTCCTGCTGCAGAACCCAAGTGCACTTCAGCTTGAGGTCACAAACAGATGATCGGACATTCTTCCTCAGGATGTGTTGGTAGAAAGCAAGATTCGTGGTGCCATATAACACAGCAAGTCTTCCATGTGCTAAGGCAGCAAAATAGCCCCAGACCATCACACTACCACCACCCTATTTTAATGTTGGCATGATGATCCTTTTCTGAAATTCTGTGTTAGTTTTACACCAGATGTAATGGGACTCAAACCTTCCAAAGGTACAACTTTTGTCTTTGTCAGTATAGAGAATACAGTCATCAACATGTTTTCTGGTAAAACTGTGATGACCTTCTATGTTCCTTTTGCACAGCAATGGTTTTCATCTTGGAGCTCTGCCATGAAGGCCATTTTTGCCCAATTTGTCATGAACATTGATGTTAGCCCTGCAGTTCTTTGGATGTTGTGCTGGCGTGTTTTGTGACCTCTTGGATGAGTCCTCGCTTCGTTCTTAAGGTTATTTTGGTCAGCAATTCACTCCTTGGAAGGTTCACCACTGTTCTATGTTTTTGCCTTTTGTGGATAATGGTGCTCACTGGAGTCCCACAGCTCTAGAAATGGCTTTATAATCATTTCCAGACTGAGGGACCTCAATTACTTTGTTTCTCATTTGTTCCTGGGTTTCCTTGGCTCGTGACATGATGTATGGCTTTTGAGGATCTTTTTGGTCTACTCCACTTTGTCAGGCAGGTCCTATTTAAATTTCTTGATTGAAGTGTATCAGTAATCAAGGCTAGGTGTGACTAGAGAAACTGAACCCAGCTTTCCAAAGTTAATTTATGTTATAATGGGGCAGGGGAGGGATCACCTTTGCACACAGGGCCATCTATGTTTGGATTTGTTTCCCCCGAATAATAAACACCTTCATTTAGAAACGGCAGTTTCCATTTTTATAAGCCATTTTTTACAAACCGCTTCTCTCAAAGACATGACAGACACAGGGGTGCTCACACCCTTGCTCATTTGAATATCATTTGTTGATTGGTTGGAATCTCCTCTCTGTCTTTGTGTAATAACACCCAGGGATGGGATTAATGAAGGATTTAGGAATTTCGATTCCATTATTGATATCACTTATTTTTTTGATTCCTTATCGGTTGTCACTGGCAGATTAATTGCATGCTGTGGGTCAAATGTTTGTGCATGTTTGTTGGGGTATTTTCCCTCTTTGTTGTGATCAGTGTTGAGTCGTTATTTTAAAAAGTCAGTGTTACACATACAGAACACTTTTTTCAAAGTAATGCAGTAAGTTACTTAATTACTCCTCTGAAAAAGTAATTTGTTATACTACTTGTTACATCACATGGTGGAGAGTCCCAGATTTTGAGCCCTGGTGGGAGTTAGAGTTGTTGAGCACTGTTGATCATGTGCTTCATCGCATGAGCCAAAGTGTGAAAAAGGGTGTGGATCATTATCATCAGAGGTTTTGGGTAAAAACCATTGTGAGACCTTGCCTCACCCTATCATGTGACTTATTGAGATCAACTGACACAAGACGTGAGTGGGCGTTAAAGCATCTGGGAAGGGATCTCAAAACTGGATTATAAGTGGCAGACCAGTTGGTGTGATAAGCAACCCCCTCTGTTCAAGGATGGTCGTTCACAGTGGACATAGATGGCTTCTTTCACTCCTCTTTCAAACCATCTGTCCTCTTTGTCCACAATGTGAACATTGGCATCCTGGACATTGAGAAGAATGGACACCTCAACATTGAAGTTTACCGGAAGCCCACACACAGCCTGGTACCTACTCTTTGACTCCAACCACCCTCTGGAACTAGAAGTGATCCAGCAATATTGGTCAGAAAATGTTCCCTCTAAGGCAGAAGGGAAAGAAAAGGAACACACACATGTAAAGAAAGCTCTTAAAACATGTTTTTATCCCAACATGGGCTTTAATCAAATCAGCAAAGATGCACAGTAAACAAGGTCAGACACCAAATAGGGAGAAACAGAATGACAAACAGAACAAAAATGTCATCCCTTATGTAGCCAGTTTATCAAAGAAACTGACGCACACTCTGACAAAAACTGGTTTGTCCCAAAGACAAACTAAACAACAGACCTCTACATTCGACAAACCCAACAGCCACTTCATAAATGTATGGCACAACATAGAAGAGCCACCTCGACCGGACAAGACTCAAATGTACATCTGCATCTAAAGGATAAAGGTCACTCTTTTGAGGATGCCAATGTAAACAGTTTTTGGTAGCTATTCGTCACATAGTTTTTGCAACATTCTCAACAAATTTTTCCAATTCATTTGAATGGAAAAACCTCTGAAAAAGAGCACCAAGCCAGGCCACTTTGGAGCCCTCCTGCTCAGCCATACTTTATCGCAGAAACATCATCCAAACTTTATACGGGTCACAAGGTTGTCCATCACATTTTACACACAGTACAAACATGAAAGTTAGGTATTTTGTACTTGAGAAGTTGTTGCTGCTCACAATTAAATAATGCTTGCGATACAACTTGTAGGTTTCTCTTGGTAAAGTGTTGTTTGAGACTCAAATTCCTGTTTGCGTTCCTCTTTCAGTTTCACAAGTGGAATTTGCAGTCCTGCAAATGTCTTCATTCGCATACATTTTTCAGTCTGGCACAGGGGTGAAGAGGGGTTTTCACCCACCCAAGACACACTCCCATGCAGTCCTCCCATGCAGATGTGACTGCTGAAAGTTGATTGGTTGACCAGTAGCCTGGAATAGAGAAGGAAGCAATAGCGATAGTCGAGTTCACTCGGAACAGAAGAACTGGGGGGAAAAAAACTTCAGAAATTAAAAAATACAGCATGAAACGCACAGTTGCCGTAGTGCACACTTTTCACTATGTTTAACACTCGATCTCACTTGAGCTCTTTATATGTTATAGCTTCACTCTCCTTTGCGGCTGGCTGACTCACCAACAGCAACAACATGAGCAAAACTGTCTCACAGATTGGCTCACATGCTTTAAACACTGCTTCCGTCTGACAACAGACTCTCTGCAGGCAGTTGGGCAGTCCCCATAGTGGAACGGGAGGAGAACATGCTCACGTGTGTGTATTACACACTGTCCTATTGCTAGTCTTTAACTGGTAAATTGGAAAGCATTTTGTATTTAGAACAGCACTGTTCTAAATGCCTTGGTAGGACCAAAACAGCACAATAGCATTGATTAGGAATCAACTAATAAATGAACCCAGCAGCATGTGTTCAAGCAATAACCTAGATGTTTACCTCTGACATTTTTCTTTGTGTACAGGATTTTAAGAGATATTGTCATGATGATAACAACAGTTGCAACAGTTTTTATACGGCAAATGAAAATGGAACTGCTACATACAGGAAATTACTTATAGATTTAGTGTCCACAAGATTCTAATAACTGTTACACTATGTGTATTGTAGTTTAGATGGTGGTGAGTGCAGTTGTCATGACTATAACAGACAGAATGACTGTTTGTTGAGTTTTGATGTCCAGTTTGCAGCCTTCATTATATAAACGAGTTAGTTTAGGCTTATTGGTTAAAGACCTTGGATGTTCTGTTGTGCTTGTGTGTGAAGAAAAACTATCCATACTTGTTGAAGATGTCCAGATGTGATCCCCAGATTCATTCATACCTGCTTTGCCCTGATACATTCCACTGTCAACAAGTGGAGACTTCGCCTGATAGTTAGGTGTGTTCTCTACAGTCCTTGGGGGCAATTGAACATCCTGCCCTTCACTTCTGTTGTTAACCCAGAGTGGTGGCTCCGTAAACCGAGCTGAGTGCCTTTCCCTTCCGGTTACTGGTAAATGGGATTGCCCACAGATGGGTCTTGTATAACAGGGGCACCCCAAAACGGTTGCACGGGTTTTCTCTGACCATCTAAGGAGCTTTGTTATGTGTTCTTCTTCTTCACAAGCCCAGGGGTTATCCCCAAGAGTAATAATCTCCAGTCCTATTAGGTCATCAAAGATTCCCTCAGACAGCCAGGTGAAGCGGTTAGCATGCAAATAAAACTGGGCCAGTCGGGGCAGTCGATCCAACGATCCGGGCAGGATCTGCAACAGATAGTTATGTGACAAGTCAATGATCTCCAGATTGTGTGGCATGTTTGTGGGCACTGTCCAAAACCTGTTATGACTGAGGTTAAGAGACTGTAGACTCAACAGTGTGTTATTGATAAAGACCACTCTCTCTAGCTCATTATCTGATAGATCCAGTACTTTCAGGTTCCAGTGGTAGGCTGTGTCATTTTTGTCTAGAGAGCGTAGATGGTTCCCTGCTGCTCGAATGTCCCACAGAGACCGTGGCAGGGCAGGGGGGAGACTCTCCAGGCGGTTGTAGGACAGATCCAGGGTGCGCAGATGGGCATAGTGGCTGAGCTGGTTGTCCACACCGTGCAAGCTGCCAAAAGAATGTCATATTTAATCGTCATATTTATCACCATCATAATTGTAATAGAATGGTAATATTGCTAATTGGATTGATGAATAATCAAATGGCTAAAAAAGCTAAAGCATGAATGTTTGCTAGTGTAAAAACACTCTGAGTGCTTAGAAGGATTAGAGAAGCGCTTAATAAATATCAGTTGATACCATATAGCATGATTATAAGCACAGAAGTATGACAGGAGTCTGAATATTGGGATCTTGTAAAAGCCTTGATCATCTGGAGTTAAAAAAAACTACTCATACTGTGTTCATATTGAACACCTTTAAGACAAAGGAAATGATAGTAGATTACCAAAGATACAGGCCTCCTTTCCAGCCTGTGAAAGTTTGTGGCTTGGACATAGAGATGGTAACAAAATATAAATATCTAGGTTTACACCTATACAACAAACTAAACTGGTCCTGAATACAGGAGCCATCTCTCTCTCTTTTTTTTTTTAAGGAAACCAAGATCTCTTGAAATCTGCAGTAAATTGCTGCAGATGTTCTTTCAGTCTGTGGCACTAACTGTTCTATGCTGCACACTTCTACTGGGAAGCCAGTGTCAGAAACAAGGATGCATGAAGACTGGACCTACTAGTGTAAGCTGTAATTGCTGTAATTTGAGCCATACGGGGGGAGATGGTGGAAAGATGCATACTAAATCTATTAGAAGCCATTCTGAATAATTTTGATCACCCACTTTACAAAATCTTTATGGAACAAAAAAACGGATATCAGTTTTTTTCATCTCATATAAGTAGCAGATGAGTGATGTCAGATATATGAGCTCAATCAACAATCAAGTTATTCTTATTCTGTTATGAACAGTTGCTATTAGTTCCAAGTTCATTTTTAGAAGTTCCTTAAAGGCTTTTAAAGACTTGTGAGTGTGTATGTAAAAATCTATTATTATTAATTTACAAGTTCAGGACGCTTATCTGGGACAGCTATATATTTTAACAGTCAGATCCTCTAGTTAAGTAAATTTCTGCTTAACCATATGCTACTTATTCTGTTACCTGTTACATGCACATGTATCTAAAAGTGAGTCATGTAATATAATGTCTAAAAGTGGAGCATTTGAGAGGTGCAGGAGCTTACCTGTTAAAAGAAAGGTTGAGAAAGCGAATGTTATGCTGCAGACCAGGCGGTAACTTGGTCAGGCCTCGTGAAGAGCAGTCCACAACACGATGGCCTCCACTGCAGGAGCAGGCAGCGGGGCAGATGGACAGCACCCAGCCTCCCAGCAGCCCACACAGCAGCAAGAGGAGTAGGTAGAGCACAGATGCAGAGCATACAGGCATGCTTAGAGCTCTAGAAGTGAGACAAGTTTTTAAAGTAGTAGGTTAGATATCAAGCTGGCTAGTTCTAGCACATGAAATTTCGTAATATTTAAACTTTAAATGAATACTTCCATTGTTTCAAATGTTCTATATTTCTCTGTAAGAATCTGACGGAAATGTCAGATTATTTACTGAAATTAGATTTTTTTTGCTGACGTAGTCCAGATATCTTTGGCAAGTGTACTGACAGAATATATTTTAAGTGAATTTTTTTAAAAATGCAGTTACTATAGCTCAGGAGGTAGGGCAGGATGTCTACTAATCTGAAGGTGGGTGGTTTGATCCCTGCTCCCGTCTGCGTGCCACATATACATAACTCCAAGTTGCTCTTCTATGCATCCACTGGACTATGAACAGGTATAACCGTTAGAAAGCAAGAGCTGTTGTAGGAAAAGCATACAATGCTTTTATTATTGTGTGAATGAGGCAAGTTGTATAAAGCGCTTTGACTACTCAGGTACGGTAGAAAAGCAATATATGAGAACCAGTCCATGTAACTTTATGTACTTCTGATGTGATAGGAAGTAGGTATACATGAATCAAGTTGATCTAACAGTATTATTTTTTGTATGCTTGTGACAGGGCTGGGCTGCAGTCGCATCCCATGTTTATGGAGAACACGGTGCTTAATCACCATCAGTCTTTTGTTGATTGTGTGTAGGTATTTCAGTTAGAAAATCTTTTGGGGGGGGTCGAATGCATTATATGTCAAAAGGCAAGTGAATAATTGTCCTAAAAGATTTTAACTTGAGTATTGACCAAAATAATCATGAATATGATTGTGATGCAATACTTGAGCTAATGCCCGAATGTAGCAACAGCATCTACAGTGCATATGATACAATAATATAGCAGAATGACACCAAGTTTCACTGTAGCTCAGAGGTGTTTGAAGGTTGTAATCATAGATCATTGTACATAGCTCATTAGAGAAGATCCATATTAACTGTATACTATATTAGTCACAGTTCTATGTGACAAAACTATAAATACAAATATCAATAGAAACCATAATTTCATTAAAAATATTAAAAACACAAACCTAAAGTGCATTTTTACTGAGTGACCCTCCATCATATATTGGATTCCTAAATGTGACTCTTTGGTCTTGTCTTTGAGAACTTTTAACTGTGGCCCACCAGTTAACACTTTCAGCATTTTGGCATTTTATCTTCAAATTGAGTCCTTAGCAGCCTTTAATCTTGCCTTCAGAGATCAATTTTAATGTCTTGTCAATTCAGACTGCTCTTCTGACCAAAACAGTCATTGAGCTAAGTCAGTAACATTATTGCTATGTAATATCATTGATGGTGTTTAAGAAAATTAGTTACTAACAAATAGCATTAAATGTAAGTGAATGACTGCAGAAATGGCACGTGCATTGTGAATTCACCACTTAAACTCATCAGACTCTCTTCTCAGTGCTGTTGCCATACTGAAGTAGGGTGGTTTTAAGTAGCAACCAGCTTGAAGATGTGCCAGTAGGACATGCGCTCAGAATGCTGCAGTGACATTCAGTTCATTCAAGCCAATAAACTGTGTTTCCACAACTGCAGTTCATATTCTGATCTAAAGACTACTCGATCACAAGCACTGAATATGATAAATATATTCTGGAAATTTCTTCAAGGTGTCGCTTTATGTGCTTGATGATAGCAGTTGCCACTGCTATGACTGTGCTTTACGTTGCTAGCTTCTATATTTAAGTACTATAATGTGACTTTGTCAATGCCTCCATGGAATAGTAAAAGAAAAAAATCTGCATAGCGACAGAGCACAGACTAGCTTTATCATGAGCCAGCACTACATTACATTAATTTACTGCAGCCATCATGTGCATGTGGATCTCCCCGTTTAAAATCACTCACCTTATGCTTTCTAGTGTCTGTTTATCATCTTTCCTTTTTTCTTCTCGTTTCCTCCTCAAGCTCTTGTTGTGTCCTTTCTTTGTGCTTCTCTTTGCTGCTCAAGACTCTCAGATTCCTGTTTCTGGTTGTTGTGTGGCAGTATACAATACTACCTTCTGTCGCTGGTGCTGTGTCCTGTTTACTGCTCTGCAGGCTCCTGATGCAGCTGGAGCTCCAGGTTAGGGAGGAGAGAGAATTGCAGCAGCAAGCCAAGCCTACTGCTGATGAAGCAAGCAATAACTCGACGTGTGTGTGTGTTTGTGTGTGCATATATATACCGTGTCACGGTTCGATATTTTTTCAATACAAAAAAATGTTCATGCCTTTTTAATTTGTCATTTATTAAAATTAGAAATATATATTTTAACTCAAAAGTACAGTTTTTAAATTTAATGTTGCTGAAACAACAAAGTAATAAAAAAATAAATCTAATCTATCTGATCGAGGAATCGCTCATCTTTGGAAAAGAGAGTTTATTACAGAGAAATGGCTCTTTCCAAAATAAAAGCTATACTATACGCTTCTTCTGGGCTATATTCTCAGCAGCATATTAAACATATCAGGTCCCCATAAGGAGAATCCTGTGCTAACGGCTGTCTAAATGACTCGGGTAAAGTTTGTAGCATGCATGCTTGTTGTTTTTGTCTGTTTCCACTTGTCTTTGCACTAGGATGATGTCGGCGTAAATGTGCAGTCATATTCGTTGTGTTCCCACTAGTGCTGTCAGCGTTAATCTCGTTAAAATGACATTAATGCCATAACGCGGCAAATCTCCGTTAACGAGTTACCGGGGATCGCCCCGTGCGTGGGGCTGGACGGCGTCAGCACGTTAACAAGCTAACTGCGCTAACGCACTAGTTCCCACCAATTGAGCATTGTGTGGCACATCCGACATACTGTTTTACTTTAGTCCATGACGCGCTTACCTTCAGGGTCATACGTCACATGAAAACCAAAATAGTTCCAAACGCCAGATCTGAATGAGGGTGAGGGAGGTTCAATTTCGGGTAGCGTTGAGGCAGTTGCCATGTTGCAACGAGCTTAGCTTCTGTCTTGCTAGCTTGCGCTGCGCTCAGTGGCTCTGCACTCGACAGTGCAGCCTAGGTGGAGTAGTCGAACGCAGATCCACTGAGCTGTCAACACAGACAGCATCGTCAGAAGAAAAGTTGATAAAATTTTGTACTGTTCGATACATATGCGTACCGAACCGAAAGCACTGTATCGAACGGTTCAATATCGATACGAGTATCGTTGCACCCCTAATATATATATATATATATATATATATATATATTAGTGCTGTCAATAGATTAAAAAAAATTAACTAACTAATCTCACAATTTTCTGTTATTAATTGCGATTAATCTCAATTACTTTATTAATAGCCTGGCTCCAATTACATTTTTTTATTCTTTATATTTTAAGTAATTATCGTTGTTCACCGAAGTCCAGTGGTCTCCGGTGAGAGCGACATTCCTTACTTGCACAAGCTTGCTGGACTGCTGAGCCCTCTGGTCCCCATACAAAGTGTGCAGTCTCGACACAATGATTCCTCTCGAGGGCAGATTGTAACACTCATCTCCTGATGCAGCACGAATGACTTCTCTCAGTCCATCATCTTCTACTATGCTAACTGGTCGGCAGTTTTTAGCTATCCAAACAACCAAGGAATTGGTTACCTTTTCTCTCACATTTTTTGTTATTCGTCCACAAGCACCATACTCCTGAAGCGTAGACTGGCGAGGTCCCGTAGAGGTGGATTCAGTTGGGTGTTTTGCTCTCAGGTGATACGCCAGTGATGAACTGCTTCTGTGGTACTTGAATTCAGCGTTGCAAATTGTGCATCTTACTCTCGTTTTGTCCAACAAGCCATCAGGCAACTTCTTAAAGAGAAACTTTCCACCCAAAAGTCCGCCCTCGTCCATGCTTGCGTGTGTTAGCTAGATAGTAGCATGGTGTCACTTCTTCTTCTTCTAATCATTTCTGTCAGGCCAAACGCCAGCATAGCACACTGTTGCCCCCTCCTCCAGAGGTGCTCATGAATTTAAAGGTCTTAGATTACAGGAAATTAATAAAAAAACAAAATCAGCGTTAAATTTTTTTAATGCATTAAACATTTCGCGTTGATCTTAACAATTAACGCGATAATTTTGACAGCACTAATATATATATTTATTTATTTATTTATTTATTAGGGGTGCAACGATACTCATATCGATATTGAACCGTTCGATACAGTGCTTTCGGTATATATATATATATATATATATATATATATATATATATATATATATATATATATATATATACCTTTTTAATGGTTTCTTTGAGCTGGCAGGGTATTGGCTTGCTGCCAGTGTGTTTGGGTTCTCACTGGTGGCTGTTCAGAGTACCCAGTCTTCTTGGAGTCACTAAGTGGGGTGCTGTTTGAAGATGATGTGGTTCTGTTAGATTATTGATTTCGAGGCAGCAGAAATTAGAATCTGAGTCCATGGTCCTCAGGCGGCAAAGGGTCCAAGTGCTCACTCTGGGTCAGGGATGAGTTGCTGCCTTAAGTGGAAGAGAATGGAGTAAGAGATTGACAGATGGATTTGGGCTGGAGCTGCAGTGATGCAGACATCCTGTTATGATAAAAGCGAATCTCCCAATTTACCGGTTGATCCTACATCCCTACCCTCACCTATAGTCAAGAGCTTTGGGTATTGACTGAGAGAACGGGATCGCAAAGTTGTTTCTATGTCCAACTCATGGGAAGAGTTCCTCCCAGTTTTTGTAAATCTTCAGTTCTCCTTCTTAGATCTTCACTGAGTTGCTTGGACTTTATCATTCTTCTGAGTATTGGCCTAGCCAGTCAGTGCGGTCAAACAAAGCCTTTTATGCTGGAAAAAAGAAACTGCCAGTTCATCAATCGCGGTCACTAACAAGAAGATTTATGTTAGCGTATGAATTCATTTGAGCTTGTATGTCTACTTTTGATGCTATGAGGATTACTTGCTTGTGGGAATGAAAGAGACATATGAGTCAATGGAATTCATTTTGAAGCTGATCAACTGGAATATTTGTGATGACCTGAAGGTTGTGGCACTGCTGTTGGGTCTACAGTTGGGGTACACAGAACACATGTGCTTTCTGTGCCTATGGAACATTCGTGATGATCGCAATCATTACAAAGTGAAGCAGTAGCCACCCAGAGTTAGATGAGATAAACCTTTATTAGTTCCACATGTGGAAAATCTGTTGTGTCACAGCAGAAAGTGGACAGTGCAAAGTTACAGTAGCAAAAATTAAGAATAACAATAGAATAGGATAAGATATTAAGAATAAGATGCTATATACAATAGAATAAAATATTTTATGCAATAGAAAAAAATACTATGTTGTCGGAAAGAGAAAAAAAAAACTGTTGGCCGATACAATGTGCTACATGCATCACTAGTTGATCCACTAAAAGTGTACTTTCCGCCACTTCACATTAAACTAGGCCTAATGAAAAACTTTGTCTTGGCAATGGATCGTAATGGAAATGGCTTCCATTCCATTTGGAAAAACCAAAACTGATGCTAAAAGTAGAAATTTTTGTTGGTCCTGAAATCCGCTAAATGATGCATGATGACACATTCAGATCCAAACTGAACATGAATTCGCCGCTTGGGATGCATCTGTGCTAGTTGTGCAAAACTTTCTTGGCAACCATCAGGCTGAAAACTATGTTGAACTTGTAAGCAACATGTTAGCAGCATATCAGCAACTCTGCTGCTGAATGTGACTCAAAATGCATTTATAGCGGGGGGGTTTCACTCCAAATTTGGGTGGTGTGAGTGATGAACATGGAGAACAATTCCACCAGGATATTGCCAGCATGGAGAAAAGATATCAAGGCCACTTCAACCCCATAATGATGGGCAATTACTGCTGGCTTCTGCAGCGGTCAACAGCAGAGACTCACAAGCGCAAAAGCAAGTGCCTACAGCACTTTTTAACAGTGTATGTACATTCCATAAACACTCAAGTGAACTATCTATTTACACGTTTGGTAAAGTGTACAAGTTTTTGTAATCTCTCACAGTTTTAAATCAAAATTTAGTTATGTACAGTGCCCATATAACGACTATAAAATCAGTTTCCTTTTCTGTCTGTATGAATAGCCAATGATACTGTGTATAACTTCAGAACCTGACATCCTAGACAAAATCCGACTACAGATTTGGACTCAGCACACTTGATTTAGTATACGACACATGAAATACCACAACTAGCAAACAAAAGTGTTTGTTTTATGATCCTGTGTTTTAGAAAATTCTAAATAAATCAAACCCTGCACACATAATGTTTTTTTATAAAGTTCTTAAAGCTGTGTTCTGTACAATCATATCACACTAGAAAGAACAGTTCAAAGGAAACATTAAAAGCTCCAAATTACCTTTACATTCATATCTATGATGAGTATACATAAACCACTTTGCATCATGGTTTGCATTTTCTTTTCAAAGCAAAAGCAAAGCAAATCCCTGTTTTTAAAAATTGTGTAGACCTGTGGACTTTGCTGATTAAAATTAAGCCACTACACATTTACAGGCTAGTAAAAGCATCATGACTAGAATTATCATCAGTTTTCAAATTCCAAGGCTACTAAACATGCAGATTAAATATGGCAAGATAATCTGCATGCAGAGTTTCCACTGGTCCTTCCATCAGACTGTGAGCCCCACCTATTGCTCCTCGGTTACACTGTTTTCATGAAAAAGCAGAAATGAACTTTGCGCACACACCAAGCAACTTTTCTCTGCTGAATGTGTAAGAAATAGGTGTTAGTGTGTTAGGTTTATGCCTGAATGTTGCAATGTGCTATTAAAACTGCAATGCATGCATTCATGCACATGACACAGTAACACAAGATGACTCATAATCTGATGGTAAATAATGTTTTGTGTTCTCTGTACATCTTAGCTCAGGTAATAAGGCAGGTCATCTGCTAATCTGAAGGTTAGGGGTTCCATCCCTACAGTTCGCATGCCAAATATCCTTTCACAAGATACTAACACCCCCGTTGCTCTCCGATGCATCAGTTTGGAGTATGATTGCGTGTGAATGTTAGATAGAAAGCACTTGCATAGAAAGACTTATTTTCTTAAATCAAAAGGATATTGATTCTCTTTCAGCTTCCTCACATTTATCCGAATTGCCACGCTGTTTTCAGAGAGCAACACTTGTGTGAAACCTGAGCTTAAACTGGAATTTTGAGCCACTAATTTGCTCTTGGCACAAGGCTGGTTTTTACTGCAGTTAACTGCATCTTTTTATAAAAATAAAGCACATTCTTAATAGATCCCCCAGCAATTGCGACATCACAGTAATTTGTCTCACTTAGTAAATCTGTCCCATAGCATCTAAAATTAAATTCATCTTATTTGTTATATTTTACTGTTGTGATACTAGGTAACTAATTTTATCATGCCTGTTAAGGCAGTGCTATCTATCACTTATTCCAGCAGACTATTCTGGAGTAAAATTATACTAAAGACTGCAATATAACAAAGGACTTTACTGATTAGCACCAGTTGCACAGAACCTTAAGTACTATTATTAATTAATATAGATCTTGAGCTTATATAGCATTCTGTGTTCTTCGTGCAAGGCTACAGTTCAATCAGAAGTAGTTTTTATTGCAGCAGTGTGAGGTTCTTCTTTCAGCTGTGAATTTAATGAACTGTTGTTAAAAACTATATCAGGAGGATATTCAATGAAAATGGGGAAAGGCACTCACAGATAACATTTACCAGAGCTGAGCAACTTTTTTTTAAATTATATTGTGTTTTGTCATGAATGGTCAGATGGGCCATCTCAGTGAATTATGGAGTGGTGTTTTCTCCTCCCTTTTCTTAAAGGATGGTCCAGTGTACACTATGCTAAAGGAACCAATAAAGGAAGAATTTACCCTCCTTCCCTTATTATTTGGAGAATTGGTACAGCTCTTATTATGGCCATCACACAGATACTTCAGGTCCCGTCTGAGTTTCTGTTTTATGATGGTGGCACCTATACTTATACTACCACGCCAGAGAAGTAAAACTTGTAAAGACAACGATCAATGATTAGTCTTTGAAAGCTTTGTGGTTTTATGCAATTTAATTTATTAACTCAAAAAGTACTGGATAATTATCAAATGGATAATTGTTAAACATAAAATAGTTTTCTCTTAATATTTTTTAATACCTAGCATTCTAATCAACTTAAATGATGATCAGTATTGCCATATTAAACTAAATGTGGTTGCGCAACTAGGTCCATTGCTGACTAAAAACGCCACGCTATGTAAGTGAGAAACAGAAATGGAAAATTAGAGTAATGAGGGGTTTTTGTTTGTCTTTCCCAAATGTGATTGTAAAGAAACAACCCAATTGTGAACAATGGAACAATTATTTTAATTATTTAAGAAATTTAAAAAGGTTATTGAAAATTTTTTAAATTATTTCTTTTGAAATAATTTAATTCTCTGCAAATTGAGCAGAGAGCTAAAACAATTTATTTGCATTATATTAGTTGTACAAGCTCCACTGTTACTAATGTTGAACTAAATTATAAAAGGCTGCCTGAGAAACGTGCTTCTGAGGTTTACATAAGCTTAATTGTTTTTGGAATTAAAGATAAAAAGTAACGTTTGCAGAAAGGTTCTGAATGTCATTTAAACGAAACTAAAGCCATAGCGCACCTCCAGATTCTTACATGCAATTGTAAGTACAGGAAATTTTATTGGGGGATATTTAGTTTTCTTACTTTTCTATTGCATATGCCATATTGTGCAAAACGAATATTATTAAGATAGGCATGTATGTACCAGAGCTTGCTTTTGATGTGGCCAAGCGAACTGAATGATATTTGAAATGAGACAGATCTTATTCACATGAATGTTAAAAAGGAAGCTTCCTGTTCACATCATGGTATGGTATTTATTCACACTGTTACATGACACAGTGTAAATAAAACTGCTTGCTGTGCAATGTTATTATCTGTTAGCAGCAAGAAAATGCCCCTACATGTAGCGTATGATTATTATTTTGCATATTCCTACTCTTACTAACACAGAAAACTACAATTAATCAACCTTACTATGTTGTTCTTCAGGTTTTGCTGTAGAAATCATGGTTAACATCACACAATCTCAATTATTTCCGAATGCACTAACAACATGGTTTCCTGTTTTTGTAGTTACCTTTGCTGCTACCAGGAAACCAATGAAAGGTGTTATAACTGGTACCCTACATCTGCTGGATTTGTTTAGAGATCAAGTTCGCTTAAGGTTCCATAAGGGCATTGTTCATTTGTTCAGACATATTTTCCATGACTTCAGATTGATTTGACTGATTTGCAGAAAGGTCTTGACGGAGGCTTGAATTATTTGTGGACACAGGGTTGTTAGTTTGCAAAGAGACAGCCGAAACACAGTTTTCAGCAGTCTCTGCGATGTCTACTGTGGTTTTCATTTCAGGAAAAACTGCATTAGTCCCATTGCTTTCTGGTCCGATGTCTACTGTGGTTTTCATTTCAGGAAAAACTGCATTAGTCCCATTGCTTTCTGGTCCGATGTCTACTGTGGTTTTCATTTCAGGAAAAACTGCATTAGTCCCATTGCTTTCTGGTCCATCATTTCCATCAACTGTTTGGCCAAATGTGGTCCCCTGGTTTTTATCTCCAAATGTAGTAACTTGAGTCATGTCTTCTAACTCCTCATCTGTTTCCGGAAGCAAGGACAATCTTTTGGACAGTCTTGCAGGTAGAAAGCTGGCTACAGAAATTCGGTTAGGTGGCCTCATTGTTACCTGGCCATTGTTAGCTCCACCCTCTAGAAATGGCGAAGGACCCGCCCAGTCTGTAGTTGATACCTGCTGCTTCTGAAGCTTCCGTTTCTTAATAAAGATGATCAGGAATCCTACCATCATCACTAACAGGGATCCACCGATTAGTCCGGCCACTACTTTACCATGGTTAGTTTTCTTTGTTTCTGAAGGTTCTTGTATTTTCCTTTTTCTGATATTGTTGATGGATGTTGAAGTTTTGTATAAGCCTGTGGAATGTTTCACATCATCACCTGTAGCTGGACTCATGCTTTCAGACTTGTCTTCTTCAGGTGTGGTAAATGTGTTAGTAGTAGAGATGAGTTTTGTAGACTTCGGTGAAAATGTAGGTGGATAGGGGTTTGTGTGCCTCCTAACGTGTGTGCTTAATGTCTTCTGGCTTTGGGTTGAGTTGATTATCACTGGAGTTACACTTGTAGGTGTTGCTGGGGTGCCAGTTAGATCTGTCATTGAAGATTTGATGACTGTAGATTGTATTTCTGTTAAGGATTCCATGGAAGTACTGTTTAAGTGAGGCGATGCAGAACTGGTAGGAGCTGGTGCTGTCTTAGTATTAGGTAGGATCGTATTCGAGGGCATTGTTTGACTTCTTTGTTGTGCGTCTTTCGTGGCAGGTATTTTCTCTGAGTATGCCTGAGTATGTGTTGTCAACTCATTGTGAGAGAATGATTCTACAGTTACCACAGAGCTGGAGACTTCACTTTGATTAGATGTCACTGCATTGCTTGATGTCACTGCATTGCTTGCTGCCAGTGGCAGCAGCCATATGAACGTGAGGCTTGTAAAATCTGTGGTCATTGCTGTCCTCAGAATGGCTACTGTGTCTCTGAAGCTAGAACAGAGGAAATTATTTTGTCAGAGCACGTAGTCTGAAGTAGTATCATTTGAATAAAGAACGTTTAGTGATATGCAATATAATATGTTTTAGGAAATGGTAAGTTCCTCAAAATGCTCGTAATCCACCATAGGTTTGAAGGGTACGCAATTTACCAGTTTCAAACACTGCTTTTACCATTTTCATCTAATTTACATTTATGTATCCTCTGTTGTTTAATAACATTTTACACATAACATTTAGTTTTTAGGTGTGTGTGTGTGTATAGATATAGATATGTCTCAATTTCACATAATCATCAATTTAAAGTTGTCAAGCTGTGAGTTGGACCCAAAACTGTATCAGTAATCTAGTAATTTAGATTTACATACCAGTGTCTGTACGCAGGTGAACACTCAAAGCTGTTGGTTGTGTCCTTCCAGGGTGTATTAAAAGCCGAATATTGCTGTTGCTGTCTGGCAGAGTTGCTATCTCTAAGGAAGTAAGATCTTGGGGGTTGGACAGTTTGTCGCTGCTGAAATTTCGAGACTGATTCTTGCACCACTTACAGGAAGCGTGACACGTGAAATCATTCTCAGTGTCCTATGTTAAATATAGTAGTTCATGTTTTACAACCAAGTCTTGTGTTAAAAATGTTTGCTGAAACAATGCTGAATTAATCTGTAAAATTCTAAAGATTGACTTTTAAAAAGTGTGAATTTTAAATTTTCATGAGTGCTCTTTGGTTTTAAGAAGGAAAAGGCATTCTTTAAGTTTAAATGTCCAGAACAGTAACATATCATAACTGAAATAGCAGCATGGTAGCAGCTCATGTCTGTTTTTTAGGACATAGTTTGAGTAAGGTAAGGACATTTATTAGCCACACCATTGATGCCTGTGAAAGGTAAACTCACCTTGTTATCATACTGCATTCTCAACCACAAAATCTACAGGATCTGCGATACACAAAAACATACAAACAGAGATCACTTTCCCATGCCCTGACAGGTCAGAGATATTTTGACTGCATAAGGAGGGCATATACAGTCCTGATCAAAAGTTTAAGACCACTTCACTTGAAGAATGGCAAAAAAATCATATTTTTGCATGGCTGGATCTTAACACGATTCCAAGTAGAGCATGTAATGTGCAAGAAATGGGACTGAGACAGAACATTTTTTTGAGCATGCAATTTATTGAAAACAACACTTAAACTGAAACAGGCTGTTTGACAGCTGATCAAAGGTTTAGGACGCACATGCACATAGGACATAGCCAGCAGCCGTTTGATGCCCCTACACTTCCCGAAGCTCAATTGTTCCACTGAAGGAAAAAGCACCCCAGACCATTATGGCACCCCCTCCACTGTGGCGCATAGAAAACATCTCAGGTGGGATCTGCTTGTCATGTCAGTAACGTTTTTGAAGCCCTTCAGCCTCAGATGCTATCTGATGGTTATGAGACTGCAGTCTGCACCAGTAACGGCCTTAATTTGGGTCGAGGATAGTCCAGTGTATTGACGGACAGCCAATTGGATCCTCCAGCTCAGTGCTTGTGAAATTTTTGGGGGTCTTCCACTTGACGTTTTGGTTCCATAACCCTAAGGATCATTTAAGAAATTCCAAATGACCGTCTTACTGGGTCCCACCTTGGCAGTGATGTTGCGCTGAGAGACCCTGCTTATGCAGTTCAGCAACCCGACCGCGTTCAAAAAGGTAAAGTTTTTTTGCCTTTGCCATCAGAACGTCATAACAGTCTGACTACCTGACAGAAGATGACAATGAATCCACATTTTTGCACAGATTTGGCTTTTTTAAGGCATGTGGCCCTAAACTTTTGATCAGCTGTAAAACAGCCTGTTTCAATTTAAGCATTGTTTCAATAAATTGCATGCTCCAAAAAAATGTCTCACTCCCATTTCTTCTTGTTTTATGTTGAAGCTCTATTTGGATCCTTGTTAAGATCCAACCATGCAAAATATGATATTTTTTGCCATTTTTCAAGTACAATACAGTTCAATACAGTTTAGAAGTTTAGAACAACTTTTAATCAGAACTGTATCATAACAGGAATGGGTGGGGTTTTTTCTGGGTTACTGACAGGTATGTGGCTTGTACATGTTATTTAATCAAGCAGAATAACAGTTCTATAAGTAGTCACTGTTGTGGCCTGTTTTGTTGTCGAATGATTATATAGTATAGATCTTTAAAAATTTTAAGAATAATAATTGCCATTGCACAAATACATTTTGGATTTTCTCTAATCCACACAGGGTCAAAAGTATATATTCAAGCTCAAAGTGTTGTCTTTTAACAAGACATAGTTTGTATTTGTCAGCATAGAAGAAATAGCTTGATAGTACTTATTTCATTGACCAATACTCTACGAGTCCAAGAAACTATTGATTTTCCAAAGCTGGTAAGATCTCTTGGAGCCTTTGTACAGATGTGCAGATTTCAAGAAGTTGATATCTGTTGAAACTGTTTTACAAAAGTTATTTGGATGTGTCACCACTTTGCCAAGCTCTTGAAAAACACCCAAATTGTCACTTGTTAATGGCTACCAAAAGCATCTGGTCTAGGTGCAACTAAGGAACATGTAGCCAAATATTAGTGGGGGGTGTATATATATATATTTGAACTTGTGTGCACATTTTTGGTCATGTATGATTATGAAATCCAAAATAAATTCTACAGTACATCCAGTTCTTGGTTGTTTTTTGTGTGTTTTTCTTTTAGTCCTTGAAGGTATATTGATGAGACTCAGTCGACCAGGGAAAACAACAATGGAAAGAAATAATTTAAAGCTCAAAATGTCCATGACGAGTGTATGGAAACTTTTGACCACAACTTTCTCTGTCTGTGTGTGTGTGTATAGGGCTCCAAATTGACAAATATTGATTTGACTCATGAAACACTGACACCAATACAAAGGTCAATTTATTTAAAAACTGGCAAATATTACAAGTATTTAAGTTATAACCAATAATTAAATTGTTGAAAATTCATTTAAAAGATTAGACATAGCTGAAACAGATTCAGAGTTAAGTTTCCAGCATTTCTATTATCAATTTAGCCCATTATCTCTTCAAAACTGTGAATGTATGTTGACCTTGTTTTTGTTAATCTGCTTTTTGTTCATTATGTAAGTTATTATGCTATGTTATGTTACTGATGCAAATCATGCGCACAACAAATATGGACCGTGCTATGTTATGTGTTTAAAAGTTATGATGTCTTTCTTTCTTTCGTTCTTTCTTTCTGTTTTAATTGAACACTCAGGACCAGGCTTTAAAGATTTACTACGAGATATAGAACTATGTAACATGTTAAAAGTATCCTTATCTAAGCAAAAACTATGCTTTTTGGTGTGTGCACCCAAAGCTCTTTATTCTGTCAGCACTAATGTAGTAAATTGCATATGATGCCCTACATTTAACAAGATGAAAATAAACAGGAATAGTGATGCAACAACAAAATTTATCAGTTTATTTACCAAATTTCCATTCTCACTTTGTTGACTGCCTTCAGCAAATAAGAAAACAGTCACCACTCTATTATAGCTTTTTCTTTCCTTGTGTCCGTTTCATGAATGCGTTTGAAAGACTTTCAAAGTTATTTATTTCTGTCCAAAAAAAGAGCAAAATAAAAATTAAAAAAAATCTCCATTAATATAATTCGTTTATTTTATTTTATATTTGCCCATGATTTAACAATTGGTGCATCTCTGTTGGAAAGGATGTGATTGAAACAAGCCAAGTTAATATATTTTAAATCAGCTAAACTGATTAGTTGTGTATGTGACTGGATTTACTGAAGTAGGGTTACCTCCTTACACAACAAGGGGCATGTCTTCTAAATCCCTGGGAATCTCCAAACAGGAGTCCTTGAAGTTGGAGCTGTGCATATGACTTTGATCGTCCTCAGGATTAAACGCTATTGCCATTGCCCCTTCCTTGAGTCCTGCCCCATCGTCCTCCATTGTCCCTTTTGTTTCAGCCTGCCTCTCTTCCTCAGTCTTGTCTTCTTTCACCTCCTCAAGCATGACACTGGCATCATATGGTCCAACCAGGCCTGCAATCTCTGGTTGGTCTGTGCCCCAGTAGCCTGTACTGCTTACTAAGTCCATGTTGGACCGTGAGGTGCGAGGGCCATAAACCTGGCGCTGAAGGCTGCAGACCTGGCATGCCAGTACCACAGTAGCAGCCAGCAAGCACACAATGAGACCTCCAGCTGAACTTATAGCAATCAGACCCATCTCAGTGTCAACCAAGCAGTCACCACGAGTGCCATTGATGGAGTTTTTGTCTTCACTTGTTCTGAGGGTAGTACTCACAGCAAGTGTGGGGCTGCTTCTTTGGTCTTGTGAATAGTCTTGTGAATATATTTGAGTTGTTGAAAGGACTGCGTCAGCACCGACAGGGCAGAGTGGCAGGTGGTTGAGCAGGAGAAACAGCCAAAGAGTTTTTGCACCTTCCATCATCTCTGAAATTCAGAAACTGTTTTAGAAAAAGTAAAGCTGAAAAAAAATGTAGAACGTTATTCCAGAATGCCACTACAAGAGCTCATGATCAGAAGGTTGTTTGAACAGTTCTAGTTAAATTTTTTTTAAAGGAAATGCTTGACTTTTGTGCTTTTAATATGATTCAAAGATGCTGCATGACAAATTCTTACCTGAAGTAGTCCTATGGAGGTCTTGGGGAAGAAATGGCACGTGACACCTGCTGCAAACTGACTGTTGAGATGGTCTGAAGTCACTTCCTGACCCCTCTTTCTGCTGGGTTTTTTTTTGTCTTTTGGTTTGTTTGTTTTTTTGCAGAGGGTGTGATTATTTCAGAGCCTTGGGTTTGATACCACAGAGGCTTGCAGGGCTCTTACAAAAAAGGACAGACAAAAAGAAGCAATCTTTTTCAGAAATGAAGCTTTTCAGAGTTCAACCACATAGAATGCAATGAACAATTTAAGCCTCACATTTATACAACTGATCTAAAAAATAAAACTATTTCGTATTTAACCATAATGAATTTTTTCCCCCTTTTCTTTAGGTTCAAAACGGGCCAGATCAATGGTGACCTGCTCATCTACCATGTCCTTCTCACCCTCAAACCCTACTATGCTAAGCCCTATGAGATAGTGGTAGACTTAACACATGTTGGACCCAGCAATCGTTTCAAGACTGACTTCCTCTCTAAGTGGTTTGTTGTCTTTCCTGGCTTTGCATATGAGAATGTGGCAGCTGTTTATGTCTACAACTGCAACACTTGGGTAAGAGAGTACACCAAGTATCATGAGCGGCTGCTGACAGGCCTAAAAGGGAGCAAGCGGCTCCAGTTCATTGATTCTCCAGCTAAGTTGGCAGAGCACATTGAACCTGACCAACAGAAGCTGCCTGCAGCCACACTGATACTGGAGGAAGACCTTAAAGTGTTCCACAATGCCCTCAAACTGGCCCACAAAGATACCAAGGTCTCAATTAAGGTAAGGTTTCAGCCAGTGAACTTGCACTAAAAATGAGCAACATAGAAATATTACCACTAAATAAACATATTAAATCACTAAAATCGTAACAGAGGTGTATCTTTAACCATCTTTATTTTCTTCTTGACCAGGTGGGTTCAACAGCCGTTCAGGTGACCTCAGCTGAGCGCACCCGCGTCCTTGGCCAGCCTGTCTTCCTCAACGATGTATATTATGCCTCCGAGATTGAGGAAATTTGCCTTGTGGATGAGAGTCAGTTCACCCTCACCATGGCCAACCAGGGCACACCCCTCACTTTCATGCACCAGGAGTGTGATGCCATAGTTCAGTCTATCATCCATATCCGGACACGCTGGGAGTTGTCGCAGCCTGACTCCATCCCTCAGCACACTAAAATCCGACCAAAAGATGTGCCTGGCACTCTCCTCAACATTGCTCTTCTCAACCTGGGCAGTTCTGACCCCAGCCTCAGGTCTGTCCTGTAGGGTCATTGTTTTGTTATTCTAGGCCAAATTCTTTGGCTTTATGGGGAATAAAGTAGGTCTGTAAAAATAACAAAGAATGTGTTTAATTTAAAATATAACTGAGATTTTTTGCTTCGGAACCAGTGACACATGAATATTTGAGCATACTTTAGGTTTAAAGTTTAGACTTTGTATAAAGGTTGCTGGAAGTAAACCTAATGCAGAAGCACCTTAAACTTAGTGACTCCTGCTTGTATAAATGTTTGATAAAACAACCCTATTGCTCACATGTCTATGAAAACATAAATTTAAGGTACTACAATGTGTGAATACATTGTATTTCCGTCATAAATTATAGCCCCATGTAGATGAAAATTAGATTATAAAACTGATACAAAGCAAAAACTATAGCAGTGGTCAAAAAACTCAATGCTTCAAAGTCAAATTTCAGAAACCAGCAGTTAACTGGATTAGCGATACATTCATTTTTTATACACTGTGTTTAAGGTATAAAGGTTTAGTTCAACCACCCCTCATTTCTTTGTTTTCCTTGAAAGAACCAGACATGAGCAATCGCTTTCTGGGCTTTCTTAATGTCTTCTTAATGGCACCTTTTTTACTTAAATACTTACTTTTAGTCTAGTCCTTGTACATCAGAAAAGTATTCCTGAAGACTACTTGAAGAAATTACAAGAAAGCTTCCCTAAAAGTTGTTTTGTTAAAAAAAATATGGGTGGACCAAAACACTGTTTTGCCTGTATTTTACTCACTAGCTCACTGCATCTATTTCCCATTTACCTAGCAAAATGTAAAGAAATGAGGGATGGCTCAAGACTTTTGCGCAGTAATGTACACTTTGAACATGAGCCTAAATATTTTTGATCCAATGCAAGTGGTTCAGTTTCAAAGGAAAAACTCGAACATTTTAGCACATCTTATTGTCTTTCCAGTTTTCAGTTGAGCTTCACCGACCTGAAATAAAACTTTTGATCTACTCATTTACAACACCTATGTTTTTCAACTCAAACCTGTAAAAGTAAAGACTAAAACTGTTTTTACACTGACTTATCTGTTTCATATCCAGATCTGCAGCTTACAACCTATTGTGTGCTTTGACCTGCACCTTTAATCTGAAGATAGAGGGCCAGCTGCTGGAGACATCAGGTCTCTGCATCCCAGCCAACAATACGCTCTTTATAGTTTCCATCAGCAAAACTCTGGCAGCCAACGAACCTCATCTGACTCTGGAGTTTCTGGAGGAGTGCATCTCAGGCTTCAGCAAGTCTAGTAAGTCTGCTTACCATCGTACTGGTTACCATACATAAGCTCTCACATACACTCAGTCATGAAACTGCGTCAGTTTATTATTCAAAGATGTTACCTCTCTAAATGGGAATAGATACATTGTACTCATACCGCCACCAGCTCACCTCACTGAAATGCATAAAGTTTTAAGGTTTTTGTTTCTTTTTTTACATAACTGTGGTGGGGAGGGGAGCGTTTGGGAATGACAATATGGTTTATGATTTTACGTAGATGCTGAAGTGCACAGTGCACAAAGGTCGCCAACTTTCTGTATGGTCAATCGCTACATACCTCCAAACTTCATGAAGCCTTCAAATTAGCTCAAGACTTTGCACAAAAAGCTTCATGGAATAGGTTTTCATGGCAGAGCAGCTGCATCCAAGCCTTACATCACCAAGTATAAGGCAAAGCTTTGGATGCAGTGGTGTAAATCACACAGCCACTGGACTCTAGAGCAGTAAACACTTGTTTTGGCAATCCAATTGACGAATATCGGTTTGGCAGCTCCCAGGAGAAAGATACTGATTGCACTGTGCCAAGTATTAAGTTTGGTGGACGTTGATTGTGGTGTTGTTGTTTTTCAAGAGCTGTGCTCAGGCCCCTAGTTCCAGTAAAAGCAACTCTTCATTTGTGAGCTTCATTTCATTGATTCAGCATACGAAGACATTTAGGGCATTTTCATGCTCACAACTTTGTGGGAACAGTCTGGTTTGGGGATGGACCTTCCTATTCTAACATGATCTTGAATCCAGCTCTACTAGTAATTATTTTAAGCCTATTTCAATAGGCCATTTATAAGCAAATTACTAGAAAAAATAGTAGAAAATCAGTTCTGATCTTTACTGTGCAGATGACATATTTTTACCCTTTTCAGTCGGGCTTTCAGAGGCAGCGTTCCACTGAGACCGCTCCTTTGAAGGTCTGTAATGATCTTCTAATGGCTTCTGATGCAGGGAATTGTTCTGTGATCATTTTGTTTGGTCATAGCGCAGCCTTTGATACCATTGGAAACAAATTCCTACTTAATAGGCTTAAAGCTTTAGCTGGTGTATATGGCTCTGCCAGAGAAAGAAAGCCAGAATGGTTTTCTTCATACTTATCTGATAGGACCTTCTTTGTTAGAACAGACAAGTTCTCCTCTAACATTTCCTTCCTGACCTGCGGGGTTCCACAGGGTTCAGTTTTGAGTCCATTATTATTTTCTTTCTACATGCTTTCTTTAGCTTATTTAGTCTTTTAGTGACATTTCTTATCCATTGTATGCCAGTGACATATTCAGCTGTCATTAGCATACAATGGATAAGCTGTCATGTCTTTTAAGACTCATCTACTGGATAGGTTGTCCACCCTAATCCACTACTTAACTCAGATTGGCTCTCTATCTGTTACCTTGTTTTAAACACCAACAAGACTGAGACCGTGATTGCAGCTCCTCTTGAACTACATTCTGAAGTCAGTCAGGTTCTTGCTTCTTTCTGTCCTTGGAGTAATATTTGAGTTGCATGTAAAACCTTTGTCTGGTTCCTGTTTCTTTCATTTAAGGTACATTTCTAAATTGCAACATATGGTCTCCTCAGCTGAACTGCGTTTGTGTCATCGCATTTAGTGTAATGCTCTGTTTACCAGCTTGGACAAATCATCCCTTTTTCACCTCCAAGCTATACAAAGTGCTTCACCCAGACTGCTAACACGTTCTAGCAAGCGTGCTCACATTACTCCTGTTTTATGTTCTCTACATTGGCTCGCAAATAGATTTTAGAATTCATTTTAAAATTCTTGTTTTAGCATACAGAGCACCAAATGGCCAGGCCCCAGATTATTTATCTCAGCTTCTTACAAAATACACTGCTGCTCGTTGTCCACGTTCACAGACTCCGAGTCGGTTGGTTGTTCCCCATACAGAGCCTTTCAGCCTGTGGCACCAAGGCTGTGGATCAGTGTACCACCACAACTGTGTTTGGTTGACTCTGCTGATTCTTTAAAAAAAAAAACATTTCTGTTTAATCCGGCTTTCTGTTCAGAAATGTATTTATTTATTTACTTATTTAAATTGATTAATTTATTTTAAAGCCACCTGTTAACTTTGCTGTATTTTATTAAATATTTTGTATTGTCTATTTTGGCACCTAATATTCTTGTTTATTTAGCCTGTTGTTACCCGCTATCTGTGAAAAGTGCTTAATAAATAAACTTAAGTTCATAAGTGTTTGAAGACAGGACCATTGAATATTTTTGGCAATATAGTGATATATTCTTAACATTAAAATAAACCGTAAGCTCTAAGTGCTGCTGTTCTCTTGCAGGCATCGAGCTGAAGCATCTCTGCTTGGAGTACATGACACCCTGGCTGCTCAACCTGGTCCGCTTCTGTAAGCACAATGACGATGCCAAGCGCCAGCGGGTCACTGCCATTTTGGACAAACTCATCACCATGACAATAAATGAAAAACAGATGTATCCCTCTATCCAGGCTAAGATCTGGGGCAGCCTTGGCCAGGTAAGTTTACCCAGCCCCTCAGCAGCTAAATAAGTACATGTGTCTCTTGGATTCTGGCCTTCTAACCATCTCACCTTCAGATAACAGACCTGCTGGATGTGGTCTTAGACAGCTTTATTAAGACCAGTGCCACAGGAGGCCTGGGTTCCATCAAAGCAGAGGTTATGGCTGATACTGCAGTGGCTCTAGCCTCAGGAAATGTCAAATTGGTCTCCAACAAGGTGAGAGCACATTGGCAACTAATACACACAGAAAATAATCATGTTGAATCATGTTGCAACTCGTGGAGAGGATTTAATGGTATTGATGATGGAAAGTGACTTGGGGTTCTGTTAAATGAGCAGAGCAGGTTGTTTGAGTAAACAACTGATCAATTAAAGCGGTTGTAAAAACCATCGCATTATGTTAAACAGGACAAATCCTACATTGTATTTCATACAAACACATATGCTCATTATCCTATACATTTTAATATACATAAGAAGTGGACGAAATACTTTATTTTCATAAAGTAATTACTTTTCTTTACAGAACTTTCCTTCATTGCCAAATATCAAAATCAGGTGAAAAGGAGAAATTCAGTAATTACATACTGTTCCCACTAGGGGCATTTCTGTGCTGATTCACATCTGTTACAAAGAATATTGAAAGAGTTCTGGAAAAATATAAAACAATAAACGTCCATCAGAAAGAGAGCTTATATATTCTTCCACTTGGGGAACTGCAATGCACTTTCCTGCCATTTGTCAAACTCTTCTGTTTCTGAGCACTGTGCTTTTATTATCTGTGTATGCTGCATTGTGTTATGCAATATATCACAATGCGTGGCAGGTATATATCAATATATAGCATTATTAGCCTTATGCACATCAACTGAGCCAGCTACCCACTGTCTTGAAACTACAGACAGTAGATATGGCACAACGGGGCCAGGGCATGATAGCAGTACCCTATCATGTACTGGCCCACAAATTTAACATCAAACCTTCTAGATATAGATATTTACACATAGACCGACACACACAAACCCTGACCTGGTGTTAACACTTCTTAATAGACTCACTTCTACTTGGTCCAGGTCAGCTCATTTGATTATGGTTAATAAAGGATATACTATGTTTAAATTATGGATTAATGATTAATGCTTTCAGGCTGCAAGTTTAAAACGTGCTTCTGTGCTGCAACTGGATCTCATACTCTACGTTCTAGCTATGTGTGCTACAGTTTTCATTTAGAAGAACAGCTGTGCGTAAAGAGCAAAATTTCTCTGCCAGCTACTGGTCAGTCGAAACAGAGAGCCTGTAGTTCAGGACAGAAAAACAAATCAACAAAAAGCCACCACATCATGTGGCCTAAAAGCAGAAATGCACATGGACATGAGCCAAGGCAGCTGACAATTTTTTGCCTTTGTTATGTTTCCACACTGACAACCACAGTGGCCACATGACTTGCATCTTTGGGTTGTCTATCAAGTCCCAATTCAGTTCAGTTCAAGTTTATTTATATAATCAAATCACAACAACAGTTGCCTCATGGTGCGTTAAATTGTAAAGACCCTACAATAATTGTCCCACAGTTTTTAACATCAAATCTTTGGTGGTCAAAGGTTACAGTGACAGTGTCCCTTAAATTCTTAATTTTTTTCTCTTTACATCTCAAAGAAATCTCTACAAATTTGGCCAAAGTCTTTAGACTTCAGGAAAAAATCATTAGATTTTGGTGGTCAAGGGCATACTCCTACTCCTACACAGAAACCTAAAATATAAAATATATTTAAATGTTAAAGTCAGTTAATAATTACTTACATACTGATGGAAGAAATAAATCCAGCTGGGATTCACTCTTGATTTGTAGAAGCTAAAGAGACAAACTCATCTAATCACTATCCATTATCTGTGTGCTGTTGTTCCAAATCCAAGCTGCTGTTTGGATAAACAAACACAATATACACAGGCAGACACAAAAGAAAACCCAAGGCCCCCTGGCTCCGATTATAGCAGACACCATCACTGCACTCAATAGTGGCCATTGTGAAGACTGTTGACTAAGAAAAAATTGATCTTTGAGTTGTAGTATTGTTTTTCTCTGCAGGTCAGTTTGGTCTTACTAAAGTATTGTACTGAATTTGAAAAACGATATATAAAATTGAGCATTGTACATAGCTATTAGACGTCTTACTTGAGTCTTTATCCTGGTGTTATCTGTAGAGTTACAGCATGATGTCATGGCAGTACAGCCTACTGGACACAATGGCTTCTTGTTTGCTGTTCTTGAACTCTTTGTCTCCCAAAACTTGAATAAATGCCATTTTCTAACTGGTTAGAATAGCTGTATAGTCCAGTATGTCAGCTTCATAACCAAAATGATTATTAAGGGTCATGATTAGTATTATTAGTTTACTAGTGATACATTTATTATTAAGTTTGCATTTCCTCTTTAGTGTTGCCTTTATTGGCTCTGGTTAAGCACTCCTATAAAACCATGATTTTACTTGTACAAAATTTTACTTGAGTTCAAAATTTTTGAGAAGTTATTATTAGCTTACGCAAGGAGATACATCTTATAAGGCCTTAATGTACGTTTGTGGTTGTGTAAGGATAAAGCTTTTCTACCATTTTCTTTAAATAATCGTTTGATCGCTTGAAATTTTAAAAAGCAGCAGGAGGAAGTGGCTTTCAATGACATTTCCACAGGCTTCTACGGAGAACATAGACATTCACAATCTGATTGAATATCATGAGTAATGCCCCCAGTAAACTTTTTCCAGTTAACCCCTGTGGAAGTCGTCTTTAATACCGTAGCTTCTTAGAGATCGGGTGTGGTGTGTGGATGTGCTCTTCTCTGTTTTGTTTTTTCTTTTTTCTTTATGCTCATAAAGTCTTGATAATGACAGAAACTGCCCTTCTAGAAAAATAGAAGAAAATAAAGTGTTTGATGTAAGGCATGCATTACACCCAACAACTTTCACAGGCACTTAGTAACTGTACTATTGTACAGATGCATTAAGCTGGAAAAGGCAACACATTTCTAAAAACGGTTTCTCACGTGGAGATTCCATCTTATGAATCTATGTTGCACAGACTGAAGGTCTGCAGGGGAGACGAGGAGGATGAGGAGAGCCCATGGGACTTCCTCTGAGCAAACATTGGATATGTCTGTGAAGGTTCTCAGTCATCCAGGTCATCGTAGTCAAAGGAGCTTGCAAAGAAAAGCGTCTGGACTTCTTTAAGTTGCTTGAAGACGTTTCACCTCTCATCCGAGAAGCTTCTTCAGTTCTAAGGTCAAATGGTGGAGAGTCCCAGATATAAACCTAGTGGGAGTGATCCCCCACAGAGGGATAAAGGACACTCTTTCGAGGATGCCAATGTTCACATTTTGGACAGAGAGGACAGATGGTTTGAAAGAGGAGTGAAAGAAGCCATCTATGTCCACTGTGAGCGACCATCTTTGAACAGAGGCGGGGGTTTACGACACCAACTCTCTGCCATCTATAATCCAGTTTTGAGATCCCTTCCCAGACGCCTTAACGCCCACTCACATCCTGGGCCATCTGACCTCAGGAATTCGCATGATAAGGTGGGGCCAGGTTTCACAATGAACACACCCGAAACTCTGGCTGATTGGGACCCACACCCAGTTTCACACCTTGGCTCAGGCGATTAGAGGATCATCAGGGGGTCCTTTTGTCCCTCTGTGGGGGGAAACTCCCACTAGGTTTATATCTGGGACTCTCCACCATTTGACCTTAGAACTGAAGAAGCTTCTCGGATGAGAGGTGAAACGTCTTCAAGCAACTTAAAGAAGTCCAGACGCTTTTCTTTGCAAGCTCCTTTGACAAACATTGGATAGTTTTTCATGTCATAAATCAGATCTCATATGCAATACAGTACATTTTACTATTGGGGACTAGATTTCCACTCATTCTTATCGTAACTGTTCTGCTCCTGTGAGTTATTATTTTATTCTATAACAAATTCTGATACCTGCATCAATAACCCTGTACCAACAGACCAAGCTTTATTTATTTGTTTTTTCAACTTTCAGTTGTGAAAAATGGGTGAAAATAAGCAACAAAAAACTGCAAAAGGTTATGTGGCTAGCTAACATCTGTATTCATGTGTCCACTGTAGAAAAAACAATGAATAATAATGGTGTTAATTGAAGGACGCAACTGAGGCAACGTTCAGATAATAGCATAAGTGACACCTTGAACTCGGTGACAAAATGCTTAGAAGCAGATGCAGCAAACAATGAGCCGAAGCTTCGGAGAGAATAAGGACTTGATCCTGACCTTTAACCCAAATGAGATGCTAAGACATAACCTAAATTGGGCAGTTCAAGACATGCTAGACATAACGATTCTACACCTATTCTTTGTGGTAGGTCATTGGGCGGATGTGTAAGATCATCGACAAGACGTGTCTGTCCCCAACGCCAACACTGGAGCAGCACCTGATGTGGGATGACATTGCCATCTTGGCTCGCTACATGCTCATGTTGTCCTTCAACAACTCTCTAGATGTGGCAGCCCACTTGCCTTATCTGTTCCATGTGGTAACCCTGCTAGTAGCCACTGGGCCTCTGTCCCTCAGGGCCTCCACTCACGGTTTGGTCATCAACATTATCCACTCCCTCTGCACCTGCTCTCAGCTCAACTTCAGTGGTGAGGAAGTGTTTGTTCATTTGTTTTCTTCTTTATTGGTCAGTGAATAATGGGAAGTATCTTCATAAAGCTAGATGCATGAGTTTGCATGGCGTGCAGGCACACAATGGACACACAAAACAAAAAGCGAGTAGGCTACTGTGACCTGAAAAAAGAACCATGTTTTTGTGTTGAATACAGAGGAAACAAAGCAGGTTCTGAGGCTGAGTCTGACTGAGTTCTCCCTGCCCAAGTTCTACCTGCTGTTTGGCATCAGCAAAGTCAAATCAGCCGCTGTGATTGCCTTCCGCTCCAGCTACAGAGACCGCTCATTCTCACCAGGCTCTTATGAGAGGGAGACCTTTGCACTGTCCTCCCTCGAAACCGTCACTGAGGCCTTACTGGAAATCATGGAGGTCAGCTGAGAAAATCAGGATTTTTACATGTTTTTGCTTTTTCTCTGCCTTTCTACTACCCTTATTCGTTTAATAAAAAGTTATTATTATAAAATTTACTGTTTGTCTAATTACTGTATTTAGTTTATTAAATACTGATTGAGTTATGTGTTTTTGGTCCAGGCTTGTATGAGGGACATACCAAGCTGCAAGTGGTTAGACCAGTGGACAGAACTTGCACAAAAGTATGATCTTCTTGTGTTCTATTGCTTTTCATTCAGTTGCATAGATTTTCAGTGTGGAACAGGTATTTATTTGTCTTTGGATTCCAGGTTTGCATTCCAATACAACCCATCTCTTCAGCCCAGAGCACTGGTGGTGTTTGGCTGCATCAGTAAAAGAGTGAGCCATGGCCAGATCAAGCAGATCATTCGAATCCTAAGCAAGGCTAGCCCTCTGCTCAGCATAGACCGGGTGAGGGCCTTGAGTCATTTACCATGCAGTCTGATCCGTGAACAGAACGTGTGTTTCAGTCCTTTACGTGTCTACATAGACGTTTGTAGAGTAAAGCTGCTTCACATACACCTGTGAATTTTACTTCACTGTCTCTTTGACTTCTTTATTCCGTGTATTGTGTACGGTGTAAACGGTAACATTTAACTGAAAAATTATGTTTAACATTTTGTTCTTCTTCCTTCTTTTTATTTCACTCACTCTTCTTTTCGTTTCAGGGTCTAGAGAGCTGTCTGAAGGGGCCAGACAATTACAACAGCCAAGTATTAATAGAGGCCACAGTCATTGCTCTGACTAAGCTACAACCTCTACTCAGCAAGGTATTCAACTAGTATAGATCTACTTTTTGCCACAGTTGGGAAACCTTTCAGAAATTCACAATTCTGTTCAAAATCAAATTGTTTCAAACTGTTTGATCTTTTCCTTTCTTTTCAACTTGGTAACTCTGTACATCATATTGTTATAAAGTAAAACCTTATTGGCTCTTTGTTTATCACTATCCCCTTTGTAATATTAATTAAATTTGTCTTTATTTGTTTAATCTCCCAGGAATCTCCCATGCACAAAGCTCTGTTCTGGGTGGCAATAGCTGTGCTGCAGCTGGATGAAGTCAACCTTTACTCAGCTGGAACGGCCCTGCTGGAGCAGAACCTCCACACTCTGGACACAATGCGTGTTTTCAATGATAAGGTAAAAAGCATTATTTACTGCCTTTTCATTCCTGCAGTTGTATATTGTTTGAATTAAAGACCATCCATCGGGTGACAATCTACTTTTTGCTTTGTATATGTATAATTTAGTTTGTAACAATGCCCAGGAACATTGTTTATGTGAATATGGCTAATAACTTCAGCTCATCCACTGTAGGCACGCTTTGACTTTAGAAAAGTGGGTAGTGGTGATGGTAAGCAACCAGATGACTGCAGTGTTTCTCAGGTTTCCCTCTGTGATCAGGTTATTGAAGTGAACGTAAACACACTCATTTATAAGACAGTCAGAATATCGTCTGGCACTGCACATCACCCATTACTTTTATGTAGAACTTCTCTGACAGGAGCTAAAAAACTGATTGGTCTTTTTTGTATGTTAAATGTCTTCAAGAATCTAATAAAGAGATATTTGATTCAGTATTTAGCACTAGACTTCCATCATGTAGCCAAAAGTAACATCTGTGTGCAGGAAATATATTGTGGCCATACATCGACATGGCCATTGATAAGGAGTCTTTTTTTAACATATAATTTGTCCTGCAGAGTCCAGAAGAAGTATTCATGGAGATCAGGCGTCCTTTAGAATGGCACTGCAAGCAGATGGATCACTTTGTCGGCCTCAACTTTAGCGCCAACTTTAACTTTGCACTGGTGGGCCACCTACTCAAAGGTAAACTGGTGTGTCATGATTCTAAACACTTGTTTGTAGATATTTAGTCTGCAAAAACACAGTTAAACAGACACACAAATCTGCTGTCAGTGTGATTTTAGAAATGAAGCTTCAGAATATGTACATAGGAAGTGCTATGTCTAAAAATGGCTGTCTGCATTTAACTACAGTATCTAAGAAAGGAAGTCACACAGCGTGACTGTGAAAAGCAACGCGTTTTATTATGTGTGTGGGTTTGTCCCCCCTCAGCACTATATTTTGTTTTATTGTTTTTGTACACAATGACATTTCCATTGCCGTCTGTCTTTCTGTTTCTCAGCATGTTTTATACATGTCTTTCAGGCTACAGGCACCCATCAGCCACCACAGTCGCAAGGACAGTGAGAATCCTTCACACACTGTTGGCTCTCATCAGCAAGCATCTGAAATGTGACAAGTTTGAGGTCAACACCCAGAGTGTGGCCTATCTGGCTGGTACATAAGATGTTCAGTGTCGTTTTACTGCAATTTTCAGCACTTTCACACATTTGAAATACCTTTCATTTGCTGGATATTTGAGGTCATCATGTGATGAAGTTGAGGAACTTGGGTAGTGTTTGCTAACTCAGATATCAGAGGATCTTAGCATTAATATTGAACCAATGTCTGAGCTGTTAACCCTGCGTAGTTGAAGTGGTTTGGATGTGCCCTTCTAACAGCTATGATATCGTAACTAACATTTTGTTGTTTTGTGTAGCACTACTCACTGTATCTGAGGAGGTCCGAAGTCGCTGCAGCCTCAAACACAGGAAGTCACTGTTAATTTCTGACCTCTCCATGGACCCAGTTCCTATGGACACCTTCTCAAGTCATATGACTGATCCTACGTGCAGGTGAGCTCATTAAAAGACAATAAAAACTAAGGACAACAAACTACGGTGGAAGTTAGTTAAAGAGCATCAGTCTGCTCACTGATGCTTCTGTTTTCAATAGTATTCTACTTGTGCTACACCAAATGTGTGTAGAGATGCTTGGCCTCCTTAAAGCTGATGATGAATAAATAAATAAATACTTTAATAAGACAATTTGAAACAATAGTTTTACTAATAATGTATACATTATTATAAAATGCTGTAAATTGCCTGCTGTGAACCACCTGTATTTTTTGTATTTTTTGTATTATTTTTTAAACTTTTCTTCTGTGCTCTGCACATCTCTGTCAAATCACTACAGTAATTTTAAAGCCAAAAATAAACTTTTACAGACAGGTAAGCCCAAGAAGGCCAGTGACTTCTGAATTCTGTCCCAAATATCACTTGCTATGGCTGGCTATAATTTTAACACACATGCACAGTTCTCTGTGGAGGAATCATTGGCAGAAAGTATTTTTGAACACTGTGTAAAGACAATCATCTTCTTTGCCATCGACTTGGGGAACATGCAATGTTAAAATGAGGGATTCTTGCTTTTCGTATTTTAATGCTTGTTGTTCAGCTGCTGCACTTCATTTGTATTACATTAAAACTATCGTCACCTCTTAATGAGGAAATAAGAGCCTTCCTTCTTCAAACAAGTAGCAAACTTTGTCTGTCTGTGAAATATGCAGAAGTCATTTGTTTAGTTTCTTTTTTTAGGTCTGCTCATACAAAGAAAACAGTTTTCAGTGAATAGATGCCTTCATGGAAACTCCGACATCAGAAAATCACAATTGTCGTTTTCAACTAAAACCAACAATTTGTTTCAACAAAATCAGAATTTTGAGCAGAAAAAAACCTTAAATTTATATTAGTTATATTAATATTGTAAAAGAACCCACCCATCACTTTACTCACACTCTAGATCTTGTTTTAACATATGGCAAAAAAAAAAAACCCTGAACATTTAACAGTGTTTCCTGAAAACCCTCTTTTGTCTGATCATTTCCTGATTTAAATTTACAATAGTTGGTTACACAGCAGTGGGGAGTAGGTTTCTTCACAGTAGATGTCTTTCTGAAAGCGCTGTAACTAAGTTTAAGAATATAATCCACCCACTGTTATCATCTTCAATGCCCTGTACCAACACAGAGCAGAGCAGCTATCTGAACGCTGCTCCAACAGAGGTCGATTATCTTGTTAATAATTTTACCTCCTTACTATCATCATCATTGTTTATTTATATAGCACTTTAAAAACACACAAGGCTGACCAAAGTGCTGAACAATAGATACTATGTATGACACTGGGTACTGTAGCTCCTGTGAAAAATAGTATCTCAAACCAGAAGTACCTGACTCCGTGGTATAATTCTCAAACACGCAGCCTAAAGCAGATAACTCATAAGCTGGAGAGGAAATGGTGTATCACAAATTTAGAGGATCATCATTTATCCTGGAGAAATAGTTTGTTGCTGTATAAGAAAGCCCTCCACAAACCTCGAACATCTTACACACATTGAAGAAAATAAGAACAACCCCAGGTTTCTCTTCAGCACTGTAGCCAGGCTGACAAAAAGTCAGAGCTCTACTGAGCCAACCATCCCTTTAACGTTAACTAGTAATGAATTCATGATTTCACAAATAAAATTTTAACCATTAGAGAGGAAATGACCCATAATCATCTCACAGATGTAACATTATCTCTGTGCTTGTCTTGCTAGACCTCCGTTCGGCGTTCAATGTTGACCATAATATTCTATTAGAAGAATTAGAGTAAGCTGTAGGCATTACAGGTACTGCGCTGCAGTGGTTTGTATCATGTCTATCTAATAGACTCCAGTTTGTTGTAAATGGAGAGTCCTCTTCACACACTGAGGTTAATTATGGAGTTCCACAGGGTTCTGTGCTAGGACCAATTCTGTTTACATTACACATGCTTCCCTTAGGCAGTGTCAATTTGATGTTAAAGTGCAATCCAGAATCTAAAATGACTACAAAACTTTTAACTGGTGGTTATACCCCTTTCAGCCAGTGTCCCTAACACGCATTTCAGTTTAGGGCCAGTTAAAATTATTTCAATTTTTTTAATTAAGGCTTAAAAGGTTTGCAGTAACTGATTTGTTAATGTCAGTTAAACACAATGTTAGAGACTTCAGGACAGGTCATATTGCAGGGTACACTAAATCTGAGAAACGGAGTTATGACAGTAGGTTTAACAGCTTATTGACACTTGATTGGATTTTGTTCTCCATTTTATCCATCTACTTTTCGTGTGTGTGTGTGTGTGTGTGTGTGTGTGTGTGTGTTGTCGGTGTTGTTTTGTTTGGGGTTCTTTTCTCCCATCATGGCACGGATATGTTTTTTGATTGCGGCATCATTTCATGCTCTATTCCTGTAAGTATTAGTTAGTAGTCCAATGTTTAGTTTCATGACCAAAGATAGAACCACAATTCTGTTTGGTTAGTTATCTGTCATTAGGGACAGTTGTCCACCTTCCTCCATTGTGGAATTTCTAGGTTAAAAATGAGTTTGTAACCTACTTGCTAACAATTGTTCTGTTACTGTCCTCTCAGAACTTTGAATGAGACTCAGCCGTGGACATCACCTCAGGTTTCAGAGCGCTACCTTTCAGCTCATTATCCAACAATGGGCCAGATTAGCCCTCGAACACGCAAGTCGATGAGCCTCGACATGGGTCAGCCTTCACAGGCCAACACCAAGAAGCTCTTGGGTATGTCCAATCCCTCAGTTTTTGTTACATCTGTCAGTCTTTCCTTAGAAGGACCCCCCGAATATCTGTGTTAAATCGCCACATTTCAAGTCTTCTGTGTGTGTGTGTGTGTGTGTGTGTGTGTGTGTGTGTGTGTGTGTGTGTGTGTGTGTGTGTGTGTGTGTGTGTGTTGTTGGCTAGGCACCCGGAAGAGCTTTGATCATCTCATATCAGACTCCAAAGCACCAAAGAGACCAGAAATGGAGTCAGGCATGACTACCCCTCCAAAGATGAGGCGTGTAGCAGAGAACGACTATGAGATAGGTGAGAGTATAGCACAAGGTATTGATCCTAGCACATCCTTCTATGTTTGATATGATTCTGAAGTTTGTTCAAGGACATATTCTATGTGATACCTGATTGTTGTAATTACAGAGACACAGAGAATTGGAAACTCTCACCTTCGCAAGGTGTCTGTATCAGAGTCCAATGTTCTGCTGGACGAGGAGGTGCTTACCGACCCAAAGATCCAGGCTCTGCTGCTCACTGTGCTGGTGAGGAAACACACCATACAGCTTACTTTATATGCTGTTACCTTTCAGTTCATGTTCACTTTTCACTCTTGTTGTTGTTTTTCAGGCCACCCAGGTCAAATACACCACTGATGACTTTGACCAGCGGATTCTGTATGAGTATTTAGCTGAAGCTAGTGTTGTCTTCCCAAAGGTTTTTCCAGTTGTGTAAGTAATGAACATGTCTAGTCCTGGTTATCTTGAGGTTTACTTTTTTTGTTTGTTTGTTTGACCTGAAAAATGTGACCTTTGAATTTTTCAGATATTTTTTGAGTATAAAGGTAAAGTCTTCATGGTTATAACTGGGACCCAATATAAGCAGACAGGATCAAATGGCTGCTGCCAGTCTTCTGTTCTTGTTCAGATTAGGTGAAATTATCCTGGGATATTTTTGGACAATGGTTGATTTTCTGTAGTGGTAGGTCAGGCTTCATTTTGCTCTTAGATAGGGAAGCTTTCCAATCCAATACTTTGCCAATCCACCCCCAGACTCATTAAAGAGCCATTGTTCCATATAGGATGCAGCTTGCTCAGTCTTTTATCTGAATGGTTATCAGCGCCTTCTAACCAATATTTTCAGTTAAAATGTTGGTTTTAACAAATATATCCTACATCAGAACAGACGAACTCTGCTATAGGTGTTCGCTTCACTAAGATTTTATAATGCTGGAAGTTATTTCTCATTTTTACACTCTTTGTGGTAATTGTCAGTGAAAATGTACCTCGATACTTTCAATTAGCAGTAAAACCCTTGAGCTTTTTAAAAGGCTAACTTGTATAACCGCATAACCATGTGCCCCAATATTGTTTTCTCTGTTCACCCTCTCAGCCACAATCTACTGGACTCCAAGATCAACACTGTGCTATCCATGTGCCAGGATATCAATCTCCTGAACCCTGTCCACGGCATTGTCCAGAGTGTGGTGTACCATGAGGAGTCACCCCCCCAGTACCAACCTTCCTATTTACAAAGTAAATTGATTTACAAGCTCTACATGCCAGCCTTCCTAGTTTTGCACTTAGTTATGTCACCTGATGCTGACAGGTACTGAAAATGGATAGAAGCTTGTAGATATTTATTCACTGAGTTGTCTTCCCCCGTTCTTAGAAGCTAAAGAAAAAAGAAGACAATTGGACGTCTTTAACTTTATGAAGATGTTTCACTACTTTCATTCCCTTCTCTTCCTTTCTCTCAATTCACAGGCTTTGGCTTTAATGGACTTTGGAGGTTTGCTGGACCCTTCTCTAAGGTACAAATAACATTTTCCTCTTGTCAATTAGTTATTTTCACTTGGGCCGCTTCAGCTGCCTTGCAGTAGAATTTCAGCTTACTAAGGAAGTACACAGCAGATCTACAACCAGGTTGTCAGTTGGTGTGTTGAAATATGAAGCATCAACTCTTGGAAGCACATACATAAATACCAAAAAGTAGCAGAGAGGCTGAAAATGATCTGTGGTCTGCTTTCATGTTGATATTGGATTATGCCGCTTCGGAAAACTAGCAAAACCCAAAACTCAATAATACAGACTCCTGAATTGCATTGACAATGCTGACTAAATGACTAATTGACTGAATATTTATTTATTTTCTTATGTTTTTTAATTTTATTTTTAAACGTTGCCCATTTTGATATATTGATATTGAATGGTTCAGCATGGAATCCTAATGTTTACACTTCTACTTTTTTCTGAGGGTGACTGGAATGTTTTTTTTAGTTTTGACATACCAGTTTAAGATCCTGGGAGAACATATGCTTACAAAACTTAAGTTTATACAGAAAGATGTTCAGGGGCCGTATGAATGCTCTATTTCTATCTAACAGACTCTATCACTCAAAAACACACACAGAAAGTGTTTTATTGTCCTTCTCCATCAATTTCTTCCATATTTACTGCATAACATTTTTGAAATGTTTCAGTTGGGTTTCAGGGCCCACAACAGAATCTGCCCTGCTAAAAGTATACAATGATGTGCTCCTGTCAGTTTACTCTGGGGACTGTACCATCCTCCTCCTCAACCTGCACTTTAGTGCTGGTATCAGCTGCAGAGAACTACACTGGTTCAGTTCAGTTTTATTTTGCTATACAGGACCAATCACAACAACAGTTGCCTCAGGGCGCTTTACCTCATACCTGAAAAATTAAACTTTCTCTGTCATCATTGGAAATTATTCTTCAACAGCAACACTTTGCTGTGTACCTCAGGTTCCATCTTATCACTTGTGTAGAAAGAGCATAGAAAAAAGTGCTTGTGCAAATGGGTGTAAATGAGTTGTTTAAAGCGATATATAAGAACCAGTCCATAGTTCAATTTAAATGAACTAAACACATCAGGTGTGAAAGCACCTTTAAACTCAGAGGGGACCGGACGTTTGCTGTGGTTGGTCAAATCTGCTCTCTCAATTAAGTCTTTTAAAACTAGACTTAAAGCTTATTTTTAGTCATCGGTATTTGAGTTTATCCGAGTCTTTCTGCTCATCGCATCTCCTGTGCCTTTTTTGGGGCATGACTGTGTATGTTTTGCACCCCCAAATATCACTAGTTTCTTATTTATTTCTGTGTTCTCTTGTTTTTTTCCCCATTCTTCTTTTAATACAGCACTTAGGTTTAAAGAACTCTATGCAGTCCTGTATACGTGTACTGTTACTCCTTCCAAAAGAATTCAGAGTGTGAGTAGCAGCCAGGTGCTGCTAATAAAATGCACTTGATAAACCAATCATCAGAAAGTGTCAGCACCTTTAGAAATCCAGTTTTGGCATTATTATTTATTAGTGGAAAGACTCAAACAGTTGCCAATCTTAACTCAAACCATGCAATGGTTTGCACTTAATGAAACTGCAAAATACCTAAAGGCAGGCTACAGAGGCCTCAGGTAGCATGTTAAATGTTTATGACAGTACAAGTAAAGAAAGACTCCAGTGTGGCTTGGTTTGGAGGGATTTCCAGAAGAAAGCCGTTTGTCTCTAAAATGAACATTGCAGCACTGATTAGGTTTGTAAAGATACATCAGAGCAAACCACAAGACTTCTGGAACCATTTTCTTTGAATAAACAAGAACAAATTGGAGATGTTTGTCATTAATTACAGCATCTGGCCACCTTGTTGACCATCAACTCCTCTGTATATTCTAGAGTCAAGGGGCCAACTGTCTGACAGTTAAAACTTGATAAAAACTGGGTCATGTCACAAAAATATTCTTCAGCACACCAGGAAATCTGCAACAGAAAGGTTGAAGAAAGAGAATTAGTTGTTGTTGAAAGCCCAGAGTCCAGCAAGTATTCAAAATAAAAAGTGTCTATGGGAGGTAATCAAATGTCTAAATTAAGAAAACCTCTCATGCGCACAGCAGTTTTGTCAACACCACCAACAGTTTGTTTTCATGACGCAATTAGTAAAGCAATGTTAAATAATTTTAATTATAACCAGTGAAACAGAGCATGTTACCATCCCATCTGAAAAATCCACCCGATAAAGTGTTGACACGGACCAGATTCTTATGCTCTTTCGGCATTTGGTTGCAGTTGTTATGCAGACGACATTGGGTTTCACTGACTGAGGACGAACCTCGTCTGTGCTGCTGTTAGACCTTGTTACCTGACTCTGATGTTGCTCATTGTGTTTGTTGTTTGTGCAGCAAACCCAGATTCCAGACTACGCTGAGCTGATTGTCAAGTTCTTGGAGGCATTGATTGACAGCTACCTGCCAGCAGCTGACGAGGAACGAGGGGAGGAGCAACTGAGGACACCTACTTCCCCCTACCCTCCTACCAGCCAGAGCCAGCTTAGCATCACTGCCAACCTCAACCTGTCAAACTCGATGACCTCACTGGCCACTTCACAGCACTCACCAGGTGTCCATCTCTCTCTACAACAAAAAGCATACAGTCACTCTAACTCTCTGTATTAAAGCTTCCTGTTTTTTCACCTCGTCTACATGTTTTACTTCATCATCTAGTGAAATCAAATCAAAATGTTCTCATCCAAGTCACAGTCCAGAGAGAAAGCTGGTCACATTCTTGTCCTACGTTACCTCTTTTTGTTTGAAAAGAAATTTCTTGTAAAGGGTTAAATATTTACCAGGAAATTTTCATCAATCATCTCGAGGGGGTTAGATGCTGAGAATTATTTTTTTGGACTAGAATTACTGCTTGCACAAAGAGAAGACTTTGAGACATGCGTAGTGTTACCTCATGTCAGTCGTCTGTCTGTGTCTTGTGTTACAGACAGTAAAACCAAAAAAGTTAATCTGTTAGTGATTAATCATCAAAGAAGATTCACAGAAACATAAAGAGAACGGTTCATGTTACTTGAAGTTGCTCTAAAAACATCTTTCTAAAGGAAAGTAGTCAGTGATGGGAGAGGTGATGTTTTAGATGTTCTGACTTGCACGACATGATCACTCCTGCGATCAAAGAGATCTCAATAAAGTCTCTGACGCAGTACTCACGTCTACCAAACCTTCCACTACACTGGCAGCCCTGATGAAGTGTGGTTAAAAAATACTAAATTTGCATTGTTTCCCTTTTCACCTTTATCTCTAGAACCAGGCTACAGTAACATCAGCAGCTCGTCTATTTAAGAATAGACGAGCTGCTGCAAATTCATAATAAGCGGGCGGTTCCGTCTTCTGCATGCTCAACCCAGGAAGCACCCTTAGCTTAAATAAGCACCCGCTGTGAGGTATGGTTTATAGCTATTTCCACAACAGGTCTGCCTTGGGCCTTGTGTTGTGTGCAGGATGTAACAAAGAACATCTTTCGACACTGTCCTGACCTGATTCTTCAACAGTTTGTTATGAGGTTGAAGGATATAATATAGACATTTTAAGATTACTAGGAAATTAACAGTGAGTGGCAGTTTACTTTATTTGTACAATAAATACATGTCACATATAAAAACAAAAATTCTGTTAAAATGCAACGCAGTATAGAAAGGAAAAGAAACTCAAAGAGCTTATTTGATGTCTGTTTAATTAGACAAACAATATTACAAACAAGCTAAGAGATGTTTCTAGAAAAAAACACATTTACAAACTCTGCAAGTCTACCTAACCAAAAGAATTACCACTCTCAAACTGTTAGCATCCATCCATAAATCCATGTATTGTAGCAGTCATAAGGCACAGGCTAAATAGAGAGACAGTCGTTTTCATTGACAATTTGCATCAACCTAAGATGCAAATTGGACTGGGAGGGAGCCGAAATACCAGAGATAAAGTCCACACACTGAGACGACATGCAAGCTCCACACAGAAAGGGCCCCTGGATGTAGATGCAGGACCGTCTTGCTGTGAGGCGACAGTGCTAACCGCTGCACCACGTCTTCTTCGCAGTACCTTTCATTCATCAGACTTGTAAATGTTTTAATTAGATAATTTCCCAAGATTAGAAACATGTGGTTGGTCTCAATAACAATATAATCTAAAGAGATTTTAAGAAAAATGAAATGGTCGAGAAAACAATCCCAGACGAAGGGAATGCCTTTAAAGCCTGTCATCCCTGTGTTCCTCCAGGTGTAGATAAGGAGAATGTCCAGTTGTCCCCCAGCTCAGCTTTGTCCAGTGGAGGTCGTACTCGCCATGGTTCAGCCAGTCAGGTCCAGAAGCAGCGCAGTGCTGGCAGCTTCAAGAGACCCAGCATCAAGAAGATTGTCTGATCGACCAGAGAAGACAGCTGCCCCGTCACACATATACTTTCTTTCTCCCCCTCTCCACCTGTCCCAGGCCTGCCAGGCCTCATGCTGCACTCCACATTTACTCTTTAGTTCCTCCTTCACGGTTGTTGCTTTGGCAGAACAGGTGATCGTGTGTTTCGTAACAAGGAGGAATATTAGCAAGGGCAAACTTGAATTCTGCTGCTTGATTTTTATTTATTTTATAATTTTTTTATCATTATAATTGTTTTCTTTCTTTCTTTCTTTTTTTTCTCAAATCTTTAAATTTAGAGAGTACATGGTGTCAGACAGGCTCCTTCTCTTCATAGGGACAGTGTTTGGAAACACTTTAACTGTCCTGCAGTGAGGGAAGCCACACTTTAAGTGGAAAACACTGAAGGGAAAACCGTGTGAATGGATTTGGATGTCGACTGTGATGTGTCTCAGTTGGCACAGTCCAAACAGGAAGTCTCTGACTTCAGGCAAGTCCCTTGGCCTTCCTCCAGACTAAATATTCCAGTGTCAGTGAGATGGACCAAACGACAACAGTAAATAGGTGATTGGGTGTGTCTGCGAGAAAAGACCTCTTCTCTGGACATCTCAGCTCCCCTCTCCCAGTACTGTACATATGTTACATAGATTATGTATAACTAGTCCTTAGTTCTAATTTAGATGTGGATGTTTTCTCCATGGTGTGCCTTTGTCAGGGTTTTTCAATGTGTACAATTTGTAAAGTAAAATTAAAATCTTGCTGGGGACAAAGACCAGGTACTAATCTTGGAGGCGAGCCATCCATATCTTCACAAGTTCACCAAGCTATGTCACGACAGGCCTCCAATGATCATCAAATATACAATCATCAATATACCCTGCTGCCTGAAAATATTTATCTTGTACAAGTAGATCATAGTACACGATTCATCTATTTACTTTCCATAAACTGTCTTTCAACATGAAGATTGCAAAACACTAGAGAAAATGCATCTGTAAATAGCTGCGAGCTTTCGGGTTTGTTTGGTTTTTCTGTCCTCGTGTTTTTTGTTGATATTTTATTATGAACTGTATTTTTTTTAGCAGCATAGCATTAAATTTGTTTACACATGGACCATGAAAATTGAGTAATAGGCAATAATCCTCAACTCTCAAACTTTGTCAACCTCTACCTTTTTTTTTTCCTTCACACAAACCGGAAGAACACATTACTGTCAGCTTGGTGCAATATGTGGCCAACTTCTGAGTTACTTGTTCAAATAGAGATTTAACTCATAGTGGACAGCGTGGTGTCTAGGTGTGTTTCATCTCGGCAGTCTGAGCTGGATCCTTGAAAGGAAAGTCCAACCAGTAAGCAGCTTCGTCTGTTAGAGGAGTTGACTGTGCTCTTCTGTTTTTAAATCTGACTAAAGTCACCACTGTTCCCTTCTGTACGAAAGTGAAAATCAAAAAACTCGTCACTGTCATGCAGCCAGAGTCTTGCCTTCTACTTGGCTCATAAACGAGCCGTAGCTCACGTCCTGAGCCTCTGCCGTTTTGAGCTTTCAGTGATCTTTGCTGTGCAATCATCATTTTCATAACAAAATTATTTACTCACAGAAACTCATTACCTTTATTATTCAGGATGATTTTCAAAATAAATGTATTTTATTGACACTTTGTTTTATCAGCAAACATTACCAGTATTGAAATAATAATATTCGTGTTTACTTTTCATGTTCTTATAAACATTGATTTTGAAAATAAGCCTAAAACAGACATTTTTTTTTAAAATTGTGATTATAGCCATCAGCTGCTTTATCCCCAGATGTCTTTGCTAAGATGGAGTATTAAGTAATCGTCCATCTGCCCGGCCCTTAAAACCATGTCTGAATCCCATCTACTGGACAGAAACTGGTTCTGAATTATGTCAACAGTGTCAGAAGCACCTGTTTCCAAGATGTAGGTGTCATGTTATCTTTATATACGCCTGATAGCTCACAGCAGTACCAAAAAGTGTAAAATTAGACAATTTTCTACAAAATTACCCAAAACAATAGGTCACAGAGCAGAACAAAGCACTAAGACTGTGACTTATGGTTCATTTCTATAGCTCCTTTGACCTTTTCTGAGAACAAAATGTTTGATCAAAGAGGGTGACAAAGTGACTGACTATAGTGGCAACTGACAGTGCTGGACATTTACTTTATATGTAGCTGCCCACAAAAAAGATCAGGTATTCAGAAAGAAATGGGCATCATACCCCGCTCCATTTGGTATGGTTTTCTAGCATTACTGAAAAATGGTGAAATAAAATGTGGTTTCGGTTTCAGTCCTTTAAAGTAATTCCAGAGCTCCCAGTCCGCATGATCATAGAGATGACAGGTCTTCACTTGCAGAGACTGAGCAGATTCTTTGGGGGAAGTACGTGGTAGTAAATGCTTTTCATCTGTGTGGCTTTAGAACGGTCTACATAACAAGAATTGTGTTTCAGCTCATTTACTACATATCACGGGAACTGTGCATCACTGCTGACTGTTTTCAAAGCATGCTGTTGTGTTTTAGATGCTGTACTGCAGTTCTAACTTTCAGGGCAGCCTGCATGTGGTAATAGAAAGTGAGATAACAAAACAAATCTGCAGTACAACCCAACACGTCTCTACGTGCAATGGTGTCAAAGTATAAGAAACCGGAATGGTTTACTTTTACACTCACACTGTTCCACTCACTACATATGTTGGTCACAATACTCCAAAAATTGTTCACAATTAAAATTAAATCATTAAAAATTATTGGCTCTTTCATTATTGGGTTTTTTAAACTGCCAGTCATTGCTATCGTTATTGTCTTTCCATTATTATTATTACTCTTCACAATAACAATAAACCTCTGACAACACGAGCAGTCACGACGGTCAGTATAGATTACTTAACCTGCCTTGCAGGCTGATCTGGATGTTGGAACCTGTAGCTGTTTTGAGAAAATGACTTGCTTTGGAAGTGATCACAAAATTTGTAGTGACACTGTGTCCTGGACCTGTGCAGTTAGTCAAAACACTTTAATCTATGCATAAAAAGAGTTGAGTATTGTTGAACAACTATGAATTTATTTTAAACATATTTTTTAAAGATTAATGTCATTTGTTGATACATCTGTGAATCGGTCGCAACAGATTTCTTTCCTTGTCTTGTAGTGGTCTGACAGGATGTTATTTTCTACTGTGCATGTAGCTCTTTCAGTCAGTATATCATGAGATTTGTCATAAAGGAGATAGAGAAATCCTTTAATGAAGGATGTTTAGTTAAATAAATGAACACATGAAACGTGACTTCTTATGTTGGCCTCCATGAGGCCATCGCTAACAGATTTTCTTGTATAAAATCAAAGAGTCAAATTCAAACAAGAAATATGTATTGCTGAAGTCCTAACATAGTTTTAAAGTACCAGAAATTAATAAATGCCCAAAGAGTCCCATTGATGTACAATCTGAAAGGGCCTGGAGGAAAAAAACATTTCTGAATGTTCCAGTGGGCTTCAGTCTTGCAGCTTTCTGGTCAGAGTGCTGAAAATGCAGGTGACTCTGGACACTTGACAGTTCTTCTATGTCAACTTCAGGCTACACAATTTGTCCATCTGAAATACTCATTCTGTCAGAATAGATGGTAATAGAGACCAAAATGTTTTGCCTTAGTTTGACAGAGACGTATAATTGGATCCATCAATATTGCTTCCTGACGAATCGTAGCATGGTGCCTTTCATGATTTGTGAGATGTCATTAGGATGGATTTAAAAGGAAGTGGCTGCTGGGAACAAGAAAAGTGTTGTCTGACCCTAGCTCCCTCATCCACTTTTCTCATTTCCAGTGTGTAAATCCTCTCCTATAGTCTTAGCCCCTTACACCCAAAACATGAGTGGTGGCGGCGCAAATGCAAGGAGAAATGAGTCACCACAGCACCTGTCTACAATGAACATGAACGTCAGTGTTTATAAAAAAAAAAATTCACACTGACGTGATGAGAATGTATGGATGCAATTTTTTATACACTGGATGTGTATAGTTAAATCACGCCATCATTCATCTGAGAACTGCAACTTTCATGCAGAGATGGATTTCCAGGTCACAGGCAGATGTGAAACTAGAGACTGTCAAAGATGGGCTGTTAGTGCACTCTGTATTACTGTTGGTTGTAGAAGTTGTATTATGAGGTAAAAAATAAGGTAACCATTCTGTCAGATTGATTGTCATCCAATGTGAATTTAATAATGGGAATTTAAAAAAGAAACAAAAAAAACATCAAATGTGATGTCATGTAATATTTTGTCTCTAATCCTGGCATTAGAAAGTGTTGGTGGTATGACTCACAGCTGTATAACTGCTAAAAAAAAAGCCCTTCCTATCATTTGAAGCATCTCCAGACCTCGAAGCTACTGATGATACTGAACAGATACCACGAGTGTGATGTGTTAAAATCTTATTTGACATCAGATTTTCCCAAATATTTTCTAGAGCCACACTGCAGTCACTGAGATTATGTAACTAGGCCTCCTCTAAGATCAAAATGCAGCATCAAGTTTTCTCTCTTCTTTTTCTTTTGACCCTTCAATTTGTTAAAACTCAATGAGAAACTTATGAGATGTGGATCATACAGTCACTGATGCTGTTAAGGGACATATTTCTTTAGAGTTCAGTGTCAGAATTGCATTGAAACATCTCACGAGTAAGTCTGCTCACCACTCCTCACAAGTGAACTGTTGTTAAAGATATACTACAGAACTATGTCCACAGCCATCCGGTCAAAGAATCAGCTACTATACCTTTAACCAAACACAATCAGGAAACATCTGAAGGTCAGCTGTATTTGAGGAACAAGGCAACGGGTTTCCATTATTTCCAGGTTTTAGTTTGACTTGTGTGAATGAAACTATTAAAAATATATATCCATAACCTCTGACACAAGTGGTTAACTTGCACTAATTTAAAAATGGTCATGGGTTTGTAAAGATGAAAAACCTCAAAATGCGGCATGTTTTATTTGATGTTATGCAAAATTCAATGTCTGTAGAGTATTAGCCGGAGTTTTGTTTTTAATGCAGTATGTGTGGAATTGTAAATACTTTGTGTACAATTTGAGATGGTATATTTACTATACTGTACATATGTGTGACATTGTATCATTTTGTTTTTGTAAAACAGTTAGTTTCTGTATAATAATAAACAAATTTAACTACTCCAGTGTTAGTAATAAAATGGTTTACTCTTCAAAATTATGAATTTGTGTGACATTTTTAGTAAATACATCTTAGCAACAATGTAAAATTAAGTTTCTAAAAGAAAGTGCTCGTAGGTCTGTTTCAGGTGAATATCTCATATCTTCATACTATCTTCTGCAGCGTAGGTCCACCTACAAGGGTGGAGTCAAAGTTCCTACAAACATACACTAAATGATGTAGACAGTGGACTACAGGCAATCTATAAATGACATGAAGATTGTTGTTCAGATTTAACTGAGTTGTGACACCAAAATCTTTGGTATGAAACATATACCTTTTTTCTTTTGTGAATTACACTTGGTCATTATAAATAAAGACACCGGAGAATATATATATATTACTTATTTTATCTTCATCGTCAAAGTAATTCAGTTATGTTTTTCCATATATCCACTGGCACAGACAATAAGACGATATTATTAGCCAATTCAATCTATTTTTTATAAATTGTAAAAAAAAATTATAATAAAAAAAAATCAGAGCATAATTTTGTTTCTTTTACAGTTCTGTTTCCAAATTTGTAATTTAATATTTTAATACTTCTGGTCTTCACTATAAATTTGGTACCTAAAACAGATTACTAATTTATGCCTGTCTGCTATAAACCAGCATACAACTGATTTCTTGTGTTTGTGAAGTTACATTTCATTAATTGCAAAACCAAAAGTAAAATAAGTCAGTTGGTTAAAATATAAACTCGCATTCCAGTTTTAACCACAAAAGCTGGTTTGCTCTGAACCACATACAGTTTTAGAATGACCAGCATGGAGGAAGCCAGAGCCAACGAGGCGCAAAGAGATCCAACGGCAAACTGCTGAGAAAGGCTCCAGCTGACCAGAGGCATCTACTACAAAGCAGGATTTTGGCTGGTCCAGGCAACTTCAGGGTTAACCCTGGGACGACCCACACCTCTGGAGCAATCATTTCTTAAGCCCTCAGATGAAGTAAGCCAGGTCAGCCAGCTATTGCTGTCCTCCTCCATCCTGTGTGATGATTGATGGGTCCATGTTGTTGTCCCCACTAGCTCTGTGGAGGATATGGGGGTCCCCTCTCCTTGTGTTTCTTCACTCTGGTAATCAAGATGAGCTAGATCTTCTCATGCCTGTGGAGCAATTACGAGCTTCATGTGAAAATATTGAAATTTGCCAAAGCTGCCAGTTTCACACCCTTTAACAAAAACTCATAGTTTTTAACCTCCTAAGACCTGAACTCTTCCACGGCATGCATTTTTCATTTCTCTTTGATATTTGGGCATATTGGGAACCAGTGAATGTAAAAACAAAGAATTACCAGATTTTTTTTTACCTGATTTTTGTTTCTAAGAAAAATGAGAGCCACATATGAGGATATTCGTTTAAAATTTCGATAGAACAGTAGCAGTATAATGTCCTTGTAAGTGGATATCAGGCCCTTGTAGAGCAAAATTGAGTATTTTGGTCTATATAACCCAAAATGGGATGTCCACATATGTGGATGCCAGGTCTTAAGAGGTTAATGTAACCCAAGACCAACTGTTCCCACTAGGTGGCGCTTTGACCATTGTCAAATATGGCAGATGAAATGTGTTCAGGGTCAAAGCCTGATCACATATGAAAAATTTGGTCCAGACTGGATAATGCATGTGTGGGTGACAGCATATTAAAATTCCATAGCGAATGATCAAAATTCGCTGTGGTGCCACGGCCACCGCCTTTGAAGAAAACGCAAAAGCTCTGCAGTTTCTGTAGTTTAGACTGACCAAATATGAAGTTGAGCCGATAAAATCCCTAGGAGTTTGCAAAAGTACAACAAAATTTGCAAAATCAAAAGTTTTAACCAAAAATATCGCAGTTTTATGAGTTTTTGAGCATGTTAAAAAGACCATTTTGGGGGAAAATAATACCGTAGTAATAATAAACGGAGCAATTACAATGGGGCCTATCTGACTTCACGTACATGATTTAATACAGGGTTTAAGTTTAAACTTCAAAATCACTTCATTACATTTTCTTCTTTTCTGTGTTATTCTTAAAATAGAAAATCTATTTCCCATTTGAACATTCACTATGGATATAACTCAAGTTTCAGTTAAAGTAATTATACTTCAGTTAGATTTGTCTTTAGCATGTTCTCACATGACCATTCATTTGAACATAATCCCTTTTTAAGTGAAACACGGGAATATTTTCTTCACTTCTTCTTTAAAACTCTGGCCATTTCTCAATATGCGTATTTGTATGTACTTGAGTTGTGATACGTCATCAGTCGCAGACCAAGTAGTGTTCCAAGTACGCTCAAAATGCCCGGATGTGTTCTCGCTCCTCCCATTCTATCGAGCGTGCAGCCAAATATCCCAGAATGCATTTCGTCCAAAACTCAAATGGCGGAGGAGGGCGGGTAAAGAGTTTGAAATATTACTGTTTCTGTGACACAAAATAAACTTTTAAGAGATTTTCATGCGATGATGTAGGTGTGTAAATTACACAGCCAAACTCACCAGCTTGATACCTGACGGTAGTGATGGTCAAATGACGCTTTCTGAAGCACTGAAGCTTGTGTTGAAAAACGGTTCATTACTCGAAGCTTTTCAACACAGTCCTCTCTGGTGACATCTGGTGGCCTAAAATATGAAGAGCAGCGTGAATCCACAAAATAAAACCAACTGCTTCATTATGATTGCCCACTCTACTGAGTGGAATTCTGTCTGATATTGGGCCGCCGTTGTGTTGCTTTGAACGTGTATTTTTTGGTGGTTAAAAAAATGTGTTTTATTTGTTTAATAAATAGTTTTGACCAGTAAACTCTCCTTGTTATGCACCATGGTGTGGTCTTTCTTTGCTTGTGACTTCTTGATGTTGGTAAATACAATAATTGAAAAATACCACGTTACATATAATATATACATATAATAATGTACAACACATTATGGAGTATGCTTCTGCTGTGAGGTCCTGCCTCCATGCAGGTATGCAATTAATCGCTAGAATCAGAATCAGAATCGTCTTTATTGGCCAAGTATATGTGCAGACACATACAAGGAATTTGGTTCCGGTAGATGGTGGCTCTCAAGCACAGCAATGTACATCACACACACACACACACACACACACACACACACACACACACACTCACGTGTCTATATATACATTACACATGCGTACACATACATGCACAAAGCTGTGTAAACCAACTATAAATAACTAATCTAAACTTATATACATAAAATACAGAAATTAAATGAGGTGGAATGAATACTACAGAATGTACATAAGGTGCAGTTGCAGTCTGGCAGTGGACGGGTGTATTTATAAATAATATTATATTAGGGAAATTTCCCCAGACATATTTTTGACCTGGGGGTAGAATTGATTGTGAAATGGAAAAGGAAAATGCTTATGAACTTGCAAATTAAAAACATGATGCATTTAAGGTAACCCTTTCTCATTTTTATTTAAGAAGAGAATTTGTTCTAGTGTGCGATGACTGAACCTGTTCCTTTTTGTGGAGATAATTTCTCCTGCCTTAAGGAAAATCCCTTCACATGGAACAGAAGAGGCTGGAGTGCAGAGAAACTGGTAGAGATGCAGTTATACAGTCTACCTGGGCCCCACAAACTATCAGCTAAAGAGAATAAATAAATTCAATTGCTGCACATTTGGCAGACTAACATTTTCAGATTAATTAAACAATAAAATATATAGTTTTACAACATTACATGTAAAGAGTCAAGTGGAAGTTTTTCTAAAGTTATTTAATGATATTTATATTATGGAAGCAGATTTTTGACATTTTACCTTTTTCCCGTTTTCAGATATAATAAACACGCACAAAACAAAAAGCAAACGGCCAGAACACAAAGCTGGAAAACCCACCTGATCGACAAAAATCAACTCAAAATTCTCCCACACAACAGAACCTCCTTTATTCCTCGCTGGCTCCAAATCTCTCAGTGGAATGATCAGTGGTTCGCTGTCACCATCAAAACACTCCACAAATCCCGGGAATGATTTGCTTCCTTATAAACCATTGAATCAGATACCGAAGCAGTTAGGCTCTAAATGAAGCTTCGGACGTCACCGATCACGTGACTCTGGCCAAACGAGTCAAGCTTCGACACAGTGCTTCTGAAGCAGTGTGTTGATTTTTTTGACACACGCACCGGAGCTTCAGCTTCAAGCGGACCATCACTACCTGACAGGGAGGTCAAGGTTCACTAGAGCCAGCGAGCACACCTGACTCCGGAAATGAAGCCACGTCGTGCATATTAACCACAGTTATTGGTGTGACCCTTTTTGGTACAGCTGACCTTACTTAGCAAGTAAACCTGTGTGTTGTGTCTGACTACTACTTTGTGGAGAGGCGGGTGCTTCTTTTGGTTTGGCAGGCTAGATGAAACAATGGCGTGTTGCTGCCATCTACTGTTCACTACTTCCCAAGTTTTCTTCTAGATAAGCGAGCTAGCCACACGCTCAGTCTCAGGTCTCTATATTCTCTAACAGGTTAGCACTGCATAAGTAATGTAACAGCTTTCCTTTTAAAAATATTGAAAACAGTTTTTCCAGTTGATCAAAGTCTCTGAACAGCTTTTTCCTTTGATGAACATGCTGCTGCATTACATCGCGGTGTCTCTAGAGTCAGGTCAGGTCTGGTTCTGCTCCTTAAATGCTAAAAAACCTGCAGCTGAATCACTGTATATATGATGCAGTATCGTGCCTTTGGTCCTCAACCCACCAGAGAGCCCATAAAACTGATCTGATATACACAAGCTTTTTTTAAAACTCTGTTTTCAGTATGTACACACTACAAGCCACTCTGCTACTTACATGACCTTTGACCCATCTGTATAAACTTGTAAATAGCCAATCCAAAGGTGTTCCATCCTAGAGTAGGTTATTTTTACGATATCTACTGAGTTCTTTTTCCTGTTCTTGTTGAGTATGGACCTAGAATCAGCCATGATGGTATACCTGACCAACAGACAGGAGAACACACATCCATGTTGAAGGAAACGGTTTCCAGGGCCTAATCCGTGGATCGACTTCCTTCGAGGCGTGGACGTCTATCAGCAGAGAATGTCCCTTAGTCTGTAACACAGTCAAATATATTCTCAAGTAATATTCAAGCATGCCATTCAGCGTGTTAGTACGAGCTCGGGAGCAGCTTGGGAGAACAAGAAAACAGAGACTGCTTCAGGTTGTCTTCCCAAATTGACTCAACTTTATTCACAAGTACAACAGTTTATATAGAGGGTAAAATTCATGAGACAGCAGATTATCAGTTTAAACCAGTACAGACCAAGATAAGGGAGCGTCTTCCTGCCCTTGGGTGAAGAAGCATCCTTTGTGTAGTTTATTAGTTCAGCTACAATTGTGATTATCTCAGCGACATATTTTCAAGGCACAAAACAAAGAGTTCTTTCATTAGTGAAATCTGAAACAAACCATTTGGCCTTCAACAGGCGTCTAAAAGATTAAGAAACTAATGTAGCTGAGGGAGTGATCTCTGTGGTATTTCAACCTTGTACCAGCCTGTGATTCTCACACATCAATTCTTGGGTCAAAGAGAAAAATAACTAAAACAAAGGGGCCTTATTGAATGACAGAGTTTTCCTGCATAATGTCACTATAAAACAATATCCAGTAAATGCTACCATGGTACTAAAATACCTAACAGTTCCCCTCTTTTATTATTTTTAAAAATAATAACTCAAATAGAAAGGAAAAATCACAAATGTAATAACATAATATAAAAAGCAAATCATAAAATGTAATAGTTCACAACCTAATGTTCAATATACACATCAGGAACATCATTGGTAACATCTGGCACATCCTCAGGATCAATTTGTGCTAATTGCAAATACATTGAAGTAGCTGTACTAGTAGCTATATGGGTTATCATTGAAAATGTGGCTTGCAGAAATGTGAACAGGGTTGCACTTTACAATACGAAATAGTAAATAAAAATCCTAAGGTTAATGCAGTAGATATGATTAATAACCTAAATATATAAAAAAGACAGTTCTTTAGTCGTCTCCTGGCCTGGTCCCAGGTTCGAGAGACACCGTATAAGCGTCGTGTGATGACAATGGGCATTTCATTTTCTCCATTATCAGGATGAAACGAGTCTATCTTTATCAGGTTAGACATTGTGTGGTACTCTAGGCTTTCTGTTCCTGCTGGATGTTCGAGTACCTTGTTGTTGTTCAGGCGGGGGATCAAAGGGCTTTCTGAGTCTTGGCTCTTTCAGGCGTTGTGTGTTAATCAGTGATTGTGTGTGTGTAGGTGTATTGGATCCGGGCGTTGGCTCGCCTGAGTCGTCATCTGTAGGTGTATTGAATCCGGGCGCTGGCTCGCCTGAGTCATCATCTACTTGATCCGACGCCTTAGGTGGTTTGGTGGGGCTGGTCTTAACCCTGCTGGCATGAATCCACTGAGGTTGTCCGTCTGTTAGGATGCTGGTTCTCGTCACTGCAAGTACAGTCTGGGGGCTGGAACCAGAGGAGGAGCCAGACATTTGAAACACCCGGGGCTTAGCCCTAAAGGGTAGTATGCATGTGGGATTTTTTTTTTTTTGAGGGGGGGGGGGGGGGGGGGGGGGGGGGGTGTAGAAATGACTGAAAGATTAATAGGCTCTGTTTTGAGTTTTGTTCAAAAAAGAATGACTTCATATAGGGAAATATATATATCACACATGCAGGACACCTTAAACTAGTTTTTTAATTGAGCAGCAAGACAGAACAAAGTCGGGGCTGTATCAAGACACAGGGACTAAACCCCAATTCAACCAGACCCAGAACTGATCCAGAATTAAAACAGGACTACAACAGTTCAAAAGCAGGATTACTGAGGACTTAACCAAGACATAACCACAATCAGAACTAGATGATAGTAGCACTAAAAATCATCATAGACCTGCACTACACTTATTTATTTAATTCTACCAAAGTACAATATTTAGATTGAGAAAAGTTTATATAATTATTTAGCCTTGTTGTGCAAACAAGCCTGCAGAACTTAATAAATATAGAATTTGAAAAATAACAAACCTAAAAAGAAACACTAGGTACGAGATACATGAGGACCTATGATACGGTGATACTTTTAGTAAGCAACCATTTGACTAACATGTGTGTCTCACCTGCTCTTGTTAATCTCTGTTCTGTCCTCATTCTCCATCTCAATCTCTGCTCCTCTCTCTCCCTCTTTGTGCTGACAATCATCAAATATACAGTTGAAACCAGATATTTACAAACTCTTCAGATCAAAACAAACACTTTTTTAATTGTAACATCAAATCAGACTAAATGTTTATTTTTTTAGATTGATAAATATAAAAACATATTTGTTAACTTTAAGAGTAAAGAGAGAAACTGTCTGTGTTTTTTAATTGCAAATGGCACCAAATTGTATTCAAACTGAGCCACACTTATGGAGCTCCACGATTCTTTTCCTGGTGTTTTGGTTGACATCTCTTGATGTTCCCATGTCACAGAAACAGGCTCTGTGTTTTGCCTTATATGCATCCACAGCTGTGCCACTAATTTACTCACATGGACTCTACTAACCTATCAGAAGCTTCTTCAGCTCAGAATGGAATCGTCTGGAGTTTTCTTATTAATTAACAATAAACTTAGTGTACATGTACTCCTAAATTTAATGAAAGTGATAAAAAATAGAAGCTCTGTCTCTCTTTATTCTGACATTTAACTAATTCAAAAGATATTTCAATATTTATCTAAAACAAAAGTTTACTCTAAATTGATGTTGTACAGTAAAAATGTTTTATGTTTTCTCCCTAAAGTGTAAATATCTGGTTACAAATGTGAATATCCTGCTGTGTACTGAAATCCCTCTTGTTTTGCATAGAAATATACTGAACAACATACAAAGCATAATATATAAAATAACATTTACCCGAGTTTTTTCTTTGAAAGAACCCTCGAATGTCCATTCTTATGTTTCAGTACATAACTGAAACCGATTTAGTCGGGGAGGGTAAGAACTGAAAATATGAAATAAACACACGTAAGCTAAGACTCTCTAAAAAATAGCATTTGTTCGGCTTTTCATTTCGCCATTTGTTGATTCACTTGAAGAGCAAGTAAAATAATATTGGTCAAGTGATCAGTTTCATATCAATCTTTCGTGATGCACCGTCATATTTACATTATTTGTACGGTACGAATGATTTGCTTTGGTACCTGCTCAAACTTAAGCTCTCCTTAGTATGGCTGGCTCCGTCTCTCCAACAGCGCACTCACGGGCAGCAGCTATCTATGCATACAATTCTTCTGTAAGTACATCACCATTATTGTAATACTGCTTAATTCCATTTTGTATTGTACTGATGTTTAAATAAAGATTTTGGGAAAAAAAAAAAAAAAAAAAAAAAAAACAACTCACGGGCAGCAGCTCCCCCCGCCCCCTCGCTCAGTCGCTTAGTGCCTGAGCTTGGATCATACCAATATCAGGGGGGGATTCACGCACAGTCGTAAATTCCCACAGTGTGCACTATGTGCTTCGAATATTGTGTGTACTTTTTGTTTTATACAGTTGTCAGCCAGGCATCTAACTATGAAAAAATTACACTCCAAAATACCCCGGGCTTCTGACAAAACAACCCGGGCTTAAGCCCCGTAAGCCACCCCCACGCTCCGCCCCTGGCTGGAACACGCGGCCTCCCCGAGTGCCCTTGGTTTTAGCGACTTTACCAACACCGCATCTCCTGGTTTCCACGGATGGGTTGGATCTATGGAAGGGAGAGGCTGAGAGAGACAAACTTTCTGATAGTTATTATTCAGTGTTTCTACCAGGTTATGAACATAGTCAGACAATGCAGTGTCTATGTCCCCTTCCAATAGCGGTGCCCCCCTGGAGGCTGACCATGGTGTTGGAAACGGTCTTCCCATGATTATTTCAAATGGAGATAATTTGGTTGCTGCGGATGGAGTCATTCTAATCTCGCAGAGGATTTGAGGAAGTAGTTTGATCCAGGTCATTCCTGTTTCTATCATTGCTTTAGTCAGGCGATTTTTTATGGTCCTATTCATTCTTTCTACAACTCCTGAACTCTGAGGATGGTATGGCACATGATATTTCCAGTCTATTGCTAGAGTTTTAGCACACTTTTGAGTGGTAGCATGCGATTGATCACATCACGACATTCTATCATATATTTTTTACAGGACTTTTTTAATCAGCCTACTTTCCTTATCACAAATAGTATTTAACATTTCTACTGACCTGTTTTCTGGCGATAATCGTTCGGGATAGGGCTCCGGAAATACATTAGGATGCATTAAACTTACAGTTCTTAAGTTCGAGACGAAATCAGTCACGTAAGCACTTCCGCATGTTCTGGATACGTAATCATGGAAGTCTTCATTGATTCGCGAGCGTGGGTTAAACGTAACCGGAAGTGGGAGTCGTACTGAGCCGCTATTTGTGATTTTATATTTTATTTTTTTCGGTTTTACAGTTAATTTTGATTTTTTATCGGACCCGTCTAAGGTCTTTGAATTATTCTGACCCATGGTCAGTGATTTCCAGAGGGGTTTAGACGCTTTGAAGGATTTAAGTTAGTTTTTATTTTTGCTGTGGCACACCTGAGGTTACTTGATTTTTTTGCTAGCAATTTTATCTTTTTAGTGAGCAACTTCTCACTTTTTAACGAGCAACTTCTCGTTTTATGACCCCAGGCAACTTCCTGTGTCCTTTCTGCTGGTGAGCAACTTCTTAGTTTATGACAGCAGGCAACTTCCTGTGTCCTTTCTGCTTTTATTTACAAAACAACAGGCAACTTCCTGTGTTTCTATGTGGGCCACTAACGAAGGCTCCTCAGCGTATCCCACTTGTTACTATGTGGGCCACTGAAGAAGGCCTCGTCAGCGTATCCCGTTTCTATGTGGATCACTGAGAAAGGCATAACACAGTCTTATAAAATAAAAGACGAGTGCCTACCTTCGTCAGGATCCCACTTCTGACACCAAAATTGAAGGAAACGGTTTCCAGGGCCTAATCCGTGGATCGACTTCCTTCGAGGCGTGGACGTCTATCAGCAGAGAATGTACCTTCACCTATCAGCAGAGAATGTCCCTTAGTCTGTAACACAGTCAAATATATTCTCAAGTAATATTCAAGCATGCCATTCAGCGTGTTAGTACGAGCTCGGGAGCAGCTTGGGAGAACAAGAAAACAGAGACTGCTTCAGGTTGTCTTCCCAAATTGACTCAACTTTATTCACAAGTACAACAGTTTATATAGAGGGTAAAATTCATGAGACAGCAGATTATCAGTTTAAACCAGTACAGACCAAGATAAGGGAGCGTCTTCCTGCCCTTGGGTGAAGAAGCATCCTTTGTGTAATTTATTAGTTCAGCTACAATTGTGATTATCTCAGCGACATATTTTCAAGGCACAAAACAAAGAGTTCTTTCATTAGTGAAATCTGAAACAAACCATTTGGCCTTCAACAGGCGTCTAAAAGATTAAGAAACTAATGTAGCTGAGGGAGTGATCTCTGTGGTATTTCAACCTTGTACCAGCCTGTGATTCTCACACATCAATTCTTGGGTCAAAGAGAAAAATAACTAAAACAAAGGGGCCTTATTGAATGACAGAGTTTTCCTGTATAATGTCACTATAAAACAATATCCAGAAAATGCTACCATGGTACTAAAATACCTAACACATGTCAACAAAGCCAATTTTTTCATGTGATGGATTTCAACTCCTCATTAAAGTTGATTTTGACTTTCTTTGCTGATCCCAAGAATTCCCAGTGCTAGCCCAGTTTTAACCAGAACTATTACATTTTGTCCTTTTCTTTTTATTAAATACTTCAGCCCAAGCCTATATTTTCTCATTTTCAAAGGCATTTCACACATTTCTATTAAAAGGACAATATTGGAGTGGTGCAGAGTTTTCGACCAAATTATATCCAGCTTCTTGATCAATTTGAACTGCTTGACTCTCTCAAGGTCCTTTCCGTAGACTTGCAGATGTTTAGTTGGTCCCTTCCTTTTATGTCCAGTTATCATACACTTATTTTTATCAATAGATATTTTAAAGCCCCAATCATTAGCCGATGTAACCACATTCTTTAAAGCTTTCTGAATTTGAACCTATATTTCAGCCTGTATCGATGATGGCAGTGGTGTCGTCTTGTTGGCGGTTTATCAATGCTTTAATGAACCTCTTGGGAGATACAGGAGACCAAGAGGTAGCCCAAAAGTTTCTGTCTTACTGAACCTGTACAGGTCAAGAGGAGTGGTGTGCAGGTTTTCACATTCACACCACTCTTCCTGTCCTCCTATACAATTTATCAAATCCAACATGTGTTATCCAAATCAGTCCACTTGTTATAGTTAAACTGAAGAAACACTCCAACATTCCAGCTACTTCACTTGTTTCCTCTCTTTTATAGGTGTTAGTGTCTTGTCCGTCTCTTTTACTTTATCCAGAGTTGGGACCCGGAAGCAGAGTTGCAGTCTTACACGCCTCCACGTCTTCAGCTTCTCCTGTATAAAATCACCATTTTGTCATCTGATGATTGAAAGAGGCAACTAACACACAATAAGTGGCCACACAAAGCTAGTTATTAACTCTCTAAGTTAACCCAGGGTGTCAAAATGTCAAATGTTTGTGAAAAATCATGCACAAACAGTTATACTGTGTCTTATTCATTGAGCTACCATCACTTGTCAAAAAACAACAAAATCTTTTAAATGCAGAGAATGTACATTTCTTGTGCTTGACAAGTTGGTTGATATTCTGAATAGCAATTTATGCTGAACGGCTCTGCATTTTAAAAAGTGAACATTTGGCTGTCAAATTTTATTCTGTGACTCTTTTGAGTACTGTCCAGAAGGTTGGGTCACCACTCATTTTCTCAATACTTTTAGCAGGAAAAATGGAAAATGGGTATAGTGATTTATTGAAACATGCAAATGTATATGTATGTACATTACATAAGGCAAAAACAGAGATTGTGCAATTCTAATGAGCTTGCAGGTCAGTATTAACATAACCCATACTCTGTCGGGAAAGATTTCTTGTAATTTATTTAAGCAGTCTGTTAGTAAAACTTATTTTAATTTTGAGATGTCATTCAGCTGACTGAAATTTGGAATTACAGAACTGACCTGGTTAAAGTGTCTCTTACTTTGCTGAATGATTTGCATTTTAGGACAAAAAGCATCTCCTGATTTTTTATATTCTTTGTTTGATTGGCTGTTTTTGTTCACTCAGTTGGGATCTATGACAGTTAAGAGATGTTCTCCCAATTTATAATCTTATACCACTGGAAAGCCTGTTTCTTTCTCCTTGACTGGTGCCACAATTGTAAGGTAAATGCATTTGTGGGTTGAGCAGCAGCGTTGTGGATGTGGGTTGTATCCACGAAAACTTGCAAAGTCATCTGCCAATGACAAATAACCTTACTTTTTGTGAAAAGTTTGTTTCGTATTTTTTAGAAAAAGAAATAATCTTGTGATTAAAACCTGTGTTCAATGTATTACTAAACATGTACGGTAAATAAACTTTACTAAACAATGAAATGAACACAAAATAATTATACTTAAACTTATGTCAAGTAAAACTCTCCTGAGTTTTAAATGCACTTTAGAACAGCACGCAGCAACACTACATATGAGCGGGCGTAGGGAGGTTTGAGGTCTTCACTCACCCCGGTTCTGTTAGCCGTCAGATTGGGGTCTGGGATGCGGGGCCTCCCTGCTACTGCAGATAAGGAGGTGGTCCGCTTGCCTCCACCCCAGAGACAAGGGTTACATCTCCTGGGTCTAGGTGCGGCTTGCCCCTCTGAGGGCGGGGGTACCTGGACCTGGGATATAGAGTATGTTTGGGGAGTGTGACTGTCTGTGCAGTGTCTATTTGTGTCTGTCTACACGTTGGGTGAGTGCCGAGTATTTGGTTGTGCATATGGGGTGGGAATGCACGTTTGTGTCCGCGTGTGCCTGTTCGTCTGTGTCTATATGTCAGGTTGGGTCTTAGACTCAACCTCTCTGGGTACATCTCAGGTCCTCTAAAGTACGGAGGCCTATCTCCCCTCACCACACTCCCTGCCGGTGGCTGATGCCCTCAGACGTTGGTGTGTTGGTGGTCCTTGTTGTCTGGGGCTGGGCGCTCATGTATGTACCGGCTCACTCCTGGTGGCCAATTGGCGGGGCCGGGCGCCTGTGGCCCGGCTGGGCTCCTTCCGGGGGCCTCTGGGCCTGAAGCTCAGTCCTCTCTGGCACAGCTGGCTGCCGGCAGAGCCCGCGGGCACGCCACTGCAACCCCCTCTGGCCTCTGCTCCGTAGCTGTGGGGTGACCTCTCCTTTGGGGCTCTACTCAGCTCTTCCCAGGAGGGTGGCACGGTTCCCCCCCCCTTTGGGGGTCCTCCTCGGGTCCTTGTACTCTGGGGCCTCTGGATATCTGAGGCCTGGATCTCCTCCATACCTGCTTCATACCCTGGTGGCTATGGCTCCCCACACTCCCTAGCAGATCGTTACATGGAGAAACCTTTGGAATACAAGCGTGCTGATCCACACAGGTATGCACACAGGTGTACACACGGGTGTTCACAGACGCGGACTACACCTTTCTTGGCTGCTGCCTCAAAGCACATTGTGCGCTGTCTATCTTGCGTGCTGCACAATATCGTTTATTATTTAGTATCTACTGATATCTACTGCTAGCTAGTTTATTGTGATGGTGCTGTTTTTTTATTATGTTGCTCTTGTGTTGTTTGCTTTCTCTTCTGTTTTTTTTCTCCATACAGGTGATCCAGGTGCTTTGTTTGTTTTTCTTTTTTTCTTTCTTTCTTCCCCCCCCTTCTCACCGTCTCTTCTCCCCTTTGGTTTTCTTTCTCTCCCTCTCTTTCTTTCATTCTTTCTCCCTGTCCTATCCCCCAGTCATGTCTGTCCCGTTTGTAGCAACTGAAAATAAAATAAATTCATAATTATAATAAAGGTCAATCAAATGGACCAATATGGCAAGACCATGATGATCCACTTGGTAAAATAAATCCGCTTGGCTTCTTTCTTGGCCTTAAGACAACAATTCTGATGGCTAAAGATCCAAACTGGACACACAAAAAAAAGACTTATGTCAAGTATAAATGTGTTTCAACAGGGTATATAACAAAAGCCTTTGTACTTGTTTTTACTGCACTACAAACTTAAAGTACAATATGTTAAAAACAAACAAACAAACAAAGAAAACCAAATGATTATATTCACAATAAAGTACTAATGCCTTAAAAGGAAATACTGCCCAGATAGTGAGGTACCAGAGAGGTTTGGACTCTGTGAGTGCTCAGTGTTTGGCTTACTTTGAAAAGCAGTGTTGTGAGACTGGTCAGGTGTGTCTGAGTAAGGGCAGTTGATTTGAGCACAACGACTCTCTCTCTCTCTCTCTCAGTTTGAATAACAGAGAGATCTGCATTTTTGATCATTAACTTTAATGCATAATGCCCAGGTAATGTTGTCTTTGATTGGAAGGGGATTTGGGACATTTTAAGGTTGGGTCAATGCCTTGAGCTCCTTGTCTTGATCCTAGAACTGTTTCTGAGCAGCTTTGCTGTGTGTGTGTGTGTGGGGGGGGGGCACATTGTCCTGTTGGAGCTGTAAGGTTCTTGGTCTGCAACCATGTAAAGTGACATGAATAAATAAATAAATGCCATGACTCAAGGTTGTCCAGCAGAAAATTGTATTACAACGACATGCCCCAATTTAATTTTACTTATCACACAAGGTGCAAATCCTTCCGGTTGTAATATTGTGCTATTTCTAACGTGACCTTTGCCTTAACGTGATGGCATTCATTTATATAGTAAAATTATATGAACGCGGTGCTTTGTCCCATCTGTACTCGAATGTTCTTTTCCCCCCTATTTTTTATAGTAAAAGTGACCAGGATGATGTGAAATCTACCTATGAGACTGCGTGAGCTTAACAGAAGAAACGTTTACCTTTACTGCATTCTCAGTTGACGCAGGACTCCAAGCGGCTTAAACTTTAGAGTATCGCGAGAATTGATCAGCTGTTATGTCTGCGTGTTTTTTTTCCTCTCTCTTTTTTTAAGACTGGTACTGGTCTGTCAAACACGTGGGGAGGAGAGTGTGACTTTCCACTAGTGTACGTTTCAAAAAGCTCACGTTGTTAGTGTTGCTATCATCGTTGCGGTACCGAGGACCCAAAAACATTGTAAGTAAAATAATTAGTCCGTGAAGGAAGTGGCACACTGAAAGAGACTGTTAGCTTTTAGTTTTCTATTTAATGCGTACATGGTTGCATGATTCAGTTTCATTGACATTTATGTGAGTATATTTCAGGGAAAAAAAACATTCACTGGCATTTCTACTGTTCTCTGTGGGTCGTCAAATGTTTATTGTGTCGCCATGTGATCCCATGTCATTGAAAAACTAGCCTACAAAGCAACTCCTCCTAACTTGCCATTCAGAACAGCACATGTAGCTTCTGTTGTAGAAGTTAAATTTCCGCACTTGCTTCGTTTTGTTGAGCGTGCACGTGCCAACGTAGGAGCATTGCTTCTCGGATAATAATAAATGCATTTTGGCCCACAGTTGGCAGTCATTGTCGCCAGGCCGGCTAGCAGGCTAGCATGAAGGTCTAAGGCCCATGCGGGGCATTGACAGTCTTTGGCTTCAAATGTCCTTTACCCCTGCATCGATTACAGATTCCCCCTCGTTGGTGCAGTTGGGTATAGTTAACGACTATGTATCACACAGCTTTATGTTGTGGCCCAGTACGTCTGTAATTCGGGGATATGAAACTCTGAAGTGGCTTTAATAATGTAGCCACCTACCAACATAGTCTAAAAATAATACAGTGGAGGGAACGTGCCATTAGCTTATATTTTTTCATGTTTAGCTAGCGTTAATTTTCATAAACATCAAAGCCACTGTGGTTGCTAGGTAGCTAACTTCATGCTTTGTATCCTGCACTGCGGCCTCCAAACTCCCCTATATGCATTTGTTATATGGGATTTGACATCTTACTGGCTGCAGGTTGTTCAGTTTAGTACGGGGCACAACTTCGCTGTTGGATATTTTGTAGAATCTGAAAAATTCGGCATTAAAAAGGACCTGTCAGCGTATCGTAAGCTAAAGTTGTTATAAATTGCTGCCTGCCTATGAGAGTCTAAGCATATATTTTTGCGCTTCTTTCGAAGGTTGTTTAGGTTTTAGTTGGCTAATGCAAAGAACTGAGAGGGATAACCTTATAAAGACAAAATGAATCGCTTGAGTCACAAATGAAAGTGGTATTTTGGTATCACAACGAATTAATTTTTCCTTACCATATAGTCATGTAACGTTAAACTTCGAGAATTATATATGAAGGTTCACATTGTGGCCTTTGTACTTCCTAGCTAGCTAATTGTGTTAGCCGGTGTTTGACGATGGCGTGAATGACCACACGCCACGCTTTTGTTTTGTTTTTATTATTATTATTATTTTTTGTGGGACAGAAAGCATCACCACTATCATTATTGGGAACTACACAATGTCCCGCAGTTGTAGTATTAAGACATAGCTAGCTGAACGCTTTTAGCATTTATTGAGTCGTTGCTGAAAGACAGCTGGGGTGTTGAGGCGCACCTTCTGTACATCACTGGGGCTTTGGTCACATGTAAACTGGACTCGTATGTGTCTGTAGCAACGATCAACGCCACCTAAGTTTAAAGTTGTTGGTAGCAGCATGGCTCCTGTATGGTCTTGACTTTTGGCCACAGGGCATGCAAGACTTGACAGCCTACTGTATTAATATCCAGATCTGTCTGTAATTCGCTTTGTAACTCACGTTTGTTTACATAAAATAATTTGGTTTTCATTTATGTAAAAACTGTCATGTTCATTGTTAATTTTTCTTAGTGATGACAGTGAGTCCCAAGGTTCATTTAACAGGCATGATGATGATTAAAGGGATATTGGAAAATGTATGACATGAAGAATAAAGTTTAAACGCAAACAGGTGGGAATTAAGTGACACTGAACTTGTTGGCATGAAGGTCTTTTGAGGCTACATAATAATTTTACACCAGTCTGTCTGTGCTGGCATGATGTAAGGGTTATAACATGTAAAATAGTTTTATCATTCCTGTTTGAACAGCCAAGGTCACAGTAAGAGACGATTTTACAGTTTATAGACAGTCTTGACTATAAGGCCAGGAAAGGAACCAATAAAGACTTGTCTGACTTGTAAGGACAGCTCTTCATTTGACAGCTTGTTGCTTCCGTTGTGACCTTTATATGGTGAGTGAGTTGCCCTTGGATTTAACAGCAACACATACAAGCTACACATAAAGCCTGGGAGCTTCATGTGTAGCATCTTTGCTGGTCCTTTCTGGACAGATCTTGAATGTTACTCCTGGGACCTGCTGGAACCGCTCGCCCAGTTTGGGAGTCACTGCTGTAAGTGCTCTGAATGCCACTGGGACCACTGTTGCCTTTATCCTTCGTTTATTCTCTAGCTCCCCTCTGAGCCCTTGGCATTTCTCAAGCTTTACGTATTTCTTTTTCTTGATTTTTGCTTTCATTTGGTATAGCTACATGTACTACTATGGCTTTATTACTCTGCTTGTCCACTAGTAATATATCTGGTTGGTTAGCCATCGCCAGTTTGTCTGTGTGTATCTAGAAATCCCACAGGATTTTAGCTTGGTCATTTTCAACCACCCTGAGGGGCATATTCCATTTTGATCTTGGGACTTCCAGGCCACACTCTGCACACATGTTCCTGTATACTGTGCAACCCACCTTGTTACTGGGTTTCATGCAAGTTCCATGCATGTATCCAGGTAGCAGAGGTGGCTAACGTTTGCTCCATTCCATTGTCTATATCCATAGGCAGTCTTGGTAATGATTTGAGTGATTTGCACTTTTAACCTGAAATTTAATAAAATAAAGGACCCCCTATTCCACCTTGTATAAGTAGGTAGGTGATGCTGAGGATTGCCACTTTATCAGCATTAGCTTTCTGGCCAAGCTGTGAATGCCATTAAGTTCTTTTTAAAAGGACAGAGTTAGTCAAAAACCCTGCATCCAAAACAAAGCTATCAACACTCGGAGCATTATCCCTTTCAGTTACATTGAACAAGGTATGAGAGTTCTGACTGAAATCTTTGCAGAAAGGGACACCTCGAAAACATGAAGTTTCCAAATATGTTACTTTGGACCTTTGACTGCTTCTTCAAGGTCAAATAAGGTCAAATTTTCATTATGTCAACCTTTCATAAAATGCTTCATCTTTAAAACTATGCTTAAAATTCTACTTCTGTGTTTGTATTGGCAAGATTTAAAAAATTATACTGGTAAATAGTGATTCTAAATATCACATAGTTTTGATCCAACACGTTTGACCTCTGATCTCATTTTTATATTTCACATCTGCCTTTTCTCTTTTCTTTTTTTTTTTTTTTAAAGATTGACCCCAAAAATGCATTGTATTCAGGGGTGGAAATTAACACCCACCACTGGGCAAATGCAGGTAAATTTATGAAGTGGCTTGTAAATTTGAGCAATAGACAAGCCACCACGGCAGGTTTAAATTTAAACAGAAAAAATGATGTTCAATTTGCACTCCTGACCTGTCTGGGGCAGCAATGCGCTTGGGTTGCTGCTAGTTTTTATTACCACTTTGAATCGGCAGCACATTTAAAAACCTTTGCCCATGCAGCAGTATATTAATGACTAACATCATATTGTGGTTGGATTCTCAGTTGTTCATCTGACTAAAGTTTGACCCGTTTACTGCATCCTGCGATTGCATTTGTCCCTAACCATTGGGAATGGTCATGTTAACTTTTATGGAGTGAAAAAAGTTAGCAGTCATCCTCCAGCTTCACTGTGTTTATATTATGTTAACCATAGCTGCGTACCTAGCAACCACGTAGCACATCATTGTATGCTAGGTAGTTGACTTCAGTAACACTACAAACCTCACTACTGTTTAGTTTTTCAACATAAATGACAGAAATAATAGTTTAATTTTTCAGAAATCCCTCAGTCAGAACATGGTATATAATCTTTAGATCATAGGTGTCAAACTCTGGCCCGCGGGGCCAATTTTGGCCTGCAGCCTAATGACATTTGGCCCGCGAAGCCATACCAAATTATTATTAGAGCTGGCCTACTGTTATTATACAGCTAATATGTATATTGTTTAGTATTAAGCTTTGCTTGTTCCATATTCAGTTTTTCAGCAAAACTTGTTTGAGTCCATAAGAAGAGATTCATTCTTAAATCTGGAGGAAGGTTTTTTTTTTTTTTCTTCTTCAATAAACATCAATGTTAGCCCACGACCTTGTTCCAGTTTTGAATTTTGGCCCACTGTGTATTTGAGTTTGACACCCCTGCTTTAGATAGAAACTAGCGAGCTAACTTACTGCTAACTTCAGACTCCATTAAACTTCATAAATTAAACTTAATTTTTACACCTGCTAGAGGAGCCACACTGATCATTTTATTAAAGATGAAAGAATTGAGACAGTTTGTAACTCTGTGATGCTACAGTGTTTGTTTGACTTTGTGACCAGAAGTGGAGTTTGACGTTATTAGCAGTTTCCGGGTCCAAACTTCAAGACCCAATGGAAAACCAGTTGATCCGAGTCAAGTTGTGGCGAGTTTACAAATCAATATCTATTATTGGGGATGGAATCGAGAACTGGTTCTCAGTAGTCCAGTTCCATAGACTTGTTAGTCTGTTTTCCTGTCGATCCCGTTTATTGGTTCCATTTTTACTTGCACTACAATCAGCTGACTCAAGTTTGCCTGTCAGAGTAGGAAAACGGTGATCTCCATTTCTACCTTTTCATCTTTCTACAGTAGAATCACTGTGATGATTGCTTTAAAGTGTTTTTGTGCCGGTTTTTAACTTTGCTTTGTGCTGTCGGCTTCATTTTCATACTTAAATGTTAGAGAAGGGTCATAAATGTGTGTTCATAACAGGGATTTGTGCTGGTGTAATTAGCCTAGCCTAGGTTTATACTGTTAACTGGTGCAATTTATTTGCAGGAATGTAATGTTGTTGATATGCTGCTTAGCAATGGTGGTCACTGTCAAAGCAAAGAAGATGAGATCCCAGTTAAGGAATCAATGAGTGATATAGATGAGAGAATCAGAATCTACCAGAATAAACTAAATTCTTAGCAATTCTCACCCCTTCCTATTATCCATTACCTACTCCTTCAAAATTTCTGTGTAATCAAAGTCATGTTACCTGGATTTTATTCTGTTATTTTTTTTAAATTATATTATTGCACACAAAATGTCTAAGAAGAAGAAAAAAATGTATTAAACTAAAACAAAATACAATACTATTCCCTAAAAGTAAATAACACCCAGGTGGACGTTTCCACTCTTGGAGTGCTGCTTGAGGGTAAAACTGCTTCTGTGTCTGGACAGTAACTGACAGAAGTTTGAAGATATTTAACAAGCCAATGTGCATAATAATGAATCTGGTACTTTGAAAAACAAGCCTGGGCAGGGTTGGGAGGGGTTTTTTTTTTTTTTTTTTTTTTTTTTTTTTTAGTATTCCAAGTAGAAATGGTTTCTTCCTAATTGTTTTATAAAGCATGTGTGGGATGCCCTCTGGGCCTGGTCTTTGCTGTTTTGTAAAGATTTAAATGAAACATCAGTAATGGGACAATAGAATTCCTCATTCACATTTAGCAGTTGCAGTTCGGCACAGCATTTTAAAAAGACAAACAAACACAAAAAGCAAGAATTCCACTTGCACTGGAGGTTCACTTGAGGAATAATGGGGAGGGGAAAAGGAACCAGATCAACCTTATTTACAAATTGAGATTGAGTGGCAGGTCCATGATGGAATGCAAGCATAAAGCCAAATCTTGTTAATGTGATCATTTGAGAACAAGATGACATAGATTTTGAAATTCATATTATCTGCTAGGAGGCTGCTCCAGTCTTTCTCTCATCTACAGCACAGACCATTAAAAATGGAACAAAATGCAATATTGTTGCAAACATGACAAGACCTCTGTCCATTTGTCACATGAGGACTGAAGCAATCCAGGCGGCTGTGGAGCCAGAGGCAGGGTATAACTGAGACGGGTAGTTTGTCACAAGAGCGAAATACTGGCAGAAAATGAGTACTCTTGTAAACCTGTGAGTAATGTTTTATAGCTCAACACTTGTCTTCTTTTCTAATGTGACAATTTATCACATCTGAGCTCTGAATAGGAAGGGGAGTCTAATCTGTTTCTCAGTAGTTCAATTCCTTGGAATTGTTAGTCAACGCTAATCGGCTCCACTTGCACTATACTCCACAGATTTCAGTTTATGCCACAGGAGGAAAATAATGATGTCATCTACAAGGAGCAGAAAGCTAAACTCACCTGCAAATGCCACTTACATCCACTGCTTAGTTACATAATGCAATGATTGACTGCGTAGTTTGCAAACATCCAAAGCTGTCGGATGAAACTGTAACAGCTGTGCAGGATAACAGAACAGCTGCAGTTATCCAGAGCTTGTTAAAACTATACTTCCTAAAGCTTATGCTTGGGTTTTTGTTTTTAAGCATGGCATCATTTGCATCTCTCTTTAGACCTCATAGCCATTTATTCATAGCTATAAAGTGTGGCTGTAGTACCAATAAAATTACTATAATACACATGCTATACCTCCCCTGACAAAGACCTTGTACCCTTTTCTTCTCTTGGAACATCCAAGAGGTTATTTAGATGAATAGAAGTTGAACATCAAACAGGAATGTAATTGGTGAATCAAAATACATTTCAAGGTTGACATCAAATTTACCACTTGTGTGCAAGCAACTCTCTTAATGTCAGGAATTCTAGAATTTAATTTCTGACTAGAATTCATTTCTAAATCAGCCTGTAGTCAATAAGCATGGTTTTCACACATCCGTAAGAAGTTGCATTTAGCTTGAAATGTTCCTCATACAAATGTTTGTGTGCTGTTGTGGCTTTCAGGTGTAGCTGCTAGTGTCTTGAGGAAATGCCACTGAGGTTTCGCTCTGTTGTACCCTATACACTGCCCGGAGTACTCGCACTGATTGGATGGTGGTGGTACATCTCACGAAAGAGAGAGCGGCTCATCAACCATGACAGGACTGAGGGAACTCCAACCACTACGGACCTTAAAACATCTTCAGCAGATGGTAGCAATGGTTTGGTGGAGAAAGACACTGTATCCCCCACAAATGACACAGACAGCCCCATTCACAGACCTCCAAATGCCAGTAACCAGAGAACACAACATGAAAACATTTCACAGATCCATTTCCAGCACACTGAAGCATCACCGTCACTGGCACAAAGTTCTGAAAAGTTTTCATGTAATTCTGAGAGAATGAAACAAGGAGTCCATAGGCCTCCACAGTCAGCACTGCCATCACTTGATAAAGATGACAGCTTGCAGGTATCATCAAAAGACCGTAAAGACCCAGAGAGGAGCTTGTCACTTGCCTTGGGAACAGAGCTCAACCTAGTGAAAGATCCAGTATCTGATCTAGAAAGAGCCACATTTTCCTATCAGTCTACCAAAGTCACCAGCTCCTTTCCCACAACATCGCTGCTTTCTGGTGCAGAGAGACCAGACCCGGAGGGGGAAGTTGCAAAGAACCACAGCACTAATAATACACAAGATGAAATGATTGGTTGGGATGAGCATGCATCCAATGTAGAGAGGGTGGACCCATCAGAAGCAGACTCTCTGGATACACCTCCACCAGTGCCGGATTTTCACCAACACATTCTGTCCAGCACACCAACTGACCCAGTCCTGGCCTCTACATCCCTAAGTATTGTCCAGAACACAACAGCAGTAACACCAGAGGACATATTGGTACACGGTAGCCCTGGAGAGGAGCATGATCTTGAGGATCTTGCTGCTCGACTTATAACTAAGGTCATCTCAGCTGCCACCCAGGAAGTCCTTAGTGTCACAAGTTGCCAGGTTGTGGACAAAAGTCTGCCTAACTGCAGTAGTGGTGGACTATACCCAGAGCTCGAGCCAATCATAGCAACACAGAAACACCATCATCTCTCGACAAGCCCTTCTCAGGTAGGCTGTGATTGTAGAGAGGCAACAGAAAAAGAAGCGCAAGCAGTGCCTAATGGCTGCTCCTCATCTCCAGTATGGAAATCTGTTGATGTCAGTCACATAAATCATCAGAAAAATGCTGTTCACAGCAGCCACTGGTCAACACAGCTGCCCCAAGAAGCACAAACCTCACCTGTGTTGAACATTAAACTAAAAGGTGACGAGGCTGCTCCGCTGGCCGAGGACTCGGCCTGCAGCACCTGCCACTCTGAGGATGGCATTAGCAGCGAGGATCTTCAAAGCAGCTTGTTTGACAACCAAAGTGATGTGATCCAGCTTACAGACCTCTCTGCAGGAGAAGCGGCACAGGGCCAGGTGCAGGCTGAGAGTTTGACAGAGGGCTTAGTTTTGTCTGCAACTGAAGAAGACTCTTTGGATGCAGCGTGTGAGATAAAGGGGCTAAATGCAGTAGGTGTAAGGAATGGAGCTCATGGGACATGTGAAGTAGAGACGGATCAATCTGGAGGTGAGATTCTCTCTCACTGACTTTTATATGTTTGTCATGATAGCTAATTTTTATTTTATTTTTTATTTGAAGAATGATAACAGTGAGTTAAGAAATGTGGTGTACATCAGCAGATGCAGTATTAGTAGTAATTTGTTACACAAACTCATAACTCGGAACATATAGAGGCTCATTTGGCCTTTTTTTTTTTTGCAGTGTATTCCCGGTTATCGAGCAGTGGGTCAAAAAGTGCCCAAGAATGTGATGCCTGTTAACAAACATGTAAATTAGGACAGTGACAAGATCAAAACTGATGATGCCGGGAATCTGAAAATTCAGATGCTGTCATGCTGAGATTGATTGTTTCCATTGCCAGGTTCTGATGTAAACAGTATGGACTCTGTGGATAGCGGATGCACTATGGGTGCCCTAGAGAGTAAGGGCAACCATGCTGCCTCAAGCACTGGGCTGATCATCTGGGAGATTGAGGTACCAAAGGTGAGTAAAGACAATTCATGTGAAATACAAAACCATATATTTTATCCATGATTTCAACGCTGTACACCTCACACTACTCAATTAAAATGTTAATGTATTGTATGCAGGAATGCTATCATGATTCTACAACTAGGCAAATTTACTTTTCATAATTGTAATGCATTCATAAGAAAGCAACTTAAATATGACCCTGATTAGTGGATTTTGCAAGACATTCTTGTTTGGTTAATTGGGCACATGTGAGGTAGATGACTTTTTATTGCATATAGAATAAAATCCTGTCTGAATGAGTGTAAATGCCTGTCCATATTGGCGATTCTTCTCATCAGCATCAGGAATATTTTGAAATATTTTATTAAAAAATATAAATATAAAGAAATAAAAATACTTTTGTTTTGAAGTAGAAGTATAGCAAGCTTTTGACATAACTGTGTGACACTTGGAGTTGGTGGTTCGCTCCTGTATTGAAGATGTAATGAAAGAATAGCTGTAAAAATCAGGGTCACTGGACGAGCACCAAATTTGGCCAATGCCTATCTACTTTGAGGTACTGTAATTTTATTAAGGTAAACTTTTACATGGCTTCATTGGGTATAGTAAAATTACTGTACAAAAAAATTGCTTATTATGGAATTACCAGTAACTGAAACAAATCTTCCCAACAACTGGCAGCCAACTGGGTTGAATAGAATGTTGGACCACTCAGGACCGTAAGTAAAGGGGAAAAAACTTTTTTTTTTTTTTTTATTGGTTACAATCACATTAGAATTCTGAATATCCTCTGACATTAACATTAGCAAACAAACTGGGCTTTGTGACATGCGTTTTCAAAGCTGAGCAGTTGTCTATATTGCGTATTTAAAGTATTTTGTCATAACTTGGTAGGCAGCATGCTAGTGGGTTTGATTAAATGTTCATTTAAACGGTTTAAAGGAACTGTCCTGTTTACTCAGCATTGTCTGTTCTACCTGTCCTGTTGTACCAGCATCTTGTAGGGAGGCTTATTGGAAAGCAAGGTCGATATGTGAGTTTCCTAAAGCAGAACTCTGGAGCAAAGATCTACATTTCTACCTTGCCTTATACACAGGAGTTCCAGATTTGTCACATAGAAGGTGAGTACTGAGGGGTTTGTCCCCACATCTTTCCATCTTCTTTAGAGATTTGTGAACAAATGTGATTTTGACCATAGGAGAAAAGCGCAAGCATTTTAAACTCCTGTTTCTTACTTGTTCGTTTGGACTAGTGGTAAAATTTGACCTTGCGTGATCTTTTTCTAGGGACACAGCAGCAGGTCGACAAAGCCCTGTCGTTGATTGGGAAGAAATTTAAAGACCTGGACCTCAACAATCTATATGCTGCACCACCACCTCCACTTACATTACCATCTCTTCCCATGACTTCATGGGTGAGGAAAAATACTTGTGTTAATGATACTTTTTTTTTTACCCCTCCACTGTAAGGCGGATGGGATATTGTCACTCCGTCGAGCAAGCATGTGGAAAAGACACCCAAGTTTGTGAATGCGATAACGAGGCGATGTAGGAGCTTCAAACTGATACCATAGGTGTATCTACTAAAAGTCTTGTATAATTTTGAATCTGTGACCCTGACCTCAAGGCCTAAGGTCAAACTCTGAAACTCTTGTGAATGTGAAACCTCGAACAAGGCAACATAGGATTTTGACACTGATACCGTAGGCATGTCTACCAGGAAGCTGAGGGGTAGCACTGGCGGCTGCCAGTATTTTTACTATGATTATTGTAAGTTAAAGAGAGATATTTTATATTCTCCTTTTGCATTATCATTTACAGAAAATGAATACATTTGTACAACATTGAAACTGCTTTCCCATTTTACACACAGCTCAGTCTTTAGACTTGAGAAATTGAGTCATGAAGACGTGTATGAATGCATCAGTTCATAAATGTTAGTTAGCAGGGACATGTTCCATCATTTGTTTTAATAGTTCTGTGGGTTCTTTCATTTTGCCTAAGAAAAAATGTTTACAAATTTAGTCCTGGGTTTTCCATTAACATTACCTCACCTGCTTATAGTACTGATTTATACCCTGTCTGTCCCTCTGTTATAAATATGTTGGTGTAACTGTACAGTTCTTCAAAAACTGTTTATGGAAGACGACCACAGTGATTGTCTGTTTGAGTAATAATGGACTATGACAGAGCTTCCCAAAGTCTGGGGCCCGCCCCCTAGGGAGGGCGCAGAGCCATTGCAGGGGGTGCGCAGTATGAAAAGGCAAAAAACAAACACAAAAAAACACTCTTGGACACTGCTAGCACGGGGCGCCCACAGAAACGCAAAGCAGGAGATGAAGCATCGCTGAATAGGTTTCCAAACCAACTTCATTCTAAGCCAAAGACTAGAAAATATGGTGAAGCATATCTTCCCTTTGGTTTCACCTGCACAAGTGCCGAGGTAGGTCTCCCCTTCAGAATTGGGTTTCCCTTTGTTGGGAGCAGCGCTGGGCTCTTCAAATCACGGACAAACAGGATCCCACATTCTTGATTTTTAGTTCACAAACACTTTTTATAATAACTAACTACTCCTGACATTTTGGAGATGTTAGCTCTTTATACAGTAAAGTTACAGTGGGATAAAAATAATATCAGGCTGATCCTGCCACGATTTGTTCCCCCGGTTCAAATCACAGACAAACAGGATCCCACAGCTGTTTATGTTTTTGAACCCGTTTTGCACAGAGAGATATTTTTTGAAAAATGTATTGACAGCAATGTTGAATATTATTACACAGGAAAAAACAACTACACGTAAAATAATCACACGGTGATGCCTCTGCCTTTGTAAATGGAGGGACAGTAACTACGTGTGTGTGTGTATGTAAGCGTGTAAAACAGCAGATATTCAGATTAACAGTATTTTGTCTCTATCTGCCATTCTGCAATTCATCTCATGTAAACAATAACGTGGCCACGGCGTGACGTGAAAAAAGACACATACCTTTGACATTGCGTGACGAACTCTGTATTCCTCGTCCACACGTGTGGACGAAACAGCTGTTTTCTCAAAAATACCCGTGTAGGTGTGGATGTAGTGTAAAAGAGTTAGTAGTTTATTTTATTACTACTTGTAATTTATTGCAGATTACTTGTATTTGCTTAATTGTTTACCAAATGTTTGAGGTGTGACATAAACCGCAATGGAGCAAAATATGGGTGTGTGTGGTTGGAGGATGTGTTTGTGCGTGCGCGCGGGGGGGGGGACTTTTTTTTTTCTTTCTTGTAAAACAAAGGGGGGCCTAGCAAAAAAAAAAAGTTTGGGAACCTGTGTGTGTGTGTGTGTGTGTGTGTGTGTGTGTGTGTGTGTGTTTTCTTCATTGGTCACTATTAAGGATTCAGGTGAATTGGTATTATTTAGAAAGCATAGTAGATGAAGAAACGGTATGGAAGCAAACCTCGGTGTGAAGCTCTGCATCATGCTGTTCTTTTCATTTAACACAAAGTGACTTGAAGAAATATTTTGTTAATTTTAACTTAAGTATAAACCAGTTGTGAACATTAATAAGAATATTTTGATTCAGATGTATTACAAGGACTAGAAACATCATACTTATTCTTCATCATACATTTTTAGCGTTAAAGTAGTAAAGCTAAAGTGTTTTAAGTCCTTAGAGTGATGAATTATTTGGGTATGCTGATATAAAGTATAAATGAGACTGCATTAATTTATTTTAAGGTTTGAGAAAGTTGTTTGTAGTTTTATGCATGACCAACATTTGTTTGATATTTGTCTTCTCAGCTTCTCCTTCCAAGTGGAGTCACAGTTGAAGTGATAGTGGTGAACATCGTGTCAGCTGGTCACGTCTTTGTCCAGCAACACACCCACCCCACGTACCATGCCTTGCGAAGCCTTGACCAGCAGATGTTCCTTTGCTACTCACAGCCAGGCACCCCTGCCTTGCCCTCACCTGCTGAAAGTAAGCTTAGTTGTACTGTGGATACTGCTAAATGTGTAAAATTTTAGTAAACATGCGCAACTATAGGTTGTTTTAATGAAACTTTGACATTTAGTTTATGGTTAATTTAAAATAATCTTCACTGCATCGGTGAAGCTGTAGTTCACTTAGCTCAGCTTTCTAGTTAAGCAAGTTTTGTTTAGTTTTTTTAAATTGCAAATACATTTTTAGTAAACTAACAAGGTCCCTGTGCTTTTGTTTATTCTTTTTCTACATGAAAGTAACCCAGTTTGATACATGGCTGAAATAAGCTAATTGTCACATGCAGTGATTTGTTTTTGTTTTTTTTCAGAACTTCTTAACAACAAGCTAATTTAGTAAAGGTCATTCAGCTACTTTTAGCTTTTATTCTGTTTTTGTTTTTTGTCTCTTTTCTGTTATCCAGTTGGTGTGATCTGTGCAGCTCCTGCAGTTGAAGGAGCCTGGTGGAGAGCTCAGGTCATCACCTTCTACAAAGAATCGAATGAAGTGGAGATCAGATACGTTGACTATGGAGGCTATGACAGAGTTAAGATTGACTCACTACGGCAAATAAGGTTATTATAAGAGATCTCACCGTATTAAAACTTGTATTCTAAGATGGCGTCATTTAGAGTGTTTGCTTTATAAAACGTGCCTCACTAACACAAGCACTTTTTTTCCTGTGCTTAAGTGCTTTCTATCTAACATTCATGCTCCTCAAGAGCAATTTGGTAGATATTACGCATGCAGACTGGAACAGCCAGTAGATTACCTCCCATCCCCAAACAAAGCATTTGCTGATCAGACAGTTTAGTTGTTGTGTGATTCTGGTATTTGTAATACCTTTTTATTTGATTCAGAATTAAGAAGTGTTAATGCCAAAGTCAGCGAGAAACTAACTAATCTCCTGCAAGGTAAAGTTGCTGCAGAAAGTTATCCCAACATGCAGACTAGAGAAGCTGGGAATCAAAATGCCAATGTTCTGATTAGTAGATGACCCACTCTCCCACATCAAAACTTTTTGCTGTGGGGCACACTCAGTTCTTGAACTTTCTAATGCCCTAACCTGAAATTATGGAGTTTTTTGAAAGGTAAGGTTAGCCCATTTGGCATTAGTTGTATGTATATATCCACATTTATAATGGCAAATAAATAAAGGTGCACAAAAGATTATGGTTGTTGATGTTGTAGAGTTTATCCACCAGAGGGTATTCTACTTCTGTTGGCAACAGGTTCTAAGGCCTGAGTTAGACTTCTGTAGTAAAACCTATGAGTGAATCTACATGAATGGACAACATTACTCAGTGCTGCATTATTTGCTAATTACCTTGTGGTTGTGTCCCAGTGTTTTATGTGTATTTATGGATTTTGGTCGTAGAGAAGCCCAGACTTCCTTCACCCCGACCTCTTCTTCTAGCTTGTATTGTCAGACACAGATGTTCCCAAGCCAGCTAAGGGATCTTATCTCTCCAGTGAGTATTGGGTCTGCCCCAGGAAATCCTTCCAGTAGAACATACCCAGAATACCCCACTTAGGAGGTATCCAGCAGGCATGCTAGTCAGATGCCTGAACCACCTCAACTGGCTCATTTCAGTGTCCTTTCAGCAGCTCTACTTTGCCCCTCTTGAATGAAAGAGTTCCTCACTCGATCTCCAAGGGAGAGCCCGGTCACTCGTTAAAGGAAATGTTCCCCTCTCCTTGCAAGTGTCAGCAAGACCCATAGATACTATCCCCTCCTTGGAGGATTCCAAGTAACTCATCCCTGGCCCGTATGGGGCACTTTTCCAGTCTTTGCCCTTTTCTGCCTGTGAGCCATGGTTTAGGGCTTGGAGGTGATGTGAAGCCAACAGAACCACATTATGTGCAAAACATGAAGATGAAATCCTCCGGCCTTGAGAGCTTTTTGCCATTGAAACCCCGAGGGATGCAGTCAAATCCCATTTCCAGGTTAACAAAACTCATCTAGACTGGGTGGGCAAACGCCTATGCACCCTTGAATGTCGTTGAGAGGATACAGACCTGGTTTCAGTGCAGGGACACTGGACCCTAATTTGTGTTGCATATGGGTTATCTGAATCACTTTGTCTGACCCTCCACTCAGGACTAATTTGCCATGGGGAAACAGTAACAGGGGGCAACTTGCCCCTGGCAGCATAGCTTCTGGGATCACTAGAACACAAACCCCTCCACCATGATAAAGTGGTGGTTCATGGAGCAGCTTATGGAGACATTAATTTATTATTTGTAATATTTGGGGGTGGCTACTAGGCCACCTGGTCAAGGTTGGTGGTCCAGTTTGCATGCCAAATAGTTTTGGGCAAGATACTAATCCCAAGTTGCTCTCTGATGCATCCATCAGAATATGAAAGCGTGTGAATGTTGGATAGAAAGCACTAAAAGCTTAGAAAGAAAAAAAGTGCTTGTGTGACTGGGTGAATGAGGCAAGTTGTGTAAAGTGCTTTTAGTGCTCAGAGTAGAAAAGCGATATAAATGAACTATCAAAAACTGAAAGTAACCAGAAATGCATAATAAGCTTCTGGGGTATGGAGCAGATTGCCTCAATGCTGCTGACCAATGTGTAGTTAAGAAATGCACATCAGGTTGCATGATAGGTTGTGGTGTAGAATTTCAGAGCAGGTTGTGGTTACAATGTAGCTAAAGCATGGATTTCTTACTGAAGCAGAATTGCTCAGTAACACAACTGATATGACCAAAGTTGAGCAAAGCATAACTGAATAATACATGACGTGCGTGTGTGCGACAGAGTGAGAAAAATCTGCCAAACCAAATGTTTGTCGTCCGAATCAGTCAGTCTGTAGTTAGACTGTTTGCTGTGGTTGGATATACAAGGAGTTCCTACAGATTTCTCTAGCTGTTTGAGAAAAGGTCTGCTAGTGGGAAAAAATCTTTTTAGGCAAATTCAAGAAGATTATCAGCAGAATTTGTTTTGTGTGTTGTAGTTGACAAAATAAGTATATTGAGAATAATTTTATAAGTTAAACAGTCAGTGTAGCTAGTGTTAAAGGTCACGTTATCATTTAGCGCAGTCGAAAAAAATATATTTATTAAACTGCAAAGTGTGTATATACACTAGTCCAAGTCTGCTCATTGTTATTTTCCAGGTCTGACTTTGTGACACTACCATTTCAAGGTGCTGAAGTATTACTCGACAACATTGCACCACTACCAGGTACAGTTTGGAAAAGTCTTTGGGGAGATAGTGGTGTACCTACCTAATGTCAGTGGCAATTTGTTAAAACAAAGTATAAACTTTGCCTTATGAAACCTGCAGATACTCTTTTGCTGGAAGGATACCTGCTGTGTTGTTCTGAAATGTGTTTAAATTGTCTGTGATCAGGAGAGGATCGTTTTTCAGCTGAGGCCACATCAGAGCTGGAGGAAATGACCAGAGGAGTCTCATTGCTTGCGCAGGTGAGACCACCATTCTCAGTGACTTTTTGCAATGTAGAAAAGTTGGGCATTACTAAGTTGCGTGTTTGTTTTGGGGTTTTTTTTGTTTTGTTTTTTTGCTGAAGGTCTCCAGCTATGATAACAACACAGGCCTCCCGCTGGTCCACCTGTGGAACATGGTTGGAGATGAGGTATGACATAAGTCTTGGATCCTTGCCACTGTTTTCATGTTACCTCTGTACCTCTAATATCTTAATTAATGATTCTAATCCTATTCCTTTAAGACGCAAGTCACTGATCATTTTGTTTCTTCCCCTCTTTCCCCAGCATAGTCTGGGATAGTCAAATATGCACTGCTATGATGCCACTTTTTTAAAATGAAAACTTGATTTAAAGTTAAATTAAGTGTAAAGTAGTTTTTTTTTTATTTGTTTTTTTTAATTGGTGACAATGATGCTTATTTAATTGATGCCCAAAACCTCAGGCAGCAAGCACAATTATCCTTTTTTTTTTTTTTTCATGTATTTGATTTTTTTTGAGTTGTTCCCAGCTAGAAAGACCCCAGAGAGTAAAGGCTGGGATCTCTTTAAACGACTGGTCTCAAACACACTTTCTTTAAATCATCCGATAATCCATCAGAACACTGACAGCGTAGAAGAGAATAGAGAGAGAGAGAGAGATGATTACTGATATTACACAATATACACACATAAATGCATAAGGCATCCTGAATTGGTTTTAACTGTAGTGATTCACTGACTGTTGGTCTTCTTTTTGCAGGTTATATCTGTGAACCGTACACTGGCAGAGAGGGGCCTGGGTGTTTGGGTGGATGGATTTTGAACTTGCATGGTCTCTCAACTTCATCAAACAGTTCACTTGACCTAAAAAACAAAAATTCCCTCCTCTCATGCTATTGCCCCTTCTCCTCCTTCCCCTCCTTTAAAAAGAAATGCATTGTTTGCAGGTATCATGGACATGATGAACAAGAACATAACGCTACTTTAATATGACAGCCTTCCATTTTTGTTCTTGCGTTAAAATAGGAGAAAGGAATTTGTCTTTTAAAAAAACAAAAAAAACTTTTGCACACTGACAGTGGATCGAGTGAAAGGACAGGTACCTGCATCAGTCTAATGTAGTCATCTGTAGGTTAGTGCATTTCAAAGCTGCCTGGCTTGTTGCCTGGAGTGAAAGTGGGGGACACAAAGCTTACAGCACTGCAAAGTGTAGAGATGGTCAGACAGTGTTCCCTGTGGGAGCACTGAGCTAATCTACCCGGCCCTGCGGCCTCAGAGCTCGGACTTCTCTCTGGTCTCCTTTAGCAAGGACAGAGGAACTACCTTGTTGCTTTTTGCTTTGTTTTTCTCCATGAAGCTGATTTGCAATACCAAATAATGACCATAAATGACCTACCATACAAAATGTGGCTGAATGATTGCTCTACATGTTGGCAGGATTTTTTTGTTTTTTTGTTTTTGTTTTTTTTTGTTTGTTTGTTTGTTTGTGTGTGTGGGGTGGGGGGTGTCCAGGTCCAGATTTTTCATCTGAGGAAGCAGATCGTTACTTTGGGGCAATGCAAGTTCCTCAACGCGAGATGTTCAGTTTGGCTGACAAAACTACAGATTGATTTTTGAGGTGCTGTTTAAAAAAAACAAACAAATGAAATAAAAAAATCAGTCTATTTAGTCTCCCCCATTCCTGAAGGTTGATTATTTTATACACAAAAGGTGAAATGAACCATATGCAAGCTTGTGATTGAATGTACTGTATTTTCAAAACTACCAAATGGTTAAAAATCAGACTTAACGACTAAATTCAGTTAGTGTCATGAGTTTCCATTTACGGTGGAGACTTTCTGCCTGTTGTGACACAGAGGGACTTCTTCTACACTTGGAAAACTTGGTTGGTTTGACAGAAGGCCATACTTCAGTACTTCTAGTCAGACATGTTGAGGGATATCTTCAGCTTCACTGAGCCATGATAAGCAGGCTCAACAACTGGCTTTGTTAACTAAATATACTCATGCGAACAAGTTGAGTTCTAATTTACAAATTACATGATCGCAGCTGTGAATGAAGTACCTAATGTGACAGACTGAAACTGACCTGATGTGTCAGAAGCTATATTTGGAGGAATATATATAAATATATATTTGACTTAAATCCAGAAGGTGTTATAACACAGAAGAACATGTTTATGTATTTAAAGTTGCCTGTACATGTAAAAACTCCTACACATCTTTCATTTTGGTTGGCTTTAACCATTTAATATATATTAACTGACAGTCTTTTGGTTTTTGTATAACTGCCAAGATGTATTCTAGATTGTGGGGGTTTGTATGTGTGTACATATATATATAAATATATATAAAAATGGAAGACTGTACTGGAACAAAGAAAAGGGATGAAGTTTTAATTATTAAATATAAAATGAAACTTTAAGGCAACATTGGGTTTATTTACTGCCACTTATTCTTACACGATAGCCTTGATGTTCTGACCTGCACTAATAAAGTTCAGTATCATGAGTTGAGAGGAGGGGGGGAAAAAAACTTGACTTGGGCTCCAGAAAGATTTTGATCTGATCCTGAAGTAGCCATGTATTTATTAGCGGTTCACCATGATGGTGTGCTTCTGTTAATACTGGGCTAGTTTTTTATGGGGGGGGACAAAACCTGTTGTCTTTAACAGTAAGAGCTTGGAGTCTTTAAAGGGAACTGATATTAGCCTACTGCATAAGAATTTATTTATTTAAGCTAGCTGACATGATGTAAGCCTGAGCATCTTTCATAAAGAGGCTTCAGAAGAGGAGCAACGCTTATTGTGGCAAGCTGGCTTGAATCACAAATAAGGATCAAATGTTCATATACTAAAACCAGACTTGCAGAGATGCTGAGCACAGGTCATAGCTCACCACTGAAGAGAACACAGGACAAAAATGTACTGCAGAGCGGATGGAAAGAAACTATAAAATGAACAGATTATTTCAACCCATTTAAAAACTGAAGATGTGGTTTTACTGATCAATGGAGCAAGACAACCATGCAAGAGCACTCTTCTGTCATTTGTCGAGCTGGACAGCCAATCAGTCCAATCACATAAAACTGCTGGTTTTTGGTTCAGTCTGTATTTAAATGGTGACATGATGAATCTACAGATTTTATTTATCAAACAGTAACTTGTAATGGTAAACTCAAATTGTCTGTTAGCAGTTCCTCAACCTCATTTTAACATGAAAATGTTATAGTGAGTTTGCAGGGCATGAATGAATCCTGGAATGGCCCACGTTTAAATGATATGGACTGTGTGCACTTCATTTTTTTTAATTTTTTAATTTTCTTTTTTTCTTTAACATGAATGAAATCACTGTTATTCTAGCAATAAGGCAGCTTTATTCTGACTGAAGAACAGATTAGGGAAGGGGTTACCTGTTGTTTAATTTTGCTAAGAACGTTGACTTGATACTTTTTGTCAAATTCTTGATTATAGTCAAACTCAATGCATCTCTCATATGGTTAATTCAGTGGTTTAGTGACTCAACCCGTTCAGATACCTTGTGGAAGAAAATGGGTTGGTTGTGTTCAAACCATAACATTGAGTTATATGAAATTAGGCATGCATACAGTGTGCTTAGCATCAGCCCTATTGGCTTTTGCATTTTTCCATCCATCCATGTTTTACATGATCTCTGCTCCTATGTGTGTATGTTGGGGTTTTTTGTTTTGGGGGTTTTTCTTCAATTCATGCTGGTGTTTGTCCTCCTAACAACAATCCTTCACTACAGCCTCAGATTATGATGCTTTTGTTCATTTTCCTGTAGATAAGATGACTGTAATTTTCTATAACACTGAAGACAGAAAGATAAGGGAACATTATTTTTTCGTTTCTAAGATTTCTTCCATTTCATCCTGCCCCTGCCAGCTTTCAAATGTTTTCAAGCTGTGGGACTGACTATTAGGGTTTGTATCGCTAGTCAAGTCATCATTTGATTATTTAACTGGATGTTAAACTGTTATGCCGAAAATCAATTGACATGTACAGATCAGTTTTTGTTAGGATTATATTAAGTTTGATTTGATTGTACAGATCTGTTAGGAAAAAAAATAAAAGTTCTTGAAAGTGGTTTCAAATCGTCTGGAAGCGCCTCGTTTTCTGTTTTCTTGTAGTATAAATTGTTTATACTGCTTTGGTATCATCTCAGAGTGTAGTGGTTAACACACACTGAGCATGAATCACAAAGATAACCACCGTTGTGATATTCTTCATCTGAGGTCTAAGATTATGTCAAGCCAGCTAAGAAAATTTGGCTTTGTTGAACTTAGTTTGTTGTATACTTGAATGGAACTGATACCATTGACTGATTCCCACGCTCACCTAAATAATTCTGGGACAATATAATTTAGTTTATACAGTCCCAATCAAAAGTTTAAGACTTGAAAAGCCATCTGAAAAATGGCAAAAAAATATCATACTTTGCATGGTTGGAGCTTAAGGATCCACGTAGAGCTTCAGCATGTAACAAGAATAAATGGGAGTGAGAAAACATTTCTTGAGCATGAAATTTATTGAAAACGTTTAAATTGAAACAGGCTGTTTTACAGCTGATCAAAAGTTTAGGACCATGTGCCTTTAAAAGGCCAAATCAGTGCAAAAATGTGAATTCATTGTCCTTTTCTGTCATGTAGTCACACTGTCAGGATGTTGTGATGGCAAAGGCAAAAAAGCTTTCCCTTTTTGAACGTGGTCGGGTTGCTGAACTGCAATAGCAGGGTCTCTCGCAACGCACCATCGTTGCTGAGGTGGGACACAGTAAGACAGTCATTTGGATCTCCAAAAGTTGATTCTGTTCATCTGGACGTAGTGTTTTCAGTGGGAGAAATGTTTTGTCACTCATCCAAGTGACTTCTTCAGTCATTGAAGACTGAAGAAGCTACATCCAGATGAACAGAATCCACTTTTGGAGATTTACTTACCTGGATGATTGAGCATGCATCAAGAAAGTAATTTGGAATTTCTTAAATGATCCTGAGGGTTATGGAATAAAAAGGTCAAGCGGAAGACACCAAAATTTCACCAGCACTGAGATGGAGGATCCAGTTTGCTGTGTCAAGACACTGGCTGATCCTCAACCCAAATTAGGGCCTTGACTGGTGCCGACTGCAGCCCCATAGCCATCAGACAGCATCTGAGACCGAAAGGCTTCAAAAACATGAAACGTCTTCAAAGGCTTTGACTCCTTGAACGCCACAGAACTGACCGTTTGGACTTTGCACCAAACATGAGACATGAAAGGTGGAAGAAAGTTTTATTCTCTGTTGAGGAAAATGTAACCTTGATGGTCCTGATGGTTTCCAAGGTTACTGGCATTACAAGCAAATCCCACCAAAGATGTTTTCTACACAACACAGTGGTGGGGGCGCCATAATGGTCTGGGTTGCTTTTTCTTCAGTGGAACAGTGGAGCTTCAGGAAGTGCAGGGGCATCAAACGGCCGCTAGCTATGAAGAGAACATCCCTCATGACTGAGGGCCCTCATCTGTGTGGTAACGACTGGGTTTTTCAACAGGACAACGCTATAGTACACAATGCCCGCAGGACAAGGGACTTCTTCCAGGAGAATACCATCACTCTTTAGGCCCATCCTGCGTGTTCCCCTGATCTAAATCCAGTTGAGGACCTTTGGGGACGGATGGCAAGGAAAGTTTACAAAAATGGACAACAGTTCCAGACAGTAGATGCCTTTCTTGCAGCTGTCTTCGCCACCTGGAGAAATGTTCCCATTCACCTCATGGAAACGCTTGCATCAACCATAATTAATTTTAGATGTGATCAACAATAACGGTGGAGCTACTCATTACTGAGTTCATGTTTTGAACTCTGATTGCTGTTTTGGGGGGTTTATGGGTTTTTTTGGAGGTGTGGTCCTAAACTTTTGATCAGCTGTAAAACAGCCTGTTTCAGTTTAAGCGTTGTTTATGATAAATTGCATGCTTAATAAAATGTTTTTCTCACTCTCATTTCTTCTTGGACCTTGTTAAGATCCAACCATGCAAAATATGATTTTTTGCCATTTTTCAAGTGGTCTTAAACTTTTGATCAGGACTGTATCTATCTGACGCTGCCAGGTTGCACCTCAGACTCAAGGAGCTCAATGATGCCCTGGTCCACATGTCGCTAAATTTAAGTATCATTTCATGAGGATTTGGCTCAGGCATGCATACATACAAGCATGTGGGCTCCATACAAACTACTATGCAACATTTTAAGTTGTGGCAACGCTGGATCTTTTTTTTCTTTTACGTTTTTACTTCAATTTTCAAGGTGTCTTTGAATTCAGCCCTCTGTAGATTGATCACTTTAATTTCCTGACTTTTGTTCCTAACATTATCCAGTCCATATACAACATGATTTCTCCCACCCCTTTACGATCTGATGTGTTTTGTGAAATTATGTTTTGTGAAGTGATTGATAGCTTATAGCAACAGGAGTAACAGCTCAATGTGGTTGAAAGTTTGAATCTGAAACAAAAGGTTGTGAATAATCAGCTAAAATAGTTCGCCCGACGTTTTAAGAAATAGAGCTAAAACTATCGACGATAAAGGACGAAAGAGTTAAAAAAATATTTATGTTAGACACCAACATCTAGTTGAAACTGAATAAACCAGAGGATGGATATTTTGATCCCAAAGGGTGACTGCTGAATTCTTTTGACGTACAATTGTGAGCAAAATTAAGTCATACAGTCTGTTCCTCAAAATGTTAATACCCACAAGTCAGACAAGCAACAGCCAAGCCTATGTTAATTATTCAGTTAATAGTAGCTTTGAGTCTCTGGCCAATCTTGTTAAAAAAAAAACAAAACATCAGCTCGCTTGAAACTTGCAAAACAAATTCACGATGTTTGTTATTTTGCATACCAGTTCATGATGTGGTTTCAGGTAAGTTATGAACGCCAGTCTGGGAGACAGAAACTATGGTGTTTTGCTCTTCAAACACAAGACTGGTCGCATCTGAAAATCTTGATTTAAATTGACGCTTTTCCAGTCTTTCCACATTTCTTTCTGTTCCATAAGCTACTTCAGCTCAAATTTATCTGTTTCGGCCTTGCAGTATCTCAAATACACATTTTTCATCATGTAAGACATCGAAAGACTTTATGATGAAAGACATTTTCAATCTACACCAGAGTTACACTCCACAAATAAGACAACTCTTTGTTGTCACTGCACAGTCATACTTAGTACAACGAAACTGGAAAACTGTCCCATGTCGGCACTAAGCACTACTAAACACAACATGGAAGAAACTGATGTTGGTGAAAATATGGGGTTTTTTTGTTGTTGGTTTTTTTTTTGTAAATTACCTTCCCTGTTAACACTTAAATTAATTGATATATTATTTCATAAATGTTTTAACAAATAATATTGCACAGGTATGGGTATGTCTTTTAGTTTGAAGATCAGCGTATTTCATGGCTAACGTAATACATCCGGTAGCCAGCTGAATTTTAACGTCATTTCTGCTGGTACGTGTGTAGCTACTGTATTCCCGCAGCTATAGTTCTAATGTTAAAAGCTGCTGTCCTTCCTCTATCGCGTGGAGCATTGTGTGGATACTGTCTGTTTAACCGGACATCGGGGTCTCTGTGAGTTTTCCAAGCATTGCTCTTATGTTTTGTTTTTTTTTACCCCATGTCGAAGGACAAGTTTAAAAGACAGCTTTAACTGTCGGATTGTTGTGTATGCTTGCTTACTTTACCGCTTATCTTTGTAAACAGCAGCTTGGCGATTTCTTAAAATGTTGTTTTGAACAGTATGATTTCTTGCGAGGGAAATGTACTACGTGTTCTTTTAGCATCTGAAATCCGATGAAACATTTTGAAAGTGTCTTAATTTAGGTTTGATGATGCGACTGCGAATCACTTACCGAGGCCTTGGAATGACGATTCCCTGCTCTGAGGACCCTATGTACCTGGTAGTGATTAGTTAGCCAATACAGCTAACATATCGGTGCTAACCCTAGTTTAATTAAAGGGAGCTTAGAATGTTACCCAGTGTTACCTAAAGTACCCCACCCCACCACCACCGCCGTTTTTCACTGAAATTGCGTTAGGATAAAGACTTAATATTGCGAGCAAAATATACATTGAGAGTTGGACCGTTAGCTAGTTAGCAGCGACCTAGTCTGTTTAGAGCACATATAAACCCTGCTACGGTACAGCAGCAGCGATATCAGACCCCCATTAAAAAGCTGTGCTACATTCTAAACTTCTGAGGTTTTAACATGTGACAGTCCAGGGTTTCATTGGTCTGACCCCGTTTGAATGTGCATGAACTCCACATTTGGGCTGCATTGAACTGGATTTATCAGTTCAAAATATAGGAGTCAGCGCTGATGGAGCATAGGGTTCACCCGTTATTACCGCGAACACCCGTCAGCCTTTATGAACGCATCTGCTGTTGTACTATCAAAATATCTGTAATTTCTGCTAGGGCTGCAACTGTCAATTTTTTATTTTTAGTAATCGGCTAGTCTTTGGATTAATCCATCAATTAATCGAGTAATTGGATAAAAATAAATTTTGCGCTATTAATGAGCAATAATGAATATTAAAAATAGAATAGAATAGCCTTTTCTTGTCATTGCACATGCATAACGAAATTGTAGGTGCTCCGTTCAAACTATGCATGGATAAAAATATAAATGGTAGGACAGTAAGAATAAATAACAAAACAAGAGGAATATATACAAAGCAGGAGAAATGCACACATTAGAGGACACAAAGAAAAAACACAGGTACTTCAAAATGAGCTGTTAGAAATGGCAATGTTTTAATAATTTAACTGCACAACAACATCTGTTAAAACAACTAATATAGTATTTTGTTGTATTAAAATAGTTGTTTTTTTTTTTTAAAGAAAACATTTTCGTAAATGCAAAAATAAATAAATAATCTCAAGTATGGTAATATAAAATAAAATAATATATACATGCAACGAAAACTAAGGCATAAAATAAAATTGCCTGTACAGCTCAGTGATTAGCACATTTGCCTCACAGCAAGAAGGTCCTGAGTAACTATGTGTTAGACTGGGCACCCAGACCTGTACCCTGCCTCTGCCACAAGGATAAGCGGAAGAAAGTGGATGGATGTCTTCTTGGAAGGCTTTCTTACATTAATATGTTGCAAAAATAGTTTTGTGTTGCATCTGCTGGATGACATAGATTAAGTGTGTTTTCATATGTATGTGTTTTGTGCATGTGTTTCTGCGTATTTAAGTGTGTATGTGAATATGAGAGTTTGTGTGTCTGTAAGCCTTAAAAGAGTGTGTGTGGTGGCTGCAATGAAGAAAAGCAAGCATATCAGCATTCTGAAGTTTGCCCTGTGCATTGATGTATAATTTTTTTTGCTGCTGAACAGACATTATGATGGTGTAGATGTTAATAATGTTAATAATAATTCACTGTCCAAACTAACAGCCCCAGGTCACTGGCTCAGAGTTTTTTGGGGGAAGAAGCTGTTGTGAGATAATATTTGATATTATTTCACTTTAAATCTGTAAAATAAATTTACAAAAGCCTTGAAATAAATATGGTCTAAACTCACAAAATATGGTCTCTAAACTCGCCCCTGTTTATTGCAGGTGTCGCAGGTCACTGAGATGGAAAGTGGGACTTCTGCCGTCAGCCTTCAGCAAGCGGCGTAATTAACTTAGTCTGATACACGGTTTAACCGTCCATCTGCATATTTTAAAGATATCCCACTTACGTGGCTTTATTTGACATTTTTGCTGTGTAAAACAAATGGTGGAGTATACAGCTACAAAGTTTGCTTTTCTTCACGTCAGAGTTCCACCTCTCAGCTCTTCGTGGTGTAAACAGACTCTGGCTCCATGTTAAACTATGCTAGAGTCATCGTCGCTGCTGCTGTTCTGTCAGTCTGTTGGAAAAACTGTGTGGGCTTAATATTGTGAAACTTTTTATTCACATGCTACTCCTACATATGGTTGTATTCCAAGTCTGTTTTTAGTCACAAATGTTACAGAGTGATGTATCAATCGAAGCAAATCATTTGTGTCAAGGATTTTTTATAATACAGTTATTTGAATTACTAGATGACTGGTTGCTACACTAATATCTGCACAGTTCAAATAACTGTCTGCACAGGACAGGGCTGTAGATTAACATTGTTAGCTCACAGTACTGGTGGTAACAAGGTTGCCAGTTTTGTAGCACAGAGCAAAAAGTTGTAGTGCAAGCATGAAATGTGGTGTTTTTTTAACATTGTCTTTTAAATATCTTGTTTGACATGACATAAGAATTGTTTGATTTTCTCCTTTTTTGCTGCTTCTGAGCAGTAGTGACAAAATAAAAGCTGTGCCTTAGCATCGTAAATCAGCCATGGAAAGTCATGTTTTCACTTGCTGTTGTACTTTTAAACCTTTCCTTTTCTTTCAGACGTACCTTCATTTGGTGCAGGTTCTGTGTTTGTGGTGCAGGTTGTGTGTTTGTTTTGTCCTGATGGGCTGGTTTTCTTTTAAAGGTTAGAAATATTGCTCCATTCTTTTCAGCGTGAAAATACGCTTCCAAATTCCAACTCCTTCTATAAGGACCCCCACACAAGATCACTTGGGGTCACTGCACCGGGTGTTCTGATTACCACAGGGATCACTGTTGCCTTCACCCTCCATATCTTCTTCAGTTCTTCTCTGAGGCCTTGGTACTTCTTGAGCTTCTCGTGTTCCTTTTTCCTTATGTTGCTGTAACTCAGTATAACAATCACTACGGCCATCTTCCTCTACTTGTCTACCACTCCTATGTGCAGGTTGGTTAGCCATCATCGGCAGCCTCTAACAATCTTCTGCTCAGAGCTCGATTTCTCGTTCACTTCTTTCATACAGCTTGATGTCAGATATGTAGAGGAGGTGGCTGACGATTGCTCCATTCTGTAGTCTGTATCCGTAGCCAGTCTTGCAGTGATCTCACTGAGGGATTCAGGCCTATGCAGAACAGCAGTGGGGGCAGGTTATCTCCTTGGTAGATCCCACACTTGATGTTGACTTGTGCAGTTGGCTTGAAGTTGACCTCTAGTATTGTTCGCCCCATCTCCTGAAGGCATCAAAACTATGAATGAACAGATATGGAATTATGTAGTAAACACCCCTGTTCACTTCAATTTAAAATAGGATGGCTGCTGCCAGCTAATTGCAGCATTTCCGAACCGTAATCATATACAGGTCTCACTACTATCTTGTGAACTGCTGCCATCCTTCTGTCACAAGTCACCCTGACACTACTCATCTCCACTCATTCCATGATGCCTGCACTCTCTTTTTATATTTCTGATGCACTCCTGGTTCTTTTTCCATGGTTTATCCCAGGTATCTACCTTCACTACCTCTACTCCTTGGATGTTGACCTTTTCACCTGTCTCCGTCTGAAGCTGGTTTTATGGTCGAGCAGAAGCGGTGTGTTCATTGTCAGCTTCAGTCCGGGCCCCTCTGCCTGCAGGGAGCTCTGCTGTCAGATGGAGGCAGTGTAGAAGATATGCAGGCCACTTTTGCTCGTGTTGTTAGTCTGTCAGGCAGCCTCGGAGAAGAGCAAATATGTAACATCCAAAAAAAAGTGAAGTGAAACAGAGTGTTAGAAATAATGAAACGTGTCCACTGCAGCCCTCATTTGCAGCCCTCATTTGTGCTTTTCAAGCTGTTTTTTGATCTTTGAAGTTCTTTTTTTCCTCCTCAGTTCTCCTTTTCCCAGTAAACTCCACTATACCATAAAACCAGCTTTATTTATACTCATGTATTTGGTTTTGCTCCTACTGACTTTCATTCCTCTTCTCTCCATTTCATACCTCCACCTCTCCAGGCTCTCTTGCAGCTGCTCCTTGCTCGCTGCAGATCACAATGACACCTGTGAACATCATAGTCCATGGAGTATCATACTATCACCACTGTAAACAAGAAAAGGTTAGAACCATTTTGTTATTCCACTCTTACCAGTCACCGTCTGTTCCTCCCAGTTCTTCAAGTACATGTTTACCTTTGCCATTTCATTTTTTCCCCTGCACTTCCATATGTCCTTCCTCATGTTAACATCATACCTAGCCAACACCTCATCACCTTTATTCCCTTTATCTACATGCCCATTGATGTAAGCTCCAGTCATCACTCGTCTACCCAGGGACATTTTTTGTTACTTCATCCAACTTAAGCCTCGATTATGCTTTCCATGTCCACAAGTCTGCTGCCTGGTTTTAAGTGACCTAAATTTTATAATAAGAAAGTAAAGGTGGGGCTTCGTACCAGTTTCCCATCTGTTCTTTGTGACCAAGCGGACTTGTCCAGAGAATTTCTATAACTGTGCACCAGCTACACGTGCCCAGGTGCTGAACTTCCAACCCAGTATCATCTCAAAGCATGTAACAGACATGCTGGTCCACCTTGTCGATGTCACATGAAATGGACCCACATACAGAAGTTGCAGTAAGCTGCAGTACAAGCCGTGGTGATATTTTATTTCAAGCCAATGTGAAAACAAATGATTAAAGAGATATTACTCATACATTTAAATGTAAACAAATATCAGCCACCTAGCTTAATCTTACCTGACATAGAAGAAGCCTGAAATGTAGTTCACGCCTTCCTTGGTCAGTAGTGACTTGCTGGCTGTAAATATTTAATCTCCCCCTGGTGAAACTGCAGCTTCTGTATGCGTGCTCTCCAGAATTCCTGATAATGAGCAAGAGACACAAGTCTATGTTGTCTTAATATTATGTTAGCAAATACATTTTTATACTTAATTTTCTTACATAGGCAATTTACTGTCTCACAGCTGCTTTTTAAAAATGCATTATGTACGAGAACCTAGGAGTAGTAACTTTGTTAACACCCTTATGCCAAAATCACCTTACAACCTGGAGGGGTCCCCAGTGATGCTGGATATTTCCTGAGATGCAGCATATGGACATTAGTAATACAATACAGCTTCATTTCCTTCTAACTGATTGAGCTAACTTTAAATTTTATTAAAAATGGCCAAATACTTATTACCACCTCTTTCTAAGATGATCCTGTCTGCTCTCTCTGCAGGTGGCGGCTGTCATGTAGTTAGGCCTTTTACTTCATGGATTTCGAGTCTTGAGGATTTTGAACATTTAGTTTTTGTCACTATTTGTCTAAGTTCCTAGACATTCTATTATACACTTAATCATGTGTAATGCAGTCCAATAATGAATAGAACTAGGTTGGGAAAATTCTTGTTTTTCTAAACTCCAATCAAAATGCAATTTGTGTTAGAATGAGAGACTGACCGAGAAAGTAGTAAAAGCAAGTAAAACCAAAGGGGCCAAAGTGCTTGTGCTGGTAACAGAAGAGCCACCCTGTCAGTAGGTTGGCAGCGCCTGAGGTAGCCAGGGCGTGAGGATGACTAGCTTGTTTAAACGCAGTAGCAGCAATGGAGGCTCCAGAAGCAGCGGAAATGGAGGTGGGGGTGGCAGTGGACAGGGGCAGCTTAACAATAGCAGGCCAAGCCGACAGGTCAGACGCCTGGAGTTCAACCAGGCCATGGAGGACTTCAAGACCATGTTCCCCTCTATGGACTATGAGGTGATAGAGTGTGTGCTGCGATCTAACAATGGAGCTGTGGATGCTACCATCGACCAGCTGCTGCAAATGAGCATTGACGGACAAGGCTCAGATGACAGCTCAGACTCGGATGACAGCATCCCACCAGAGGTCAGTGGAAAGGGTCCAAGGGTACAAACACCAATACCTGCTGAGCTTGACTGGCTGTCAGTGCTGGCACTGTAAACCAAAGCATCCCCTGCATTTAAATTGCACATTAGGGTTCTGGTGATGACCAGGCTTTTACAGTGTTCATGTTTGGATTTGCACATGTTTTGCATTCAGAAACGTGAGCAAGAAATGTGACGTTTTGAGAAACATGCGCATCTAATGTATACAATGCAAAAGCACAATATTATGATGTTTGAACTTTCTTTGATGGTACAGAGCATAGTGGCTCAAATCACATGATAATGGCAAGGCAACAGATGGTAAAATGCATCTAGGAATACAGTAATAACCAGGTTTTAAGTTCAAGTGTTTAAGTTCCATGTGAAGGGATTAAAGGTTACAAAAATCAAAGTATGGGAAGTTTTAAAAACCAGGTTGCTATCTAACAGGATACCTGTAAAAGCAGTCACTGAAAATCTCAAGATGGCTCTGAAAAAAGAATGGATACATGTGATGAGATTTCTCAGTCACATGTATTCATGTGATTTTTAGAAGTTCTGTTGATACAAAATTGTATTTTTTTTTTTTCATTTTCTTTTTTTAAGAGAATCTGTTCTATAATGGTTTACAGCCAAAGACTGGAACTGCAGAAATGTCCATTTTTTTAAACAAGTTGTATCGAATCAGATGTTCTTGTCTAGGATGTGGTCATATGCATGAAGGCACCATGACAAGTATAACAATAACACGATGCTAGTCAGTCTTTTTACTGAAAAGAGCATAGCTACTCAGTTCAAGATCAAGACATTTTGCACTAACTTGAAGTTTATTTAGCTGAAAAAATGGAAATCTAGCTGAAGGCAGCTTAAATCAATCAAAGCACCTAATCAAACAAAACTTGTGTTTTCTAGATATTGGAGCGAACTCTGGAGCCTGACAGTTCAGATGAGGAGGCACCTCCAGTTTACTCTCCACCAACATATGACATGCACATTTATGATAGGAAATACCTAGAAGCCCCACCAACACTATCTCCACGGTAAGTAACAAAGACTTAGGTGCTATGTTTTACATAATTGTTCTGTTGATTTTTTTAAATAAAATACCTCTGTAACCTGCTGAAGCCTCAGGCATTGCTTTTGTAAATAAAATATATCAAGAACATTTCTTCAAATGTCTCTTGGACTCAAAGATAAATTGTCTTTTTTTCTAGGTCAAAAGTCAAGGTCACAGTGACTCATCAACATGAGTCCATATTTCAAGAATTCAGATTCTAGTTATAACAAAAAAGTGAAGTGATAACATTTTCCCAGGTTAATGGTCAGTTTCACTGTAATATCACAATGCAGACACATTTTCAGAGTGGACATGGGTCCCTAAAATATCTCAAAATATCTTCAGTATTCATTGTCTGGGTGGGTGTTTCAGTCGTTGCAGTCACTTCAGTGTTGCTATTTTCACAATTTCACATATTTAGAGCAAACGATGCCTCTGTGCTGTGTATTCGAGGTGTTTTAGATTAAGAACAAACAGCTTCCATATATGTATATATGATCATGTTATTTGCTAATAAAATTTTTTAAAACCAATGAAATCCTTCTAATTTTTATTGACTGTATAATAGAAACGTAAAAAATGATCTAAATAAGTGGCAAAGAAACAAATAAACATTGTACGTCTACCAAAACTTGGCCACAGTTGTAGTTGTGTTCATCCAAAGCGGGGCCTTTACAGTGTTTTTATGCTCGCTGCATGCCTCTTGTCGTGGCTGTCATACACCGATTTTGACGTTTGGCACGCTCGGTTGAGCACCTCTCAATTTTTGTAACTGCTGTGTTGCACTGTGGCCGAGTAGGGGGTTTTTTTTGGGGTTTTTTTTGTCCTTCCCTGAGGGCAAAGTCTTCCAGGTTTGACTTCCCCTTCCTGTCTCAGCAACTATTTCACAGTGTTGTCTGAGTGGCGCCACCTATCATTCAGGAGAATGCTGCTGCAGTCCCTTCCTATGCCTTAACAGCGGGCATACCGGAGTGACTGTGTAATGATCATGTGGTGGCGAGTGAAGCAACCAATGTATAACCAGAGATTATACTGGTGACCTTAGTTGTGCTTTTATCCTTCAGCAAACTGTGGAGAGTTGTAAAGTACAAAGGCTTTGTTCAAGGACAAAGGACATGGTCTACGTAGGCTGAGTCCTTTGAAGGAACCAACCCCTGAATTTGCAGTGTTTAAACACAAACGGCCCAGTACAGCTGTTGTGTGGTTTTCCTTTTGTGTTTTTGATCTTTTGTTTTTCCCCTTATTGTTGTTTCCTTTTGATACCTTATTTTTTTCTTCCAGGCCTACATTTCAGACAACCAGCAGTTGACCAACACATACAGTCCACACAAGGAGATGCATTCTTTTAATTTTTAAATTTTTTTTTATGTATTTATTTTTTGGAGGATTGCACATGTCTATGTACGTTGAATACCCTTAGTCCTTCAATCTGTGTAGCAGAATAACTACGCAAACTGACACAAAAGCAGTGCCATCCCCCATAAGAGTCCTTTCCTTTCAGACAGTGTATCCCCTGAGGAGGGTCTTTTCTGGGGTAAAAGTATCTTCCTTTTCATGTAGACCCTGGTCCATGCAATTGATGAAGAAATTTTCTCTGACGCTTTGTGCCGCCGAGAAAAGTTACTGCAATGTGAAACTTTGTAACTATTATTGACTTCATGCATCGCTTTAAGTGGCCATTTTTAAAAAAGGAAAATGAGCATAGGTGTTTCCCCAGTTACCACTATATGTGAAGGACAGTGTCACAGGGAATTCGTAGAACCTTTTTGTTGTGAGGTGAATGTCCTGCTTGGCTGGGGCCTTTCTGTGTGGAGTTTGGTCTGGTTTTTCTGACTTCCTCTCACAGTCCAAACAGACACATGTTAGGCTAATTGTCGATTAGACAAGTAGTTCAATAGTAAAACTGTAAAAGCACCATGCAAATGCCAGTGTGGGTCCGATCCTGTGCTGCTCCTTTAACATCTGTATCAGCAGCTATGATAATTCATCCAAAGATTATTTACTGCAGTACAATAATGCAGAGATATGTAAATAGTTATGGGGTGAAAACAGACAATACCAAACAGCCCAGCTCCTTTTGTGACTTGAACAAAAGGCAGCATAAGATTGTATGTTATATGCAAACACTGACAATGCTTTAAAGACCTAAACCAAGCAAAGAGTTGGCACGTCTTAAAATCGAATTAGCCTGTTTTAATTGTTTGACAGTATTATAGATTGTGTCTAGGCCACATTTGCAAACACTCACCAGGCATTTTCTCATTCATAACATCATTTTCCTGTTGAGATATATGGGGAAAAATAGATGTTTCTTGTCTCTAGCACTCCCTAGTTATTATTGTGAGAGCACCATATAAAGGATTTAAATAATTAATAATAGTTTCAGATAGAGACAACTTGAAAATGCAACTGGTAGATTTACTAATCTGTCCTGTTACTCCATGGACTCTCCTAGATCTAAAGCCCAGCCTCCTTCAGCTCACCAGCAGGTTAGAAGCTACCGTAACTGGAACCCTCCATTGCTTGGAAATCTCCCTGATGATTTTCTACGGATTCTTCCACAGCAGTTAGACAACATTAAGGTAAAAATGGGATTGTTTTTTCCCAAGCGTTCACGAGATGGCTCCTTTTTTTCTCTCCTTACTGTTAAATACTGTTAATACCATTAATGTCTTTTTCTTATGTTGGCCTTGTTTGTTTTTTGTTTTTGTTTTTTTTGTTTGCTTGCTTTGTGATACTGTAATATGTATGTAGTTAAACGAACAAAAACAAAATAAACCTGTCAGAGACAGAGAAAAGCCTTACGGAGTGGCTGAATTAACAATCTGGGACATGCTTAAAAAGAAGAATTGCATTTGTTGGTTAAGAAAACACTTTCATAACGTATCCAAGTCAAGAACGTTGTCAAGGAGGTAGTGTGTCAGCCTTCACTGACAGAAGATTGTGTTCTGACAGCCAAACATTTCTGATGTGGCTAAGTTAATTATGTTAATTATATTACTGGGGGCAAGAAGGAGAACATCTGGTGTAATTCAATGCAATTCAATTTTATTTATACAGCGCCAAATCACAACAACAGTTCTCTCAATGCACTTTAGATTGTAAAGTAGACCCTACATACAGAGAAAAACCAAAGAATCATATGACCCCCTGTGAGCAAGCACTTTGGCGACAGTGGGAAGGAAAAACTCAATTTTAACAGGAAGAAATTTCCGGCAACGGATGTATCGCCAGATATGTTATTTAAATATAGACGTTTGGTATCCACAGGAATGTCAGAATCTCAGCTAAAAGCGTACAATACCATTTAAACAACCACCAAACAGCAAACAATTAAAGAGCAGGTAAATCCACAAAACGATGTAAACACAAATCGCTGATCGTTCACCCGACATGCTGTCGGGTACTGAAATCCAACCTCTCACAGATTCTGAAACTGCAGGTTTCGTTGTCACATTTTCATCACAGAAAAGTTTGTTTTTCACTTTCTTTTTTGTGATATTCTTTTTATTTCTTTTGTTGATGCAAAGACAACTTTAAAAGCATCACAAACATTAAAAAAAAAAAAAAAATCCAAGCCAAACGGAAACAGTGAAAACTGGCAGTCCTGATAGGGAGTTTTCTGAAACCGTCAACTCATCCTGAAATTTTACTGTCAGCTAAGAGGGCCATAACAGGGAACACCTTTCACAGTAATAACGAGTTACAGTAGTCCATCCTAGAGGTAATAAATGCATGAACTAGTTTTTCTTTGTTACTCTCAGACAGGATATGTCTCATTTTTGAGACATTGTGCAAATAGAAGAAAGCAGTCTTACATATTTGTTTAATGTGTGCATTGAACAATATATCCTCCGCAATTCTTCACAGTGTTACTGGAGGCCAAGGTAATGCTATCCAGAGTAAGCTTCTAGCTAGATGCCAAATTTCTAAGATTTTTAGGGCCAAAGTACAATAACTTTAGCTTTATCTAAATTTAGAAGCAGGACCACCGTGCCAATTAGAAGTGGCACAGTGGTTAGCACTGTTGCCTCATAGCAAGAAGGTCCTGAGTTGAATTCCACAATCAGGCTGTGGTCTTTTTGTGTGAATTTTGCATGTGTTTGTGTGGGTTCTCTCCAGGTAATCCGGAGGCCACTCCCGCTAATGCGTTAATTGGAAACTCTAAATTGCCCAGAGATGTGAATGCAGGTGTAAGTGTGAATGGTTGTATGTGTTAGCCCCACCCTAAGACATCTGGGATAGGGTACAGGTGCAGCTTTCCCAGCGACCCTGAAAAGGATAAGCGGAAGAGATGTCTTTACATCTGTATGACATTCCTACAGTTTAACTATCTGGCTTCACGGATAGAAGCTGGGTTCTATCCGTGTGTTTGAGAGAGTTGGGTGTTATCTGAATAGCAGTGAGAATGTATGCATACATTGCTATACCTAAGGGAAGCATGTATAATGTAAACAGAATTGGTCCTAGCACTGAACCCTGTGTGTGAAGAGGACTCTCCATTTAAATGAACAAATTGTAGTCTGTTAGGTCGAAATGATTCAAACCATTGCAGCGCAGTACCTGTAATACCTACAGCATGTTCTAATCGCTGTTATAAAATATCATGGTCAACGGTATCAAATGCTTCTGGCTACACTGAGGTCTAGCACGACAAGCACAGAGATGAGTCCACTGTCAGAGGCCATAAGAGCATCACTTGTAACCTTCACTAAAGCTGTACTCTGTACTTTGATGAGCTCTGAAACCTGACTGAAACTCTTCAAATAAATGATTTCTCTGCAGATGATCAGTTTACAATAGAGTTTACAATAAGTCTTTCAAAAAAATGTTCAGATAAAAGGAAAGGCAGCTAGGTTAAGTGATGGCTTTTGAGGAAGTAATTAATTTGATGGTTTGGAGGAAGTAATTACTGAAGTTAACTCAGAGAGATAAATTGGAGAAAAACAGTCTAAATAAATATTTGTGGTACACAATGTTAAGTCTGTGAGATTATGAGTAATCTTTTCTCTTAATGGTTAAAATTTATTTTGTGAAGAAGTTCATGAAGTCATTACTAGGCAACATTAAACAAATGGTTGCCTCAACAGTGCTCTGACTTTTTGTCAGCCTGGCTACAGTGCTGAAGAGAAACCTGGGGTTGTTCTTATTTTCTTCAATCAGTGCTGAATAGCGGGATGTTCTAGCTTTATGGAAGCCTTTTTATAGAGCAGCACCAAACTAGCTACAAATTTTTCAAGAGTGCAGAGCTGGATCTCCAGTTTAGTAATCCTAGCCTCTGATCTTGTTCGCGAGTGATGGGAGAAGGGAGCCGGAGATCGACAGACGGATTGGGGCTGCAGCTGCAGTGATGCGGACGCTGCACCGGTCCGTCGTGGTGAAGAGGGAGCTGAGTGTAAAAGCGAAGCTCTCAATTTACCGGTCGATCTACGTCCCTACCCTCACCTATGGCCACGAGCTGTGGGTAGTGACCGAAAGAACGAGATCGCGGATACAAGCGGCAGAAATGAGGTTCCTCCGAAGGGTGGCTGGCCTCTCCCTTAGAGATAGGGTGAGAAGTTTGGCCATCCGGGAGGGGCTCAGAGTAGAGCAGCTGCTGCTCCACGTCGAAAGGAGCCAGCTGAGGTGGTTCGGGCATCTGACAAGGATGCCCCCTGGGCGCCTCCTGGGTGAGGTGTTCCAGGCATGTCCCACCGGGAGGAGGCCCCGGGGTTGTAAATGGGCTATGTTTATTACAAGTATCGTTATTACTCAAGGAGGCTGAGGAGTAACTAAAATCTGACCGAGCAGGAAAGTGCAGGAGGGACTATGACCTGCGAGATAAAGCTTGCTGACACTGGGCGTGACATTTCATTCCAGAATGGCTTGATAGTCTGGAGATTTAATTGTACACTGCATAGATTCAAGACACCCTGTGTCACATGCAGCAAAGCATCCCCAGAACATGTCCATGCCTCCTCTGTTTTTCACTGTTGGTTCAATGTTTTTTTTTTCTTTGCTTCATTTCTACCCCTCGACTGTTAAAGGCTGCTGGGGTATTATCGTCACCCCACTGGGCAGTGTGGACACTCAAGTTTGTAAATGCAATAACTTGAGAACAAAGTGATGTAAGAGCTTCAAATTGACACAATTGGTGTGTCAAGTGTGTGATGAGAATTTTCAAATTGATCCCACAGGTGCATCTACTAAAAGTATTGAACAAGTTTGAATCTCAGTGACCTTGGTCTCAAAGTCAGAGTAAACTTTCTGAAATTCTTGTGAATATGAAGCTTGTCCTGAAGCTTGTCCCAGGCTATCGCACAGCTAACACGGAGAGACAGACAAGCGTTCACACTCAAATTCACACTTTTAGAATTTAAAATAATAATAATAAAATTATAATTTTATTTCATTTTTTTCTGTCACCACTGAACTTTTTTTTTCTTTAGTGGAAAATGATCAACAGTTTTGTTCACATCTGTGTACCCTGATCAAAAATTAGACCCCCTCCAAACAGCTGCTCTGTTTTTTACATGAATTCGTGTGTTGTTTATTTAGTATTTATCCTCACCATTGTCTTTTACCGCCTCATCCTCATTTGATTTATTGACCTGCATTTAACACACAGGCACAGCAGTTTTTCCATCAATTTTTCTTCACATCTACCTCTTAGTTTATTCTACAATACATTTGTGACAGGGTCTTTCTGTGTGGAGTTTGCATGTTCTCCCCGTGTTTGCATGGGTTCCCTCCGGGTACTCCGGCTTCCTCCCACCGTCCAAAGACATGCACTTTGTGGGGATAGGTTAATTGAGAAATCTAAATTGTCCATAGGTGTGAATGCGGGAGTGAATGTGAGTGCGAATGGTTGTCTGTCCCTGTGTGTTGGCCCTGCGACAGACTGGCGACCTGTCCAGGGTGTACCCCGCCTCTCGCCCTATGACAGCTGGGATAGGCTCCAGCGCCCCCCGCGACCCTGAAAAGGATAAGCGGAAGCGAATGAATGGATGGATGGACATTTGTGGCCAGTGCTGGTACAAAATTTGTTTTTCATGCACTTTTCTGTTTCAGTTATTATTTTGATTACTTTTTTACATGGTTCTATGATGCAATGACGAACAGTCACAGGGATCTCATAAAGGGTTTTTTTTGTTTTGTTTTGGTCTTTTTTTTGCATTTTTGGCATTGGTGCCACTGGTTTAGACAAAATAATAGTAATCCTGAGTACAGATTGATACATACATTAATCCTTTTTTTTTTCTCAGCAGAGCTCTCAGAACAGTCTGTCTCAGCTGTCACCGTCCTCCTCGTCAGTTTCTTCATTAAGTCAGTGGACAGTGCAGTCTGGTTCTGGGTCTGCTGCCGGAACCACTGGGGGTCCTGGTTTAACAACAGCAGCTACAGAGCAAGACAAGAAACTGAAACAGTATCTGGAAGATGAGCGTATCGCACTGTTCCTGCAGAACGAGGAGTTTATGAGAGAGCTACAACGCAACCACGAGTTTCTCATTGCCTTAGAGAAAGGTATTCCTGTTCACAGTATACACAGAAAAATTCTGCCATTAATGTCAACATGAGCCTGTGAGTTCAAAATTCAAATTCAAATTCAAATTCAAATTTTATTTGTCACGTACACAGTCATACACAGTACGATATGTAGTGAAATGCTTGGACAACTGCTCGTGACCTAAAGAAAAACAAAAAAGGAAAAGGCTATGAATAAGATAGGAAATAAATATGAAAAATTAAAAAGGGTAAATTTAACTAGGAAGGAATAAAATATAAATTAAGGTTAAAAATGAAATAACTGTACAACACAAATTAGAATGAAGGGTAAATTTAACTGGGAAGAATAAGATAAAATATATAAATTAAAGTTGAAAATAAAATAACTGTACAACAAAATACACAATACACAATATAGAACTATATAAGAATGTATGAAGAAATCTAAATATAAATAAATATATACACAATAACAGCAGCTGTACAAGTATTAACTGGAAATGAAGAATATAGTGACCAGTGTTGTGCAAAACCAAAGTCCAGAAAGTCCAGTGTGTGTGTAAGAACCATATGTGTGGGTCAGTACTGTTGCACTGCCTCGTCTTATATCTTATTGTACTTACCTGATGTATTGGAATTTAAAAAATACTTAATAAGATACTGTTAATACTGAAGAGCTGTCAAGTCCTTTTACAGTGTTGTGCACCTAGCCCATCACACTACCACAACCATGCTAATATGACTTGTTTGTTTATTTCATGAAGTGCAGTGTTAGTTTTACGCCAGATGTAATCGGATGTAATCTTCCATAAAGTTCAATGTTTGTCTTGTTAGCCACAGAATTTTTTCCCAAAATCCTTACGGAAATTTTTTGCCAATTCTGAGATCAGCCTTTTGCCTCTTTTGCACTAGCACCTACTCGGCTTGACTTGACTGTACTCTGCTCTACTTGGTTTTGGATGATCCACCTGAATGTAGATGGGTTTGTTGGACCAAGGCTGAATGAAAGTTCTTTGTTGTATGTGACACAAACAACACAACAAGACATTGAGGTGATGGCATAGCTGCTGCTAAACTGATGGTAAACGTTTGCACCTCTTCACTGGACTTCCAGTTTAATGGTTTAACGAGACAGACGTGTGAAGTAACTGCTTATTGATGGACTTAATCCACTAAAAATGTAATCATTGACGATTTTTCTAGAGTTAAACCCACGATTGAGTGGGGAAGGAATCACAGGAGGCTGACAAAACACAAATATGCCTAAAATAGAAGATAAAAACAACTCAGCGGCAAGAGCTAGCAATGTCTTGCTCGACTGGAAGCTAGATACTACCTACGTAATGGAAAACCCTAAGAACAGAAAGTCAAGTCCAGCTAAGTAGGTGATGGTGGAATAGAGGCTTTTGCATTCTTTTTGGTCAGCAGTGGATTTTGCCTTGGAATTCTTACATGGACAGAGTTTTTACCTGGTCTCTTTCTTAGTGCTGAATTATGAGCAGTCAACTTAGTTAAGTTCAGTGAAAGTAAGGATGGAATTCCTTTAGTGTATTTTCTTTTCTTTTTTTTGTGACCTCCTGGATGAACCGTTGATGCTCTTTTGGAATAGCATTGGTAGACCTTCCACTACTAGGAAGGTTCACCACTGTTCCAGGTTATATCCATTTGTGGGTAATGGCTCTCACTGCGTTTTGCTGGAGTGCCAATGCTTGGTAAAGATTTGCAACCCTTTCCAGACTAGTAGATATCACTTGTGTTTTTTTCTCATCTATTCTTAAGTTTCTTTAGATTATATTATGTGTTGTGTTTCCTGCATAGCCTATTTCACTTTGCCAGACAGGTTCTTGGTAAGTTAGGCCTAGCGAAATTGAACTCAACTTTCCAAAAAGGTGGTTAATGACAGTTAATTTATCATTTAAATTACTTTTTCACATAGGGCAAGGTAGTTCTTTTTCCCTTAATGAATAAAAACATAATTTAAGTTCACATTTTGTATTCAATCCAGTTACCTTTGTCTAATACTAAATAGTGACGTGGGCGAGTAGTTGACTTGCTGACTAATCATGGCTAGTCGGTACCAGACTAGTTGTCTAATCTAATTGTTAAAATTTTAATTGATGCCCAATGCCTGTAAATTATTGTCATAAATGTTATGCAACCATCTGCCACCAGATAGCACATTGTTTTTGAGAAATGTAATAAATCTATGAATCTAGGCCTTATCTTTTTGTATTAGAGCATGGAGGAAATTAGCTTTCTCTGAAAGGTGGATGGCTTATCCCTTAGCAACAGAGTAGGGAGCTCAGAGTAGAGCAGCTACTCCTCCACATTGGAAGGAGATTGCTGTAGACTCCTGGATAAGGTGTCCCGACTGTGAATGTCCTACCAGGAGGAGACCCCGGTGTAGACCCGCAACACACTAGGAAGATTACATGTATTGGCTGGCGTGCAAACTAATCTATGTATATTTATTCGTATATTACCATTCTTTTTCTATTATATAACATTAGAAAATTACTGACTGCGAAAGCACACATTGTGTTTTATTTTTTTATTTTTATTTTATTTTTATTTTTATTTTTATTTTTTTAAGTTAACATGTTCTTTATTTCTTTTTTTTTTTTTTTTCTTTTTTTCCCTTTTCCACATTGTGTTTTGCTGAGGACCACTGAATGTAAACATAATTGTTTAAAGAAAATTGCACAGTGCAGAAAACTGTTTTTTTTTCTTGTTTTATTTTGCTTTGTTATTGCCAAGGTCTGCTTTTATGCTTAAGTATTATGCTTGGTTTGTTTTTATTACTTTGGTTAAAGTAATAAAATTTAAAGGTTTGCTCTCATACAACACAGTATTAACAAAAAAGCTAAAGCTTGCTAAGTCTAGAGAATGCTGGAACCAAAATCTGAAAAAGGAGAACTCTCAAACACATCTGCATATGCTTGGCAGTCACCCCAAAACAAGAAATCTGTGTTCATTAAACAAAACCTATTTTGGGGTGGCTAGTATTCATGAAAAGTCAACTTCTTAGTGATAGTTCACTATAAGTAGTGGGATATATCTCTGTACGTTTATTGTGAAAGATTTGCACAAGAAGTTGCTGCATTTACTCTACAATGTGCCAGAGCTCTAACAGTTTGCCTTTCCCAGCAGAAACTGAGATTAAGAATTTAAATTTGGGTCATATTACTTTTATGCTAGAGCTCGTCACATCTGGGAAACACACATTAGTGGTCATAACATCTGCTCTCTTTTTAGATCGCTTGAAGTATGAGTCAAAGAAATCAAAGTCCAATCATTCAACTAGCTTGGAGAATTCCACAGGTAGATATCACTCATCAAGATTTGTCTGCTAAGCTACTTTGAGCTCTGTCTAAATTGTACAGAGTACTGGTTTATGTGTTTGTGCATTCACTGTGTTAGCTGCATCAAAAATTTGCACTCAATATATCACACTGTGCATTTTTACGTTTGATATATTTGATCTTCAGATGCATAAGTGTACTGTGTGGTAGTGCTTCTGTGTATGTGTGCAGGAGACCAGTACTCTGGAGCTTCCATGGAGGCCATCTCAGATGATGCGTTCAGAGACAAACTCAAACACATGGGCAAATGTAAGTCTGCTGATTTACAGTAGTATTATTGTTTCACAATACCTACCTAGCAGGATGGCTGCTGTGTTTGCTTTGGATTACTCCTCACCCCCCACCCGACCCCGTGGCTTGTTGTGCTGTGGACATTTATGTACTTCAAATCAAATCAAATCAAATCACTTTTATTGTCACATCACATGTGCAGGTACATTGGTACAGCACATGTGAGTGAAATTCTTGTGTGCGAGCTTCACAAGCAACAGAGTTGTGCAAAATACAATAATGTAAACAAGCAAAATACAAGAATGGCTACATCTGAAACTAATAAATATATGTACAATATATAATAGTATATGCATTTCTGGATGTGTATACTAAATATTTTTCTACGTGTGTGTGTGTGTGTGTGTGTGTGTGTGTGTGTACACATATTTTACAAATTAAATAGAGTAAACAATGAATAGAATATATAAAATAAATAAAATAAAATATACAGAGTGAGACATGTGCAAAACAGTGGCATTACTTTTATGTGCAGAGGAGTTTTTTTGTTTCCTGTTCTCATGCTGTCCTCCCAAGAGCTCAGCACGAGTAGAGGTCTCTTTTTTTCCTCTTGTACTTTCCCATTGTAGTGTATATTTCAGTGTTTTTCTGTAACGCTACCGATCTACGACCTGTATCCCCATGTGATGTCCGTGTTGTGTGTGTAAGGTTGGGGGGGGGGGGGGTCCTATTTCACTGCAGGGCAACCTGCACGTGGCAAATAAAGCCTTGATTGATTGATTAGTATTTATAGTCATTTTGTAGTTTGATTAATGGAGCAGGAAGTTGTTTTTTTCACCTTCAGCAACAAGAAAGAAGCTGTTTGAAATTGCCAGAACATTTTCAGAAAAGACAAAGAGAAGAAAGTCAAAAAGGAGGACACTCCTGAAGCATCATTCGTATCCTTTATGTAAATGTGGTTAGGCTGAGATTCTTGTATTTTTAAAAAGGTTCCATTTCATGTTGTGAGGCAGTACAGTAGCTAAAACAACACATTAAATCAAAACCACTTTCAAAACTGTTATGATAATGGTTAGACTTCTAGTACACTACACACAGAAGAATTTTTTTTACTGTTGATAGTACTTGTTTCTTTTTACTGCTGTTAAGTGCTAATCGGTGACTCAACTCCTGGGTCCTCCGGTCTGCATGTAGAAATACCTTGGGAAAGATACTAAACACTAAGTTGCTCCTTTAGTTGTTTGTGTGTATGAGACAAAGCACTTAAAGGCATAGAATGAAAGTCCTTTGTAATGAGACATAAAAAGCAACACAAGTCTTTTGAGTGCTCAGAAAAGCACTATACAAGTAGCATTCCACGATGGACTACATTATGAAGAAAGAGTAAGAAGAAAAATTTAACTGAGTAGTATGTAAATAAGTAATTAGTTAAAATTGCAGAACGTTCTTGTCTTGTTTTAGTGTTTTAGTAATTAATTTGATAAGTGTTTGATTTCATAAGTCACTAACATTAAACTTTGTGTGTTGGTAGTGTTGTTTGATCATACAACAATATTTGGATACTTGCTAACCCCCTTGACTGTCTTTTAGTACACCTGAAGGCTAAAACACCATCAACCTGACACTCTAACACTACGTTCAGTTTAAACCAGTGTTTAAACTGAACGTAGTGAATTGATATACATCTGAACTTGTGATCACAGGTGACATGAAAGGTCTAAAATTTGGCATTTTAAGCATGGTGAAACATGGTGGACAATTTTAGGCACAATTGTGTTCAGTTGATGCAATAGAGTTGTAGGAGGCTGAGGCTGTGAGGGGAGGGCTCCAGCAAGACACTGATGACACTTCCTTTGGGGTTCGCTCACACTTTCTTTTATTCCACACTTCCTCTGGTATACCATTGCGGCCATGCTTCCCAGTTGCCAGCCAGCTCACAGCTAGTTTCCAACTGCAGAAACCAGCTTGGCTCAGCTGTCTTCCTTCATCTTCTCTGAACCCAGCAAGCAACTGTTGGAGAAATGGGGAATGGCTGATTAGACAAAAACTGACATCTGTGTGCAAAACAAAGGGATATCTGCGTGCACTCTGGTGAAATGGCCCCATGAGGGTGGGTTTGATCTAACAGACTGGTCCATCTTTGAACAGCAGGACCTGGTGACTAGGGATGGGTATCGTTTAGGTTTTATCCGATACCGGTGCCAAATCGGTACTTTTGAAACGGTGACGGTGCTTAAACGGTGCTCAAACCGGTGCTTAAAGAATGGAGAACACAAACTTTGTCCAAAAACCTCTCATGTTCAGCTGTTTTTTTTTTTTTTTTTTTTGTAAAAAGATAACAATGTTAGCCTTTTCTGCAGCTATGGGGCATATATGGTATCACTCTTGGCTGGAAGCAGTGCTTAAACAATGGAAAAAAACACAAACTTTGTCCAAAAACCTCTCATGTTCAGCTGTTTCCCACTTTTTCTTTGGTCATTTTAGCCTTTTTGTCCAGGGTGAAGGGAGTATCTGCCATCAAACAAGAAGACAGCCGCATGTAGCTATGATGTTTGCTAGTTCACCTTACATGCGTTAATGTAATAACGTGGTTAGCCTACTCAACGTAAATTACACACGAACAACATTAAGCTACTCACACAGAGAAGAACGGCTGCTGCTGCATCATCATCCTCATCATTTCTGCTACACTGGCAGGGCTAGGGGCCAGGACTCTATTCTTCGGGTTTTTGGGGGATGTTGCTCCGGGTCCGATAACTGGCAACCCACCCAACGTGCACAGTGTGAGGTCTCGCAGCAAGCTATCAAATACGGCGCATTTCTTGGCTTGCTGAGTTTGCATCTTTTGCTGTGAAGTACAGCCAGACTTTTGACCGCTTCGCCTTGGACATTTTTAATCTGTAGCTCTGCTCTAACTGAACGTACGTACCTGGCCCCGCCTACTATCCTGGGAAACGTAAAATGATTGGCTAGAAGTGTATCACAGCTCAGGAAAAAAAAGCACCGAAATAAAGCACCGAAATGTGCGCTGCTTTTCGGTCTGGTTACTACCGTTTATGTCAGAACCGGTGCCATCATGGCACCGGACACCGGTACCCATCCCTACTGGTGACCTTCACTTAGTCTGTCCTTTTCTACATTAAAGAAAGTGTAGAGAATGTGACAGTGACCTAAACTGTTTGCATTTTCCCTAATCGAAAATCTTGGATGACAAATGAAGTACAGGCTCTGGTCAGAATTCGTAACTCAGGCTGAGGGACAGCACTACCAGAGCCAACCTGAGGAGGGGCATCGAACTGGCCAAGGAGGGCCTATAGGAGAGTGTGGAGGCCGTCTTACTGATAACATCTCCTACCAGGTGTGGAGAGGAATCCAAGCCCTCACCAAATACAAAGGCCAGAGCCCCCCAACAGGAGCCTCAAAATTGCAGAGGAGCTCAGGCAGGCATCCTCACCAGATTGTTCAACCTTTCCCTGATTCATGCCACTGTTCCCACCTGTCTGAAGGCCTCCACCATCATTTCCATCCACAAAAAGCCTGGTATAGACAATCTCAACAATAAAACTTAGAGCAGCACAGGTTAGATGACCACAGGCTGTATACAAAATAATCTGCTGGAGCACACAACAGAAATCACTGTGAATGATTTCTAAGTTACTCCTTGCTGCACCACTACAATTGATCTTAGGTTTCTCACACCTGCTGAATCCCACTTTAACCCATGAGTATACTCACTTAATAGGACAGGCATTTGTTAAATTTTGTTTGTTTTTTCTAAGCTTTTTTTCCCATAATGTTTGTATTCCAGTAAGATCATTTTATTGGTATATTAACATGACATAAGGTTCTGTTAGCTGTCCTCAGTAATAGCTGGTAGATATGTCCTTCAATAAGCTACTTTTTAAATTGCATTTTTACTGTATTTTGGATATTTCAGAGGCTGTACTTTTTATCAGTACTTTTACAAAACCATCTACTGAAGTGACAGATGTGCAGTTTTGCCACCTCTGGTGGACCAGTGTTATTCATAAGGAGCTAAGCACCATCATTGTTGTCATATTCTGAGAAAAGCAGTTCCATAGTCTGTGCCATTGTTACCGAGGTTTTTGGTTCTCATATTATTGCTAGCCATGCACAAGCTTCCATAATTGCATTTATTTCTCCATGTTTGTGAGTCCATGAACTCTGAGAGATTGATCTGGCTGAGTTTTGTGGCTCTTAACTAAACTCCTTTCCAGATTGGGCACAGCCAACTCTACAGCCAATCTTCTTGATGATGTAGAAGGACACCACTGTGGTAAGAAATCATGTGAACCATACAATGCTAATGGGTTTCATGCTATAATGTAGAGGAGTGTTTCCTGACTGATCTAGCTTAAAGGTCAGACCTCAGAGAGAGAGTAATGGTTAAAGCATAAAGCACCCTAACAGTGATTCTGTGTTTTCAATCCTTGCATTAAAACACAAAGATAAGTAACTGAGCCACATTTTAGTTTTAAAGAATTAGTCCTAACCAACTTTGTGGTGGGCATAGTTCCAGTTCGGAAATTCAGAAGAGGACTGGTACACAACTTAAGCAATGTAATATTTTGGCATATTTGGGTTTGGCGGCAAAATGTGTCTTAGCCAGTTTAAAAAAAGGTTTTAAAAACCTAAATAACTTTCTGACAGGAAACTGAACTTCTGACCACATTAGACATAATTTGTCTTCTTTTCCAAACCCAGCTGTGGGTGGATACTTGCATAAAGGTCACAAAGGAACCAAACTACTCCTTTAATGTGAAAAAGCAAATCTGACACAGGACCTGATGCAACATGTCCTTTGGTACGACCATAATGTGTGGTTCAAATGAAAAACATGTACAGGAGGTAGTCAAGAGAAGGACACAGGAGTATCTTCAGCTGTCTGTAAAACACAGTACAGGCTTTGTCATTGTATTGATTGATTGATTAATGCAGTAAAAGTACTGTCATATTTGGATCCACCATGAAATACCACCTGAAAAGGATAGGATTGGCAGCAGCTTGATTTTTCAGCATGAAATGAAAAATGAGTAGCCAATTTTGTTTTGCCTTTGTTTGGGAACACTGTTGTCCGTCTTACCCTAACCCTACCTAAAATTTGGACTGGTAACTCAGGAGGTAGAGCAGGTCTTCTACTAATCACAGGTTATATATCCTTGGGTAATATACTAGCCTTGAGTTGCTCTTCAGTGCATCCATCGAAGTATAAATGTGTGAGAATGTTAGAGCACTTTTTAAGTTTTTTAGGTGCACATGTAACTGTTCATTTACTTTTGTGTGTGTCCAGAGGAAGATGGCCAGCCTAGAAGAGCAAACACTCAGGAAGAAACTGAAAAACGCAGTGAGACAATATCATGGTAAGATAATCTTTTGTTATTTTTACAGTTCTTAAATGAGTCTATGTACAGTGACCACTTTATATATCCTGCATCATGATTAGGGCTGGGCATCGATTTCAATTTCTTTAACTGATTTGATCCAGATTTGATTCAATTTTGACTCCGACAGTCATAAATATTCTAAAAGAATATGGATATGTACAGATAAATGATCAGAATTATATCTATGTATAAAAAACCAAAGCTGATAATGTGAGACTGTAGTAACTGAGGATAAAACACAGAAAAATATAAAGGAGATTTTGCTGGCCTCGCTTATTATGGCAGATAAATATTCTGCAATAGATCAAAATCTGAAGAAAACTATGAATCAACATATGAACAGTAACTGCTGCTGCTGAAGTGCTGAAGTTTTATTGGAGACATAGCTAAGCATGTTGCAATTTGGCATAACTTGTAAAAGTTTACATGTCTTCGGTATTGAACAGCAGAAAAAAACAAACAAAAGCAAAACAGTGGCTGACGGCACTGAACACAACAGTAGACTGGTGCGTAATAAGCAAGCGAATAATACAGAAACAGAGAAATTTTTTTTTTTATAGCAAACTGTTCTTGAAACACACTGAGAGAGAGCTGTGCACAAAGCGCGATCTTATCATGATGGAAGCAGAGCAGCAAAAGTAAGAGGGAACTAATGACGATGTTTATCAAACATGACGCGTAGTTTTGATCTTCTTTTGCTGCTGGTTCAGTGAATTTTGGTTGGAGAGTGAGGAAACCTGCAGCTTCATGTGAGATGTCAGCTTTCAGCACCCGACGGCAATTCTGCATACATGGCGCCGAGTGTGTTTAGATCTTTGTGCCGAAACCTTTTACTTGCTTTCACGTGCTGTTTTAGCTCTTTGGTGGTTGTGCAAGTAGTTTTGTGAGCTTTAACTTGAGATTTCTAGTATTTCTGGCAAAATGCATTTATATTTAAAATTCGATTCAGGATTTAATGAATCGATATCGCATTATTCAAACTAAAAAAAAATTGAATCGGGTAAATCTTTTTTTTTTTGGTTTTGTTTTTTTTAACCCACACCTAATCATGATGGAGAAGATGTTCTGTGACCACATTTCCAGTTGCATGGGGACAAATAAGTGTCATCTGCAGTGGTATCTGCATGCAACTGTCCTGAAAGGTGGGACCTGTGTCCAAAATGACACATGCGCAACTGCGTCTTCTCACCCATAATGGGAAACACCAGCACCTCCACAGGAGCATTCAGTCTTTACAAGGACTGCCAAGAATAGAGGTGGATAAAAAAAGATGCTTCTTCGAGAGGAATACTGTTACGGACTCTCAAGATCAAGGGTGATGTAGAGGAGTGGGAGAGAACTGCGGGATGGTGGTGCAGGACATATGTGGGGAGGTGTGCAATAGGAGTGACATATGGGTTAAAGGTAGGGGTGGTATGTGATGATATTATGATCGGTAGTGGGAGTAAGAAGCAGATGGAAGAGTTCCTGGTAAAATGGAGGTATACACTGGAGAGACTGAATTAAATTAAATACTTCAGATCAACCATGTAAAGTGTCATATGATGGGCTCAAATTGTGGTCATAAATATTTTGTACTTGTAAATCAGGATTTGTATGTGTAAAAAGAATTTGTGTGTGCGTAAAAAAAGATTTGTGTGTGGACTTAGTCAAAAAAATACGTGTGAAACTCTGCAAGTTACAAGTACGAATTTTGACCCTACTTTTCTTCCTTTCATCTGATTGGCCAATTTTATGTCAATCACAAATTTAACTATCCAATCAGAGAACAGGTGGGTGCTTTATGGAGCTTCAGGTCCTTGAAGGGAATAAATGCCCTTTTACATGCCAGCCCAGCGTTTTCCTTCATCACCATGAAAAAAACCAATCTGTGGTGGTCTCAGTTTGGTGATTTTTGTGTCTCAGGTTTACGTGCTTAATACAGGGACCTCCAGAGCCTTTTCAACAGCGCTGTGGACTGCGGGGGTGGGGGGGCAGTGTTTTGGAAATGACAGTCTTCACTAGTGGGGATAGTTACAAAGCTTTCTTCGTGAGCATACATGTTTTTATTGAACATTTGAAGAACTAGCAAAAAAACCAGAAACTCTTGTAGAGGACATAAAGTCTGAGATAGAAACGACAAGGAGCAGGTGCATCTAGTACAGGTAGAGCTGCTGCAAAAACCCACAGAGCTCAGCAGCCAGCACAACAAATTCTGGATCCTTGGCTTTTAGTTAGCAGTTAGCATTAGCAGCACATCCTGCGTCCGATGTGAAAGGACCTTTATGCTGCGCACTGTGACTCACAGCAATGGTCCCGGGTCAGCCCTGACTTTGTGTTAAACTAATCCTAAAGTAATAATGGTGTTTCTAACCACTGATATACCACAACTTTATCATTTCAACAGCTGCTGAAAGTTACAGGACCTAGCTTCTATCGGCTATTTATATAGAGAGCCTCCAGCTTCAAACTGTATTACCCTTCAAGGACCTGCGCCCCTCTGACAGACAAACCCATCTGTTCTCTGATTGGATAGTTAAATTTGTGATTGACATGACATTGACTAATCAGATGAAAGGAAGAAAAATAGGGTCAAAATTCGTACTTGTAACTTGAAACTTGAGTGCGAGAGTTTCACAGGCATTTTTTGGCCACACACAAATCTTTTTTACGCACACACAAATTCTTTTTACACATACAAATCCTGATTTACAAATACAAAACTGATTTACAAGTACAAAATATTTATGACCACAATTTGAGCCCATATTGGATATCATAGAGTCAAAAAGAGGGGTGAAGAGAAGAATGCAGGCAGTGTGGCGTGGGTAGGCATAAGCATCAGAGGTGACTTGTAACAAAAGGATAGCAGTGCAGAGATAGGGACCTGCTATGGTGTATGTTTCTGAAATGTTGACACGAACAAAAAGGAGGCTGGGCGGGAGGTGGCAGAGTTGAAAACATTTTAATATTTTCATTGGGAGTGATGAGAAATTAGAAAATGATTATATCAAAGAAACCACTCAGGTTTATTGGAGACAGAGCGATGATAGAAATATTGGATAAAAGATATTGAATGTGATCTTCTGTGATCACTTGGACTTTTCAAAAGCTTCTTTTAAAAAAAGAAGGAAAAAAAGGCACAGATTTTGTTTTGGTATAAAATCATAATCATCTAGACTCTTTGCTTTTCAGATCCTCCCGTGCTGCTCCATATCGGTTTCCAAGGTGACTACAGCATCACCCACGGGCAGTGGTTTTCTAGCTCGTGTTGTTCCTACTTGCTCCTGTCCAAATCATCTGAAGAGTTAAGACACCCCTGCCCACCCCTGAAAGAGGAATCAGACTGTTCCCAGCCACTGGGCAAAAACTTTGTAAATGCATAATCTCTGTGTTCTAACATTTTATTGATATATCATTTTGAACATAAAGGAACACACGTTATTCCTTACAGTATTTGTTGATGACTTCTTTTAATCCACTGTGGAGGAATACTAGCATAGTGAAGCTCTTTCCATACAAACCCTTCTCCAGTCCTGTACTACAGCATACTAGGCATTTCAAATCCAAAGTGTGAACATGCATCTTTATATACACTAAACCATGTAGGGCTTTTTTTTTTTTACCTCATTTTCTCAAGCATTGTAATATTTAGCTTTTTATGTAACTGAATTTTTTTGGTGTACAAATATTGTGGTTGTCTGTGGCTGCCTAAATGTCAAAATGTCACCATGGACAAAATAACCATTAGGCTGTGTTTTTAAAGAATGGTGTTCTGGGAAATAAGGGTGTTGCAGGGTATGGAGCAGTTTACTATTTTATTATTTTTTTGTTTGTTTGTTTGGCAAGGTGAAATTTTTCAGTTTGCGTTGTTGTCTATTTCAGTAGTACTGTAGGCACTGTGCTGTTCGAACATTAACCCAGGGTGACCAACTAGAAGCTGTCAAGCCAGGGAAAACATCAGCATCTTATTAGGCTTCATAAGGTTAACTGGTACACAAAGTCCTTCACATACATTATTGTCTAACCCAGTCTGAATGCAAATTTGGAGCTTTTAGGCTATGGCCATTTAAAGGTGAAATGACAGAAATGACTAAATTTGAATAAAATCTTCACAGTCACCCCTCCCCATTGAGTTTGGGCCTTGAGTTTGGCATTTGTCATTGTTGCCATCTTGTTTTATTTTATTTTTAATACATGATCGAAACCCAACAGTGGAGATGGGAAGTTATCAGCTAATACTACCTAGTTTAGTTGGCGAGGTATGTCCATTATTCACTTCGATGTCAATTGGGATAGCAATTATTGCTAGTGAAAATAACAAGATGTACTCAAAGGAAAAACTGAACACTGAACAAGACATTTTTGTAAAACTTGTGTATAGCAGCAAATGACTGACTGCCTGGAAGGTAGGACCAACAACCAATATGTTGAAATGTTGTTAAGTTGATGAAGGTTCTCATCTTGTTCACGGCTTCACCTTGGTAGCTTGAACCCGACGCACATTCCACCCTTATCGTGTGAAGCCTGTTACTGGTAGGTGACAGAAGAGTCAGGTCCTAATTAGGTGCCAGGTTTCCAAAAATTTTCATGCAGATCATTTTTTGTCTTTATTTCCTGAAGGAAAGCATATTTACAAGTGATGGTTCTATAAACAATAAGATGGTTGTGGGTTTGTGAAATCTGGTGGCTGAACAAAATGACAACAGAAAAAAATGTTTGTGGGATTTTCATCTTCATCTTTCTACTGTTTTTATTTGCACGTGTAGCTGTGAACCTATTGTGGATTGTTAATTGTAATGTTGGGAAGAACAAAAGAAATCAAACAATATGTAACTGCTTTAATTTAACAAATGGGTTTAACAAAAGTATTGCAAAAAGTTTGATGACCAGGTGATGCCTGTTCTCATATCATTGCATGATAAAGTAATCTGATAAAAGATTCAGCTATGATTCCAAGGGTTGAACTTATATTTGGCATCTTTTCCCCTGAATTCTCAATATGAGGTCCATTGATCTTGATGCACAGGAAGCAGACCATAATTTGGCTTAAAAACCAACTTAAATCTATCAGAGCAAGCAAGAACTTTGGTAGCGACCATATCAGAGCATTCTAAAAAGCAGGAATGCACTGGCCATGCTCACTGGCCACAGAAGACAACTAAAGTGGATGCTTGTTGTGTACTCTTTCCTTGATTTAGAAAAACACAACATCTAGCCATCTGCCTATGATTGTCATTCTCTGCAATCAAGAGATTACTTCACGATTGTGAATAGAGGTTTACAAGAAGGTCCAAATACTGGTTACACTCAAGAACAGGGAGTTCAAAATTGAAAAAGCCAGAAAACCTCTTGGGGAGCCCGATCAGTTCTGGGGGGGAAAAAAGAATCCTTTCCTTTGGAAGATGAAATCAAGATGAACTTGTACTAGAATGATGGGAAAAGGAAATTGAGAAGGTGACTGCAGTGAATGCTGATAAAAACAGTATAATGAATTCTGAAGTGTGTGGCTATGATGTCTTCTCAGATTCAAACAAATACTGCAAAATTGATTGAATAATACATTTAGCCAACTTGGTCACATATTCTCAACTTGACATAGCATGCTTTTTACCCCTAAACGGTAAAAGGTATTGTCATCACCCCGCCGGGCAGGAAGGTAGGTGGGCCTTGAAGTTTGTGAATTTAATATAGGTGCTTCAAGTTGATACCCTTGGTACATCTTCTAAAAATCTTGGACAAATTTTAATCTCAATGACGTCGACCTCAAGGTTAAAGGTCAAGATTTCTGACAGTATTGCAATGCAATAACGTGAGAAAGAAGTCACCTAGGGTTCTCAAATTGATGCCATAGATGCATCTAACAAAAATCTCAGCTGACTTTGAGAAACCATAAAACTTCCAAGGAAGTAATTGCAGCATTTAGCGATGTCTGTAGATTCTAGACTTGGGGTTGTCATGTGCTGCAAAGGTCATCTAATTTTTGAAAACACATTTAAAGTTATGTTAGCTTCTTTAATTATTTATGAGATTCTGTAAATTTGGGACTGTATATAAACTTTTCTGTGATAACTAGACAGTCAATGCGGTAATTCTCTTAATCCTTAAGTCCCATACCTATGGACCTACTTGTATGAGTGAACTAACAGTACAAAGCAAGTAAATTGCAGCTTGATAAATAAACCATTCTGGATTTGTCTGCTCTACTGGATTATTTGATGATGAGTAAACTTTACTTGTCAGTGATGTCAAATACGTAATTTCTCAAAGGACCATTGCAGTGTTAAATGCGTGTTCTGGCCAATTACTTTGCAAAGGTTAATTTTGAAGTTCGGTTTGTCAGTGTCTCATCAATATTGACCTCACTAGTTTTGTCTTTTTCAAGAAACTACCTGATGTGTCACAAGTAGCAGATAGATAAAGATTGGCTGGTAAACCTAGTGCAGCATTTGGCCTCTAAAATTGCAGATTTTGGTTTGTTTTGTTTGTTTTTTAAAAGAAATCAAAAACTCAAGAATTCATGGTGCCTTACAGGAAGTTTTCAGACCATATTGAACATAACTTAACATGGATGTAACAGAAGAATTTAAGTTATGGATGTCTGTCTACACATCACAGCATACAGAACCTGTGGTAATCCTTTCCATGGTCACTGATGTCAATGGGTCTATCTTTAGAACTGTGTTTGGACAAAAGAATTTTGTGTTCCTGGTGAAAGAAATGCTAGAAAAAATGTTGATATTATGTCAGTGTTGATTTTAATGTTTGTTTGTTTTTTGCACCAGGGCAAAACACAAAAACAAAAACAGCTTTAACAGAAAGAAACATGCCAAACACTGTGCTGGTCCTTTAAGAGATGAGGCTATGTTGTTGTGTAGTAAAGTCAGCAATTTAAAGTATCGATGTTAGGACATATGGTGTATTTTCAAGGGACAAATTCCAGATGAGAATCAGGTGAAGTGTTAGATGAGGTTTTCTGTAGTCCTTGTTTTGTTTCTCATATAGATTATGTTACTGTAAAATGCAGGTCAAACTGTCAAATTTGAATATTTGACAGTTTGATTCTGAAACTTGGTTTCCATGTCGGACCTAGAAGAATAAACAAAAGCTTTAATCAGTTTTGTAAAGAGGCAGGAAGCCTGAATGGGCTTTTTGTTTGACCTTTCACCCACTTCCTAAAAACATGTAGGAAATGCATTCAAAATCCTGTTGGCTGATTAAATGTAGCATAATGTGCACAACAGGAATAGTAACAGCAGCATAATGTCCTACAGGGTAGTTGAAGGCAATGCTTGTCTATCTGATTTATATAGGATGGTTGGTTGTTGTTTAAGGATACTTTGTGTTCTCCTCCTCAGGGAAGTCTAACACTAGATATCTTAACAAACAGAAGCACAAAAATCTCATATTTCACCGAAGCAACAATGGATTGCCCATTTGAAACAGAGACCAGAAATACTTTTCTTTTTCATTTGAACTTTATGAAACAGCCATTTAGCAATAGCAAATCAGGTTTTCTGATTTCAGACTTTTTTTCTGTAATGTTTGTACTGCTCAATACTTAGTCTTCCAAAACACTGAATCCAAAGGATATATGTTTTTGTTTATTTTTTGTTTTTAGAACCAAACAAACATAAACATCCCATAAAAAACCTTATATTTACTACGTACATTTTTTTTAAAATCAGGTAAAAGATTAAAAGTGGAAATACAATATAATTACAGCTGTAACTGAATTGTGTTATAATTAACTAATTTAAAGCAACATTTTTCACTTTAATGTTGGATGTTGAAAATGGTTCAAAATTTGCAGATCAAATCTAAATGTTATCAATTTGATTTATTTTAGTGTATATTAACAACATTAGCGTTCCATTAAAATAAGGCAGATACAAGGAAATTTTCTAACATTTATTTTTGTGGAATATACTAACTAGTAGACTAAGAGCTGAGAAATCCTTTTTACATACCTACATGTTCAGCTGCATCAGTCATATTAGATAGCCAGAAAAAAAACAACAAGTTTGATACTGGTGAGTTGTTTACAGTGCATATGGGCTTATGAACGCACCTGTAAGACTATACAGAGAGAGCAAGAAACATACAACATGTTGAACACTTTTAAGTAGGTAAAATTTACTGGGTCCCATGTTCTTTAAAATGCGAAACAGAAAACTGTCTATTGTTTGATTTCAAATTCTTTTGTTTTTGCACATACACCACACCCTCGTGCTTGTAAGAATGCATTTGGATCTTATATTAGCCAGTCTTGAACCTGCCAACTCGCTAGTACAAAGTCCATGTGAAGTGGATTGTGCCATTGTGTGAATACTGTAGGTAATATTCTAGTGCAATCATTGCTAGAGTATCTCCAGCAGGGTAAAAGCAGGTTATTTACAAATGCATATTAAATGTATACATGTATATGCCCATGTGTATATATGAGAAAGGACAACTGAACATCCCAAACTAATTCTGCTCTCTGAAATTTATGTGTGAATACAGCTACAACTAGTAACTTTACAATTTGGCTCAATTGCTTGGCGTCTGAAGAAGGTGGGAATTAGAGAATTCGTTTCTTCCTCATTTTGTGATGGTTATGTAATTTTTTTCTACCCTGATTTGTCTGTAAACTGTATTTGTGAATACATTAACACAACCAATAAAGATTTTTTTTCTATAAAGTAACATTTTGTGTTGCCAGTATACTTTAGGTCATCGCTATCCTGAAAGACGAACTAATACCCCATTTTCAAGTCTAACCAGTTTCTCAGAGGATTGTTTGTAGCATTCATCTTTCCGTCATTCTGGCCACTCACCACATCACTGATGGTCAGAACCAGCTTCAAAACATAATGTTGCCACCACAATGTGAAGGATTGCCATGGAGTTCAATGGAGTACCTGTAATTCAGCTCAAAAACATGAACATTTGATCTCATATCTTAAAATATTTTTTTCTCTTACTCTTTTAGTTTTAAAAACATTTGGATTAGCTTCAAACAGGCTGTAGCTGATGAGATGGCTCCTCTTGTGGCAGGTTTTTCTGTCCTTGCAGAAGTTTTGTTATGTTCTTGGTCACCGTCTTGATATGGCCCTTCTTGCTCAGTTACTCAGTTCTAAAATTGGTAAACACCATGATGACACTCTGTGGTCACATATATCTTCAATTACAGTTTCTGACTGAAGTTTATTCCTATTAAAAGGGAGTATTTCCTTCCCACTGCCACCAAGCACTTGCTAATAGGGGATAATCGATAATCGGGACAATTTTCTCTGTATTGTTGTAAGATATTTTTCTTGAGGCAACTGTTGTTGGGAATTGGTGCTAAATAAATAAAATGAATTGAAAACAATATTGTAATTTTTAAAGATATACTGGTAAACTGAGTAGCTGTCTGTGAGTGGCGTCAATTGTGACATAAACATGAAAAAAGTGTTCCATCAGATGGTTACGGATGCGCCATTTTGTTAGTTGCCGACAACGTCAAATGACTGGATGCGCAGGACACGTCAGACAAAAAGGGGGGGGGGGGGGGCTAAATTGCCATGGCAACTGTGCTGACGTAGAATGAAACCCCTCCCACGGTGTTATTCAGCCTTTGTACCGTTCAGTTGGCAGCCATTGTATTTTTACGGATCGTAAGAAATCTAAAGCGTAGCGAGTCATATAGTTTTTAACGCGACGTGTTAAAACACTACCAATATAATTATAGATTCAAAGATAACGTCTACTGCCGAAGTACTCAAGTAAAAAGACGCGCCAAACGAAGATTGTATTTTCCACCCCAGACGTGAAGCTTGGCGGAGGGATTTAACCGAATTTAGCATACGTTTTTAACGAAAAATTCGCTGTATAAATCCGCACCCAGATTTCTGTCAAACATCTTTGTTTCATAGTGCGTGTCCGACTTTTTCTTAGGTCTGTGCCCTTATTTAGATGGCAAGCTTCCCAGACTCTGTGAACGAAAATGATTTAGGTAAGTAAAACATTTTACATGTATTGTTTTTGTGAATGCAGGTGAGAACGCTGAACGATGTCCTGGTATTTTAGTCTTAGTGCTTTTTATCTAATGCCAAACTGTAAAACTTTCTTTGTTTCCACCAGACTATGTGGACTTTCAAAACATTGTTACTAAATAAGATGTCGAATTAGTGGCTACTTAGCTTAAACCGGTAAAGCAAAGTTTAATTAAGTTAAGAGATGTCGTTTATTTGTCAGTGTTTCTTGGGTTTATATACGTATGTATCCCTGCTGTTATATTAGCTCAGTGCGGTTTGTTATTTTGATGCATATCCACGATAAAAACCATTTTATACGTTAGTGCAGCGTTTCCCTGTTGCTGGTTTGCTGATACAAACAGTGGCCGAGAGCCATTCTTCCTACAACAGCGAGAACCATAGCCGCCCAGGGATGTACGTGCGTGCTTGCACGCCAACGTTGCATGGCTAATAAACCGAGCTCGTAGCTTTAGCATGTTAACTGTATTACTTTTATTTATTGCTTATTTATTAGCTATAACCGTAGTTAGGTACTAAACGTCTTATTTAATCCTAAAATCAGAATTGATAAACGTCAGCCCCATGTAGGCCTTTAGTGGTTTACTTAATGCACGTACTTTCACACATTCTTGCACACAAAAAGACAACCTTCATAACTGTATAGACGTTGTCGGAGTTATATTTATCTACTCACTCATGTAAACAATGCAGTATTTGTTTTATTGTTGCTGTTATTTTACTTGTTGCAAAAATGTGTTGACATTAACTTATATATTGGTCTTACCAAGTAACCCCGATATATATACACACCTGAACACAAAGCACAACGATTCCATTTTGTGCGCTATGTGAAGAATGCAGTTATGAAACTGCCAGTATGTTGTGTATCCGGAATTTAAGACGTAAGTTAACCAAAGGTTACTTTGCGACGTAGACTTTGATATCCTGTAGAAATGGACTTGAAAAAAGTAAATTTCCAAACGTAAAAAGTTAATAGTGGATCTGCAGAGGTTAATTGTAGACAGTTCATATATCAGCGTATAGCCCATTGTAGCTGAGAGAATATAACTATGTCTCCCCCCCCTCCCCCGTTGTACAATGGTATGGTTTGCACATTAGCCAATCAGGTATCTGCACCAGTGAACAAACTGTGTCTGTGCCAGATAAAGAAGTTAGTTTCATGTGCATTATTTGGGCTGAAAAATGACGCACATTCAGTTTGTTACAGAATGTAGCTGAAAAAAAGTTATGTTATTGCTTTTTCCAGGTAAGGCAAAGTTCATTGGCGAACTCCTGGTGCCTGTTGCTCCCTTTGACCAGAAGTCTGGGCGTGAAGCTTGGACAGTGGCCTTTGCACCCAATGGTTCCTACTTTGCTTGGTCTCAGGGGCATCGCATTGTCAGGCTTATCCCTTGGACAAAATGCCTGAACAGCTTGTAAGTTTCTTTTGTTTTGTTTCCCTTCATGTCTTTTTCTCTTTATTTTCTTAAAGCACCAAGCACTTTTTATATCACTATCATAACTACCTTGGTAGTATGTTTGCCTGTTTTTTATAGTAATAGAGTACATGTTTTCTGTGTTGTTGTTTTGCTTCTTAGATAAACCCCCAACTAATTATAAAAATCTTCAAATTTATGGAAAAAAAATGAGACACTGAGGCTTTTAGGATAATTAATTTAATTATTTTTTGATTGGATTACAATTAAATTTTTGTGCTATCTCATACAACAGAGCATTTACCATTGCTGGGGCTGCTTTTGGGGGGCGCATGATTTAATTTTGACATTCATACAGAAGCAGCAGGAATGAGAATCGGCACCTCCAAGTCTGAGGCCATGGTCCTCAGCCAGAAAAGAGTGGATTGCCCACTCTGGGTCAGGGATAAGTTGCTGCCCCAAGTGGAGGAGTTCAAGTATCTCATGGTCTTATTCGAGAGGGGAGGGATAGATCAACAGACAGATTGCGGCTTCGGCTACGTGATGCGGACGCTGTACTGTCCATTGTACATTGCGTATACAAGTGATGGAAATGAGCTTTATCCGAAGGGTGGCTGGCATCTCTTTTAGAGATAGGGTGAGGAGCTCAGCCATGCAGGAGGGGCTCACAGTTACAGCTGCTCCTCCTCCATGTTGAAAACTGCTTTTAGGTAACAAATGGCTGGTGTTGTGGAAATGTGCAAATTCTTGAGATTAACAGCCAGCTGAATTTGGTCATTAGTATTACATTGGTGCATGAGCTGCTGTTCTGTGTTGCAGGATGGAGAGCAGAATGAGTTTTACATGATTACATACACGTAAAACTGCATGCTTTCTAGCTGTTTAATTGTCTTCTGAATCAGTCTCTGCCAACCTCAAGCTAAAAGATCAGATGCATTTGTCAGTGCCAAGAACACGTGGTTTGAATTACCAGCTCACTCTCTGCTTAATGGTGTGTTTTTCCGCTTACCAGGGTCTTGTGACTCTGAGCCACATGTTGAAGTTATCTTTAGAAAGAAGTGCCTGTTGTTCCTGGCCATCAGGGCTGTGGCTGGTTGGGCCCCAGTGACATTAAAGGAAAAGAAGGACAGCAGCCTCTGTGTGACAATGGTGTGATAACACTTGATTTTCTATCTGGAACTGATTGTAAGTAGGCAGTCACCCAGAGGTTGAGGGTGCTGCACACTGAATTACTGTGCAACTACTTGCAATTTCAATTGAGAGGTAATTGTACAGGTTGCTTGATGAGAGGCAACCCGTTGCCAGCTAATCTTAGTTGGACTTGTACAGACTGCAGACAATCTTGGACAGATTGGCAAATGTTTGCAAATAATTGCTGGCAAATGTATACATGAAGACAGATTGCAGTGCATTGGCATTTAGAGTTGGTCTGTACCATCAAATAATAAAATGCGCAAATGTGGCAGGCATTTTACTTCAAACATAATTACATTTTAAAGCAGAGAAGAACAACTTGTTTTGTGTTAGATACATATAAGTTAGTTACTGCTAGAATTGTTTATTTATTAAGAATGATGTTGAAATGTTGTCAGAGCGAGTGTGACACTATTGGCAGTAGTGGATGGCTCAAAACTGCAAGCATGGTGCCAAAACTTTGGCTCTGTTATGTAATTTTTTTCATGCAGTCTTTAGAGCCAAGCCCCACATAGTCCTGCTCTACAGCAATATTGGTGTTTTATTAAAACAGCTGAGCTGAACTAAACTTAATGGCGCTTCAGAGGCAGTGAAGAGGAGACTTCAAATGCAAGATGCATACAATAATGTATCATGTTTTCCTTTTTACAGAGCAGATTCCAGTGTTTCAGGCTTTTAGTCACATTTCTGCAGAGATGGTACACAGTGAAAACTGTCTTTTGGTAAAATTCATATTTCTTTCTGTCTTCAGTAGGTTGAATTACATACCACATGCATGGGTGGAAATTAGCTCCTGCCACTGGCCAAATGGGGGTAAATTTATGGATGGGCTTGTAAATTGGAAGAATGCACAAGCCTTCGTGGTGGGTTTAAATTTGAACAGAAAAAACTATGTTCAGTTTACACTCCTGACCTGTCGTGGGCAGCGTGGGTTGCTGCTAGTCTGCTCTAAATGCCTTTATTAGAAGAAAGAGCAAAACTCAATGTGGTGTTGCATTTTTGTGGCAGATGCAAAATTTTCTCCAGGAACATTTTCCATTTCCACCCTTGACCACATGGCTTTCAAAATGCAGTTATTAATGGGACTGTTAATTTTGGGTACTTGTTAATTAAATTAATCAGTGTAATATTTCCAGTCTCATGCTTTTGCTCTTCAGACACTCAAACAGTCAAACAGAACAATAAAAAAAACAAAAAAAACAAAACAGAAATAAGTCCTGCACCCACTTGGTGCCATTTTACCAGATATACCACTTTAATATGAAATTATGCAGTAACAAAAAAATTCTTTATTTAATGAGAGAATCAATATTATAAATATTATATTAACAAAATAGATTCCTAAGAAGTCTTTAATGACATTCTATTTTCTGCTTTCCAACAGAGTGTTGTGTGCAGTTTGTGCATACAGGCAAAGAGGAATTTTGTTCCACATCACATTTTGAATTGGAGTTAATAAATATGTGACATGTTTTACAGAATTGTGGAGTTTAAATTAATAGTAATACATTTTATTTGTAAATGCTTTTCAAGATACCTCACAAGTTCTATTACTCTGCTATTAATGATGCAGTGAAAGACAGGTTAGGGTCTCAAAATGGAATTCCAAAAATTCTATCTAGTTTTGGAAATGACAAGGATGCAGTAGTGTGACTGCATTGGTTACATGTAGGATCTCTTTGAACTTTTGATAACTTGTCATTAGATCAATGAAGACTATGTACAAGTTTAAACTGTTTTACAGAACATCTAAGTCACCCTGAAGAAATGCATAACCTCATGATTTTTGATTTTTTGCCAAATTGAGTCGGTTTGCTATTTGTTTTGAAAATATTTGAAACCACTCAGCTGATGTGTATTGAGTAAAGTATAGATTGTACTTGTAATCTATAGATTCTGGAACATGCGCTTCAACTGGTCTGGTAGCTCTGATCTTTACACAAACTTTATTTTTGTTGGGTTTTATCATATAGGGTGTGACCATGTAGGATCCTCGACACGTGGCGAGTAACTTTGAGCTAAAAGAAGTGTGTAATACAAGAGCTTTCTCCGGTTGAAAATTGTCTGAGACTAGCCTCTCTATTCTACAGGCGCTGCTGATGTTCTTGAGCCTAGAGCACATTTTCTCAGATAACCTACCCAGTGTGTATTGGTTTGCTCTCAAGTCCAGAATGTACTGAATTTCATTCTTAGCAGGGTTTGGCCCTTCCTCACAGCTTTCTTTATTTAGGTCCAACACCCCATGTGGCTTCCTGCTGAGCAGAAATTCAAAGAGAGACAATCCCATGGAGTCCTAGGGAACTCTGGCAGTGTAAACAACATAGGGTCCAGCCAGTGGTTCCAATTGCATTCATCCTCTTATATGATCTTACGAATCATGGATTTCAAAGGCTTATTCAGCTGCTCCACCAACCCGTCTGTCTGAAGGTGGTAGACACTGGTCTGAACAGATTTAATGGCCAGTAATTCGTACACCTCTTTAGGTGTCCTAGACATAAACAATGTGCCCTGGTCAGTTGGTATCTCTTTCGGCATCCCAACTCAAGAGATGACCTGAAACTGTGCATGTACTACACTCTTTGCAAGACAAGTGTGCTGTGGCACTGCAAAGGTGCTTTTGGAACGGCCAGCTGGTTCACCAGCTCCACCTTCATTGGAGCTAATTGCTGGAGCTGGCAGGGTCTCCCATGAAAGCCCTGCCATTTCCTCCTCCCCCCAGAGTCCATGTCGAACGATCTCATGTCACCGCTGAGCTCAGCACAGACCTGTGTCCCTACCAGCTGAGAACACACCCCTACACACTGCCCTATTAGCATACTGAAACCATGCCAGTTCATTCTCATATTCAATAGGTGCATGCTGCCCGTATCATTTAGCCTCTAAGTTTTGCCCATATATAAAATTTCCACTGGTACCATAGGATATTTATGAACCATAGCCTGTTGTATAACCCTTTGGCACCTTGCCAGTATGCAGTAAGTCTCTCTTGGGTCGGGGGAGGGAGTCGGAGGGTTGAACTCTGTGTCAAATACTGAGCTTCAGTAAAGATTCAAGTTGCAGTTATTTATGTCCTATCACCTTAAATCTTCACTCAAAGACAAGTATCTTTGACAGTGTATATATAGATGTATCATATATAAGAGACAAATATTGTTCTTTCAGTATGTTGGCATTATTACATTTTGCTCAATGCTTACATATATGTGGAAAAAGCAAATGTACGAGCTGTGATAACTGTTTCTGATGAAATGAAGAGTAGACTGATATATTAAATATTTGTTTATTGGGTGAGAAAATCAGACCATGTCATAACTGCTGTAAGTCATACAGAACAGATATCAGAGCCTTAAACAGGCTGACTTCTGCTAAATGGGTCAAACTGGGCAGAAAGTCTACAAACACATAACATCCTTATAGAATATGATGTAACACTATAGATCAACTTACCTCAGAATATAATAATAATAATAATAATAATAATAATAATAATAGATTGGATTGGATTTATATAGTGCTTTTCAAGGCACCCAAAGCGCTTTACAATGCCACTATTCATTCACTCTCGTATTCACACACTGGTGGAATGCGAGGAGTGAAGGAGGATTTAGTGTTTGTGTTATTACGAGTGCTAAACAAGAAGAGTTCCCAGATGGTACAGTGGACACATGTGTGACTGCTGTGATTGAAGCATCTTTCTTTCAGCTTAACGAGTGAACCGTCAGGTCGTTCAAACACACGTTAAAGTCCGTTTGGCTCAACACCACCGAACAGAGGCAGCAATATAACATAGCTAACATTAACAGTGCAGTGAATCCTGCTTGTGCTGTGATATTCAGGACTGCAAAACTGTTGTGTTTGTGGATGTATGACTGACTTTAATTATCCATAAAATCATCACATTCTCTATAAGATTAAGGTCGACTATTGAACGGCGTATATTTTAAAGTAAAGGCTTTAAAACCAAGTTAGTACAAACATCACTAATGTCACATAACTTTGCCGACATGTGGCCAACAGTAATGTTTTGTTCTTCGTTATTAAACATTTGCACATAAATAAGTGACATAATATTCAGTACTTACTTTTAAAAGTTTACTCTTTGGGCGCCCCTCTTCCGCCGTTTTTTTCCAGCAAAATTATCCACACACACTGCCGCGCTATGCATTCTGGGATATGTTGGGCCACGAAGTCTACACCGCCACATCCTCAAAATTCAGGGAAATAAAGGACTCATTTGAGGCTGCATTTCGAGCAGCCTTTGAATTGGGGCAGCCTTCGTTGCGTCGCTGTGACGTAATCGGCCTTAAAATGCGGCCTTTGAGGCTGCAGACCCTGAATTGGGATACAGCCTAGGTTAGTTGGAGAAAGTGGCTGTTGCTCTGCTTCCACCAGCCGCCGTGGCAACGGATGTAGCAGCCCCAGCGACTCACATTTGCCGGGCCACTAGATGGCCCCTGCCAGGGCTACCGCTGTGTCCAATCTGGTGGGCCGGTGGCAGCAGACACACTGGGTGGTGCCTACCGGAAGCTCCACCACCAACTACTCCAGGACAACCAGCTCCATCAGTTGAGCCAAGCCAAGGAAATTCAGGCCTCCTTTTTTACCCTGTGTAAATTTTTGGGATGGTTTTACACCGAGATAAACAAACTGGACTGGTCCCTGCTTATAGATGAACTATACAAAAAGGGAGTGTGTCACCTGTTTTTGTTAAGGAAACTAAGATCTCTTGACATCTGCAGTAGATTGCTGCAGTCAATCTTTCCTTTAAAAACTGGGCCTCATGTATACCCAAGAGCAATTGCCTCCATCCCGCCATCAAATCATGACTGCTACACATGTGATACGTCACACTGTGCTCATGGACACATGGTCACTACTGACTGTTGTATGGATTTAAATAAAACATCATAGCAAGGAATTTGCATCAATGGTTTCTCATAATCAAGTTATTAGAGTTAGTCTGAATCACTGCAGCTGTACTGGAAACATCTACCAAAGTTAGGCTACATGTTTTAGACTTGTATTAGCTTTTTACCTTTCCTTTCTTTGACCATGTTCCATAATTGACATCCTTCTTTCTCCACTCTTTTTTTTTTTTTTTTTGCTGTAGTTCAGTGGACCATGGAGAAGAGGATACCAATGCCTTGAGCCCTCGGCATTTGTCTCGTCAGAGCAGCAATGGTGGTCAAGTAGTCCCAGCAGCAGGCCAGCCACCAGAACACACCATAGATTGTGGTGATATTGTCTGGGGATTGGCCTTTGGTTCCTCAGTACCAGAAAAGCACAGCCGCTGTGTCAACATTGAGTGGCATCGCTTCAAGTTTGGACAGGATCAGTTGCTCCTGGCAACAGGCCTCAACAATGGTCGCATCAAGATTTGGGATGTTTACACTGGTGAGAACACATCATCATTAATTAGAAGTAGCTCTCTTCAGCTTCACCAGTTGATAATCATGTTAGATACTTGAATCTATGAAATATAAACCCAACTCTGCAAATGTTGAACATTTTATTTTCCATAGGAAATATATCAAAGGTGTAAACTGAGAGACCGTGCCATTTGAAGAAAACAAAATGTTGTCATTTTGAATTTAATGGCAGCAACACATTAAAAAAAGTCAGGTCATGGTTACAACTGTACAAGTCCCTTCTTTTGACAGCTCATAAACATCTGGAAACTGAGGCGACCAGTTGGTGGACTTTTGGGAGAGGATTGTTGTCTCATTTTTGTCTGATACAGGATTCTCTCCACTCAATATTCCTGCATCTTTGACTTATTTTTTTTATTTCTTGATATGCATGATTAGTTTTTAGATAGCCAAAGATCTGGACTCCAGGCAGGCCAGTTCAGCACTTGGTCTCTTCTCCTTACAAACCCATGCTGTTTTAATAGCTTTAACATATCGTCCAATGCTATGAATTCATATTATGAAAGGGAAATCAAGAAAACAGCTGCTTCAGCCACAGTCAAGCCTAGTACACCAGTCAATGAAGATAAACCTGCAGTGCAAATAGTACAGACTGAAAGCAACATATCTGCAATGATCCTGCCAGGAACGGAAATTGAAAGTGAGCCACAAGCTCAAACGGTCATCACAATGCAATTTCACAATGTGGATCCTCCATCGCCCAGGTCAATTCCTACAGCGGCAGAAGGACGGTCGGAGGACATTTGTACCATTTTACAAAGACAAAATGAAATAACTGCAACCCTTGTTCAGCATCAGCGTGCATCGTCATTACCATCCAGGAAAATACCTGTATTCGATGGTGATCCTCTTCAGTACATCTCTTTCATTAATGCGTTTGAACAAGGAGTGGAAGAAAAGGCCAATAAGAGGGACTGCTTGTATTATTTGGAGCAGTTTACAACAGGACAGCCGAGAGAGCTGGTACGCAGTTGTCAACATATGGCTGCAGGACAAGGCTATATACAAGCAAAGCAACTGCTCAAAGAACACTTCGGAAATGAATATAAAATTGCAACTGCTTACATTGACAAGGCGTTATCTTGGCCTGCAATTAAAAATGAAGATGTGAAATCATTGCAAGCATATTCTCTTTTCTTACGTGGGAGTTGTAATGTCATGGAAACATTGCAACATATGCAGGAACTGGACATGCCAGTGAACATGAAAATCATTTTGTGCAAGTTGCCATATAAAATGAGAGAGAAATGGAGAGCGTTCGCATATGATATATTGGAAACCTCTAAACACAGAGCTCGGTTTGAAGATTTGGTTGCATTTATTGAAAAGCAGGTGAAAATTCTTTCAGATCCTTTGTTTGGGGACATTCAGAATGTAACGTCAACAAGCCCTGTCTCAAAGGTTGACAACAGACTGAAGTCACAACCAAGCAAACAAATTAAAGGGAACAGCTTTGCTGCTACAGCCACACCCATGAACATGAATAAAACCTACAGCACGGAAAGGCTGATTACTACAACAAGCCATGACTTTACAGTAAAGCCATCTTGTGTCTGCTGTACTCAACGACACACACTGGAGGAGTGTCAACAGTTTCAGCGGAAGAAGCACAGAGACAAAATGCTTTTTCTAAAGGAGAAAGGGCTGTGTTTTGGTTGCTTAGGTGCTGGGCACACAAGCAAGGACTGTGCTAAGCGTTTGATATGTAGAACGTGTGGTAAAGGTCATCCCACTGTCCTCCATATTGATAACGATGGTGTAAGTCCTGAATGCTATGGAGAGCCCTCCTCTTCAAAGAATGTAAAAACTTGTGGTCATACAGGGGCCGGAAGAGAAAGCGGTTTGCTTTCCATTCTGCCAGTTCAAATAAAGTCTGTTAAAGGTAGTCATGTCATACAGACATGCTTTTTTAGATCCTGGCAGTTCAGCTAGCTTCTGTTCAGAACACCTCATGCAAAAGCTAAATCTTGTGGGCAAAAGAACTCACTTCCTGTTACAAACAATGGGTCAAGAAAAGGTCGTCTCTGCCCACTCACTTACTGGTCTTGAAGTTTCTGGTTTAGGCAGCAATGCCTTCTATGAACTTCCAGAAATCCTAACACAGGAAAGGATGCCTGTCACCACGGATAACTTTGTAAAGGAGGAAGATCTGATCAGGTGGCCATATCTGTCAAAGGTTAAAATTCCCCACATAACGGCTAATGTGGACCTGTTGATTGGATGCAACACTCCCAAGTTATTGGAACCATGGGAGGTCATTCATAGCCAGGGGAATGGCCCATATGCTATAAGAACAGCATTGGGTTGGGTCATAAATGGGCCCATGGAAGATGGTAAAAGCAACTTGGACAGCGAGCACCCACCAACAGTTGTAAATAGGATATCTGTTTGTAAGCTGGAGGAGATGTTGAAAAGTCAATATAACTATGACTTTAATGAAAGGGTTACAGAGGAAAAGGGTTTGTCAAGGGAGGACCTTAAGTTCATGAAGATCATGGAAAAATCTGCAACAATGGAAGATGGACACTACTGTTTGAAGTTACCTTTTAAAAAGGATAACATAAAGATGCCAAACAATTTCTCCATAGTTAAACAAAGATTGCAAAGTCTACAACGAAAACTTCTCAAGAATGAACAGTTGCATAAAGAATATAAAAACTTTATGGACGAGATGATAAGTAATGGATATGCAGAGCAAATACCTTCACAGCAGCTGTCTTGCGAAAATGGAAAGAAGTGGTACATTCCTCATCACGCAGTTTACCATCCCAGAAAACGATCCATAAGAATTGTATTTGACTGTGGGGCATCATTCCAGGGGACATCATTAAACAAGCAGCTCTTACAAGGTCCTAATCTCACAAGCACATTGCTTGGGGTTTTGCTTAGATTTCGACAGGATCCAGTCGCATTTATGGGTGACATAAAGGCAATGTTTTATCAAGTTAAAGTTGCCAAAGAGGACAGAGACTTTCTGCGTTTTTTATGGTGGCCAGATGGAGATCTGAGCAAGGACATAATTGAGTTTCGCATGACTGTTCATCTGTTCGGTGCAGTATCTTCCCCGAGCTGCGCCAGTTTCGCTTTGAGAAAAACGGCTGAGGACAATAAAACTGAATTCCTAGACAAGGTATGTGAAACGCTGAAAGAGAACTTCTATGTGGACGACTGTTTAAAGAGTGTGGCCTCCACCTCAGATGCTGTCGATTTGGTCAAGGATCTTTCAGCACTCTGTCAAAGGGGAGGATTTACACTGACCAAGTGGGTCAGTAACAATCGCACCCTGTTGCAAAGTATCTCTGAGGAGCAAAGGGCTAAAGACTTGAAAGAATTAAATCTTGACAGAGACAAACTTCCGGTAGAAAGAGCTCTGGGCTTGCAGTGGTGCGTGGAAACTGATACATTCAACTTCAAAATGGATATCCCTCAAAAATCCTGTACTAGGCGTGGAATGTTATCAATATCAAGTTCCATTTACGATCCATTGGGGTGTCTTGCACCAGTCCTGCTGCCTGCCAAAGGAATGCAGCAGGAGCTTTGCAAAAGGAAACTGGGATGGGATGAACCAATACCCCAAACCATGTTGCAAAAGTGGAAAAGTTGGCTCAGTGATTTGCAAATGCTTTCCCATTTCAAGGTTAAAAGTGTGTTACTTATGTTTATTTATGTGAATGTATAGGTCTAAAGTAGACTGTATTAGTGGCTCCTTATTTTCTTTGTGATTAGAATTGCCATGTCTGATAGCCATTTCAATTAGGGGCCGGGGTGTAGGAGCCATTCTTGGGTTAATACCTTATGTGGTCACTAGAGGTCACCTTTTTCTGTTTTGATTATGTAATGTAAAGGTATTTAAGGTAGACGCACGTAATCGGCGTCAGGTGTGTCATTAAGAAGGCAAACAGTTTGTGAACGTTGCGCTGTTATGCTAAGTCGATACAGAATAAAGACCAAAAAGGACAAGATACATACTGCTGGATTTATTGGACTGTGAACTTAATTCATGCATACCAGTGACATCGCGTCACCCCCGTTAACGACCACCTCAGTGGCTTCAAGCGTAGGCTTAGCCTCTACAGTTACCTTGATGAAGTATACTATGCCTTTCCTGGAAAAGATGTTTTCTAGATGGAAGCGTATATCTGTATATCTGTAATATACTTACATATCTATACTATTGCTAATATATATTGTAATATATCTAGATCACTAAAGCACTTCTGGATGGATGCAAACTGCATTTCGTTGCCCTGTACCTGTGCATGTGCAATGACAATAAAGTTGAATTCTATTCTATTCTATTCTATATTGGGACCTGATGAATGTACAAACAAAGAATTACCAGATTTTTTTTTTTTTTTTTTTTTTTTTTTTTACCTGATTTTTGTTTCTGAGAAAAATGAACCCGAAATGTGATGTCCACATATGTGGACGCCAGGTCCTAGGAGGCTAATGGTTGTTCCAGATGAGCAAGTTGCCAATTCCATAGGCACTAGTGTGCCCCCATACCGTCAGAAAACCGATCTCTGATAACCAGCCAGATGGTCCCTGGGGCACACAATGTTGCCAATTAAGCTAATTAATTTGTTTAATGTTTCTCTAGCTGTTTCCTTGTAGTACCACTAATTTTCCTGTCCCTTGTGATAACCCCATCCCAGTTTCATCAATGCTGCAATTAAAATTTCTCTGTATTATTATAGGATTTTTACCTTAGAGTTTAAAATGCCGTGAAACAACAGTCCTTTAGAGACTTTTTAAAAATATATATTTTCTTTTTGGTATTTGGTTTGTAGATTGGGAAGATATACAAATATGTGACCAATTTAAAGCTGGAGATGGAGCTACAGTTCTATAGTTCGGCTTTGCAGTGAACGAACAAAATTTCTAAAAGTATTTAATGTGTGGCTTCTGTGGAATTATAGATGTCGGATTTTGTTCTTAATTTTAAAAAAAAAAAATTGAAAAAAAGAAAAAAAATGTCTCTTTGGAGGCACCGTGAGAAATCAGCAGTCTCTCCATCCCACCCAACCCCTAGGGCTAAATGCTCCAAAAGAAAGTCTAGTTGAGGGTTGTTCCTCAAGTTAACACCTTATGTCCTTGATTATGCCTGTCTTTCAGGTACCATTATTATCTGCAACACAAGTGTATTTTTTCTTAATTTTCAGTTGGCAATTAAAATCAGTTTTTCGTTCATTTTTAACCTTGTGGTTTTCGTCCCTGAAACAAACAAAGCTGGAGCTTTAGAACTGAAATTGTGTTGTTGCCTGTGAAGACTGACATTTCTTTTAATCTACTTTCTTTGGTTTGCTTTCTGTAGGAAAACTGTTGCTGAATCTGATGGATCATACAGATGTAGTACGAGACTTAACTTTTGCTCCTGATGGCAGTCTGATGCTGGTGTCAGCATCCAGAGATAAGACCCTTCGTGTATGGGATCTCAAAGATGATGGTAAGTGGATGAGCTGTTTTTGACTTTAAAAACCAACCTTATTCTTTGCTTTTCATTCCAGTGCAAAGAAGTAATAGCCTCATTTCTTAACTGAGACCATGCTGTTCACAGTTGAAATATAAGGCCCCTGGTCTTTAAAACCAGAAAAGCAAACAGTGTTTACAGTTACACTGAGTTCACAATGAAGAAGTGAAGTGATAAGTCCCTATTATTATTATTATTATTATTATTATTATTATTATTATTATTAATGTTGAGAAAATGCAACCTGACAAACACAAGAGTCTTAGTTCCATTTATTACCCAGATGCTGCTTCAAGATTAATTTATGTCAAATAATGCGTCTGTTTGCATTCATCATACTGCTGTTTAGATAGTTAGCAGAGCAGACATCCTGACACACAAAGTCCTGCAGTTTTCCAAAATCCTAGCTGCACATGACTGGATACATATGACCTCTGTGTCTGGTTATTGGTTGACAAGTGGGCCAGAATAAGAAAGGAAAGCGATAACAGAGTTCACTAGGAATGGAAGAATTGCAAAAAGCAAAACTAGCTGCAGTAAGCACTTTCCATTGTTTTTAACACTCTGTTTCACATCAGCAATTTGTATGTTGTAACTTCGCTCTCCTCTGCAGCTTGCTGGCAGACCAACAATAGCACAAGCAAGCGTGACCCATAGACCAGTTGTACCACAAACTTTGTAAACTGCCTCTATCTGACAATGGAGCTCTTTGAAGGCCCAACCCCAGAACGCTACCCATGCTGAACCATGAATCTCACTTAAAACACTAACCACATGCTGCCTTGAGAGTATTTGCAGATCATGGGAACCTTAGATGCAACACCAGAACCCTGAATCCTTCCATACATTGTGTCAGTTAAAAATGTTAATGCAACTAAGTAATATCGCAAAATAAAAGAGCAGTGTAAATAAGTGTTGTGAAAAGACCAATTGCTTACTTTTTAGTAGATGAGTAGCAGCAATTTTAGCAAATATGCAGCTAACACTTAACTCTTAACACGGCAGTGGTTCAAAAATATATTGACCAGTTATTTCTAATCACGATCTTCACGGGAAACTAAATATCCTGGTTAAATATTGATTAAATAAAACAATATAAACATGATCAAAATGTAAGACTGGCATATAGGTTGTGACAGAAATGTTGCACTCAGAGTAATGAGCCCGGTCATTTTCTCTTGTAGGTAATATGGTGAAGGTTTTGAGGGGCCATCAGAACTGGGTGTACTGCAGCTCCTTCTCCCCTGACTCTTCCATTCTGTGCTCGGTTGGTGCAGGAAAGTCGGTGCGTAAACAAGTTCCTTTGTACTCATTTTTATGAGTGTCCTAGCTAATCTTTGTGCAGTTGCTTGTGATCAGTTATGCTCAATCAAACCTCAATTAGACCCCATAACCTCTTTGTCTACCTTTAATATAAACTGTGCTCGGTGTCAACAGTCAAGTGCTTGGATCTAGATTCTGTTTGGCTTTTGTATGCTGTGAAAAAGAGATTTTGTTCTGAAGTATGCATGAAGTATGAAGAAGACAATTGTTTTTATGAATGTTATATAGCTGAAGTTAATCTTTTAGTATGGACATGGAAGTGGGAGAGGCAAAACAAAAAAACCTCTTTAATACTGGGGAATGTTTAACTTAAACATAAATTGCCCCAAAAATACTTTTTTCATTTTAAAAAATTCGAAATCATTGTAAATCATTTACAAGTCAAACATGTTGCTGAATAGCAATTCCATGGACTGGCCAGCTTTGGCTAACCTTATGCATAGTATCACAAACCTAGATTACTCTTAACGTGGTGATAGTTTTGTTAGGTTTTATGTCCCTACAGTGTGTGTCTTGCTCTCCTTGTCACAGGTGGTGGTAAAACTCAGTGTGTGATTGGTTTTGAAAGGAGCGCTGCGCTGACATTTTGAGCAGCTGGTGTAAACCACGGACGCACAGTGCGCAATGCCCAAAGGCCTGGCCAGGGGCAGCCTGGCATCCTGACCTGCAAGGTCATTCTGTACGTAGGTGCTGCTCCGTGTCTGTCTACTTCTGCTGTCACGGTTGCTCTATTTACTTTATTAATTGTAGTTTTAAAACTGTCATGTAAATGGTGGCCCTATGCTCCACCCCCCACCCAAACACACATGCACTGCCATCGCTAAACAAATAAAAGGGAGCAGCAATACTTTATGCTCTTTCTTTTTTTTCTTTTTTTTTACCTCAACCTTTCTGCCATCATTTCAGGAATTCAGCTGTGAAAAATGTTGTTTCTTTTAACTGAAAAATGACGACAAAAAAAGAAAAGAACCCATACAGAAAGATTAAACAGTAGTATTAGATTGCAAGCTGTATTTTTTATAGACCATTAAATAAGGTTTTAACGACCAGCATCATTTATAGTTTCCTATAATTAGTCAGTGGCAGGCCCTAAAAGTTTCATACTCGTACAGTCCTGTGATAAATGCCACAAATCAAAGACATTATTAATAAACATTCTGACCATGGCTGACATTAAAAGAAAAAGGCTTATGCAGATTGTCACTTTTTGCGTGTGTGTGTGTGTGTGTGTGTGTGTGTGTGTGTGTGTGCCTGTATGTTCGTGTCTGTTTGTGTGTGCGGGCACGCGCGAATCGCATGTGCGTGCATATGTGTACTCTGCCAGAGGTATCGATCCTTTGGCCATAAATATTCTTTTCTCTTGCAGTCTCTCTTCGTAGGCTTCTGCCGGAGATGCGAGCCTATTGTAAACACAGTGAACTAAATCTCTGAAAGGGGAAACCAGTGGAGTAACTTTATGTTACCTTAAGTTACTACTTGTTTTATTTTCTCTTTTTTGTGTAGACTTTTTTTTTATTAAAATAGTGTACATTTAGCTCATTTACTGATGTAATGAAAGATGTATGAATGTAAATTCTAATGTAGAAGCTTTACAGTTATATAAATGTTTGTTATTTTTATTGTCATTGTAGGAAAGTGTTCTTATTGGCATAGTGTTGGTGATGTGTAGCACACTGCACGTTAGCAAGGCTCTGCTATTTATTTTTTCTGCCTGGTTTAAGGTTACAAAGCATTATAGTGACACTGAGCATAATTTGAGCATAACTATTTTTCTGATTTAATTCCTTTTAATTTAATTAATTTAATTTCTAGTTGATTTTTGTGCATCTAGTGATAATTAGTGTAAGATAACACATCTATAGTCATACAGTCTAAATCATTCCATGGGCTATAACGTGTCATTCTTTATTGCAGGTGTTCCTATGGAACATGGATAAGTTCACGCTGATCCGAAAGTTGGAGGGACATCACCATGATGTGGTGTCTTGTGAGTTTTCGCCAGATGGAGCATTGTTAGCTACCGCCTCTTATGACACCCGAGTGATTGTCTGGGACCACCATAAGGCCACAATCCTCCTGGAACTGGGGTAAGAAGAAATCCAAACAACACAGATATTCAATATTATGTTAGTACACATTTGTTTGGTAAACAAAATGTTGCTCGTTTGAGCGGCAGCCCTAAGTAAACTAAAATAAATCTCCTTTAAAGAAAGTGTTCCAAAAGTCCCCCATTGGCTTTGCCTAACTCGTTTCCTTGACGTTGAGGTTTAATTGAGGTCAAGGAAATGTGAGATAAGGACTTGGGGAAAAGAGAAGAGGAGTGCGCTGAGAATCCGAACGGCTTTACACTAGTCTCCTTAAGAATGTAATGCCGAGTGTTCGCTGTGTTGAATCTACTGAGACATGATTATTCACCACTAGGTTTTATGCAAGTTATTTAAATGACAACTGCACTTTTAAAGCAAAAGGAAGTTTTAGGGACATGTTTACTAACATCTGCTGCAGCCCAAAGCTGCCTTTTGACTGGGTTTACTAAAGAGGCGCAGTTTGAGTTTTGTGGGGGAGATGTGATCGGCACATGTATGTTAGGACTTTCTGTGGATGACTGAGTTGTGATCCCAGTGCCAATACTTTGGTTCTGTCCTAAAACTCTTCATTCAGTCCTCACGCTGAGTATTGACAAGTGAGCCCCACTTATTGCTCCTCAATAATGCTGCTTTTTTAAAGCAGAAGCAGAAATTAATTAAACTGAGCTGTCTTTTTCTCAGCAGTGCACAAACAGCAAGCAACTTCTCTTTCCTGACTCTGTAGCGAATAAAAGTGAAATGTTTGTGAAAACACAGCTATCAATGAATATGTGTAAATGTGTTATATTAATGCCTGAATGTTGCTATGTGCTACGAAAATGTGATCTGTACATTTGCACATGTAGCACAATAACTTGTGATCTGACATATTTCAGGTGGAATAGTTATAATAATGCCGTTTCCTCTGGATAAATCCTGCACCCCACCTAGATTTCAATTCTCAGAACCCTTTGCACAGTGCCAAGGGATTTCTATCAGTTATCCATTATATCAAAAGCATATTTATTCTCCTGTAGCCTTTTCTCATTTAGCTGAATTGGCTCACTGGGAACAGGCTGCATTTTTGTAAATAAATTCTAGTGCTTTGTTAGATCACCCTGTGATTGCGGGATCACAATAACTTCTTGATCCTTAATTCTTTTATTTTGTGCAAACATGATTTATGCTTTCTCAAGAAACCTAGCATGTTTAGAAATGATATGTTGAAAAGTCCTTGCTTGCTGAAAAGGGAATTGGGAAAATTTGAGAATTTTGACAAACTTTAAATTTCATAAGAGGACTAATAATTTCGTCTTCATCTGTAGTACAGCAAGAAAAAATTATTTTGGTAGTCGACTGATCTGCCTTGATTTAGTCGGTGATTAATTCAACAACTCTCATCTCCGCTTCCTGTGGGCAAACCTGTCCTGCTTCAGTCTGCCCAACTGAATGTCACTCTGTTGTCTCGTCCCACAGCAAATTACAATAATGACCTAGGAAACGTATGAATCTCAAAAATGCATTTATTTTTGACATGCTCTGGAGTGAGCAGCAGAGGCCTGCATAAGGAAATCTTTGATTTTTTTTTATTATTTTTTTTATTTATTTATTTATTTATTTTTTAAATTATATACACTGCACTATATGTAGTACTGGGTTGATTGTCTGTTATATGTAGCACCATGGTCTTGAAGGAATGCTGTCTCGCTTCACTGTTTACTGCACCACTGCACATGGTTGAAATGAAAATTTCAAAAATAAGCCACCTACTGCATGTCAGTCACTGATTTCTTTCCCCAGCTTCCCATCTTCTGTCCACTGTTCAAACACAATGAAACCCATAAATATGCTTTATAAAAAGCTATAACGATGTGATGTACAATGAAAATTTTTAAATTATGACTTTTTTCATTCCAAACGGCGAGTTTTAAAATTTGAATCCAAAAAGCTCTATTACTGATGCTCTATGAACTTCTGCTTTTGTCTTCTCCCAGCCACCTCTTCCCCCCTCCTTCACCCATTTTTGCAGGAGGAGCAAATGACCGCTGGGTTCGCTCTGTGAGCTTCTGCCCTGATGGCCGACACATTGCCAGTGTTACAGATGACAGGTAATATTAATATAATTTAATGTATGTGTGTATGTTTTTATTTATTCTTAAAATCTGTTTGTTTTGTTTTTCACTGTTTTTGTCTGGTGAATGATTTAAAGACAAAGAAGGCGAGAAACAAGAGAATGATCTTTTTTTTATGCATCAGCAAGACCAGTTTCAGCAGCATATAAGCAAGTGGTCTATTTACAATACTTTAGAACACAAAACTAGAGTGAGCCATGACAAACCCACATGTGTTTGTCTTTGGGCCTCTCGAGAGTATGTTTGTACAGTCAACTGGAGCATAGCAGAAAAGCTTGTCTGGTGCAGTTTGTGCTCTCTCTTCAACACTCATGTCTTCTTGGAAGTTTCAGAAGCAGAGCTACTGTTGGTCTCTTTGGCTTGTCCTGGGTTACATGACTGTAACAAGGTGGCTATCAATTACTCTGACTGCTAACTGTCCAAGCACTGAATTGCTGGGAAAGTGTTGAGAGGAAGCTTCACAACGTTCCCACATTATTATTCAGAGTGTTGGAGAAAAATGGGAAGATTGAAAGGTTTAAGACAAATGTGTTAACCAGTCAGAAGTACAGGAAACTATTTGGCTTGGTCACTGGTCAGATATTGGTCTGGTGGTAGCAAAATTTTTGCAGTTTAGGTTGTGACAATTTTATTTATTTATTTATTTATTTATTTTTGTTTCTCTCTACATAGGCTGGTTCGCTTCTGGAGCATTGAGGAAAGGGCTCCTCTGGCGATTGCCTCTGTCTCTAATGGCCTCTGCTGTGCCTTCTCTGCTCAAGGAAGTGTCCTTGCTGCTGGGTAAGATGCCACAACATGTTGACGATGCTCTGTTAACACACACACACACATTTGAAGTTAAACTACACCTGGGCACATCCTGACTTTCGATAAGGAAGCCTCATCATTTTTTCCCTCAGCTTCCTTGCACCACCTTACTACATTTAGAGCTCTCTGAAATATTAGCTCAGTTTTCTGTTTTTTCTCCTTTTGATTTATGTTTTAGGACTCGTGATGGTAGCGTGCACTTCTGGGAGTGTCCACGTAGCATTGCCAGTCTGCAGCACATGTGCAGAATGGCTCTCCGTCGAGTGATGAGCACCCAGCAGGTGGAGGCGCTGGCTATTCCTGCACTCCTCTGTGACTACCTAACCTACAAAGTCATTTAATCCTTGGCATTGGCTGATCTGACTGCATTTGTATTGGCAACATACTGAAAAACCATTGAAACACTTTTTTTCTGAACAGCTTTTCATAAAACTCTGAACAATCTAAGAAGATCGGGACAGGAAGAAGAAAAGTTTGTTTTTCTGAAAGCCCAGGGCCATGTCTTCGCCAGAGCCCATCACTACCTTATCTTGTACATATTTATTTTTGTAAGTGCTTTTGTAAATGAGTGTACAGGGCCCAGCACATCACCCATTCCTGTTAGGTCAATACTGCCAGGTCTCCTCCTCTGTATCAGTGTGGTTATCAGTAATTTTCGGCTGCTCTTCCATCTGCCTCCAGCTGTCCACCTGCATTATTATTAAGCTCTGCATTAGTTCCACAGACCTGGAATAGGTATTGCATTTAACACAGGCTTTGCAGTGGGGCTTGCTTTTAATGTTAGGTTTTCTTTTCTGCTTTGGTGCGGGAACTAAAGGGAAAAGGTATGGGATGCAGGGTCTTGAGGCCCATTATTTACATCTTATCAATACTAAGGAAATAATGATGCAGACATGGTCTCTTTGGAGGTTTTTCAAATTTTTCTGAAACAGTATTTACACTACCATGGTATACTCGCTCACTGAAAAACTTGTAGCAGCTTTTATTTCTGATGAAAGGACAGCATTTGTCAGTAAAAGATGCTAGCTATCAAGCTAGAGCCTGATGAATAGGGTATCCACCATCTTGGTAGTCATCCCTTGGCAAGAAATTGAATGACTCTTAATATTTCTGTCCAAGTCAAGAGATGCCGTTTGGGTAAACTGCAAATATTCTGCTAATTTTTCCTCAAACTTGCAGGTGTAACGTACTCACACCCACCCTAGTATGTTTACAGTATGGTTAATTTTTTCAGTGCCCTGCCTGAGGGTGTTACAGAGACCAGTGTTAGATAAAGCACCTCTGCTTCTTAACTATTTGTATTTGAACATACAGAATCTGACAGAACCTTGTGTGTAAACACATGATTCTGTCTTTTGTCCATAAACATATCAAAATTGTGACCTTTATTTTCTCCTTTTTATATCTACTTCTTGTGTTGAAGATTTGTATTTTATTAATTTGTTCTTGTTCTCCTTAAAACAGCTGCACATCTTTGTGTGTGTGGTTTTTTTTTTTTTTTTTTGTGTGTGTGTGTGGCTCAAATGTAGACTGTTTGTGCTTATGGACTCTGTTTATAGAAACTACAGTAAGCAGTCTTTGCAACCTGGAATAATCCAAAGTAATTAAAATCAATCAACTGCCGTTCTGGGCCATGTGGTTGTCAGACCTTCATACTCACTGAACTTGGACAGATGCTGAGTTTTTAGAAACTTCTTGATCATCTTATTGTTTTTAGTTTGTCTGTGAGAAGAGATGGGAGCTCCAGGTGTTTTGTAGGAGGGTGGATGGAGCAGGTGTCAATCATTTGTGGCAATAAGTTCTCTGACAGTGCTAATGCCAAAGTTGTGTCCTTTCATTAGTGTGGAAATGGTAGGGGTTGTTATCATTTCTGATAGTGTTAATTGTGTGAGTGGGATTTAGAATCGTTATGGGTTGGCATTACATGATGTTCATATAGCTGTTACCATTGTGATTAGAGAAATACATTCCTGCCTCAGATGGAGTATAAAGTGGTAAATATTTCCAAAATACATGAATGTATTAATTTCCTGCGATCTTTTTTTAAAATTTTCAATAAAGGTGTTTTTTGACACTTTGTACTGGTGGTTATTATTTCAAGAATCCATCCATCTGCAGCTTTCTATACTTTCATGATTTTATGAATCTGAATCTTTCATGAGTCTGCCAGCATAAGCAAAGGATACAATAGTGCCACAGTCAAAATCACCACTGCCATCGAGGATTATTTCATCTTTAATGTCAGAAATGGCATTTACTTGTATGGTAATTTGATTTTTGTCCTTCTCTTCTTATTAGCTTTATCAGGTTTGCAAGGGCTTCTGTAGTTTATCACCACACTGCCCTGCAGCCCAATCATACACATCCCCGAGCATGAATTCAGAAGACCTGTCCTGTCTGCTCCCAAACAGAGAGGGCATAAAACTGAAATCCAGTGCACTCATCATATTAAGTGGAAATAACTAATATTAAGTTTCAGTAAGCAATTCAACTGGTTTAGTTGAAAAATGAAATCATGACAAGTTCTGTGTGATGTCTGCTTGTTCTGGACATGATGACCATGTCCTGACCATTTCTCCTGGCTGTCATCCCAAAAGCTCTCTGAAAGAAGTTTTATACCATGGGTTTCTGTTGTTATGTTGTTGTACATGAGGCTAGCTAATTCTAGCTTATAAGGATGGCCCAACAGTGACCCTGGAGCCAACTGGCCACGGTGTAGGAAGACCTGCCTTCTCCCCTCCCCACTTTTGAGTATTAAAGGTGGCCTATTGGGTGTGATTAGAGTATGTGAGAGTATATGCTGTAAATAATCAGTGCCACTGTGAAATCTAGAGTGCTATTAAAATTGAGGGGACAACTGTGACATAAGCGCACGACTGCAGGTTAGTAGTGCTCATCCACACTTTGTCCCAAAAACATCAGTGTCTAAAGGTGAGAGGCAGACAGCAGTAAAGAGGTGATTGGGACTGGCTCCACCCAGAGTTTGTGGGTAACATACCTGCCCCCGACTGGACTGGACATTCCGATATAGGCCAACTGACTCCACAGTGTGGAGCATACAAGGAGGAACACGAGGGTTCCAGGTCCCACACTTGGACTCATGCAGAAAAGGCCAGTCGCCGGGCTTGGGGACAGCATCCGCCACCACAATCTGTGAAGTTAAAGTACAGTGAAATTCCCTGTGCAGTGGGTGTATATGTTTCAGTCTGTAAGGTTCATTTGGAACATCTTTTGCGCTGGAGAGTGTGTTTTATGGAGAGGTTTATATTTTATATGTTCTAAGTTGGGGTTTTATGTCATGGTCCTGGGTCTTGGAGAGGCTACGGCTGCTGTGAATACTCAGAATAAGATCTCTGACTGCAGACTGGATACATCTCGGAAGGGCTAGCTCGGAATAAGATCTCTGGGCGCAAATTGGATGACATCTCGGGGAGGCACACTGCCGTGGGTTCTCAGAAATCGGCTCCTTGAGCACAAGAAATGACAACATCACAGAACGCAAGTATGACGAATCGCGGCTCTCCAACGGGAGATTGAGAGACCAGTGTTGGACTGTAGAACTGCTTTGAAATTCATATGAGCTGTTCGCACTAAAGTAAAAAGCACCATCACTTCATGCGGATACCCCTTGGTGCCAGCGGCGGTCTCGAGGCTGGAGCCGAAAAACAACTCCCTGATAACGACTGTGTTTAGTCTGTTCCTTCCCATTCCATGCAAGGCCACCTGGGTCGGCTGGAAGACTGTTTACTTAGCCTGGCAGGGCGAAGGACACTGTTTCAGCTGAACTATGGACACGCACACACATACACTTACACTGATAAGCACACACTCATCCCCCTCCCTTTCCAAATGTCTTCGATGCTTGTTTCCTGCGGGGGAACATGGCGGGTCTGTGTGCCGCGCTGGAATGGTAGCGCTGTGCAGGGCGGCTGCTGTGTTCACTTCGTATTACTCCTCACCCCCCAACCAATCCTGTGGCTTGTCATGTCTTTCACAAAGTTGTGCTGTGGACATTTATGTGCTTTTTGTGCAGAGGAGTTTTTTTGTTCCCTGTTCTCGTGCTGTCCTACCATGGAAGCACAGCATGAGTAGAGGTCTCTTTTTTTCCTCTTGTACTTTCCAATTGTTGTGTACATTTCAGTGTTTTTCTGTAACGCTACCGATCTCCAACTTGTATCGCCATGTAATGTCTGTGTTGTGTGTGTAAGGTCGGGGGGGGGGGGGGGGGGGGGTCCCATTTCACTGCAGGGCAACCTGCATGTGGCGAATAAAGCATTGATTGATTGATTGATTGATAGCGAAGGGGAAGCTGATCAGAAAACTTTTTAGAAAAATTGGCTGAAAAGCCATCCGGGCCATGCTTTCCTACTTGCCTGTTTCTGATTGCTGATGTTATTTCCATAGTTGTCAGAGCTTTCTCAAGCTCATTAAAATGATTAACACTGATAGAAGGGATTTGCAGAAATCTAAAAAAAAAAAAAATGTTTTAGCTCATCAATGCCTGCAGGTGAGTCAAAGCTGTACAGATTTGATTTGTAAAAATCAAAAAAGCAGGAATTCATTTCTGCATTATCAGTATGTTGTACCCCCCTCTCATCAAGTATGTTTTATGGACTCAGTAGAAGAAGGAATACATCCTGGAAGTAGGATTACAAAATTGCCAGCTATCAACCATACCATAATTTTCAAGTAGTAGATAATAGACTGGGCAGATTTTGACAGGGGCGCCCTCGCCAAGGAGCTCCGATCTGGTGGAGAAAGCAATTTGGAATTTGCATCACCCTTGATTATAAGATTATGTGTTGATATATTTGACAAATTTGAAAATAAATTGTTGAAAAATATTGGGTCATTCCAGTTCGGGAGCTAGCCATTCTGCGTACATATGGAATATGTAATAGTGTGGAGAGGTTGTCATTCCTTTTAGAAATAAATAATGAAATTGTTTTTTAAAATAATGACTCATTACATCTCCAGTTATTGTCTCTTCTTTGATGCTCCAAACCTTTGCAGATTTGATAAAATAGCCTCACACAGTTTCTACATTCCTCTTTTTCACCAGTGACATCAAAACAAGAGCCTGTTATTTTGTATTATAAAAGAATTGATTTGAATGGAAATCTGGTACTTTTAAACCTGCTGTATTTCACATAAAAGTAGTTACTGTGTTTGATAGTTGTGCTAATATTGCTATCACTACCTCCACTGCAGAGATTCAAAGAGTTAAGAACTTCCATAAAATGGCATCCACGGGGCAGTCGTCAGTCTCCTAAAACTCAAAGCAATCATAATACTTGTCTCCACATTAGAGTAAAAATAAATACAGAATGTAAAGAATCAATATTCAGACATAAAAAAAATACATAAAAACTTTTTGGCACAACACCAGGACAGGACCAACATAACCTGCTGCCCCAAAAATCACTGAACCTCAACCCCGATGGACGGTGATGATACCATGGTTCAGTTTCATTACCACTGGAATTCCAGTGGCTTCTCCAGATCTGTCTCAAGATTCCTGGATTGTCCTAGGAGAAAAAACAGAAGTCCCAGCCACACCTCTACAAACTGAATTGGCCCAGCTGATGGTTGGACTATAGTTAGTAAAGGTAAGGATAGTGGCAGGCATTGAGTGAGTTCTTCATTGGATCCGCTGCAGTTTGCTTACCAGCCTGGCATCGGGGTGGAGGACGCCATCATCTACTTCCTGCACTGAGCTCTGACTCACCTGGAGAAGCCTGGAAGCACTGTGAGGATCATGTTCTTTGATTTCTCCAGTGCTTTCAACACCATCCAACCACGACTTCTGAGGGACAAGCTGGAGCTATCAGCTCCAGCTATCCATGTCCCAGTGGATACTGGACTACCTCACAGGACGCCCACAGTATGTGAGGATACAGGGCTGTGTCTCTGATACGCTGGTCTGCAGCACGGGGGCCCCACAGGGAACTGTGCTGGCACCGTTCCTCTTCACCCTCTTTGGCAGAGTACAGACAGTGGACTCTGGACTTTGTGGACTGGTGCCAGCAGAACCTCCTGCTGATCAATGCTGGGAAAACCAAGGAGTTGGTGGTGGACTTCCGGAGATGCAGACCCACCACACTGATACCAGTGAACATCCAGGGAGTGGACATTGAGATAGTGGACTCATATAGGTACCTGGGTGTTCACCTGAATAATGAAGTAGACTGGAGCCACAACACTGATGCTCTTTACAGGAAGGGCTTCTGAGGCCACTGAGGTCTTTTGGTGTCCAGGGAGCTCTTCTAAAGACTTTCTATGACTCTGTGGTGGCATCTGTCATTTTTTATAGTGTTGTATGTTGGAGCAGCAGTTTATCGGCAGCTGAGAGGAAGAGGTTGGATAAACTCATTAGGAAGGCCAGCTCTGTTCTGGGATGCACCCTGGACCCAGTGCAGGTGGTGGGAGACAGAAGGACTCTGGCCAAAATAACATCTCTGATGGACAGAGTCTAACACCCCATGCATGTAAATGCTGCTGAACTGCAGAGCTCCTTCAGTGACAGACCGCTGCATCCTAGATGCATGAATGAGCGTTTCTGCAGATCCTTCCTTCCTGCAGCTGTCAGACTGTACAATCAAAACTGCTCCTAACAAACAGATGTTTACATCCGTGCTGTAACTTGCACTATCTTATCAACCAATTCACACTACAACCGGGGTTTGCCTCTTATCTGTATTTCATTTTATTTAATATTAATAACTGTACAGTACTCTGTTTTTGGTAACTATTGTCCTTGATGTAAAATTTTAAAAAAAATTATATATGTTTTTCTTGCCGCTGTTACAACCAAATTTCCCCTTGTGGGACAATTAAAGGATTATTCTATTCTCTATTCTAGGCAGTCGTGTTCTGTGAGTCCTGTTTTTGGGTCCAACCTCCTGCCTGCCACACAGCACATCATGACAGTAACACAAGGGTGAACTAAAAGCAGCAGCTTTATTGCGCTGTAGCAAAACAGAAATGAAAATCCAAAAGTAGAAAACTAGAAACAAACGATGAGGAACTAAGACACTGGGAAACTAAAGTGAAAAGCAAGAAAACAAAACTGTGAACAGAGAACTAAAATGTTACCAGGAACACGGAGGCGAAAACACAGCACGGAGAAGGAACAACACAACACTGACAGAGAGAAACACAGGGCTTAAATACACTGAGGGAAACGAGGGAATAGGAGACAGGAGGGAAACACAGCTTAGAGAAATCAGACTTAACGAGACAAAGGAAGCAAAACCAGACACACTGACATGAGACACAGACTTTCAAAGTAAAACAGGAAGCACATGACAGGCACAGACGCAAAGTGGACACAAAGCAGAGGGAGCTCAAAATGAAACCAAAGATTGATATTAATAAATATAATAATGATATTAATAAATATAATAATAATATTAATAAATATAATAATAATAATATTAATAAATATAATAATAATAATATTAATAAATATAATAATAATGGAGGAAAGTGAGGGGGTTGTGATCTGTATACACCGTTACCGGAAAGGAGCTAGAGCCCACATACACAGTGAAGTGCTGCAAGGCCATCAGCATCGCTAGAGCTTCTTTCTCTATGGTGGAATAGTTTAGCTGATGGCGCTTGAACTTTACAGAGTAGTAGCAGATTGGGTGACACACACCCTCTGCGTCGTCTTGTAACAGCACCGCACCAGCTCCGGTGGCACTGGCGTCGACTTCCAGCTTGAAAGGCTGAGAGAAGTTAGGGGCAGCCAGAACTGGGGCGCTGCAAAGGAGGGATTTTGCAAACTCGAAGGCGTGCTGGCATTCCCCTGACCACTCAAAAGGGACTTTGGGGCTACATAGCCTTGTCAAAGGGGCCACAACTACCGCAAAGTTCTTGCAAAAACAGCGGTAGTATCCAGTCATGCCCAGGAACCGTTTTAACTCCCGCCTAGTGGCTGGGGCCGGGTAGCTGAGGATAGCCTCGACTTTTGCCTCCACTGGGCGTACCCGCCCGAAACCCACCTGTTTCCCCAGGTACATGACTGTCGCTTTGGCGAACTCGCACTTAGCGAGATTTAGAGTCAACGAGGCGTCAGCCAGTCGCTGAAATACCGATCGTAGGATGGCCACATGCTCTTCCCACGTGGCTGTGTATATCACCACATCATCCAAGTACACATTACATTGAGGCACATCTCCTACAACCAGCTGCATCAACCGCTGAAATGTGGCTGGAGCGTTTTTCATGCCAAACGCCATCACGGTGTACTGCATGAAATGGTCGGGTGTGACAAATGCAGAAATGTCAGAGGCTCTGGGGGTCAAAGGCACCTGCCAATATCCTTTAAGAAGGTCCAGTTTGGAAATAAATGTGGCAGGACCTATGTTATCAATGCAGTCCTCCATACGAGGAAGTGGAAAAGAATCGGCGACAGTCACTGCATTTACCTTACGGTAGTCGGTGCAGAAACGTGGGGTGCCATCAGACTTGGGCGTAAGTAAACATGGAGAGCTCCAAGGGCTGTGACTCTGTTTCGCCAAACCATTCTCCACTATAACTGACCTCCTTCCTCATCACCTCGCGCTTTTCCATAGGGCAGCGGTACGCGTGCTGTTTGATTGGGGTTGCGTCACCAACATCGATATCATGTTCACAAACATTAGTACGCGAGGGCACATCACCAAAGAGAGAGGGGTAGGAGTGCAGTAGATTAAGCACATCTTCGCATTGTGAAGGGGACAGATGAGACAAGTGGGCCGTTACTTCGGCTAAGTAAGCTGAATTCGCCAACCGTCCACACTGTTGTCCCTCAGAAAGTATATGCAGATCGTCGTCAGCACTGGCCTCTACACTCAGCACGGTGGCAGAGACAGAGCTGGAGGTTGCCGCACTGGCAACAGTCTCATGGGTTTCCCTATCATGGTAGGGTTTTAACATGTTGATGTGGCACAGGCGTGTTTTCCTTCTGCGCTCTGGGGTACTGAGAACATAATCCGTCTCAGACACTTTCCTCACTATAACGTACGGTCCCGCAAAACGGGCCGTAAGAGCAGAACCAGGCACCGGTAGCAACACTAAAACCTTGTCCCCAGCCTGAAAATGCCTTTTCACAGCCTTTCTGTCATGCCACGTCTTCATGCACGCCTGGGCAGTACACAGGGCCTCTTTCGCTAATGAGGTAGCACGTTGCCAACGATCCTTACATGTCTTCACAAAATCTGCCACGTTAGTTTTTGGAACACCCCCACTAAGGAACCTCTCTTTCAACATCTTTAGCGGGCCTCGCACCTCGCGGCCAAACACAAGTGTAGCTGGGCTGAACCCTAAGGACTCCTGCTTAACATTGCGTATTGCGAACAGTACAAAGGGGACACCCTCATCCCAACTTCTGCCCGTGTCCTGGCAGTACTTTTTTAGCATGGCCTTAAGTGTTTGGTGCCAACGCTCAAGTGCACCCTGCGACTCTGGGTGATAAGCACTAGACACAGAATGAGAGACACCCAGGGAAGCTAAAGTCTGTTTGAATGCTCAAGATAAGAAGTTAGTTCCCTGGTCTGTTTGCACTGTTTTTGGAAGACCAAAGGTGGTGAAAAACTTGATTAGCGCCTTAGTAATGTTTGCAGTGGTGACCCTCCGCAGAGGAATTGCTTCAGGGAACCGCGTGGACAAACACATTATGGTCAACAAAAACTGATTGCCTGCTCGTGTTCTTGGCAACGGACCAACACAATCGACCAAAACATGCTCGAATGGCTCACCAACAGCAGGTATTGGACATAGTGGGGCGGGGGGCACAGTCTGGTTTGGTTTGCCCACCAGTTGACACGTATGACAAGTATTACAATACTTCGCAACATCTGCCTTCATCGCCGGCCAGAAGAAGTGCTGCAGAATACGGTCATATGTTTTAGTTATCCCCAAATGTCCTGACCATGAATGGTCATGGACTAATTGTAGCACGTGCTGACGCAAACTAGCCGGGACCACTATCTGTTGGACTACACTCCAGTCCTCCCCTGGCTTTGAAGTCCACCTGCGCATTAGCAATCCATCACATACAACAAATGTCTGCTTCCTGTCTCCTGTCAGATGATCACTCTCATCTACGGCAGCAAAACATTTGGTTAACGATGGGTCTGCTTTCTGAGCGATAATAAGGGCCTCCCGTGTGAGGAGAGGGGGGGCTGCGGGTTCAGGAGCAGGCTCAGCCACTTCTTGAGCCAAGTCCTTGGCATCAGGACCCACCTCCTGCTCCGAGGGCATCACATCCATCTCCAGCATAGAGCCGACCACTGACCCTGACAAGTCAACCACTTCTACACGCCGATGGGCCTGTGACCGGGTAAGAACACCTACGGGAAATACATCCGGGTGCTGCCGATTTAAAACATCTGGCAAGGGGCTTGGGTCAGGGGTCTTTGTGACCTCTGGGGTAGGATAAACCTTCCCGCCTGCAATGTCATTGCCCATTATGAAGTCCACACCATCAATCGGGAAACAAGGACACACAGCTACAGGAAAAACACCGCTTATCAGGTCACTCTGCACCCAAATTCGATGGAGGGGGGCTGGCACATAAGTCATTCCAACGCCCCTAACAATAACATCAGTGCCGCTGGCGGTCTTTTCATCAAAGGCAAGTGCACTAGCCAGTATGAGGGACTGTGAACCACCTGTGTCGCGTAGAATGGTCACAGTACGCCCATCTCCAGGCTTACCAGAGAGTGACACCACTCCTTTGAAAATGAAAGGTTTAAAACATTCGTCAGGCGTTTCAGTGCTAAGTGGTCTGCTACCAGGAGAAGCATTTTTAATCAGCCCTATCCCTTTTGGTTTATGTGGTGTTGAAACTGGCTGTCTCCGCCTGTAGGCCTCGCAGTCCGCTATTAAATGGCCGGATTTAAAACAGTAGAAACATTTCCGGTCTGACCTGGGACGAGGCACAGGCACCTCTCTCCTTGTGTCTTGCTCACCACTAGCACCGCTAGCCTTTGCTAGTATGTCGCGTCGCTCATGCTTAACAACACTGGTTTTATGGACGAGTGCAAACTCGTCAGCCAGGGTCGTGGTCTGCTGCAACGTAGAGACCTTCTGCTCGTTCAGATATACCGCCATCCGCTCGGTGACGCAGTTTTTGAATTCCTCAATGAGAATTAATTCCCGTACCGAAGCTAGGTCTGCAGCTTTACAGGCCATACACCACCGATCAAAGAGGACACTCTTTTCTCTTGCGAAATCCAGGAAGGATTGACCCTGCACCTTTTTCAGCCCCCGAAATCGCTGCCTGTAAGCCTCGGGGACTAGCTCATAGGCTAACAGGATTGCACTTTTCAGTTTGTCGTAGTCCAAGCTGCATTCAGCGGACAACGAGGAACAAACTTCCTGTGCCTTGCCCACCAGCTTGCACTGTAGCAGGATGGCCCACGCATCCCGCGGCCAATGCAAGGCTGTCGCTATCCGCTCAAACGATTCAAAATAAATCTCCACCTCAGTGTCACGAAATGCAGGGACCAGACGACTATTCCGTCCTACATCAAACTGTACGTCTGTCTGTGACAGCGAAGCCACCACAGGAGGGGAGGAGGCCTGCTGGAGTTACAGCTGTCGCAGCTTGACCTTCGTCTCTGCCTCCACCTTCATCAGCTCAACCTCCCTAGCCCTAGCAAGTTCCGCATCCAAACGCCTAAGCTCTATCTCCCTTTTCAGCTGGAACTCTCTCTCACGCTGCTCCTTCTCCAGCTGGAGACGAGCCAGACGGATTTTGAGCCTAGCATCCTGCTTAGAACCCTCTGATGACTGGATGGAGAGTGGATCAAAACGGGGCAGCGTGACGCCCGAGGGGGGGCTAGTGACTAGCCCCCCCTCGGGCAACCCCTGGTCCATAGGTGTAGACACTGATGGTTCTACAACCTGGCCTGGAACGTGAGGCGCCGCACTTGGTCCAGCCGGACCGGGTGTGCTCGGGGGTTCCTGCATCACAACCACCCTCTTCTCCAGCAACCCGGACACCAGAGCAGCTTTCAGCTCGGGTTTGCGTAGACCAGTGGAGACACTGATCTCGTAATATGTAGCCAGCTCATGCAGATCCCTCTTCCTACAAACATCCAGCAGGGCAAGCGACGGCTCTGCCGTAAACCCAGCAATATCAAAAGTGGCCATGAAAACTCAAAACAGCCTGCAAAACACAAGCAATTCACTAAAGGGCCACACACACACACACACACACAACGCCTTCACTACAGAACCAAAAACAGGCGAAATAAAAATGTGTTGTGTCAAGTCAACCATTAATTAAAAAATTCTACCCACACTCCCCCCAGTCCTGCCTACTCAGACTCTAGCCTGTCCTAGCTTCTGGAGCGTACCAGGCTCGAGGCCACTTTAAAGGCAAATCATCAAGTGCCACAGGCACCGACAAGCCTACCCCCAACAGAGAATTAATCCCCACCCGGGTTTGCTCCGAAAATAAAAAAGGCAAAACAAAAAACGAGTGTCCGAAGGAAGAGCAAATGCTCAGCTAGACACTCCCCTGTGCTAGCCGGGGAGAGCAGCAGCTAGCCAAACGACCTTCACACAACACACAAACACCTGTTCACACTTGTAATTAACCCAAGTCCTTTCATTCCTATCTCGGACGAGCCCCCACTTTGTTACGTCCCCACTTAAAAGTCTAGGCGATGAGGGTGGGGGACAGTAACAGTTAGATCCAGGTGGAATGAAAAGAACGCCAGGCAGAGGTATTTAACATAAAATAGATCTTTATTGTAGGCAAACACCTCAATAATCATGTAATGGCAACAACAAAAGGAGACAGCACTGCTGCTTTAATAAGAAATCAGGGAGGTCAACCCAAAGTGGTAATGACCACTCAACAAAGAAAGCAACAATAAGGCTTCAACAGAAAGAGACAGCAACGCTGCTAACAAACAATATCCAGTCAGGCCACACAAACTAAGGAAGGCCGCCGTCACTCATGGGCAATCACTGCTCAGTTAAACACTACTCACACACCAGAGCCACACACCAGAAGGCTGGTCACACGCAGCAGGCTGTTCCACACCTAAGTCAGTAGCACACTCTGACCAGCACAGAGGAAATCCACCAGAAACCTCTCCTTCCTCTTCCACACTGCTCTTCTCCAGCTTATATCACCCCTAAGGGTAATTGGTTGTAACGAGAGCAGATGAGCAGCAGGTGTGACCTAAGGAGAAGGCAGGGGCAGAGAGAGACAAGGGGAGGGGCCAGAACGAAGGAGGAGGAGAGGGAGAAGACAACACCACGCCCACACATTCCCACAGCCTCCCAGGATGTAACAATAATAATAATAATAATAATAATAATAATAATAATAATAATAATAATAATAATAATAATAATAATGATACAGACCAAAACACTGGGTCACTGACCCAGGACCGTGACAGTTATTCCTAACATCAATCAGATATCCAGCTCAAAAATAAATTTGAGATCCTGGAGGTCTAAGAATTCCCCTTACTGACCTTTTGTTTCCCTGCACCTAAGCCATCTTCATATAATCCACAAAATGAATGTCTGCCTAAAGTAATTTCCAGTGTTTATATCTTTTTTATATAGATACTTTAATTCAATTTTATAATTAAAAGCTTCTAAAAAGTATTTTGTTTTACCTGAAATCATTTGTATAACTAAAAGTGAAATTTGATATTCATCTCCAGGGTTATTAAACAGAATTAAATTGTGTTCAATTAAATTGTTCTACTGTGATGGTGTGCATATGCAGCCAGGTGTTTTCCTGTGTGGGCCCTTTCCTCTGGTGTCTGTCTCTGGGCAGAGCTCCCATCCTCTCACCTGGGCAGCTCACGAGGAGCTAATCTGTGGCAATCAGCAGAGGTTATTTATGACCAGCATTATCGTCCCGGTGCCTTCGTCAACTCACCTATGTTGGTAACAGGCTCACTCTTCTCACTCTGAATCCACGTCCTTGTATGACATACCTTGCTTTCTATAGCCTCTAGCTCTGTTGACTCGCCACAGCTCCACACTGCAACAGAAATCACCTTTTGGACACTGGTCACAACCCTCACCGGATTCACACCACACTTCAGGAAGAAAATACCGGCCACACTCACTTGCCTGCCCTCTTGCCACCGCAGCTCACCAGGATTTCTGGAATTCAGGTCAACCCGTCTTTGTTGTTCTCTGCCTTCCACTCGGACCTCTGCTCCTCCAAGTCTAAGATTCCATATGCATAAACCATATGATGATGCCATATGAGCTCAAATTTCACTGTTATCTCTGAACCAGACCGTACACCTTCTCACTCCCTTTTCCTCTCTCCTGAGTGTGACCTTGCGACCACCACACCACCAGTCTCCCCTTGTGTTACCTGCCTTAGGCTACCATGTTAGAATCCTTACCACACGCTAGGTTTCCAGGTTATGTCCCCCCCGTCAAGTATAACTCTGTGTTTTGTGTTAAATAAGGTTTTGTATTAAGTTAACTGTACTGCCTCTCCACGTCAATCTTGCACTTGAGTCCAGTTTTGTACAGGCATTTGGTGCCACGTGATATTCTACTGGATTTTCTTTGCATAAACAAATTCTGAACTAAATACATGCAGGTCAAGTTCTTATGATGAATGTATTGTGTGAACACATTTTGAACTTATCACATCATCAATAATGAGCAAGTTGTTGTTATTTGGAGGTAAAAGGTCATCGTCACTCAGAGACTCCGGTATTCACAAAGGTGTCACAAAGGTGTCTTGATGCATGCTCAATCATCCAGGTAAGTAAATCCAAAAAAGTTGATTCTGTTCATCTGGATGTAGTGTTTTCAGTGGGAGAAATGTTTCGTCACTCATCCAGGTGACTTCTTTAGTCTGAGCTGGCTGCAGATTTCCCCAACCTTATATACAGTACATTTGCACAATGACTGAAACCAGCCCACTGAAATTAACAATTGACTGTGAGGTCAGTTCCTTGATCATTAATATGCAAAGTGTCATAACAATTGATCTACAACCACTGATCAAAGGCCATGAGTACCATTCACAAAGAGTTAGGGATTGTAAGATGGTGAAACATGAACCCTTAGGGCAACTCCTCGATTCAGAGATGGACTTTCCCTTTTCACATAAATCGCCTCCTTGGCAGTTGTCTTTCTCTCCTGGATCAGCTGGAGCTTTCTTTAGGCGCCTTCCCAGCTTTGACAAATGTCCAGCTGGGATAACCACATTTACTCAGGGCCTTCTTGTAGTAATTGCTAAATAGTGGAAAGGGGGTGGGATTAAATAAGCTTATGCTTCTTCCTACTCCTTTTGGAACATGTAAGTTATTTATAATTATTATTGCTTTGTTTCCTTTCATTTTGCTTTGTGTCTTTTTTCCCCTCTCCGTTTATGAACTATGAGAACAACAGAATTTGAATGAAAACAACAAAATTTGAATGAAAATACACTATTAGAAAAAAGAGAACAGAACTTGAATGAGAACAACAGAATTAGAATGACAAGAATGGAATTTGAATGAAAACACCGGGGCCCTATTTCAGGAAGCCGGTTTAGTGCAAACTCTGAGTAAGTATACCCTGAGTTAACGAAAACTCTGGGTTTTCGGTTTCACAAAGCGAGTTCAGATGAAGCCTGAGTGAGTTACTATGACGACACACTCCGTGAAGCTAACCTGCCCCCTAGCAGGTTTACTTCAACTAACCCTGACCTTCTCCGCCTGTTTGTCAGAAACCTGACTGTAGGAAGTGTCAGACATGGCGTGTCCCTTGCTTGAAGAGCCAGTAGATGTTGAAGCCCAAATTCTCCGCAGAGCTCTCCGCCGGGAGAGAGTGATTAGAGCGCGTTTGGACATTTTATCATTTCCTGATCATTTTCTGTGTGAATGTCATCGTTTTTCTGCACAATCTCTAAGTTATTTGGATAACATCCTCAGGCCTAATATTGCTCATGTGACACATCGCGGACATTCTCTCAGTTCTGTACATATTATTTGTATCGCACTTCGGTTTTTTGCAAACGGGAGCTTTCTGTATAATATTGGTGACGCTGAGCACGTTTCCAAGGCTACCGTCTGTCGGGCAGTCAGGAATGTTACAGTTGCACTGAAACGTCTCCTGTACTGGTTTGTGGTGTTCCCCGGTCATAGACCCACAAGATTTATCAAAGAGGGATTCCACAAAATTGCAGGTATCAGGATGAACAAAACTTAATTCATGATGTGGTGATACTTGAACTACTACTTAAATTTTACATTTATTTTCACGGTTCCCAGGCGTGATTGGCTGTACAGATGGCATTCGCATTCCAATCATTGCTCCTTCAGTAAATGAAGGAGACTATGTGAACAGGAAGTCTTTCCACAGCATTAATGTGCAGGTACATAGTTCCCTGTAGCATTTCAAACTAATAAATTATTTCATTATAGTAATGGATGCTAATTTGTGTTCTCTGCACTGTGAAGATCATATGTGATGCTGCCAACATTATCACAAATGTGGAAGCCAAGTGGCCAGGCTCTGTGAGTGGTGGTGGTGGAGGACCCCCACCTGTTTTTCGGGCCTCCGCTTTTTTTCTGTTGGCTATAACGGGTCACATTTGAGCATACAGAGTAAGCAAATATGTACTTGTAATGTGCTCAGATAATTTCAATAAGTGCTTACAGAGGGGAAATTAATGTGGCCTCTAACTGCAATTGATTTACATCGGACAAACAGACCAAGCACTATGGCTCATAATACAATTACACCTTACCTGTTTGGACTATATTTTTATATTTCATTTTTACTTGCTGCCAGGAACGTTTGGGGCCTGTTGGGTTGCACCTGCGCTCACATCACATCACAAAATAAAATGTATAAAATAAAAAATAAAATAAAATATAATAAAATAACGTGTTAAATGGGTGGAAATCCCTAGATCAATGTTTAAAATTAACACTCACGCATTGACTCTGTCGGCTTTGTTTTGCCATGCATGCTCCCTTTCTTTTGCAGCTGAGGCTGTGTTACTTTTTTTCCGCAAAATTTGCATGTTATCGGCATATCGTTAGCTTCATAGCATAAGTGCCTAAGTCATTGACTTAGTCAAATGACTTAGGCAATTATGCTATGAAGCTAACGATATGCTGCCATCAGAATTTCAGCCTCAAGCGCTGTAAAATACATTGACCGCGCCTTCTTTCCCTCCGTCTCCACGGTGACTCGCTTAATCTGTGCTCCACTAATCAGGGCTTTATGTATCCTCGTGCGCGCGCTTAACTTGGGGTTAAAGCAACTCCGCGTTGACTGAACTAATTGTTATCAGCCTTTCTGAAACCGAATATTCCGAGTTGGACAGTTCGGGGTTACTCAACCCTGCGTATCGTTTTTCACTCTGAGTTTTCTAAACCGGCTTCCTGAAATAGGGCCCGGAAGTTGAAAGAAAACAACAAAATTTGAATGAAAACAACGGAAGTTGAAACAGAACAACAAAATTTGAAAAAAAACAACAGAATTAGAATGTAAAGAAGTGAATTAGAATGAAAACAACAGAATTTGAAAGAAAACAACAGAATCAGAATGAAAACACCGGTAATTGAAAAAGAACAACAGAATTTGAATGAAAAGAACTGGATTAGAAGGAAAACAATGGATTTTGAACGAAAACAACAGAATTGGGATGACAAGAATGGAATTAGAATGAAAAGAACTGAATTAGAATGACAAGAATGGAATTTGAATGAAAACACCGGAAGTTGAAAGAAAACAACAAAATTTGAATGAAAACAACAGAATTAGAATGAAAACAACAGAATTAGAATGAAAACAACAGAAATTGAAAGAAAACAACAGAATTAGAATGACAAGAACAGAATTTGAATGCAAACAAAAGAAATAGAATGAAAACAACAAAATTTGAAGGAAAACAAAAGAATTTGAAAGAAAAAACAAAATTTGAATGACAAGAACGGAAGTTGAAAGAGAACAACAGAATTTGAATGAAAAGAACTGGATTAGAAGGAAAACAACAGATTTTGAACAAAAACCACAGAATTAGAATGACAAGAACGGAATTTGAATGAAAACACAGGAATTTGAATGAAAACAAAAGAATAAGAATGAAAAGAACTGAATTAAAATGAAAAGAACTGAATTAGAAGGAAAAACAGTATTAGAAAAAAGAGAACAGAACTTGAAAGAGAACAACATAATTAGAATGACAAGAATGGGATTTGAATAAAAACACCGGAAGTTGAAAGAAAACAACAAAATTTGAATGAAAACAACGGAAGTGTAAAGAGAACAACAGAATTTGAAAGAAAACAACAGAATTAGAACAAAGAGAACAGAATTTCAATGAAAAGAACTGGATTAGAAGGAAAACAACAGATTTCGAACAAAAACAACAGAATTATAATGAAAACCACGGAAATTGAAAGAGGACAACAGAATTTGAATGAAAAGAACTGGATTAGAATGAAAACAACAAAATTTGAATGAAAACAGTGGAGAGAGTGGACAGCTTCAAATACCTCGGAGTTCACATCACGCAGGACCTGTCATGGTCCTGTCACATCAACACCGTGGTGAAAAAGGCCCGACAGCGTCTCTACCACCTCAGACGCTTGAGAGACTTTCAACTGCCCTCCAAGGTGCTCAGGAACTTTTACTCGTGCACCATAGAGAGCATCCTGGCGGGAAACATCTTAACCTGGTTCGGGAACAGCACCATGCAGGACAGACGAGCTCTACAGAGGGTTGTGCGGTCAGCTGAGCGCACCATCCGCTCCGAGCTCCCTGACCTGCACTCAATCTACAGCAGGCGGTGCTGGACCAAGGCCAGGAAGATCGTGAAGGACCTCAGCCATCTCAACAACAGACTGTTCTCTCTGTTGAGGTCAGGAAAGCGATTCCGCTCCCTGAAGACCAACACAGAGAGACTGAGGAGGAGCTTCTTCCCGCAGGCGATACGGTCTCTCAATCACACCACCACACAGTACTGACCCACACATATGGTTCTTACACACACACTGGACTTTCTGGACTTTGTTTTTGCACAACACTGGTCACTATATTCTTCATTTCCAGTTAATACTTGTACAGCTGCTGTTATTGTGTATATATTTATTTATATTTAGATTTCTTCATACATTCTTATATAGTTCTATATTGTGTATTGTGTATTTTGTTGTACAGTTATTTTATTTTCAACTTTAATTTATATATTTTATCTTATTCTTCCCAGTTAAATTTACCCTTCATTCTAATTTGTGTTGTACAGTTATTTCATTTTTAACCTTAATTTATATTCTATTCCTTCCTAGTTAAATTTACCCTTTTTAATTTTTCATATTTATTTCCTATCTTATTCATAGCCTTTTCCTTTTTTGTTTTCTTTAGGTCACGAGCAGTTGTCCAAGCATTTCACTACATATTGTACTGTGTATGACTGTGTAAGTGACAAATAAATTTGAATTTGAATTTGAATTTGAATTTGAAAACAAAAAATTTGAATGAAAATACAGTATTAGAAAAAAGAGAACAGAACTTGAATGAGAACAACAGAATTAGAATGACAAGAATGGAATTTGAATGAAAATAACTGAATTAGAATGAAAACAACAGAATTTGAATGAAAACAACAGAATTAGAATGAAAAGAACAAAATTTTAATAAAAAAAACAGTACTAGAATGAAGAGAATAGAATTTGAATGAGAACAACAGAATTAGAATGACAAGAATGGAATTTCAATGAAAACACCGGAAGTTGAAAGAAAACAACAAAATTTGAATGAAGACAACGGAAGTTGATAGAGAAAACAACAGAATTTGAAAGAAAACAACAGAATTAGAATGAAAAGAACGGAATTTGAATGAAAATAACTGAATTAGAATGAAAACAACATAATTTGAATGAAAACAACAGAATTAGAATGAAAAGAACAAAATTTTAATAAAAAAAACAGTACTAGAATGAAGAGAATAGAATTTGAATGAGAACAACAGAATTAGAATGACAAGAATGGAATTTCAATGAAAACACCGGAAGTTGAAAGAAAACAAAAAAATTTGAAGGAAAACAACGGAAGTTAAAACAGAACAACATAATTTGAAGGAAAAGAACTGGATTAGAAGGAAAACAACAGATTTTGAACAAAAACCACAGAATTAGAATGCCAAGAATGGAATTTGAATGAAAACACCGAAAGTTGAAAGAAAACAACTAAATTTGAATGACAAGAATGGAATTAGAATGAAAAGAACTGAATTAGAATGATAAGAATGGAATTTGAATGAAAACAACAGAATCAGAGTGGAGACATGGCGGGGGAGGACGCTGGACAGACCCGGTGCACCTAAACGCGTAGTGAGGGTGTGCTGGGAACGTCTAGCAGCCCCAGTCCGCGAGATCTTCAACGCACACCTCCGGCAGAGCTTCAACAGCATTCCGAGGGAGACTGGGGACATTGAGTCCAAATGGACCATGTTCAGCGTTCAATTGCCGAAGCTGCTGCATTGAGCTGCGGCCGCAAGGTGGTTGGTGCCTGCCGTGATGGTAATCCCCGAACCAAATGGTGGACACCAGAGGTGAAGGGAGCCACCAGGCTGAAGAAGGAGTCCTATCAGGCTTGGTTAGCCTGTGGGACTCCGGAGGCAGCCGACAGGTATCGACAGGCCAAGCAGAATGCGGAGAGACCATGGAAAAAGACTTTCGGACACGGTCGAATGCCTTCTCCAAGTCCACAAAACACATGTACACTGGTTGGGCAAACTACCACGCACCCTCAAGTATCCTTGAGAGGATAAAGAGCTGGTGCAGTGTTCCGCGACCAGGACGAAAACCGCATTGTTCCTCCTGTATCCGAGGTTCGACTAGCGGACGAACTCTCCTTTCCAGCAACCTGGCATAGACTTTCCCAGGGAGGCTGAGGAGTGTGATCCCCCTGTAGTTGGAACACACCCTCCGGTCTCCCTTCTTAAAGATGGGGACCACCACCCCAGTCTGCCAGTCCAGGGGTACTGCCCCTGATCTCCACGCAACATTGTAGAGGCGTGTCAACCAGGACAGCCCTACAACGTCCAGGGCCTTCAGGAACTCGGGGCGGACCTCATCAACACCAGGGGATCTGCCACCAAGGAGTTGTTTAACTGCCTCAGTGACCTTGCCCCCAGAAATTGGCGGGTCATTCCCCTCATCCCCAGACTCTTGCTCCTCCTCGGAAGACATGTCAGTGGGATTAAGGAGGTCCTCGAAGTATTCCTTCCACCGCCTGACAATTTTCTCAGTCGACGTCAGCAGTGCTCCGCCAACACTATACACAGTGCAGGTAGAGCACCGCTTTCCCCTCCTGAGACGCCTGACGGTTTGGTTCGCATTGCCGGCAATAAGTCGGACTTGTTCCCAGTGGGTGATGGGCTCCGCCAGGGCTGCCCTTTGTCACCGGTTCTGTTCATAATTTTTATGGACAGGATTTCTAGGCGCAGCCAAGTGGCGGAGTGGGCTTTCACTTTGGTGGCCTCAGAATCTCATCTCTGCTTTTTGCAGATGATGTGGTTCTGTTGGCTTCATCGGGTCTCCAGCTCGCACTGGAATGGTTCGCAGCCGAGTGTGAAGCAGCGGGAATGAGGATCAGCACCTCCAAATCTGAGGCCATGGTTCTCAGCCGGAAAAGGGTGGAGTGCCCACTCCGGGTCAGGGATGAGTTCCTGCCCCAAGTGGAGGAGTTCAAGTATCTCGGGGTCTTGTTCGCGAGTGATGGGAGAAGGGAGCCAGAGATCGACAGACGGATTGGGGCTGCAGCTGCAGTAATGCAGACGCTGCACCGGTCCGTCGTGGTGAAGAGGGAGCTGAGTGTAAAAGCAAAGCTCTCAATTTACCGGTCGATCTACGTCCCTACCCTCACCTATGGCCACGAGCTGTGGGTAGTGTTAAGGTTCAAAATATTGGGGATGGAGACAAGAGAAAAAACCACAATAACAACACTGGTCCGGCCGGGTTGAGTCAAACGATGATTTTAATGAACACACGCGTGGGAGATGGACACTGATGCAGACAGCCTCAAAATCTCAAAATGGTGGAGCATTGCTCAAACTTTTATAGCCTCTGGTGCCTCCACCTTATCATACAAAGCCTAAACATTCACATGCTTTCTCTCACACAGCGCCTAAGCTACGACCTTGGCTCCCTGTTTATCTGCTCCTGCTGAAATGGGGCAGAAAACTCCAGCACACTCTGTTCTCTTCTACTCAGACAAATTAGATTTCTTATAACTCAGCAGTATAATGCATCATAAAACAATATCATTCATTCACAACAAGTCAGCAGTTTAATGTAATGCAAATCAGTTTAACTAATGCAATAGTTATCAGCTTCTTCTAATTCAGGAGAATAATGCAAACTAAAACTACATAATAATTCACAATCTTTAATTAGGGGTATAACATGGCATAAAATAATATTATAATCTAACAGTAGTGACCGAAAGAATGAGATCGCGGATACAAGCGGCAGAAATGAGGTTCCTCCGAAGGGTGGCTGGCCTCTCCCTTAGAGATAGGGTGAGAAGTTCGGCCATCCGGGAGGGGCTCAGAGTAGAGCCGCTGCTGCTCCACATCGAAAGGAGCCAGCTGAGGTGGTTCGGGCATCTGACAAAGATGCCTCCTGGGTGAGAAGAAGTCCAGACGCTTTTCTTTGCAAGCTCCTTTGACTCCTGGGTGAGGTGTTCCGGGCATGTCCCACCGGGAGGAGGCCCCGGGGCAGACCCAGGACACGCTGGAGAGATTATATCTCTCGACTGGCCTGGGAATGCCTTGGTATTCCCCCGGATAAGCTGGAGGAGGTGGCTGGGGAGAGGGAGGTCTGGCCCTCTCTGCTTAGGCTGCTGCCCCCGCGACCCGGCCTTGGATAAAGCGGATGGATGGATAGAATGAAAACAACAGAATCAGAATGAAAAGAACTGAATTAGAATGACAAGAACTGAATTAGAATGAAAAGAACAGAATTAGAATGAAAAGAACAAAATTTGAATGAAAACAATAGAATTAGAATGACAAGAACGGAATTTGAATGAAAACACAGGAATTTGAATGAAAACAAAAGAATAAGAATGTCACGGCGAGTGAGGTGAGCCGTGTGGAGGAAATGAAGGAGGATCCAAATGCAGGCAGTCGTGAAGGTGTAAAGGTGGTTTATTAAACATGAAAGTAAATACAAACGACAAAAGGAGCTAGAACTAAACTATACTGGGATCAACTAAACTACAGAGCACAAACCTTAACGAGAACGACCAGAAGAGACTAACGGCGGACAGCAGGGAGAACACACGGGTGAGACATGGTAGGAACGCAGATGAGGCAGGGTGGAATACACAGACGGACAAGCCCTACAATAACGGAGGACATGACTTAAATACACCTAGAAAAACACAGGGGAATTACACACAGGTGGTGGACACAGCTGGGAATGATCAACAAGACGAGACAGAGGTAAAACTGAACACACTCACATGAGACGCAGACCTTCACAATAAAACAGGAAATGAGAACACCACACCAAGACGCAGACCTGACACTGAGAGACAGACAGAATGACACATGGAACCTGAACTAAACTAAACGTGAGATACAAACGAGAACAAATCCTTAAGCATGAAACTCAAATAATAAACATCATAAACACAACAAGAGAACAAGAACACAATCCCTGATGCAAACTAAAACCAAAACATAATAACCTTAAACATGGAATAACAAAAACATGAAACTCAACATACTGGGTCCAACGGACAGTGACCCGTGACAAAGAATGAAAAGAACTGAATTAAAATGAAAAGAACTGAATTAGAAGGAAAAACAGTATTAGAAAAAAGAGAACAGGGCCCTGTTTCAGGAAGCCGGTTTAGAAAACTCAGAGTGAAAAACGATACTCAGGGTTGAGTAACCCCGAACTGTCCAACTCGGAATATTCGGTTTCAGAAAGGCTGATAACAAGTAGTTCAGTCAACGCGGAGTTGCTTTAACCCCAAGTTAAGCGCGCGGACGAGGATACATAAAGCCCTGATCAGTGGAGCAGTCAATGTATTTTACAGCGCTTGAGGCCGAAATTCTGATGGCAGCCTATGCCGATAACATGCAAATTCCGCGGAAAAAAGTAACACAGCCACAGCTGCAAAAGAAAGGGAGCATGCATGGCAAAACATAGCCGACAGAGTCAATGCGTGAGTGTTAATTTAAACATTGATCTAGGGATTTCCACCCATTTAACACGTTATTTTATCATATGTTATTTTATTTGTTATTTTATACATTTTATTTTGTGATGTGATGTGAGCGCAGGTGCAACCCAACAGGCCCCAAACGTGCCTGGCAGCAAGTAAAAATGAAATATAAAAATATAGTCCAAACAGGTGAGGTGTAATTGTATTATGAGCCATAGTGCTTGGTCTGTTTGTCCCATGTAAATCAATTGCAGTTAGAGGCTACATTAATTTTCTGTCTGTAAGCACTTATTGAAATTATCTGAGCACATTACAAGTACATATTTGCTTACTCTGTATGCTCAAATGTGACCCGTTATAGCCAACAGAAAAAAAGCGGAGGCCCGAAAAACAGGTGGGGGTCCTCCACCACCACCACCACTCACAGAGGCTGAGCAGTTGGCCCTCAGCCAAAACAGTGGGCGCCCTGTGGCTGAAGGCATCTCTGCGGGGACATCCTCTGAGTCAATAACCCCGCAAGACACAAGTGCCTACATAGGGGGTAAATTCAAAATAATACATGATGTGCATACATCCTTTCTTCACAGTCACCTTTGCAGTGCTACTCATTCATTTGATAAACTCTTTACCATAATGGATTATTTTGTAGTGAAGTTATTTTCCTACTGATTTTGCCTTCCCTCAGTCTTGGTTGTCTTTGAGAGCATAATGACAATGAAGTGTAAGGTGATTGGTATGTTTGTTAATTGCCATTTGGTCCCTTGTAAGTTATAAGTGACCTGTATAAACCTCATATTCTATCAGTTGATGGTGATGGTGTACTGCATCTGGTGCAGCCTCCTGTTGAGCCAGACCAACATGCAGTTGTGAGTACTCTTAATACTCCACAGATTATATGAGTTTACAGTAGAACAGCAATGTTGTTTATTTCTTTACTGCAGGAAAATAATGAAGAAACATTGACAGCTGTTACAGAGGAGGAAGCAACAGAGACACTTTATGAGGTTTACATCTTTTAATACTTTGTGTACAGGAAACACAGGTGACCAATAAAGCCAGTTGAACAAAAAATCTATTTATTCTTCTTTCAACATGTTGAGGTGATGGGTCAAAAGAAATGATTGTGACATATGGTGTCTCTGACTGCTCTTCCATCTTGTATGTCCGTGGGAGGGTCAGGATGTTCATGGTTTGGATCACTGCTGTTTGGTTCAGAAGGACAGTGTTCTCCTCTAATTGTGGCAATGTTGTGAAGAATCACACATGCCACAATAATGTCACATGCCTTTTCTGGGGTAGTCATTTCAACTCTGGCTCTTGTCCTGCAATTAGCCAGATTATATCGCTGCTGTGGGCCCGGTTCAGGGTCAGAGTAAGGGGTAAGCAAATAGGGTAAACATGGATACCCCCTATCACCAAGCAAGTAGCCAGTGAACTCTCCTAAGACAGAAGGATACACTTCAGTTCAAATGTCCCTGAAGCAATTGGTCTTTATATATTTTAAAGTATTTTCAACTCACCATGTCCAAATTTTGTGCTCAGTGTACATTCACGGAATATTTGTGAGTCATGGACAGAGCCTGGCCACTTGGCTTCCACATTTGTGATAATGTTGGCAGCATCACATATGATCTTCACAGTGCAGAGAACACAAATTAGCATCCATTACTATGATGAAATAATTTGTTAGTTTGAAATGCTACAGGGAACTATGTACCTGTACATTAATGCTGTGGAAAGACTTCCTGTTCACATAGTCTCCTTCATTTACTGAAGGAGCAATGATTGGAATGTGAGTGCCATCTGTACAGCCAATCACGCCTGGGAACCCTGAAAATAAATGTAAAATTTAAGTAGTAGTTCAAGTATCACCACATCATAAATTAAGTTTTGGTCATCCTGATACCTGCAATTTTGTGGCATCCCTCTTTGATGAATCTTGTGGGTCTATGACCGGGGAACACCACAAACGTGTACAGGAGACGTTTCAGTGCAACTGTAACATTCCTGACTGCCCGACAGACAGTAGCCTTGGAAACGTGCTCAGCGTCACCAATATTATACAGAAAGCTCCCGTTTGCAAAAAACCGAAGTGCAATACAAATAATATGTACAGAACTGAGAGCATGTCCGCGATGTGTCACATGCGTAATATATGGCCTGAGGATGTTATCCAAATAACTTATAGATTGTGCTGAGAAACGGTAACGTTCGCACAGACAATCATCAGGAAATGATAAAATGTCCAAACGCGCTCTGATCACTCTCTCCCGGCGGAGAGCTCTGCGGAGAATTTGGGCTTCACGATCTACTGGCTCTTCAAGGAAGGGACACGCCATGTTTGACACTTCCTACTGTCAGGTTTCCGACAAAGGGGCGGAGACAGTCAGGGTTAGTTGTAGTAAACCTGCTAGGGGGCAGGTTAGCTTCACGGAGTGTGTCGTCATAGTGACTCACTCAGGCTTCAGCTGAACTCGCTTTGTGAAACCGAAAACCCAGAGTTTTCGTTAACTCAGGGTATACTTACTCAGTTTTTCCACTAAACCAGCTTCCTGAAACAGGGCCCAGAACTTGAAAGAGAACAACATAATTAGAATGACAAGAATGGGATTTGAATAAAAACACCGGAAGTTGAAAGAAAACAACAAAATTTGAATGAAAACAACGGAAGTGTAAAGAGAACAACAGAATTTGAAAGAAAACAACAGAATTAGAACAAAGAGAACAGAATTTCAATGAAAAGAACTGGATTAGAAGGAAAACAACAGATTTCGAACAAAAACAACAGAATTATAATGAAAACCATGGAAATTGAAAGAGGACAACAGAATTTGAATGAAAAGAACTGGATTAGAATGAAAACAACAAAATTTGAATGAAAACAACGGAAGTTGAAACAGAACAAAAAAATTTGAAAGAAAACAACAGAATTAGAATGTAAAGAAGTGAATTAGAATGAAAACAACAGAATTTGAAAGAAAACAACAGAATTAGAATGAAAAGAATGGTATTAGAATGAAAACAACAGAATTTGAATGAAAACAACAGAATCAGAATGAAAACACCGGAAATTGAAAGAGAACAAAAGAATTTGAATGAAAACACCGGAAGTTGAAAGAAAACAACAAAATTTGAATGAAAACAACAAAATTTGAATGAAAACAACAGAATTAGAATGAAAACAACAGAAATTGAAAGAAAAAACAAAATTTGAATGACAAGAACGGAAGTTGAAAGAGAACAACAGAATTTGAATGAAAAGAACAGAATTAGAATGAAAAGAACAAAATTTGAATGAAAACAACAGAATTAGAATGACAAGAACAGAATTTGAATGCAAACAAAAGAAATAGAATGAAAACAACAAAATTTGAAGGAAAACAAAAGAATTTGAAAGAAAAAACAAAATTTGAATGACAAGAACGGAAGTTGAAAGAGAACAACAGAATTTGAATGAAAAGAACAGAATTAGAATGAAAAGAACAAAATTTGAATGAAAACAACAGAATTAGAATGAAAACAACAGAATTTGAATGAAAACAACAAAATTTGGATGAAAACAACAAAATTTAAATGAAAAGCACTGGATTAGAAGAAAAACATCGGATTTCGAACAAAAACCAACAGAATTAGAATGACAAGAACGGAATTTGAATGAAAACACAGGAATTTGAATGAAAACAAAAGAATAAGAATGAAAAGAACTGGATTAGAAGGAAAAGAACAAATTTTGAACAAAAACAACAGAATTAGAATGACAAGAATGGAATTTGAATGAAAACAACAAAATTTAAATGAAAAGAGCTGGATTAGAAGAAAAACATCGGATTTCGAACAAAAACCAACAGAATTAGAATGACAAGAACGGAATTTGAATGAAAACACAGGAATTTGAATGAAAACAAAAGAATTTGAATGAAAACAACAGAATTAGAATGAAAACAACATAATATGAATGAAAACAACAGAATTAGAATGACAAGAACGGAATTAGAACGAAAACAACATCATTTGAATGAAAGCAAAAGAATTTGAATGAAAACAGCAGAATTAGAATGACAAGAACGGAATTAGAATGAAAACAACAGAATTAGAATGAAAACAACAGAATTTGAAAGAAAAAAACAGAATTAGAATAACAAGAATGGAAGTTGAATGAAAACACCGGAAGTTGAAAGAAAACAACAAAATTTGAATGAAAACTACAGAATTAGAAGAAAAACAACAGAATTTGAAAGAAAACAACAGAATTCGAATGACAAGAACGGAATTTGAATGAAAACACAGGAATTTGAATGAAAACAAAAGAATTTGAATGAAAACAACAGAATTAGAATGAAAACAACATAATATGAATGAAAACAACAGAATTAGAATGACAAGAACGGAATTAGAACGAAAACAACATCATTTGAATGAAAACAACAGAATTAGAAGGAAAACAACAGAATTTGAACGAAAACAATAGAATTCGAATGACAAGAACGGAATTTGAATGAAAACAACAGAAATAGAAAGAAAACAACATAATATGAATGAAAACAGAAATTTGAATGAAAACAACAGAATTGGAATGGAAAAAAGGATTAGAAGGAAAACAACAGAATTTGAAAGAAAACAAAAGAATTTGAAAGAAAACAACAGAATTAGAATTACAAGAACTAAATTTGAAGTAAAAAAAACAAAATTTGAATGAAAACAACAAAATTTAAATTAAAAGAACTGGATTAGAAGGAAAACAACGGATTTCGAAGAAAAACCAACAAAATTAGAATAACAAGAACGGAATTTGAATGAAAACACAGGAATTTGAATGAAAACAATAGAATCAGAATGAAAAGAACTGAATTAGAAGGAAAAGAACAGAATAAGAATGAAAAGAACAGAATTTGAATGAAAAAACAGTATTAGAATGAAGAAAACAGAATTTGAATGAGAACAACAAAATTAGAATGACAAGAATGAAATTTGAATGAAAACAACATAATTTGAATGAAAACAACAGAATCACAATGTAAAGAACTGGATTAGAAGGAAAACAACGGATTTCGAACGAAAATAACAGAATTAGAATGAAAAGAACCGAATTAGAATGAAAAAACAGAATTAGAATGACAAGAATGGAAATTGAATGAAAACACCGGAAGTTGAAAGAAAACAACAAAATTTGAATGAAAACAACAGAATTAGAAGCAAAACAACAGAATTTGAAAGAAAACAACAGAATTCGAATGACAAGAATGGAATTTGAATGAAAACAACAGAAATAGAATGAAAACAACAAAATTAGAATGAAAACAACTGAATTAGAAGGAAAAGAACAAAATTTGAAAGAAAAAAACAGAATTAGAATGACAAGAAGGGAATTTGAATGAAAACAACAGAAATTTGAATGAAAACAACAAAATTAGAATGAAAACAACAGAATTAGAAGGAAAACAACAGAATTTGAAAGAAAAAAACAGAATTAGAATGACAAGAATGGAATTTGAATGAAAACACCGGAAGTTGAAAGAAAACAACAGAATTAGAATGACAAGAACGGAATTTGAATGAAAAGAACTGGATTATAAGGAAAACCACGGACTTTGAACGAAAACAACTGAATTAGAATGACAAGAATGGAATTAGAATGAAAATAATAGAATTAGAATGAAAACAGTAGAATTAGAATGAAAAGAACTGAATTAGAAAGAAAACAACAAAATTTGAACGAAAACAACAGAATTAGAAGGAAAACAACAGAATTTGAAAGAAAACAACAGAATTAGAATGACAAGAATGGAATTTGAATGAAAACAAAGGAAGTTGAAAGAAAACAACAAACTTTGAATGAAAAGAACAGAATTAGAATTAAAACAACAGAATGAGAATCACAAGAACAGAATTAGAATGAAAAGAACAGAATTAGAATGAAAAGATCAAAATTTGAATGAAAACAACAGAATTAGAATGACAAGAACAGAATTTGAATGAAAACAACAGAAATAGAATGAAAACAACAAAATTTGAATGAAAACAAAAACATTTAAATTAAAAGAACTGGATTATAAGGAAAATAACGGATTTCGAACAAAAACCAAACGAATTAGAACGACAAAAACGGAATTTGAATGAAAAGAACTGAATTATAATGAAAAGAACTGAATTAGAAGGAAAAGAACAGAATAAGAATGAAAAGAAATAAATTTGAATGAAAAAACAGTATTAGAATTAAGAGAACAGAATTTGAATGAGAACAACAGAATTAGAAAGACAAGAATGGAATTTGAATGAAAACACCGGAAGTTGAAAGAAAACAACAAAATTTGAATGAAAACAACAGAATTAGAATGAAAACAACAGAATTTGAAAGAAAAAAACAGAATTAGAATGACAAGAATGGAAGTTGAATGAAAACACCGGAAGTTGAAAGAAAACAACAGAATTAGAATGACAAGAACGGAATTTGAATGAAAAGAACTGGATTATAAGGAAAACCACGGACTTTGAACGAAAACAACTGAATTAGAATGACAAGAATGGAATTAGAATGAAAATAATACAATTAGAATGAAAACAGTAGAATTAGAATGAAAAGAACTGAATTAGAAAGAAAACAACAAAATTTGAACGAAAACAACAGAATTAGAAGGAAAACAACAGAATTTGAAAGAAAACAACAGAATTAGAATGACAAGAATGGAATTAGAATGAAAATAATACAATTAGAATGAAAACAGTAGAATTAGAATGAAAAGAACTGAATTAGAAAGAAAACAACAAAATTTGAACGAAAACAACAGAATTAGAAGGAAAACAACAGAATTTGAAAGAAAACAACAGAATTTGAAAGAAAACAACAGAATTAGAATGACAAGAATGGAATTTGAATGAAAACAAAGGAAGTTGAAAGAAAACAACAAACTTTGAATGAAAAGAACAGGGCCCTATTTCAGGAAGCCGGTTTAGTGGAAAAACTGAGTAAGTATACCCTGAGTTAACGAAAACTCTGGGTTTTCGGTTTCACAAAGCGAGTTCAGCTGAAGCCTGAGTGAGTCACTATGACGACACACTCCGTGAAGCTAACCTGCCCCCTAGCAGGTTTACTACAACTAACCCTGACTGTCTCCGCCCCTTTGTCGGAAACCTGACAGTAGGAAGTGTCGGACATGACGTGCCCCGTCCTTGAAGAGCCAGTAGATCGTGAAGCCCAAATTCTCCGCAGAGCTCTCCGCCGGGAGAGAGTGATCAGATCGCGTTTGGACATTTTATCATTTCCTGATGAGTTTCTGTGCGAACGTTACCGTTTCTCAGCACAATCTATAAGTTATTTGGATAACATCCTCAGGCCATATATTACGCATGTGACATCGCGGACATCCTCTCAGTTCTGTCCATATTATTTGTATTGCACTTCGTTTTTTGCAAACGGGAGCTTTCTGTATAATATTGGTGACGCTGAGCACGTTTCCAAGGCTACCGTCTGTCGGGCAGTCAGGAATGTTACAGTTGCACTGAAACGTCTCCTGTACTGGTTTGTGGTGTTCCCCGGTCATAGACCCACAAGATTTATCAAAGAGGGATGCCACAAAATTGCAGGTATCAGGATGACCAAAACTTAATTTATGATGTGGTGATACTTGAACTACTACTTAAATTTTACATTTATTTTCAGGGTTCCCAGGCGTGATTGGCTGTACAGATGGCACTCACATTCCAATCATTGCTCCTTCAGTAAATGAAGGAGACTATGTGAACAGGAAGTCTTTCCACAGCATTAATGTGCAGGTACATAGTTCCCTGTAGCATTTCAAACTAACAAATTATTTCATTATAGTAATGGATGCTAATTTGTGTTCTCTGCACTGTGAAGATCATATGTGATGCTGCCAACATTATCACAAATGTGGAAGCCAAGTGGCCAGGCTCTGTTCATGACTCACAAATATTCCGTGAATGTACACTGAGCACAAAATTTGGACATGGTGAGTTGAGAATACTTTAAAATATATAAAGACCAATTGCTTCAGGGACATTTGAACTGAAGTGTATCCTTCTGTCTTAGGAGAGTTCACTGGCTACTTGCTTGGTGATAGGGGGTATCCATGTTTACCCTATTTGCTTACCCCTTACCCTGACCCTGAACCGGGCCCACAGCAGCGATATAATCTGGCTAATTGCAGGACAAGAGCCAGAATTGAAATGACTATCGGAATGCTTAAGGCCCGGTTCCAGTGCCTGCAAAGACTCAGGGTCACCCCAGAAAGGGCATGTGACATTATTGTGGCATGTGTGATTCTTCACAACATTGCCACAATTAGAGGAGAACACTGTCCTTCTGAACCAAACATCAGCAGTGATCCAAACCATGAACATCCTGACCCTCCCACGGACATACAAGATGGAAGAGCAGTCAGAGACACCATATGTCACAATCATTTCTTTTGACCCATCACCTCAACATGTTGAAAGAAGAATAAACAGATTTTTTGTTCAACTGGCTTTATTGGTCGCCTGTATTTCCTGTACACAAAGTATTAAAAGATGTAAACCTCATAAAGTGTCTCTGTTGCTTCCTCCTCTGTAACAGCTGTCAATGTTTCCTCATTATTTTCCTGTAGTAAAGAAATAAACAACATTGCTGTTCTACTGTAAACTCATATAATCTGTGGAGTATTACTCACAACTGCATGTTGGTCTGGCTCAACAGGAGGCTGCACCAGATGCAGTACACCATCACCATCAACTGATAGAATATGAGGTTCATACAGGTCACTTATAACTTACAAGGGACCAAATGGCAATTAACAAACATACCAATCACCTTACACTTCATTGTCATTATGCTCTCAAAGACAACCAAGACTGAGGGAAGGCAAAATCAGTAGGAAAATAACTTCACTACAAAATAATCCATTATGGTAAAGAGTTTATCAAATGAATGAGCAGCACTGCAAAGGTGACTGTGAAGAAAGGATGTATGCACATCATGTATTATTTTGAATTTACCCCCTATGTAGGCACTTGTGTCTTGCGGGGTTATTGACTCAGAGGATGTCCCCGCAGAGATGCCTTCGGCCACAGGGCGCCCACTGTTTTGGCTGAGGGCCAACTGCTCAGCCTCTGTGAGTGGTGGTGGTGGAGGACCCCCACCTGTTTTTCGGGCCTCCGCTTTTTTTCTGTTGGCTATAACGGGTCACATTTGAGCATACAGAGTAAGCAAATATGTACTTGTAATGTGCTCAGATAATTTCAATAAGTGCTTACAGAAAGAAAATTAATGTAGCCTCTAACTGCAATTGATTTACATGGGACAAACAGACCAAGCACTATGGCTCATAATACAATTACACCTCACCTGTTTGGACTATATTTTTATATTTCATTTTTACTTGCTGCCAGGCACGTTTGGGGCCTGTTGGGTTGCACCTGCGCTCACATCACATCACAAAATAAAATGTATAAAATAACAAATAAAATAACATATGATAAAATAACGTGTTAAATGGGTGGAAATCCCTAGATCAATGTTTAAATTAACACTCACGCATTGACTCTGTCGGCTATGTTTTGCCATGCATGCTCCCTTTCTTTTGCAGCTGTGGCTGTGTTACTTTTTTCCGCGGAATTTGCATGTTATCGGCATAGGCTGCCATCAGAATTTCGGCCTCAAGCGCTGTGAAATACATTGAATTAGAATTAAAACAACAGAATGAGAATCACAAGAACGGAATTAGAATGAAAAGAACCGAATTAGAATGAAAAGATCAACATTTGAATGAAAACAACAGAATTAGAATGAAAACAACAAAATTTGAATGAAAACAAAAACATTTAAATTAAAAGAACTGGGGCCTGTTCTTCGTACGTCGCTTACTACATCCAAGATCAAATGACACATCCAAGACCAAACCATCGCGCTAACCGTGAGCTCGCTAATCCGGTTCCCCGAACACGCCTGCTGTTGACGATTAGTACAGCTGGACGCAGTAATGTGACATCACTGGGTGTCGTAAAAGGGGCTACGCATCGATAGTAGAAACATTGATCGGCAACCCGCTGATTGGTCGGCGAAAATGTCGAAGGGGCGCGCTCGGTATTTTCCGGCAGCAGAGCAAGAACTCATGAGTGAGGGATTTCAGGAGTTTCAGAGTTTAATTAAAACGCAAGAGAAAACTGCAAAGGCTGCAGAAGCAAGGAGAGAGGGCTGGCAGAAAGTTGCTGACAAATCAAACTCGTAGGTAATTTAATAATAATACTAATAATAATGGATTGGGTTCATATAGCGCTTTCCAAGGCACCCAAAGCGCTTTACGATACCACTATTCATTCACTCCCACATTCACACACTGGTGGAGGCAGCTACGGTTGTAGCCAGGCTGCCATATCGCGCCTTCGGCCCCTCTGGCCAACACCAGTAGGCGGTAGGGTAGATCTATCATATGACACTATATTGTCCAATATCATATGGCATTATATTATATTATAATATGTTATATTATATCCCCTTTCACATTAGAGCCACAACAGGACCCACAAGAACATGGGAACAAGTAAAAGTGGAATACAGGAGTATTCTACAGAATGGTAATATTTATCTCTTAGATTGCTTTTCGTCTCTTGGCAAGGTAATACTGGCCTGTAATACTCTGTTAGTTTGTTCATAACAGCAACCAAGAAAAGGGCAGAGGAAAAAAAGACAGGTGGTGGTCCTGCACCCCCTCGTCAACAAGTTGGTTATGTAAATAATACCCTCACGGGAATATCGATATCTCTCAATGAGCACACTGTCGCGCTGAGCTAAAGGATCCTGTCTATCCCGCAATATACGCTGAATTCTGAGGACTCTCCTTATCAATCTTGCACCTTCTGCAATGGGTGGCTTGCGTATACGGACAGGACATGGCTGCGACAGGCTTCCCAAATCCACCTTCGCTTTTATAGCCGTGGTCTCTCATCTTGATTACACGAAGTAATTTACAATTACTACTCTGAAATATGAATTACATCTGTAATAATCACATACATGTAATAGAATGTTAATAGTACATTTCCCTTTTTTAGGAAATGACCTGTATGTATCTGTGTGACATCAATAAAAGGATCAAGTGCTGCATTATCTTTAGTTACATTGATGTTATTTATTTATGGTGAAACAGTGGTGGAATATCGCTGTTGCTTTCGTATAAATGAAGCGGACATACCTGCGTGGCCGCGATCTAATCCTGTTTACATAAAGTAAACCTGCTCCCGAGCAGGTTTACGCTTACGGCTCTGTTGCTATGACAGCAAGTCCCGGATGAGCTTCGGGGAACCGAATGATCCAGGATCACGCAAAATCGTCAACAATCTAATCCAGCTAACTTACTTAGCGAGGTACGAAGAACAGGCCCCTGGATTATAAGGAAAATAACGGATTTCGAACAAAAACCAAACGAATTAGAACGACAAAAACGGAATTTGAATGAAAACACAGGAATTTGAATGAAAACAACAGAATTAGAATGAAAACAACAGAATTAGAAGGAAAACAACAGAATTTAAAAGAAAAAAACAGAATTAGAATGACAAGAATGGAAGTTGAATGGTCCCGCAGTATCCTGCTGCCCTCAGGGAGAAGGTACAGGTCTATACAGGCCAGAACATCCAGACTGGCCAACAGCCTGTATCCACAGGCTGTGAGGCTCCTGAACTCTCTGCCCCCCTCTCACGGACAATAACCATATCCAACTTCTTAATAGCAATGAACTGGTCTGCATTGGTGCATCATATCTTTATTCTCTTCCCCCTCCTGCCCCCCCCCCCCCCCCTCTTTCTTAAATAGATAACTATCATATCTGATATCATATCTCACAGTACAATAATATTGAATGGGTTGCATTGTTGTATTTTGTCATGTTTCTCAGGTCTTTGTCTGAATTTCTACGAACATTATTGCTAAGGATTGTCTTATTGCATTGGAGTCACACTGGGTTAAATATGTACACTTGGGTTTTAAGGGGTATTTATTATTTTCTTCTTTTTTTTGGGTTGTATGGAAGCCCCAAACGCAATTTCATTGTTCTTGACAATGACAATAAATAAATAAATACTAAATACTAAAATACTAAAACACCGGAAGTTAAAAGAAAACAACAAAATTTGAGGGAAAACAAAAGAATTTGAATGAAAACAGCAGAATTAGAATGACAAGAACGGAATTAGAATGAAAACAACAGAATTAGAATGAAAACAACAGAATTTGAAAGAAAAAAACAGAATTAGAATGACAAGAATGGAAGTTGAATGAAAACACCGGAAGTTGAAAGAAAACAACAAAATTTGAATGAAAACTACAGAATTAGAAGAAAAACAACAGAATTTGAAAGAAAACAACAGAATTCGAATGACAAGAATGGAATTTGAATGAAAACAACAGAAATAGAATGAAAACAACATAATATGAATGAAAACATAGAAATTTGAATGAAAACAACGAAATTAGAACGAAAACAACAGAATTAGAAGGAAAACAACAGAATTAGAAAGACAACAAAAGAATTTGAAAGAAAACATCGACATTCGAATGACAAGAAGGGAATTTGAATGACAAGAAGGGAATTTGAATGAAAACAACAGGATTAGAATGTAAACAACGGATTTCGAACGAAAACAACAAAATTAGAATGACAAGAATGGAATTTGAATGAAAACAATAAAATTAGAATGAAAACAACAGAATTTGAATGAAAACAACAGAATTAGAATGAAAACAACATCATTTGAATGAAAAGAACTGAATTAGAATGACAAGAACAGAATTTGAATGAAAACACAGAAATTTGAATGAAAACAACGAAATTAGAATGAAAACAACAGAATTAGAAGGAAAACAACAGAATTTGAAAGAAAAAAACAGAATTAGAATGACAAGAATGGAAGTTGAATGAAAACACCGGAAGTTGAAAGAAAACAACAAAATTTGAAGGAAAACAAAAGAATTAGAATGAATACAACATAATTTGAATGAAGACAACAGAATTAGAATGACAAGAACGGAAATAGAATGAAAACAAAAGAATTTGAATGAAAAAACACAATTAGAATGACAAGAATGGAATTTGAATGAAAACACCGGAATTTGAAAGAAAACAACATAATTTGAATGAAAACAACAGAATTAGAATTAAAACAACAGAATTTGAAAGAAAAAAACAGAATTAGAATGACAAGAATGGAAGTTGAATGAAAACACCGGAAGTTGAAAGAAAACAACAGAATTAGAATGACAAGAACGGAATTTGAATGAAAAGAACTGGATTAGAAGGAAAACCACGGACTTTGAACGAAAACAACTGAATTAGAATGACAAGAATGGAATTTGAATGAAAACAAAGAAAGTTGAAAGAAAACAACAAAATTTGAACGAAAACAACAGAAATAGAAGGAAAACAACAGAATTAGAATGACAAGAATGGAATTTGAATGAAAACAATAAAATTAGAATGAAAACAACATAATTTGAATGAAAACAACAGAATTAGAATGAAAACAACATCATTTGAATGAAAAGAACTGAATTAGAATGACAAGAACAGAATTTGAATGAAAACACAGAAATTTGAATGAAAACAACGAAATTAGAATGAAAACAACAGAATTAGAAGGAAAACAACAGAATTTGAAAGAAAAAAACAGAATTAGAATGACAAGAATGGAAGTTGAATGAAAACACCGGAAGTTGAAAGAAAACAACAAAATTTGAAGGAAAACAAAAGAATTAGAATGAATACAACATAATTTGAATGAAGACAACAGAATTAGAATGACAAGAACGGAATTAGAATGAAAACAAAAGAATTTGAATGAAAAAACAGAATTAGAATGACAAGAATGGAATTTGAATGAAAACACCGGAATTTGAAAGAAAACAACATAATTTGAATGAAAACAACAGAATTAGAATGAAAACAACAGAATTTGAAAGAAAAAAACAGAATTAGAATGACAAGAATGGAAGTTGAATGAAAACACCGGAAGTTGAAAGAAAACAACAGAATTAGAATGACAAGAACGGAATTTGAATGAAAAGAACTGGATTAGAAGGAAAACCACGGACTTTGAACGAAAACAACTGAATTAGAATGACAAGAATGGAATTTGAATGAAAACAAAGAAATTTGAAAGAAAACAACAGAATTAGAACGAAAACAACAGAATTAGAAGGAAAACAACAGAATTAGAATGACAAGAATGGAATTTGAATGAAAACAAAGGAAGTTGAAAGAAAACAACATAATTTGAATGAAAACAACAGAATTAGAAAGAAAACAACAGAATTTGAATGAAAACAACAGAATTTGAATGAGAAGAATGGAAGTTGAAAGAAAACAACAAAATTTGAAGGAAAACAAAAGAATTTGAATGAAAACAACAGAATTAGAAGGAAAACAACAGAATTAGAAAGAAAACAACAGAATTCGAATGACAAGAATGGAATTTGAATGAAAACAACAGAAATAGAATGAAAACAACATAATATGAATGAAAACACAGAAATTTGAATGAAAACAACAAAATTAGAATGAAAACAACAGAATTAGAAGGAAAACAACAAAATTTGAAAGAAAACAAAAGAATTTGAATGAAAACAACAGGATTAGAATGTAAACAACGGATTTCGAACGAAAACAACAGAATTAGAATGAAAAGAACTGAATTAGAATGAAAACAACAAAATTTGAAAGAAAACAACAGAATTAGAATGACAAGAATGGAATTTGAATGAAAACAAAGGAAGTTGAAAGAAAACAACAAAATTTGAATGAAAACAATAGAATTAGAATGAAAACAACATAATTTCAATGAAAACAACAGAATTAGAATGAAAACAACATCATTTGAATGAAAACAACTGAATTCGAATGACAAGAATGGAAGTTGAATAAAAACACCGGAAGTTGAAAGAAAACAACAAAATTTGAAGGAAAACAAAAGAATTTGAAAGAAAACAATAGAATTAGAATGACAAGAACTAAATTTGAAGTAAAAAAAACAAAATTTGAATGAAAACACCGGAAGTTGAAAGAAAACAACAGAATTAGAATGACAAGAACGGAATTTGGATGAAAAGAACTGGATTAGAAGGAAAACAACGGACTTTGAACTAAAACAACTGAATTCGAATGAAAACAACATAATTTGAACGAAAACAACTGAATTAGAGTGACAAGAACGGAATTTGAATGAAAACACAGGAATTTGAATGAAAACAAAAGAATTTGAATGAAAACAACAGAATTAGAATGAAAACAACATAATATGAATGAAAACAACAGAATTAGAATGACAAGAACGGAATTAGAACGAAAACAACATCATTTGAATGAAAGCAAAAGAATTTGAATGAAAACAGCAGAATTAGAATGACAAGAACGGAATTAGAATGAAAACAACAGAATTAGAATGAAAACAACAGAATTTGAAAGAAAAAAACAGAATTAGAATGACAAGAATGGAAGTTGAATGAAAACACCGGAAGTTGAAAGAAAACAACAAAATTTGAATGAAAACTACAGAATTAGAAGAAAAACAACAGAATTTGAAAGAAAACAACAGAATTCGAATGACAAGAATGGAATTTGAATGAAAACAACAGAAATAGAATGAAAACAACATAATATGAATGAAAACATAGAAATTTGAATGAAAACAACAGGATTAGAATGTAAACAACGGATTTCGAACGAAAACAACAAAATTAGAATGACAAGAATGGAATTTGAATGAAAACAATAAAATTAGAATGAAAACAACAGAATTTGAATGAAAACAACAGAATTAGAATGAAAACAACATCATTTGAATGAAAAGAACTGAATTAGAATGACAAGAACAGAATTTGAATGAAAACAGAAATTTGAATGAAAACAACGAAATTAGAATGAAAACAACAGAATTAGAAGGAAAACAACAGAATTTGAAAGAAAAAAACAGAATTAGAATGACAAGAATGGAAGTTGAATGAAAACACCGGAAGTTGAAAGAAAACAACAAAATTTGAAGGAAAACAAAAGAATTAGAATGAAAACAACAGAATTAGAATGAATACAACATAATTTGAATGAAGACAACAGAATTAGAATGACAAGAACGGAATTAGAATGAAAACAAAAGAATTTGAATGAAAAAACACAATTAGAATGACAAGAATGGAATTTGAATGAAAACACCGGAATTTGAAAGAAAACAACATAATTTGAATGAAAACAACAGAATTAGAATTAAAACAACAGAATTTGAAAGAAAAAAACAGAATTAGAATGACAAGAATGGAAGTTGAATGAAAACACCGGAAGTTGAAAGAAAACAACAGAATTAGAATGACAAGAACGGAATTTGAATGAAAAGAACTGGATTAGAAGGAAAACCACGGACTTTGAACGAAAACAACTGAATTAGAATGACAAGAATGGAATTTGAATGAAAACAAAGAAAGTTGAAAGAAAACAACAAAATTTGAACGAAAACAACAGAAATAGAAGGAAAACAACAGAATTAGAATGACAAGAATGGAATTTGAATGAAAACAATAAAATTAGAATGAAAACAACATAATTTGAATGAAAACAACAGAATTAGAATGAAAACAACATCATTTGAATGAAAAGAACTGAATTAGAATGACAAGAACAGAATTTGAATGAAAACACAGAAATTTGAATGAAAACAACGAAATTAGAATGAAAACAACAGAATTAGAAGGAAAACAACAGAATTTGAAAGAAAAAAACAGAATTAGAATGACAAGAATGGAAGTTGAATGAAAACACCGGAAGTTGAAAGAAAACAACAAAATTTGAAGGAAAACAAAAGAATTAGAATGAATACAACATAATTTGAATGAAGACAACAGAATTAGAATGACAAGAACGGAATTAGAATGAAAACAAAAGAATTTGAATGAAAAAACACAATTAGAATGACAAGAATGGAATTTGAATGAAAACACCGGAATTTGAAAGAAAACAACATAATTTGAATGAAAACAACAGAATTAGAATTAAAACAACAGAATTTGAAAGAAAAAAACAGAATTAGAATGACAAGAATGGAAGTTGAATGAAAACACCGGAAGTTGAAAGAAAACAACAGAATTAGAATGACAAGAACGGAATTTGAATGAAAAGAACTGGATTAGAAGGAAAACCACGGACTTTGAACGAAAACAACTGAATTAGAATGACAAGAATGGAATTTGAATGAAAACAAAGAAAGTTGAAAGAAAACAACAAAATTTGAACGAAAACAACAGAAATAGAAGGAAAACAACAGAATTAGAATGACAAGAATGGAATTTGAATGAAAACAAAGGAAGTTGAAAGAAAACAACATAATTTGAATGAAAACAACAGAATTAGAAAGAAAACAACAGAATTTGAATGAAAACAACAGAATTTGAATGAGAAGAATGGAAGTTGAAAGAAAACAACAAAATTTGAAGGAAAACAAAAGAATTTGAATGAAAACAACAGAATTAGAAGGAAAACAACAGAATTAGAAAGAAAACAACAGAATTCGAATGACAAGAATGGAATTTGAATGAAAACAACAGAAATAGAATGAAAACAACATAATATGAATGAAAACACAGAAATTTGAATGAAAACAACAAAATTAGAATGAAAACAACAGAATTAGAAGGAAAACAACAAAATTTGAAAGAAAACAAAAGAATTTGAATGAAAACAACAGGATTAGAATGTAAACAACGGATTTCGAACGAAAACAACAGAATTAGAATGAAAAGAACTGAATTAGAATGAAAACAACAAAATTTGAAAGAAAACAACAGAATTAGAATGACAAGAATGGAATTTGAATGAAAACAAAGGAAGTTGAAAGAAAACAACAAAATTTGAATGAAAACAATAGAATTAGAATGAAAACAACATAATTTCAATGAAAACAACAGAATTAGAATGAAAACAACATCATTTGAATGAAAACAACTGAATTCGAATGACAAGAATGGAAGTTGAATAAAAACACCGGAAGTTGAAAGAAAACAACAAAATTTGAAGGAAAACAAAAGAATTTGAAAGAAAACAATAGAATTAGAATGACAAGAACTAAATTTGAAGTAAAAAAAACAAAATTTGAATGAAAACACCGGAAGTTGAAAGAAAACAACAGAATTAGAATGACAAGAACGGAATTTGAATGAAAAGAACTGGATTAGAAGGAAAACAACGGACTTTGAACTAAAACAACTGAATTCGAATGAAAACAACATAATTTGAACGAAAACAACTGAATTAGAGTGACAAGAACGGAATTTGAATGAAAACACAGGAATTTGAATGAAAACAAAAGAATTTGAATGAAAACAACAGAATTAGAATGAAAACAACATAATATGAATGAAAACAACAGAATTAGAATGACAAGAACGGAATTAGAACGAAAACAACATCATTTGAATGAAAGCAAAAGAATTTGAATGAAAACAGCAGAATTAGAATGACAAGAACGGAATTAGAATGAAAACAACAGAATTAGAATGAAAACAACAGAATTTGAAAGAAAAAAACAGAATTAGAATGACAAGAATGGAAGTTGAATGAAAACACCGGAAGTTGAAAGAAAACAACAAAATTTGAATGAAAACTACAGAATTAGAAGAAAAACAACAGAATTTGAAAGAAAACAACAGAATTCGAATGACAAGAATGGAATTTGAATGAAAACAACAGAAATAGAATGAAAACAACATAATATGAATGAAAACATAGAAATTTGAATGAAAACAACAGGATTAGAATGTAAACAACGGATTTCGAACGAAAACAACAAAATTAGAATGACAAGAATGGAATTTGAATGAAAACAATAAAATTAGAATGAAAACAACAGAATTTGAATGAAAACAACAGAATTAGAATGAAAACAACATCATTTGAATGAAAAGAACTGAATTAGAATGACAAGAACAGAATTTGAATGAAAACAGAAATTTGAATGAAAACAACGAAATTAGAATGAAAACAACAGAATTAGAAGGAAAACAACAGAATTTGAAAGAAAAAAACAGAATTAGAATGACAAGAATGGAAGTTGAATGAAAACACCGGAAGTTGAAAGAAAACAACAAAATTTGAAGGAAAACAAAAGAATTAGAATGAAAACAACAGAATTAGAATGAATACAACATAATTTGAATGAAGACAACAGAATTAGAATGACAAGAACGGAATTAGAATGAAAACAAAAGAATTTGAATGAAAAAACACAATTAGAATGACAAGAATGGAATTTGAATGAAAACACCGGAATTTGAAAGAAAACAACATAATTTGAATGAAAACAACAGAATTAGAATTAAAACAACAGAATTTGAAAGAAAAAAACAGAATTAGAATGACAAGAATGGAAGTTGAATGAAAACACCGGAAGTTGAAAGAAAACAACAGAATTAGAATGACAAGAACGGAATTTGAATGAAAAGAACTGGATTAGAAGGAAAACCACGGACTTTGAACGAAAACAACTGAATTAGAATGACAAGAATGGAATTTGAATGAAAACAAAGAAAGTTGAAAGAAAACAACAAAATTTGAACGAAAACAACAGAAATAGAAGGAAAACAACAGAATTAGAATGACAAGAATGGAATTTGAATGAAAACAATAAAATTAGAATGAAAACAACATAATTTGAATGAAAACAACAGAATTAGAATGAAAACAACATCATTTGAATGAAAAGAACTGAATTAGAATGACAAGAACAGAATTTGAATGAAAACACAGAAATTTGAATGAAAACAACGAAATTAGAATGAAAACAACAGAATTAGAAGGAAAACAACAGAATTTGAAAGAAAAAAACAGAATTAGAATGACAAGAATGGAAGTTGAATGAAAACACCGGAAGTTGAAAGAAAACAACAAAATTTGAAGGAAAACAAAAGAATTAGAATGAATACAACATAATTTGAATGAAGACAACAGAATTAGAATGACAAGAACGGAATTAGAATGAAAACAAAAGAATTTGAATGAAAAAACACAATTAGAATGACAAGAATGGAATTTGAATGAAAACACCGGAATTTGAAAGAAAACAACATAATTTGAATGAAAACAACAGAATTAGAATTAAAACAACAGAATTTGAAAGAAAAAAACAGAATTAGAATGACAAGAATGGAAGTTGAATGAAAACACCGGAAGTTGAAAGAAAACAACAGAATTAGAATGACAAGAACGGAATTTGAATGAAAAGAACTGGATTAGAAGGAAAACCACGGACTTTGAACGAAAACAACTGAATTAGAATGACAAGAATGGAATTTGAATGAAAACAAAGAAAGTTGAAAGAAAACAACAAAATTTGAACGAAAACAACAGAAATAGAAGGAAAACAACAGAATTAGAAAGAAAACAACAGAATTAGAATGACAAGAATGGAATTTGAATGAAAACAAAGGAAGTTGAAAGAAAACAACATAATTTGAATGAAAACAACAGAATTAGAAAGAAAACAACAGAATTTGAATGAAAACAACAGAATTTGAATGAGAAGAATGGAAGTTGAAAGAAAACAACAAAATTTGAAGGAAAACAAAAGAATTTGAATGAAAACAACAGAATTAGAAGGAAAACAACAGAATTAGAAAGAAAACAACAGAATTAGAATGACAAGAATGGAATTTGAATGAAAACAAAGGAAGTTGAAAGAAAACAACATAATTTGAATGAAAACAACAGAATTAGAAAGAAAACAACAGAATTTGAATGAAAACAACAGAATTTGAATGAGAAGAATGGAAGTTGAAAGAAAACAACAAAATTTGAAGGAAAACAAAAGAATTTGAATGAAAACAACAGAATTAGAAAGAAAACAACAGAATTTGAATGAAAACAACAGAATTTGAATGAGAAGAATGGAAGTTGAAAGAAAACAACAAAATTTGAAGGAAAACAAAAGAATTTGAATGAAAACAACAGAATTAGAAGGAAAACAACAGAATTAGAAAGAAAACAACAAAATTTGAATGAAAACAATAGAATTAGAATGAAAACAACATAATTTCAATGAAAACAACAGAATTAGAATGAAAACAACATCATTTGAATGAAAACAACTGAATTAGAATGACAAGAATGGAAGTTGAATAAAAACACCGGAAGTTGAAAGAAAACAACAAAATTTGAAGGAAAACAAAAGAATTTGAAAGAAAAAAACAGAATTAGAATGACAAGAATGGAAGTTGAATAAAAACACCGGAAGTTGAAAGAAAACAACAAAATTTGAAGGAAAACAAAAGAATTTGAAAGAAAACAATAGAATTAGAATGACAAGAACTAAATTTGAAGTAAAAAAAACAAAATTTGAATGAAAACACCGGAAGTTGAAAGAAAACAACAGAATTAGAATGACAAGAACGGAATTTGAATGAAAAGAACTGGATTAGAAGGAAAACAACGGACTTTGAACTAAAACAACTGAATTCGAATGAAAACAACATAATTTGAACGAAAACAACTGAATTAGAGTGACAAGAACGGAATTTGAATGAAAACACAGGAATTTGAATGAAAACAAAAGAATTTGAATGAAAACAACAGAATTAGAATGAAAACAACATAATATGAATGAAAACAACAGAATTAGAATGACAAGAACGGAATTAGAACGAAAACAACATCATTTGAATGAAAACAACAGAATTAGAAGGAAAACAACAGAATTTGAACGAAAACAATAGAATTCGAATGACAAGAACGGAATTTGAATGAAAACAACAGAAATAGAAAGAAAACAACATAATATGAATGAAAACAGAAATTTGAATGAAAACAACAGAATTGGAATGGAAAAAAGGATTAGAAGGAAAACAACAGAATTTGAAAGAAAACAAAAGAATTTGAAAGAAAACAACAGAATTAGAATTACAAGAACTAAATTTGAAGTAAAAAAAACAAAATTTGAATGAAAACAACAAAATTTAAATTAAAAGAACTGGATTAGAAGGAAAACAACGGATTTCGAAGAAAAACCAACAAAATTAGAATAACAAGAACGGAATTTGAATGAAAACACAGGAATTTGAATGAAAACAATAGAATCAGAATGAAAACAAAAGAATCAGAATGAAAAGAACTGAATTAGAAGGAAAAGAACAGAATAAGAATGAAAAGAACAGAATTTGAATGAAAAAACAGTATTAGAATGAAGAAAACAGAATTTGAATGAGAACAACAAAATTAGAATGACAAGAATGAAATTTGAATGAAAACAACAAAATTTGAATGAAAGCAACATAATTTGAATGAAAACAACAGAATCACAATGTAAAGAACTGGATTAGAAGGAAAACAACGGATTTCGAACGAAAATAACAGAATTAGAATGAAAACAACAGAATTAGAATGAAAAAACAGAATTAGAATGACAAGAATGGAAATTGAATGAAAACACCGGAAGTTGAAAGAAAACAACAAAATTTGAATGAAAACAACAGAATTAGAAGCAAAACAACAGAATTTGAAAGAAAACAACAGAATTCGAATGACAAGAATGGAATTTGAATGAAAACAACAGAAATAGAATGAAAACAACAAAATGAGAATGAAAACAACTGAATTAGAAGGAAAAGAACAAAATTTGAAAGAAAAAAACAGAATTAGAATGACAAGAAGGGAATTTGAATGAAAACAACAGAAATTTGAATGAAAACAACAAAATTAGAATGAAAACAACAGAATTAGAAGGAAAACAACAGAATTTGAAAGAAAAAAACAGAATTAGAATGACAAGAATGGAATTTGAATGAAAACACCGGAAGTTGAAAGAAAACAACAGAATTAGAATGACAAGAACGGAATTTGAATGAAAAGAACTGGATTATAAGGAAAACCACGGACTTTGAACGAAAACAACTGAATTAGAATGACAAGAATGGAATTAGAATGAAAATAATAGAATTAGAATGAAAACAGTAGAATTAGAATGAAAAGAACTGAATTAGAAAGAAAACAACAAAATTTGAACGAAAACAACAGAATTAGAAGGAAAACAACAGAATTTGAAAGAAAACAACAGAATTAGAATGACAAGAATGGAATTTGAATGAAAACAAAGGAAGTTGAAAGAAAACAACAAACTTTGAATGAAAAGAACAGAATTAGAATTAAAACAACAGAATGAGAATCACAAGAACAGAATTAGAATGAAAAGAACAGAATTAGAATGAAAAGATCAAAATTTGAATGAAAACAACAGAATTAGAATGACAAGAACAGAATTTGAATGAAAACAACAGAAATAGAATGAAAACAACAAAATTTGAATGAAAACAAAAACATTTAAATTAAAAGAACTGGATTATAAGGAAAATAACGGATTTCGAACAAAAACCAAACGAATTAGAACGACAAAAACGGAATTTGAATGAAAAGAACTGAATTATAATGAAAAGAACTGAATTAGAAGGAAAAGAACAGAATAAGAATGAAAAGAAATAAATTTGAATGAAAAAACAGTATTAGAATTAAGAGAACAGAATTTGAATGAGAACAACAGAATTAGAAAGATAAGAATGGAATTTGAATGAAAACACCGGAAGTTGAAAGAAAACAACAAAATTTGAATGAAAACAACAGAATTAGAATGAAAACAACAGAATTTGAAAGAAAAAAACAGAATTAGAATGACAAGAATGGAAGTTGAATGAAAACACCGGAAGTTGAAAGAAAACAACAAAATTTGAAGGAAAACAAAAGAATTTGAATGAAAACAACAGAATTAGAATGAAAACAACATAATTTGAATGAAGACAACAGAATTAGAATGACAAGAACGGAATTAGAATGAAAACAAAAGAATTTGAATGAAAAAACAGAATTAGAATGACAAGAATGGAATTTGAATGAAAACACCGGAAGTTGAAAGAAAACAACATAATTTGAATGAAAGCAACAGAATTAGAATGAAAACAACAGAATTTGAAAGAAAAAAACAGAATTAGAATGACAAGAATGGAAGTTGAATGAAAACACCGGAAGTTGAAAGAAAACAACAAAATTTGAAGGAAAACAAAAGAATTTGAATGAAAACAACAGAATTAGAATGAAAACAACATAATTTGAATGAAGACAACAGAATTAGAATGACAAGAACGGAATTAGAATGAAAACAAAAGAATTTGAATGAAAAAACAGAATTAGAATGACAAGAATGGAATTTGAATGAAAACACCGGAAGTTGAAAGAAAACAACATAATTTGAATGAAAGCAACAGAATTAGAATGAAAACAACAGAATTTGAAAGAAAAAAACAGAATTAGAATGACAAGAATGGAAGTTGAATGAAAACACCGGAAGTTGAAAGAAAACAACAAAATTTGAAGGAAAACAAAAGAATTTGAATGAAAACAACAGAATTAGAATGAAAACAACATAATTTGAATGAAGACAACAGAATTAGAATGACAAGAACGGAATTAGAATGAAAACAAAAGAATTTGAATGAAAAAACAGAATTAGAATGACAAGAATGGAATTTGAATGAAAACACCGGAAGTTGAAAGAAAACAACATAATTTGAATGAAAGCAACAGAATTAGAATGAAAACAACAGAATTTGAAAGAAAAAAAAAGAATTAGAATGACAAGAATGGAAGTTGAATGAAAACACCGGAAGTTGAAAGAAAACAACAGAATTAGAATGACAAGAACGGAATTTGAATGAAAAGAACTGGATTAGAAGGAAAACCACGGACTTTGAATGAAAACAACTGAATTAGAATGAAAACAACATACTTTGAACGAAAACAAATGAATTACAATGACAAGAACGGAATTTGAATGAAAACACCGGAAGTTGAAAGAAAACAACATAATTTGAATGAAAACAACAGAATTAGAATGAAAACAACAGAATTTGAAAGAAAAAAACAGAATTAGAATGACAAGAATGGAAGTTGAATGAAAACACCGGAAGTTGAAAGAAAACAACAGAATTAGAATGACAAGAATGGAATTTGAATGAAAAGAACTGGATTAGAAGGAAAACCACGGACTTTGAACGAAAACAACTGAATTCGAATGAAAACAACATCATTTGAATGAAAACAACTGAATTAGAATGACAAGAACGGAATTAGAATGAAAACAACAGAATTAGAATGAAAACAACAGAATTAGAAGGAAAACAACAGAATTTGAAAGAAAAAAACAGAATTCGAATGACAACCCAGATAGCAAGGAAACATTGAAACAATGTTGATTCAATATCAGGCTGTGTCATTGAATCAACGTTGAAGTGTGACGTTGACCTAACGTCACTCTTGCACCCTTTTTTAACGTTGAAACAACGTCAGGTTTTGATGTTGAATCAATGTTGAAACCTGACGTTGATTCAACGTTATATTTTCTAATACTGCTGACATTGAAACAATGTCAGATTCTGATATTGAAACACTGTTGAGCTATGGTGTTGATTTTCCACCTCTTTCGCACAGTTGCTTTTTATTAAAACAACAGTTAAATCATGACTGGAAATCTACCTTTCTTTATAGGTATTTTAACCAATACTAAACTACTGCATGTTTCCATCAATACTTCAACCACCTAAACACATAATTGTACTTATTCCTTAAATTGGACACCCTTTATAAAAAAAACCACCAAATGTCTCACAATGTATCATGTCAATATTAATATCCTAAAATAAGAAAGCATTGCATGTGATGTAACAGAGAAAAAAATAAAAATAAAAAAAGGTCAATAGGCATGTTTCGTTTGCTAAATACTTTATTAAAAGACAGTTTCCTATTTACGTTTATATGATTCACAGAAGTTTGTAATTTTTTGCATGATGTGCGTCCTGCACCACCCAAACGATCTGGGGCGTATCGGAGCCATTTCTGCACTGCTTGTGCAAAGACAAACTCGGACATAGAGTTTGCCCCTAACTGCTGCGTCAGGCTCCAATCAAGGCAAAGCGTCTCACCTATAGACACATTTTAAGAGATGGAATTAGCGTGTCTCATGTCTTAAATGTGTATGCAAGTGCTTGTGTGTTTAATCAACAGGCCGTTGTTATGTATTTAAATCACATCTGACAGCTATTACACTTTATAGTTACAAAGTGTACATAACCTTTATATACTTACCATTGCCTTATTCGCCTCTTGTGATTGAAGAGCTGGCTCTGCATTGTTTAGCTCCTCAATGTTGTGCAAGGGCAAATCCAGAGGCAGTACCCCAGCATCTACCGATTCATTGCAGCCAGTATTGCGGATGGCTCTGACCTCCTCACAGAGTTCGTTAACAGCTCTCGTCAGGTCTGACAGAAAAAGATAATTTTTTTTAAAGTATTTAAGAATACAGACAACTTGTCAAAAGTTTCCTTGTGTCACACACAGATATGTACAAAGACACCAGACAGTATTTTATTACCTGGTATTTTCACTCGAGGGGCCTGGGGAAACCATTTTTTTGTGGGCTGCTCATCCTCTGAGTCACTATATGTGTACAGGGGATTTGGTCTAAAGAAAAAAAGTTGAAAACGGTCATAAGTAATTACAAATGTGCTTTTGGAATATTTTTTCCTAAAGTTACAGTTTGATTTATAACAACACACACAGGAAACGGAGATGTGCAAGAAGGTACAGTATACAAGGAATTTTTGAAGTGCACAAGTGTACACGGCTTTGCATTTATAAAAAGTTTACAAGCTTCCACTTTTTGGACTATATTATGTGGTGATATTGCAGTATGCAAGCACCACAGATATGTATAAAAGACAAGATCATAAATTCTTAGCAATCAAAGATATGTTTGTGAAATAAAAAAAGTTTTACTTGTGCTTTCTTTTATGACTGGTCTGAGCTTCAGCTTCGGACTGAAGGTCAGACATATCACAGTGTTCACTTAGATATTTCTGAAGACTGCGTTCTGCTTCGTGAAATGTGTCTGGAAGTACAAACACAATGTATGGCCAGACATAAATTAGGACACGAAAAACTTGTTATTGTTACATTTATACAACACCAATCCAGATGATACCCACCATGGCTTATTAGAAGTCGGACTGGTGCATAGGTGAGCCATGTTGCACCAGGATGAACTCTCCTCTTTACTGCGTCGTGGATCCTCAATGTGTCTCACGGAGGATATGGAGGCCATGACAATTTCTCCCCATTTATCCATGATCTAGGGACTATTTCTGTACCACCAGTGCTAAACTGCACAATGCACCAGTCTTTCATTTTTATCTTTTTTTTTTAATTTGGAGTCCTTTTTTGCCCTGTCTAGGATAAACAGGAAACAGATAATTACAATATATTTCATAGTCACTACAAAACTTGATCTATTGATTGAACTAAATAATAAATAATAGCTTAAAATGTATATAGGCAACAATTACAAGCAAACCCGTATATGCAAGCATTTAAACACTGAAGATAATAAAATTAACAGTATTTTGTCTAAGTCTGCCATTGTAGGAATTCATGACACCGAGACAAAAACTTGGCGCACAGTGTGGCGTCAAAATAGGCGCACACCTTTGACGCTACGTTTTCTCCGTCTTCCTCGTCCACACGTAAATGCTAAACGCAGTTTACGTGTGGACAAAAGGTGCAAACGCAAGTTAGGTGAGCGTGCAACGTAAAGTTTGAATTGAGTGGGAATCGAAGCGGGTGCTCACCAATCATTAAAAGTAACAAAGTCATTGAACACATTTATACAGTTACCTTTACGTTTATCAATCATATATCACAGATTTACAATTTTTTGTAGTACTATGCTAAAAAGCAACTACAGAGCGAAAGTCTGGGTCAAGCGCCGAGGTGACGGCAAGAACAAAGGAACCCTCGAAGCGTTAAAGCTAGCTTTGTAAGGGAATATAACGGAAAAGTAAGAAACGAAAATGTTTTCTTTGTTGATAGACTTTGTTTGCAGTGCAATTTATTTGTTGCCGGGTTGTAAGATGAAAGTAGACACAATTTCGGGCTCCTACATTTTATCCGAAACTTTACATTAACAAGTTTTTTTTTTGTTTTTTTTTACTGTTATTCAAATGCAACTGTGGAAATAACGAATAGAACAAAAGTCATTCATTCTTACCTTATACTAATTGTGGTGCAGGCCAGTGCAGTGCATGAACTGATGCCTTCTCCGGTCAATTCCGCTGAGAGTAAATCTAATGTCCCGCTCTACTGTACAAGACAATGGTTACCTGGAGGGATGTACCAATGTGATAGGGGTGCTGCGGAATAGTCCAAGTGGTTGCAGCTTTAATTTCCCGCTCAACCATAAATCGATGGTTTTTCAACGTGATTGTTGTCACCTTGTCAACTATAAATAGATCAAAAATCAACGATGACAGAACAACAGTGAATCAATGTTATTTCAATGTCAGTGTCAGGTTTCATCAGTATTTCAATGTTGTTTCAACTAGAGATGGCACGATACCACTTTTTTATGTCCGATACCGATATCATAAATTTGGATATCTGCCGATACCGATATGAATCCGATATAGTGTTTTTTAATCAACAAAACTGTTTTTTTTTTAATATCTTGCTGCATTTTGTATAAGTTCATACTCAAGTTTAAAACAACAACTACACTAAAGCTATTCTGTTATACCTGTATGCAAAAAAATAAAATAAAATTTCATAGTTCAGCAATACTGATCAATCTAATAAACTTAAACCTACACCATCCTCCCTATTCTGGTATTTTAAAGAGTACTTAGCGTAAATATTAAGCAACCTAACTAATAGGGTTCCAACTCCCAGCAACAACAAAAATAAATAAATAAAAAATAGGGAACCACCCCTCACACTCCACCTCATGATGCTTAATCAACGTAATCAACCTTAATTTGATGCAGTGTGAAAAAAAAATGCACAGAAATCAATTATTTTTCAAGAAATATTAAATAGATTCAACATCTTTCTTCAACAAAATTGCAGACTGCACAGATGGTACCTTCCCAAAGGAAAAGTACTATAGCTTACTGGGGTATATATATTAGACTTAATAGTCACTATATACAGTAATTGACTTCTATTCATTTTACATCAAATTAAAACTTTGGGTGTAAGATTCGGATAATTATTTATTAAAAGCTAGACATTTTAAATGAGAATAAGAAAGAAAAGTATGTCTTTGTGCAACCCTTTTCCCTGTTAATGCCCTATCGGCCCCCCTGGCTAAACTTTGCTAGATCCGCCCCTGCACAGTTACCAGCCGTCAGCTACGTAGAAAAAGATCCTCGAGTAGAAAGTAATAATAAATAAATTCTAACAACAGCTGATCAAGCTTAAACGTGCTGCTGTTGTTTAGCCGCTGGTTTCCTCTTTCTGGTGCAAAGTGGGCCAAAAACAAACCAGAGAGACGGACTCGCGACAGAAAAGCCGATCAGCTGATCATTAAGCAGTTTCATGATTGAAGTAGCAGCAGGAGAGGCAGTCGCTCCATATATCGTTTGGTAAGCTTAACGCAGGAATGCTTTACAAACATTCAGAGATGAACTTACACACTTGCTTTACTTCTCTCGGGGATAACTTTGTCGGAGATGAAATGCCGGGTTGCTAGCAAAGCTCCACATGCTATCCAGACCACCACAGGTCCCGCATGCCACAGCCGCTCTATCACGTGATGCATACTGCTCCGACGTGCTAACGTTCTGAGGCGAGTTACGGCGTGTTGCAAGTTTTGTGAGGTGCTTTCGTGATATTTAATGGATCGGATTACATTTTTTATTTTTCTCCGATATCCGATCCAGTAATTTAGGTCAGTATCGGACCGATACCGATACGTAATATCGGATCGGTCCATCTCTAGTTTCAACATTGGTTTTGCGTTGACATTTCAATCCTGACGATTCTGATGGTTCAGATGGAAAATCAACATCTGTTCAATGTCTCCTTGCTATCTGGGAAGAATGGAAGTTGAATGAAAACACCGGAAGTTGAAAGAAAACAACAAAATTTGAAGGAAAACAAAAGAATTTGAATGAAAACAACAGAATTAGAATGAAAACAACATAATTTGAATGAAGACAACAGAATTAGAATGACAAGAACGGAATTAGAATGAAAACAAAAGAATTTGAATGAAAAAACAGAATTAGAATGACAAGAATGGAATTTGAATGAAAACACCGGAAGTTGAAAGAAAACAACATAATTTGAATGAAAACAACAGAATTAGAATGAAAACAACAGAATTAGAAAGAAAAAAAGAGAATTAGAATGACAAGAATGGAAGTTGAATGAAAACACCGGAAGTTGAAAGAAAACAACAAAATTTGAAGGAAAACAACATAATTTGAATGAAAACAACAGAATTAGAATGAAAACAACATAATTTGAATGAAAACAACAGAATTAGAATGAAAACAACATAATTTGAATGAAAACAACAGAAGTAGAATGAAAACAACAGAATTAGAAGGAAAACAACAGAATTTGAAAGAAAAAAACAGAATTAGAATGACAAGAATGGAAGATGAATGAAAACACCGGAAGTTGAAAGAAAACAACAAAATTTGAAGGAAAACAAAAGAATTTGAATGAAAACAACAGAATTAGAAGGAAAACAACAGAATTTGAAAGAAAACAACAGAATTGAATGACAAGAATGGAATTTGAATGAAAAGAACAGAATTAGAATGAAAAGATCAACATTTGAATGAAAAAACAGAATTAGAACGACAAGAATGGAAGTTGAATGAAAACACAGGAAGTTGAAAGAAAACAACACAATTTGAATGAAAACAACAGAATTAGAATGACAAGAATGGAATTTGAATGAAAAGAACTGGATTATAAGGAAAACCACGGACTTTGAAGGAAAACAACTGAATTAGAATGACAAGAACGGAATTTGAAAGAAAACACAGGAATTTGAATGAAAACAACAGAATTAGAATGAAAACAACAGAATTAGAAGGAAAAGAAAAGAATTTGAAAGAAAAAAACAGAATTAGAATGACAAGAACGGAATTTGAATGAAAACACAGGAATTTGAATGAAAACAACAGGATTAGAAGGTAAACAACGGATTTCGGACGAAAAGAACAAAATTAGAATGACAAGAACAGAATTAGAATGAAAAGAACTGATTTAGAACGAAAAGAACAAAATTTGAATGAAAATACAGTATTAGAAAAAAGAGAAAAGAACTTGAATGAGAAAAACAGAATTAGAATGACAAGAATGGAATTTGAATGAAAACACCGGAAGTTGAAAGTAAACAACAAAATTTGAATGAAAACAACGGAAGTTGAAAGAGAACAACGGAATTTGAATGAAAAGAACTGGATTAGAAGGAAAACAACAAAATTTGAATGAAAACAACAGAATTAGAAGGAAAACAACAGAATTTGAAACAAAACAACAGAATTAGAAAGACAAGAACGGAATTTGAATGAAAAGAACTGGATTAGAAGGAAAACAACAAAATTTGAATGAAAACAACAGAATTAGAAGGAAAACAACAGAATTTGAAACAAAACAACAGAATTAGAAAGACAAGAACGGAATTTGAATGAAAAGAACTGGATTAGAAGGAAAACAACGGATTTTGAAAGAAAACAACAGAATTAGAATGACATAAACGGAATTTGAATGAAAAAACAATAATTTGAATGAAAATAACAGAATTAGAATGAAAACAACTGAATTAGAATGACAAGAATGGAATTTGAATGAAAACACCGGAATTGAAAGAAAACAACAAAATTTGAATGAAAACAACAGAATTTGAATGAAAACAACAACATTTGAATGAAAAAAACAGAATTAGAATGACAAGAATGGAATTTGAATGAAAACACCGGAAGTTGAAAGAAAACAACAAAATTTGAATGAAAACAACAGAATTAGAAGGAAAACAACAGAATTTGAAAGAAAACAACAGAATTAGAATGACAAGAACAGAATTTGAATGAAAACAACAGAAATAGAATGACAACAACAGAATTAGAATGACAAGAATGGACTTTGAATGAAAAGAACTGGATTAGAAGGAAAACAACGGATTTTGAATGAAAACAACAGAATTAGAATGAAAACAGCTGAATTAGAATGACAAGAATGGAATTTGAATGAAAACACCGGAATTGAAAGAAAACAACAAAATTTGAATGAAAACAACAAAATTTAAATGAAAAGAACTGAATTATAAGGAAAACAACGGATTTCGAACAAAAACCAAACGAATTAGAATGACAAGAATGGAATTTGAATGAAAAGAACAAAATTTAAATGAAAAGAACTGGATTACAACGGATTTCGAACAAATACAGACAGAATTAGAATGAGAAGAACGGACTTTGAATGAAAACACAGGAATTTAAATGAAAACAATAGAATCAGAATGAAAACAAAAGAATTAGAATGAAAATAACTGAATTAGAATGAAAAGAACTGAATTAGAAGGAAAAGAACAGAACAAGAATGAAAAGAACAAAATTTGAATGAAAAAACAGTATTAGAAAGAAAACAACAAAATTTGAATGAAAACAACAGAATTAGAATGAAAACAACAGAATTTGAAAGAAAACAACAGAATTAGAATGACAAGAACCGAATTTGAATGAAAACGACAGAAATAGAATGAAAACAACATAATTTGAATGAAAACAACAGAATTAGAATGACAAGAACGGAATTTGAATGAAAAGAACTGGATTAGAAGGAAAACAATGGATTTTGAACGAATAACAACAGAATTAGAATGAAAACAACAGAATTAGAATGTAAAGAACTGAATTAGAATGAAAAGAACTGAATTAGAAAAAAAACAACAGAATTTGAAAGAAAACAACAGAATTCGAATGACAAGAATGGAATTTGAATGAAAACAACAGAATTAGAGTGGAGACATGGCGGGGGAGGACACTGGACAGACCCGGTGCACCTAAACGCGTAGTGAGGGTGTGCTGGGAACGTCTAGCAGAGGCCCCAGTCCGCGAGATCTTCAACGCACACCTCCGGCAGAGCTTCAACAGCATTCCGAGGGAGACTGGGGACATTGAGTCTGAATGGACCATGTTCAGCGTCTCCATTGCCGAAGCTGCTGCATTGAGCTGCGGCCGCAAGGTGGTTGGTGCCTGCCGTGGTGGTAATCTCCGAACCAAATGGTGGACACCAGAGGTGAAGGGAGCCACTAGGCTGAAGAAGGAGTCCTATCGGGCTTGGTTAGCCTGTGGGACTCCGGAGGCAGCCGACAGGTATCGACAGGCCAAGCAGAATGCGGCTCGGGCAGTGGCTGAAGCAAAAACTCGGGTGTGGGAGGAGTTCGGAGAGGCCTTGGAAAAAGACTTTCGAACACGGTCGAATGCCTTCTCCAAGTCCACAAAACACATGTACACTGGTTGGGCAAACTCCCATGCACCCTCAAGTATCCTTGAGAGGATAAAGAGCTGGTCCAGTGTTCCGCGACCAGGACGAAAACCGCATTGTTCCTCCTGTATCCGAGGTTCGACTAGCGGACGAACTCTCCTTTCCAGCACCCTGGCATAGACTTTCCCAGGGAGGCTGAGGAGTGTGATCCCCCTGTAGTTGGAACACACCCTCCGGTCTCCCTTCTTAAAGATGGGGACCACCACCCCAGTCTGCCAGTCCAGGGGTACTGCCCCTGATCTCCACGCAACATTGTAGAGGCGTGTCAACCAGGACAGCTCTACAATGTCCAGAGCCTTCAGGAACTCAGGGCGGACCTCATCAACACCAGGGGATATGCCACCAAGGAGTTGTTTAACTGCCTCAGTGACCTTGCCCCTGGAAATTGGCGGGTCATTCCCCTCATCCCCAGACTCTTGCTCCTCCTCGGAAGACATGTCAGTGGCATTAAGGAGGTCCTCGAAGTATTCCTTCCACCACCTGACAATTTTCTCAGTCGACGTCAGCAGCACTCCGCCAGCACTATACACAGTGCAGGTAGAGCACCGCTTTCCCTTCCTGAGACGCCTGACAGTTTGCCAGAATCTCTTGCAACGGACAACTGTTGCAAGAGCTTGGTTCGCATTGCCGGCAATAAGTCGGGCTTGTTCCCAGTGGGTGATGGGCTCTGCCAGGGCTGCCCTTTGTCACCGGTTCTGTTCATAATTTTTATGGACAGGATTTCTAGGCGCAGCCAAGTGGCGGAGTGGGCTTTCACTTTGGTGGCCTCAGAATCTCATCTCTGATTTTTGCAGATGATGTGGTTCTGTTTGCTTCATCGGGTCTCCAGCTCGCACTGGAACGGTTCGCAGCCGAGTGTGAAGCAGCGGGAATGAGGCTCAGCACCTCCAAATCTGAGGCCATGGTTCTCAGCCGGAAAAGGGTGGAGTGCCCACTCCGGGTCAGGGATGAGTTCCTGCCCCAAGTGGAGGAGTTCAAGTATCTCGGGGTCTTGTTCGCGAGTGATGGGAGAAGGGAGCCGGAGACCGACAGACAGATTGGGGCTGCAGCTGCAGTAATGCAGACGCTGCACCGGTCCGTCGTGGTGAAGAGGGAGCTGAGTGTAAAAGCAAAGCTCTCAATTTACCGGTCGATCTACGTCCCTACCCTCACCTATGGCCACGAGCTGTGGGTAGTGACCGAAAGAATGAGATCGCGGATACAAGCGGCAGAAATGAGGTTCCTCCGAAGGGTGGCTGGCCTCTCCCTTAGAGATAGGGTGAGAAGTTTGGCCATCCGGGAGGGGCTCAGAGTAGAGCCGCTGCTGCTCCACATCGAAAGGAGCCAGCTGAGGTGGTTCGGGCATCTGACAAAGATGCCTCCTGGGTGAGGTGTTCCGGGCATGTCCCACTGGGAAGAGGTCCCGAGGCAGACCCAGGACACGCTGGAGAGATTATATCTCTCGGCTGGCCTGGGAACGCCTTGGTGTTCCCCCGGATAAGCTGGAGGAGGTGGCTGGGGAGAGGGAGGTCTGGGCCTCTCTGCTTAGGCTGCTGCCCCCGCGACCCGGCCTTGGATAAAACGGATGAAGATGGATGGATGGAACATGCACCGCTAGCTCACGTGACTGACTGTCTCCATAGTTACATCGTATATTATTAGCTATGTAAACAGCTTCCAAAGATACTGCCATAGCTCTCTGCAGCTGTAACACTTTCCCACTTTGCAAATCATTTCACGTTTTTGATAGTTATGAAGACAGAATATGTTTTTAAGGTCATGCTAGGCGGTTGCTATGGTGGTTGCTGTGGACTTGGGTGGACCGCGTCCGATTCCTGTTATTAGCTGTCCGCCGTAGGAAGGCTGCGTTCCATTTACAAGTAGTGACAGTCTGCCGTAACTCGAACTCAAACCCCGCTTTGTTCTTTAATTATAGGCCTTTTATAGCCGTTCATGACACGCACACACACACATAAAGCACTTTGCCTCACCATGAGAATGCAACTTTACCTAACCTAACCTTTAAAGTATTTGATATAGGATAGAAAAATGAAGAAACCAAAGATTTAATGATGAAGACTCTGGGTTCTGTAGTTCACGTTTTACAGTCCTGAATGACTCTTTGCATATAATTTATTGAAGAGGAGTTTAGAATGCACTTTACATTTAGACTGTTGCTGTTTAATATTTTACATTGTTGCCGTGTTATGTCATGAATAAGGATCACCTACTGGGGGTTTGATGGATCAGCTGGACAATACAGTCAAAGACAGACTTCATTCATCATATGCAAGAATCCTAGTTGGATTTTTGTTGTCACTCATGTTTTTGAACCAAATATTGAAAACAATTCTGACAGACTGGATACCTGGCCAGGTGTACATTACCTTGTACTCAAGCATCCCAGGACAGAGCCCTGCCCCACCATGAGCCTGGGTGGATATGTGGTTATAATATAAAAGGACCGATACTGAATATGAATATTTCATGAAAATTGAATTATAATACAAATTAGTAATAAGGGTTTCTCTGCGCCCTTATCTACCCCATACTCTAAGAGCTGCGGGCAGAGAGGGTGACAGGAGAGGATGGCACTGAAGAGAAGATTCTCGGTTTCTGGAGTCTCCTGGTCCTGTCAGTATTAGTAGGATGCATCTGCTGTGTCTTCTCGTGGATCTCACCTACCTTGACTCGTTCCAGCCTGGTATGGATTTCCCAACACTGCGAACAGTGGCCCATGTCAGAGATGTATTACATACAGTGGGGCAAAAAAGTATTTAGTCAGCCACCAATTGTGCAAGTTCCGCCACTTAAAATGATGACAGAGGTCAGTAATTTGCACCAGAGGTACACTTCAACTGTGAGAGACAGAATGTGAAAAAAAAATCCATGAATTCACATGGTAGGATTTGTAAAGAATTTATTCGTAAATCAGGGTGGAAAATAAGTATTTGGTCACCTCAAACAAGGAAAATCTCTGGCTCTCACAGACCTGTAACGTCTTCTGTAAGAAGCTTTTCTGTCCCCCACTCGTTACCTGTATGAATGGCACCTGTTTGAACTCATCATCTGTATAAAAGACACCTGTCCACAGCCTCAAACAGTCAGACTCTAAACTCCGCCATGGCCAAGACCAAAGAGCTTTTGAAGGACACCAGGAAAAGTATTGTAGACCTGCACCAGACTGGGAAGAGTGAATCTACAATAGGCAAGCAGCTTGGTGTGAAATAATCAACTGCGGGAGCAATCATCAGGAAATGGAAGACATACAAGACCACTGATAATCTCCCTCGATCTGGGGCTCCACGCAAGATCTCATCCCGTGGGGTCAAAATGATCATGAGAACGGTGAGCAAAGATCCCAGAACCACACGGGGGGACCTGGTGAATGACCTGCAGAGAGCTGGGACCAAAGTAACAAAGGTCACCATCAGTAACACACTACAACGGCAGGGAATCAAATCCCGCAGTGCCAGACGTGTTCCGCTGCTGAAGCCAGTGCATGTCCAGGCCCGTCTGAAGTTTGACAGAGAGCACATGGATGATACAGCAGAGGATTGGGAGAATGTCATGTGGTCAGATGAAACCAAAGTAGAACTTTTTGGTATAAACTCAACTCGTCGTGTTTGGAGGAAGAAGAATACTGAGTTGCATCCCAAGAACACCATACCTACTGTGAAGCATGGGGGTGGAAACATCATGCTATGGGGCTGTTTTTCTGCCAAGGGGACAGGACGACTGATCCGTGTTAAGGACAGAATGAATGGGGCCATGTATCGTGGGATTTTGAGCCAAAACCTCCTTCCATCAGTGAGAACTTTGAAGATGAAACGAGGCTGGGTCTTCCAACATGACAATGATCCAAAACACACCGCCCGGGCAACAAAGGAGTGGCTCCGTAAGAAGCATTTGAAAGTCCTGGAGTGGCCTAGCCAGTCTCCAGACCTCAACCCCATAGAAAATCTGTGGCGGGAGTTGAAAGTCCGTGTTGCTCGGCGACAGCCCCAAAACATCACTGCTCTCGAGAAGATCTGCATGGAGGAATGGGCCAAAATACCAGCTACTGTGTGTGCAAACCTGGTAAAGACCTATAGTAAACGTTTGACCTCTGTTATTGCCAACAAAGGTTATGTTACAAAGTATTGAGTTGTATTTTTGTTATTGACCAAATACTTATTTTCCACCCTGATTTACGAATAAATTCTTTACAAATCCTACCATGTGGATTCATGGATTTTTTTTTCACATTCTGTCTCTCACAGTTGAAGTGTACCTCTGGTGCAAATTACTGACCTCTGTCATCATTTTAGGTGGGGGAACTTGCACAATCGGTGGCTGACTAAATACTTTTTTGCCCCACTGTATGTCTGAATTGCTAACCCTAACCCTAACCCTAGCTCAACAGACCACAATGCCCTGGACTGTCAGTATTATTACATGCTGTGAACATAAGTAGCTTTGATCACAGTTTATGTTGTAAAAGGAATATTGAAAGAAAGATCAACACTGTGATATTATTTCTTCCAAACTGACCAGAAATATGCTTGTCAGACTCTCACAGCAAAGGATCAGACTCACTGTGCATGACGGCTCGGGCCAATGATGTCTGTTAGATTGTCAGTTGTTTAGTGTGCTTCTGTACAGTTAGGGTCACCATCTCTATTTCAGAATAATTAATATGCGGAAAACACTAAAAGTTGATTGTCTTCCAATATTCTAGCATAATTAAAAAACTTTGACTTTGTAAGTACATATTATTAGTCCTAATGCCAATATGATTCTTCATAACTCCTGCTTTGAAATACTGAACTTTAAAATTTACTTGATGAAAGATAATTTACAGTGGCACTCTGTCAGGATAATTCTGACTATAAGATCACTCTATTAATCTGAATCCTTCTGAAATGTGCTGTGAATGAATGCTGATGCAACTCACTGTGGGAAAGCTGTTAATAAAACGAATCTGTGACACATGCAACACATTCACAGAGGAAGAGGACACAAAGGGAGGACACGCAGAGGCTGTGTTAAAGTCAGAAATCCAAATCTTTAGTCAAAAACAGGCGGCAGTTACAAACAGGAAGACAAGCAGTCCATCAAACAGTCTACAGGGTCAAACATACAGAGAATTCAAACAGCAGTAAAAAATAACTGGACTCTGAAAAACTTAAAGCAATGTGTGACGCAATAAAAGGAAGCAGCGCAGTATATTCACTGAATTATCATCAATTACAAAAGACAAAAGGAGAAAAACTATGATTTCTAAGAAAATAAACCTTGATGGAAACATACAGAATGTAAACTGTGTGAGTTTGGTGAACTTTGTTAGTAACAAATGAGGTAAAAAAAAAGAAAAAGGGAGAGACAAAAACTCAGTATTCATTAATAATTAGAAAGCATCTAAACATTCTGGTCATGGATTTTTACAGTCTTAGTTCCGCTTGCTGTCATCATTATAATCATCATGATCAATGGCGAGGTCCTGAGGCGGGCGGGGCTGTCTCTGGTGATGTCACCATGAAGGAACAGCATCTGGCACGTGTTGCTGAAACATCCCAGTACACTGGTGTAGTTTCCTCTCCAGCTGTTTGACATTTGACACTTCAACATTAAGGGGAAGAAGAAGAAACAGTGTTAGGTCAGGTGACCACATGGTTTCTAAAGTAACTGACAGGAAGTAACCAGGCCGTTAGAAATGGATGGCATGTGTTTAGAGTTACTCTAGTTGGGTAACTCTACTTACCAAAAGCAGAAGCACACAGATGACAGATCAGATGCTGAATGTTGCAGGAACATGCTCATGTGTGGTGGTCATTCAGTGCTGCTCCGGCAGGTTAGACAGTCCAAGACTGATATGCTGCCCATCTGAGAGTTTGAAAACACACATGCAAAGATTTATTTTGTATTACAGTCAAAGTTGGATGTTCATTTTTGTCCTTTAAAAATGTTTGTGTATTTGAAAGCACTAACATTTAAGGATGACTTGGATCGTCTCCTTTAAAGGGGAGACAAGTGTATCCACTGATCCACGTCACTTTACCTGGATGATGACTCCAGGAAACACTCCTAATATAACCAAGCAAATAAATAATATTGAAGATTTACTTACATCATTACAAAAACATCAAAAACATCTCCTTTGATTCTATTTCTCCATTCCTGCTGAACATCAGGCAACAAATATCTCAATAAATCACAGTAAAATGTAAAGCACATATTTTCTCTGCTTTGTCAAACCTCTGCAGAGCCTCTGTCAAGAAAAACACATCTGTAAGCATAAAACAAATATACATTTCATAACACGTCACTGGACAAACCTCAGTCAGTTGATTTCCTCTGTGCAGTGTAGACGAGCATCAGTCAGCAAGTCAAGGTGGTGAGATGGACTGGTGTCCTTTGTGACTCTGCTGGTTCTTCTGAGGAAACACCACCGTCTCTCCACACCGTCACCATCTGTGAGCACAAACTGCTGCTCTGCTCTGCCAGCATGTAGGAAATCACATATCACACACAAAGGGGTGAAGAAACATCAGAGCTCAACTTTGGATACTTTAGATCTAAACAGATCAAAGTAGCTCTTAGTTTCAGCAATCAGACAAACAATGATACCAAACTGATTCTGTATGAATACAATATGGTATTTTCAATACAGGTGTCAAATTAATTTATTAAAACTAATACAGATATATGTATATATATTTTTGATAAATTAGTTTGCTAAATTATAAGAATATATTTTTTTATTTTTTTTTTCATTTAACAATTGCAACTGAAAGAAATTAAATATTGAACAAAAATATACTGTCACATTCTGAGCATGCTCAGCATGCTGACAGACTTGAAGTTGCTACAGATTTTAAAAAGTGATAATTATAGGGAAGAAACTTCTCTTTTTCATCCGTTTAATCAAACATTTGATGCCTCAGATGTCTCAGTCCTATAGTGTTCTGCAACTACAATTAACCCGAAGCTTGGATTTGGCTGCAGGTGCCCCTGTACATCCTTCTCAACATGTGGGTACCATTTAATCACACTTCTTCCTGAGCTTTGCTTCATCACAAGACCAAAGGTGGCATCCCGTGTCACAGTTTTCTCATCATCCAGAAGAAACATTTGAAGAAACATCATGGAGAAGAAACATTTACGTGCCTCCTGGTTTTGTTTTCTGATCCTGCAAAAAGACCGAGGACAACAAAGCCCAAAATTGATGATTCTCCTATCAGGGATCAGTAGAGTGTATTAACCTGTGGTATAAGCAGCAGTCACTGAAATATTACTGTTTCAGATAAGAAATCTAGCACATAAAAGCCAGGGTGGGAGGGATCTCTGCAAACTGACTTACCTCTGCAAGTGTGAAGCTCAACAAAAATCTGACTCTCCAGTCACAGACAAACAAAAACCTCCAGCTGGGAGATAGAAAATGCTGTCTGGGTCTTGCTGGATGTTGCTGGTCAGAGTCCACACATTAGCAGAGTGCTTCTTGGTCCCACTGACCCATATGGACAGCGACTGTGGAGAACTGTTCTGGAAAACAGAAAAGAGAATTAAAATAACAAAAAGCCAAAGAGGATTTCCACAAAGACTATCTTGGAATCAGCAATCAAAAACAAAACAAAACACTCGTTCATATTTCAATTAAATATGAACAGGTTCCTCAAATGTAAACAGTTCAGATCTGATTTAATTTAATTTCCTTCACACAGCACATTTGTCCAGGCTGACAGGTAAACATAGAATTAATCTCAGGTAAGATGACTCATAGTAGAGATTCAGTAAGAAAGATTGCTAGCTCTAATATTATTACCACACAATCCAAGGACACACCAACAGCTCAGATTTCTAGAACTATTTAAACAAATGTCTTCTGAATATTCAATTCATGTTCACAGTGGGAGGGTGGGAGGTGTCGTGGAATTTTTTAAATAAAGTCTGCAACACAGAAAGAGCTGTGATCAAGCTATTTATTACTGCGCCAACACACATCAAACATCACAGTTCAGTCATGTCAGCTCTGCCATAGAAGTTGTACTCCTACTCCTTTATGCATTCCAAGGAAGAGGGAGGAAGTTACAAACTGATTCTACCACACTTAGACGGATCAATGGTTATGCTGTTTTGTGCCCTTGGCGTTATCAGCACCTGTAAAGGGAGTTGTTTTCTCAAACTGCTGATGCTGAAGTAAGTTCATCTAGTTTTAGAAACTTTCACTGAACAGTAACAGTGTCACAACTAAGCATATGCATAAGCACTTAAATACTTTAAATGAGAATAACAGAAAATTTATTTTACAGAGGCTAGAGCCTGTCCCAGTAGTCATAGGTAGAACACACCTGGACAGGTCACCAGTCTGTCAGAGGACTAACACAGAGACAGACATCAGAGTAACAAATCTATTTAAAATTAATGTAAGTTTGCTGCAGCTGTATGTATGAACATGTGTTTCTGTGCTCACAGTCCACCTCTCAGGAACCTGCAGTTCACTTTTAGTCTACTTTAAACAGACCTCACAAAAGGCTGATGTGGCTGGATCAGTAGTCTGATTTAAGTACGATACCTTTGGCCAGGGATTAATCTGGTACATCGCTTCACTGCAGTCTTATGTATTTTCCCCACACCTGAATTAAAAAAATACTGATATATACAAATAACAGCTTCAGCTGATGCAGCCTGACTCAATCCTAAATGTTCAGCACACAGAGACACAGAGATACCGTTTAAAGTTTAGTGTTAACATGAGTCACAGATCATTTGCAGTATTACAGTGTCTGGCAGTCTCTGCATGATGTCCACGTCACTGTAAGTTTCTAGCTGACTCTCAAGTGTGACAGGTGTGCCAGCAGGAAAGAGTAATAATAGCCTGCATCCTGAGGTTTTTCATGCAGGATTAAAGGAGCCAGGCTTTGTTCACACAGCTAGGATTGTATTTTACACTGACCCTGGGTCATTATACAGACAGGAGTGCAGAATTATTAGGCAAGTTGTATTTTTGAGGAATCATTTTATTATTGAACAACAACCATGTTCTCAATGAACCCAAAAAACTCATTAATATCAAAGCTGAATGTTGTTGGAAGTAGTTTTTAGTTTGTTTTTAGTTTTAGCTATTTTAGGGGGATATCTGTGTGTGCAGGTGACTATTACTGTGCATAATTATTAGGCAACTTAACAAAAAACAAATATATACCCATTTCAATTATTTATTTTTACCAGTGAAACCAATATAACATCTCCACATTCACAAATATACATTTCTGACATTCAAAAACAAAACAAAAACAAATCAGTGACCAATATAGCCACCTTTCTTTGCAAGGACACTCAAAAGCCTGCCATCCATGGATTCTGTCAGTGTTTTGATCTGTTCACCATCAACATTGCGTGCAGCAGCAACCACAGCCTCCCAGACACTGTTCAGAGAGGTGTGCTGTTTTCCCTCCTTGTAAATCTCACATTTGATGATGGACCACAGGTTCTCAATGGGGTTCAGATCAGATCAGAAAGGTTTTTCTTCTTTTATACCCTTTCTTGCCAGCCACGCTGTGGAGTACTTGGACGCGTGTGATGGAGCATTGTCCTGCATGAAAATCATGTTTTTCTTGAAGGATGCAGACTTCTTCCTGTACCACTGCTTGAAGAAGGTGTCTTCCAGAAACTGGCAGTAGGACTGGGAGTTGAGCTTGACTCCATCCTCAACCCGAAAAGGCCCCACAAGCTCATCTTTGATGATACCAGCCCAAACCAGTACTCCACCTCCACCTTGCTGGCGTCTGAGTCGGACTGGAGCTCTCTGCCCTTTACCAATCCAGCCACGGGCCCATCCATCTGGCCCATCAAGACTCACTCTCATTTCATCAGTCCATAAAACCTTAGAAAAACCAGTCTTGAGATATTTCTTGGCCCAGTCTTGACGTTTCAGCTTGTGTGTCTTGTTCAGTGGTGGTCGTCTTTCAGCCTTTCTTACCTTGGCCATGTCTCTGAGTATTGCACACCTTGTGCTTTTGGGCACTCCAGTGATGTTGCAGCTCTGAAATATGGCCAAACTGGTGGCAAGTGGCATCTTGGCAGCTGCACGCTTGACTTTTCCCAGTTCATGGGCAGTTATTTTGCGCCTTGGTTTTTCCACACGCTTCTTGCGACCCTGTTGACTATTTTGAATGAAACGCTTGATTGTTCGATGATCACGCTTCAGAAGCTTTGCAATGTTGAGACTGCTGCATCCCTCTGCAAGATATCTCACTATTTTTGACTTTTCTGAGCCTGTCAAGTCCTTCTTTTGACCCATTTTGCCGAAGGAAAGGACGTTGCCTAATAATTATGCACACCTGATATAGGGTGTTGATGTCATTAGACCACACCCCTTCTCATTACAGAGATGCACATCACCTAATATGCTTAATTGGTAGTAGGCTTTCGAGCCTATACAGCTTGGAGTAAGACATCATGCATGAAGAGGATGATCTGGACAAAATACTCATTTGCCTAATAATTCTGCACTCCCTGTAAGTATCATACAGTTTAAAGGAAGCACTGAAACTTGCACATATTTATTATAGATGCACTGAAGCTAATCGAGATATTTGCTGTCAGTCTGTGGCTGCGATTAGACACTTTACTGAAAACTTTATTAACTAGTAACTTCATCAGTCATGACAGAAGCTAATATTTCTGTGCTAACATCGTTTAAACAGTAACAGCTTTACTCCAATATAAGCAAACGTTTACACCGTAACTTTAAGCTAGCACCATTAAGACGGTAAAACACGTAATAATATCTACAAATGCATCTTAAAGCTGTTATATTAGCACTCGGTGTATTACTAACATAACCACATTAACATTACTGACACTCGCTGACTTTTAATAGTCATTCTATAAATGCTGTCCGTTTAAATGGTCTTACCTGTACACACTGCTTTATCCACCGGATTCCAGCCAGAGTGGATTCTGGAGTCTTCCCACGCTCCTGTTAGTGATCCTCCATCTGGATGGATGATAACAACCTTCTGAACAATCTAGCAGGAGATGGTCCATATCTATGGGACTGATTTGTGCTAATAACGCCCATTGTATGGACTGATAACAGCCGAAGGGGGTGAATAAAGTCACCCAGTCGCTAGCTGGTCCATTACCCAACATACATCATTCCCTCCATAAATGCAATAAACGATACAAAAGTATCGTTCTACCTGTTTTTCAGGTAGTTGTTTACATTATATAATTTATTGTGTTCAGTATACGTCACTACGATGTGATTTCGGAAATATATAAATATACGGACAACAGGCTCTTCCGCGGCAATCTCTTGTCGTCAATAAGCAACGTTAAGGGAGCTCTATAGTATTCAATGAGAGGACCCTGCACGTCAATTCTCGACGCGAGGGGGGTACCCTGCGCGTCGATAAGTGAAGCAGAGGGAGCCTGACCATGCGTCACACATTTGACGAGTTGGGAGTGAGAACCTGTTGCTCAGAGAGAGATACTCTTGTCTAAATTACAGGCATTTTCACTATGTCCTTCGCTACAAGTGAAAAACCTGGGTGTTATTTTCGACTCTGAGCTTGGTTTTATCCCACATACTAAACATGTAACCAAAACTGGATTTTATCATCTAAAAAATATAGCCAGAGTCCGCCCTATTCTCTCTCGGGCCAACATGGAGATGTTGATGCATGCTTTTATTACCAGTCGCATTGATTACTGTAATGCCCTGCTCTCTGGTCTTCCCAAAAAGAATATTTCTCCTTTACAACTTTTATAAAACTCTGCAACTCGTGTGCTGACGAAGACCAGAGGGCGGGCCCACATTACACCGGTTTTAGAATCGCTGCACTGGCTCCCCGTGTGTTTCAGGATCGATTTTAAAGTTCTTTTATTGGTTTTTAAATGTCTTAATGGTCTTGGGCCTTCTTATCTCTCAGATCTGCTTCTATCATATGAACCCTCATGGACCCTGAGGTCCTCTGGTACTGGCGTTTTGATCGTTCCTAAAGTCAGGACACATACTCACGGAGAGGCAGCTTTTCAGTGGTATGGTCCTCGTCTGTGGAACAGCCTGCCGGAGGAGCTCAATGCCGCAGAGAACGTACATTTTCTCAGTTGGTTGCAAAGAGCAGAGGTAATCCTAAGGTCTTATTTGATACTATTACTGATATCATTACTCCTGCTCCACCTGCTGCCATTATTTCTTCTGCTGAAGACTGTGAAACATTTCTTGCTTTCTTTTTAGAAAAAATTAGCAATATAAGGAAAAAATTGTCCCCATCAGCATCTGCACTGTCAGTTCCCACGCCAGTTCGGCCTGTTGTTTTAGAAAGATTTTTACCTGTTTCACTATCCGAGCTGGGAAAAATAGTTAGTGCAACAAAAGTATCCTCTTGTTCACTCGACATTTTACCCGCATCGTTATTCAAAAATGTCTTTTACTCTATTGGTCCCTGTATGCTCACTATAATTAACACCTCTTTGAGATCTGGCAAAGTCCCTGCCTATTTTAAAACTGCTGTTATATACCCCCTGTTAAAAAAGCCTATGCTGGACCCATCTCTCACTAGCAACTACAGACCGATCTCAAAAATACCGTTAATTGCTAAGATTTTAGAGAAGATTGTGGCGAAGCAGCTTACAGCAGTTTTAGACAAATATAATATCTTTGACAAATTTCAGTCAAAGCTCATTCTACTGAAACAGCCCTTCTTAGAGTTTCCAATGACATTCTGATGCAAAACGATGCAGGTAAGTGTTCTGTTCTCTTAATGTTGGATCTCACGTTGGCCTTTGACACCGTTGACCATTATATTTTGCTTGATAGGCTGAAATACTGGGTCGGTGTATCTGGGTCTGCCTTAGAGTGGTTCTCCTCGTATCTCTGTGAATGATACTCTTCTGTGGCAGTTTCTAAGTACAGGTCATCTTCTACGTCCCTGTCCTTTGGTGTGCCACAAGGCTCTGTGCTGGGGCCATTATTGTTTTTAATTTATTTACTTCCTCTCCAGCATATTTTGAGCCCTTTTGAGGATATTTGTTACCACTGCTACGCAGACGACATCCAACTATATATATCTTTTAAACCTGAAGATGCTTCTAAGCTGCGGATTTTAAATGTGTGTTTGGAAACCATTAAAGGCTGGATGGCTGAAAACTTCCTCCAACTAAATGAAAATAAAACTGAAGTCCTTTTATGTGCTCCAGACAGACATGTACCCAGCATAATGAATGCTCTTGGTCCCCTTTCAACGTTTGTGAAACCATCTATCAGGAACCTAGGGATAACCTTCGATCCTGCTCTTACATTGGATATTCACGTCAAATCTCTGGTTCAGTCTTGCTTCTATCATTTAAGAAATATTTCTAAATTGAGCCCCATAATAGCTCATACTGAACTGGAGATTGTTATTCATGCTTTTATTTCATCACGACTGGACTATTGCAATTCACTGTTCACATATCTAAACAAAAGTTCCCTGGAGCGTCTGCAGATTGTCCAAAATGCTGCAGCAAGGCTTCTGACGAAAACATCGAAATACTCACATATAACACCGTTGCTTATACAGTTACACTGGCTCCCTGTCGAATTCAGAGTCCACTTTAAGATTCTGGTTCTGACATTTAAGGCTCTTCAAGAACAAGCACCATCATACATCATTGAACTTTTACAGCCCTATGCCCCTAGTAGGTCTCTGAGGTCTTGTGGTCAGGGCCTACTTGTTATTCAGTATACGAGACTGAAAACTAGGGGTGATTGAGCTTTTGCTACTGTGGCCCCCAGACTATGGAATTCTCTTCCTCAGAACTTAAGATCTGCTGATTCACTGATTACTTTTAAAAAACAGCTAAAAACACATCTTTTTAAAATTGCATTTTGTTAACTTTTGACTGTACTTTGTCTTTTTAATCTGTTCCTATACCTTGTAAAGCACTTTGTGATCTTTTATCTAGAAATGTGCTATATAAATAAAATTTTACTTACTTACTTTACTTACTTACATGTTTTTAAGAACAGGCTCAAGACCCACCTTTTTAATTTAGCTTGTACTTAATGTTTATTTATTCTATGTAATCCTGTTATTCTATTTATATTATTAAATTAGATCATCATAGTCAAAGGAGCTTGCAGAGAAAAGCGTCTGGACTTCTTTAAGTTACTTGAAGACGTTTCACCTCTCATCCGAGAAGCTTCTTCAGTTCTAAGGTCAAATGGTGGAGAGTCCCAGATATAAACCTAGTGGGAGTTTCCCCCCACAGAGGGACAAAAGGACCCCCTGATGATCCTCTAATCGCCTGAGCCAAGGTGTGAAACTGGGTGTGGGTCCCAATCAGCCAGAGTTTCGGGTGTGTTCATTGTGAAACGTGGCCCCACCTTATCATGCGAATTCCTGAGGTCAGATGGCCCAGGATGTAGGGGTGTATGTATCCATGACCGCTTATGTTAATGAGAGTATTGGGAGTGAATTGGAGGGCGGGATGGGGTGGGGTGGGGCGGGCTGCTTTTAACCATGTAAAGCACTGTGTGCTACATTCTATATAAAAAGTGCTTTATAAATAAAGATTGATTGATTGATTTAAAAAAAAGTTTACTTTTGTCATTTTGAATTTTTGTAATCACCTTGTCCTTTTTGGGGTATAATAAAACCCATTTTTTTTGGAAGATTACATTTGTGCCTGTGTGTTCCTGGCAGCTTGGTTCATGATAGCCTGCATTTGGGTCCTGGTTCATTCCTCCACATGGCTCACTCTGCTAGCCGTGACAAAACTGGCCTCATGCTTAAAGCAGGGATACCTGGTCTCAAAATTATATATTATGTAATTTAACGAGGTTTTTTCATTTCAGTAGGCTGAATAAAACACTCATGAGCCATGTCACTGGGTAGCATGTGCTCTGCACAGAGTTTACACACGCTGCACATATGTATTCTGTTTTTTCTTTTTTTATCTTCTTGTATATTTTCCCGCATGATCCTCAGTATTTCATGCAAAGCTCACAACCAGAACAGGTGAAGTAAACAACCATAAAAAGGACATTTTACTTGAGAAAAAGACATGCTGTTTAAACAGTCACAGTCAAAGAGTCACATTATGTTTTCCCAAGGTAAAACAAATCCAACAAAGCAACTTCTAACATGCAAAAACCAAATAGGTCCTCCACTCCACAATTAGACATGAAAAGGCTTTATTCTCCGTTTACCAAGTTAAAAAACAAATCCAACAAGGCTGCTTCTAACGAACAAAATTTACTTTTTAGATCATTGTCTAAAAAAACAAGTAGGTCTTCGTTTATTAAGGCTTCTCTGTAGTAGGATACAGCAACATTTAATAATTGGATCCTCCGTCAATAAAAATAATTCCTGTTTCAAAAAAGCACACTAAAAACCGAAATAGACACTTGATAAAAGAGATAAAATATTGAAACCTAAGTAAACACACCCACTAGGTGGAGACAGGTGTGGGAGTTACGTGCACGGGCAAAGCTGGCAGTAATATTTTTCTCACTACAGTTACTGGACTCATCTCAAAGAGAGACGAGGCAGCCTACGAAGAGAAAGTCCTGCAGGTGGCAGCCTGGTGTTCCGAAAGCCACCTGGCACTGAACACCAAGAAAATCAAGGAGATCCTTGTATATTCAGGAGGCACAGCACTAGGGATGGGTATCGTTTAGGTTTTATCCGATACCGGTGCCAAACCGGTACTTTTGAAACGGTGACGGTGCTTAAACGGTGCTCGAACCGGTGCTTAAAGAATGGAGAACACAAAATTGGTCCAAAAACCTCTCATGTTCAGCTGTTTTTTTGTAAAAAGATAACAATGTTAGCCTTTTCTGCAGCTATGGGGCATATATGGTATCACTCTTGGTTGGAAGCAGTGCTTAAACAATGGAAAAAACACAACCTTTGTCCAAAAACTTCTCATGTTTAACTGTTTTCCACTTTTTCTTTGGTCATTTTAGCCTTTTTGGCCAGGGTGAAGGGAGTATCTGCCATCAAACAAGAAGACAGCCGCATGTAGCTATGATGATGTTTGCTAGTTCACCTTACATGCATTAATGTAGTAACGTGGTTAGCCTACTCAACGTAAATTACACACGAACAACATTAAGCTACTCACGCAGAGAAGAACGGCTGCTGCTGCCGTCATCATCCGTCATCATTTCTGCTACACTGGCAGGGCTAGGGGCCAGGATTCTACTCCTCCGGTTTTTGGGGGATGTTGCTAACTCCGGGTCAGATAACAGGCACCACACCCGAAGTAGATGTGCTCTGTGTGAGGTCTCGCAGCAAGCTATCAAATACGGCACATTTCTTGGCTTTTAAAAAAAATGCTATGCGTCGCCAGGTGTTTCATCGGATTTGAGGTGTTACCTCCTTTGACAGTATCACAGTATCACCTTAAAGCACTTGTTGCAGGCTGCTGAGTTTGCATCTTTTGCTGTGAAGTACAGCCAGACTTTTGACCGCTTCGCCTTGGGTATTTTTAATCTGTAGCTCTGCTCTACAAGAACGTACGTACCTGGGCCCGCCTACTGTCCTCGGAAACGTAAAATGATTGGCTAGAATCTAAAGTGTATCACAGCTCAGGAAAAAAAAGCACCGAAATAAAGCACCGAAATGTGCGCTGCTTTTCGGTCTGGTTACTACCGTTTATGTCAGATACCGGTACCCGTCCCTACACAGCACCCACTTAGCCGCCTTGTACATCAATGGCGAGTGTGTGGAAAGGGTCCACATCTTCCGTTTCTCTGCGTCCTCATCTCTGCTGAGATGGACAAACAGCACCACAGCATTGGTCAAGAACTTCACGAGGGTCCTCAGGAAGCACAACCTGCTACTGACCTTCTACTGCTCATCCATCAAGAACCTGCTGACATACTGTATGGTACGGCAGGTGCATCATGGCAGACAGGGAGAGGCTTCAGCTGCCCTCTCCCCTCACTGGTGGACATTTATACCCCACCCCCCGCCCTGCTGTCTCAGCAGAGCAACAAACATCATCAAGAACAGCTCCCACCCTGGTTTTGACCTGTTCAACCTGCTGTCCTCGAGGACGTGCTACAAGTGCATCAGTACAAAACCTAACAAACTCAAGAACAGCTTTTTCCAAAGCCATAACCACCCTGAGCTCATACATGCACTGACTACACAGTCTAACCCAGTGGTCCTCAACTCCCGGGTGCTGACGAATCATTTGGTACCGGGCCGCGAGAGTTGAGGCTCGGGTGTGAAATTTATGGTTTTTATCGTTTTTCAGCGTTATTTTTTTAATCGTTTTTATCGTTAACTCGATTTCCCTGGGTCTTTTCCCATGTGTTATGAATAAATCTTCTGTTTTTTGGTACCGGTACTGGTTTTATTTTATTGTATTTATCTGCAACACCTTAAAGACTGGTCCGTGAAAATATTGTCGGACATAAACCGGTCCGTAGAGCAAAAAAGGTTGGGGACCGCTGGTCTAACCCGCCAACCAAAGGACTTCCCTCTATAGACAGACTATGCAATATTTAATCTGTTGAATGCTTGTGAAAGTACTGTATAATATGTGTACTGTGCAATACCATTACTCTCTCTGTCCAAATATCTGCTACCCACTGCATTTGATCATCATTACTATGCAATATTAAATACATGCTATAACCCACACCGTATATAAAATCCTTATTTATTCTTGAAAATGTATACAGCACCGCAGAACTGTGCACAACTCCTTCCCCTCTGCAGGAGTTAGGAGTTAGAGCAGGGCGATATGACCAAAAATATTTATCACAACATACATTTGAAAATTTGCAATAACGATATAACTGACGATCTAATTGACACTAGACAAAATACTTTACAACTCCACATCTTTATTAGTGCAAAAAAACCAAACATCAACGTATTTTCACTTAAACAAGCAGCTGTTTTTTATGTGCATTAAAGTTATATAAAAATTTGCAGTGCAAATGCAAATTCCTTGCTGACAGTTTAACCAAAAGCATTTCCAGTGGAAATTGGCCGACATATCCTCAGCATAACCATGTATAATATCCACAGAACTTAAAAAGAGGTTATACACACACAATAAGGTAACATTATGTTGAAGCACAGTACGTATCACTCCGCGAGGCTCCTGCCTACGATAGCCGTAATGCTCCGACAATCCATCAAGCGGTGCGGTGCAGATTTTCGAGCGCCGCGTACCACATAAAATCGTTTCGAGGTCAGTAAACACAACCAGAATTCATACATAAGGCACACGGGATTATAAGGGGCACTGTCGATTTTAAGGAAAATCAAAGGATTGATTTTAAGTGCGCCGTATTTTCCAAAAAACACGGTAATAACGACGGCCCGCTAGCATGCTCTACCAAAAATAGTGCTTTGTTGTGTATCTGACGGATGGAAGCAAAACCAGTTCCACACCACTGAAGTTGCAGCATTTTTACAAACCAATTCTGGTTCATCCGTTTCATTCAACGATCCGCTTTCACCCTCCTCATTCTCCGTTGCCACCATTCTGCCATGTGCGTATGAAAAGAAAGGCACTGCGCATGTGCGTTTTACCCATATTTTATCACAATATTTCATTCTCTTATCGTTGCCCGACATTATACCGGTATTACCGTGAACGGTATGATATGGCCCAGCCCTATTAGGAGTTGCTTTTAATCTCATTGTACATGAGTATAGTGACAATAAAAAGATATTCACTTCTTTCTCAGATTCACCTGAAGATAAATGTATTTTATAATACAGAGAAATGGCTTGTCAGTATGCAGATAATATGCACAATGTAGCCAGATTGCACAAGCCTTTTGGTTCAGAATATTTCAGCCTTACTAATATAAGAAAGACCTATTTTGTTCTTTTGTGGTAAAAAAAAACAAAAACAACAACTTATGTGGCTGTTTCATGAATCGGATTGTAATTTTGTGTAAGAATATTTCCATGCACACATAAATGAGCACAATTGTGAACTCATACTGAATAGAAAATTTAGTCTGATTTGTAAATATAGCCATCTAGTGTTTTAGAAAGGAGAATTCGTAAATAAATGCATTACCAAAAACAAACTTATGTGTAATAAATTTATTTGAATTAGTAATATACAAAACATATATAAGTCAAAGTCAAAGTCAAAGTCAGCTTTATTGTCAATTCTGCCACATGTACAGGACATACAGAGAATAGAAACTACGTTACTCTCAATCCCTAGATAAAATAGCAAATGAACATTTAAATATAAGAGTGATTAAAAATGCAAGTAAAATAATTAAAAAGTAAAATTTAAATAAATAAATACAATACAATTTTTACATATAACAAGAAAGCTATACAATATACAATATAATGAGTATAATAGCAAATGTTTAATATTTATATGGCTTATTATACTCAACATGGAACAGAGTGCTACAAAAAAAACATACAAAACATAGCTCTACCTCATATATATTTATAAACGTAACTATTCACAGTGAAACAACTTAGAGAATCACGCAACAAAAGAGATTAAAATATTTAATATATCCCTGTCTGGAAAAAATTCTCTTTGAGAAGAATAATTTTTTACTGCGTTTCCTGTTGTCATTTTCTCACCTTCCCAGCTTGTTGTCTGTGCAGTGGCTGTTCTCTTTCTCTCTCACCCTCACTCTCTTAAACTCGCACCTCCCTTATGCTTCTGTGTGCGTGCATGTGCTGGGTCTGTAACCCCTGTCACTACCCGATCCGTACCGGAAACCCGATCGGTACCCCGCATCTGTCAGGTCTGTACTTCCGGTCGTAGCGTTTTACGATAGTTATGGGTCAGAGTATCTGTTAAGATGTTAAGAATAACAAGTATATCTTAAAATGTTTGCAATAATGAAGCATTTCAGTACAATGTAGACAAAAACGAAAAATAAAAAGAAAGTTGCGGATCAGGACTCTCCGATCCTTACTGCGCATGTGTAAAGTCTGACCGTACAAATCGGGTCTACCCGATCCGTACCGCGCATGTGCAGATGTTTTTTTTCTTCTTCTGTTCGTTTAATGGCAGTTTACTCCCCAGTGTACGAGGATACCGCCACCTGCTGACCGAGCGAATAAACTCTATTGTAAACTGAATTAGCGTCATTACAAACGTGTGTTAAATTTGATTTAGCGATAGTCGAGTGTGTTTATGCTTGTCTGTGAGGAGAGGATTGTTGGAATAGTGATGATGATGTGCGCTATCACTGTCAATTGTCAGTAAACACTTCATCTGGCTGATGAATCTACACGTGAGATATTGCAAAGTCTGCATTATTAACTCTGTAATTAGGCGCCATTCTTCTTATTTTACGGCGCTGTTGCTCAATTGGGGGACGCTCTCTGTTGAGGAGAAAAGCATGAATTTCTTTGTATACGGATTATCCATTGTTTAAATGTCCCGGGCAGTCGAAAAGGAGGCAGAGCTGTTGAGAAATGCTAGGAGCTAACTGGGCGCTAACCGTATCAGTCAAATATATTGAATGTCGCAATGTTGGCAAAGAGAGGAAGTGACGTAAGATTTGCGCATGCGGGGTACCGATCGGGTTTCCGGTACGGATCGGGTAGTGACAACCCCTGCCCTACCCGACAAATAGACTCCTTAGTGATAGATTCAAAATAGAAACGGGTAATTGTGTATTTTGTGAAACAGAAGAGGAGGATTTGGACCATCTATTCTTTTTGTGCAATTTTATACAAATATTTTGGTTGGATTTTCATACCTGGCTTTATTCCAGTGGGATTCAAATTACCCCATTTACCTTAAATATGATAATGTTTGGAGTGTTTTTGAAAGAAAAGAAAGCTAATTATGGTGTTAATGTGTTATTAATCTTGTTTAAGTATTTTATACATAAATGTCGCTTTTTTAAGATTAAACCAACACTGGCTCACTGGAAAAACGACCTAAACCTGTTGGTTAAATCTTTGACTTTAGTTAAAAAGAAAAAGGCTGCTTTTTTTGTTTCCTTTGTAGAAGATTTTGATTTAGTGAGTTAATAATCTGTTAATTTATGTGACCCCATCTTTATATTTTATTTTCACTATATATGAAAGTTGCTAATATGTAAGAAATGTTTATTCTCTGAATCTGTAATATATGGTGCATTTTGTTTGTATGTTTATATTACTAATAAAAGAAAAAGAAAAAAAAAACAAAAAAAAAAACAACCCCTGCCCTCTTCCTGCTCAGTGGACCAATACCTGTTTGCAGCGGACACTCGACGTCACGTAGTTGACCAATCACGTACGACTTGAACGGGGTAAAAATCAGGGGGCGGGGAGGGGAAAAAAGCGTATCCGATTCCTGGGCAGGAACCGGATTCTATCGTTCACTTCAAAGTGCCGGTGTTATGCCAAAAAGTGATTGTCTGCCAAAACCTGATTTCCAGTGTTTCTGTGTATTTTTTTATGCGTGATATCTTTACATATGTTCGTAAATAGACTTCGGTGAACAGGGGATACAAAGGGGTTACATAAAGAATTAAAAAATTATCTGTTTTTTAAGTATCTTTACAACTTGTACTTACATTATAACCAATCCGGTCCTTTATCCCCACTTAAAATATTTTTACAGAACTATTGTAATATTTGCTGCCATTTCTGCTGTCCTGTTGGGCAACTTACTCTTACAAAATACATTTTTAATGTTAATGAGATTTTTTTTTACTGCATAAATAAAGGTTATATAAAAGTCGCTGCCAAAAACTGATTGCGGCTTGTATCTTGTTACACGAATGTTGTTTGTGGCTCAAGATGACTTTGTGTCATCCATAAGGGATGCATTTGACATATGTTTAACATATTATAGCCCAACAAGTTACTTATAGCACTTTAAATATGAGCAATCGCTTTTTGGCAAATACCGGAAATCACTTTTTGGCAGACAATCACTTTTTGGCACAACACCGGCTCTAGAGCTGTTTTGTTCCTGACCGACACGACACATCGCTTGTGTGAGCTTATGGTGGGTACTTTAATTTGCAGTCTATGGCTATTCCACCCAAATCACAACATTGACAACACTCCGATGGTCGCTGTCATTCATGCTTTTCAAAAGTGACGAAAACATTTGAACGATATTTAATATTTAAGCTAGTTGTACTTTTTTTGGGGTGGGGGTAGCTCCTCTTATTTTTTCATGTGTCAGGTTGCAATACGTTAAAAGTTTGAAACTTTTACTTTGAATGCGAAGGGTCTCAGTTTCCGGTTTGCTCCACTTTTTTTCGTTTTAATTTTATCCTTAAGAACAAGCTGGTTACAGAGACAAGCTGGTTTTTAGGTGTGTTTTTGTTCAAATCAACAATAAAACAGGGAAAGTTTTCATGTTATTTGGGAAACATAACCTGTTGAAGAACCAACTCATACATACACTCAGAACATACACATATTGCAGCTTCGGCTACTTTATATTAATTATTCCTAGTACACAGACACAAGTTAAACGAGAAGGTTTTGCTGCTGCATTTGTTTTATTCTTACATATCTTGGTGAAAGACACTGAACACTAGTAGCAGCTGAAGTACAAACACGGAAACTTGTCAAAGCATGCAGTGTTTGGAGGAAGCGCTGACGGCAGTGTGCGAAACGTCTTCAGGTCGCTGTTTATGACACAAGTCGCGCCAATGTGGTGGAATGGACGGAGCTGTGGACAGAGGAGACAGGTCGGCCCTCAGCAGCACGTCGAAACCAACAGGAGCTCAGGAAGCTCTGCACCAGTGCCGACTCATCCAGAATCTGGTGGACATCTCGATTAGCAGCCTCCTGTCTCTTAGGACAAGATGCGCCGCATCCAACGACTTCACCCGGCGGGAGATCCGTACTTTAGAGGTACGTTTAAGATCCAGAGGTGACCCAGGTTTCTACCAGCTGTTTATCCAGTCTTTTGCTTCTTTGAAAGCAAGAGAATGATTGTATTGCATTCGCGATTTAAAGACATGCTACGCCATGTTATCTCCTAGATTCCGTGACATAGAAAAGGTTGTTCACTTTGCAGCAAGTTTTTATTTATTTTTATTTTCTTTTTTTAAATTACCCTCTCATATTATATTTTAATATGACTATAATAACTATGAAAGGGAGAGGTGGATGGGGTGGGGCTCTCGAATTTAAAGTTGGGCAGTCACACAGGAGTTAACTTTAGCTTCAAGTGCAGATTTCTTAAAACCTTCGAAGACATATGCCACAGACGGTAAAGCACAGATTCAAAACAAACAAAAAATTATGAGGATGAACTGAATGTAGCTTCTTCGGGTCCAGGGTGCTCCTGTCAGTCATTTTCTCTCACTGTCTTCACTACTGTGGCTTTCTAGGACTCTTCAGGAGGTTAGCATTTGTAACATGTACTTTTCCTACACTCCTCCACTTCCTCCCAAGGTACAAAAAGTTATTATGTGTCCCAGATAATAAATGCAATATCTCAATATGCAGCTTATTGTTTATTTTCTGCAAAGCCATTTCTGCATTTGCCACCAACATTCCAGTTTACTCAACACAGCTCAGTTCTGTTAAGCTAAGGAAAAATAAAATGTCATTACATAGCACCAAATAATGACATAATTCATCACTGGGCCTTTTACATAGTAATTTTTTTTTAAAAAGTAAAGTTTATAATATTATAGAAAGAATAATTTTGAGTTAGCACTTTAGCACTCAATAGTAGGGAATCACTTTAATATTAACATTTTAATAGCTCACGTGACTGTGAGCTGCCTTTGGTTACTGAAAATGATCTCAAAATCCTTGAAGATGTAAAGTGAATATTTTGACAGCAATTAGCACTTAGGTTTGTATTATTATTTATGTACATCAAATCACATATAAAATTGTATGTTGAATTTTGGCTGTAGCTCAGGAGGTAGAGCAGGTCATCTACTCATCCAAAGGTTAGTGGTTTGATCCCTGGCTGCTCCAGTCTGCAGGCCAAATATCGTTGGGCAAGATATGAAACCCGAGTTTCTCTGCGACGCATCCATTGGAGTACGAATGTGTATGAATGTATGATTAAGTGCTTTCAGTGCTCAGATATAGTAGAAAAGCACTACTTAAGAACCAGTCCATTTACCACCTAAGTATATGGCTGCATGAGCTGCTAATATGCCAGATACACAATAAATGCACTAGTTGCTCATACTTGGTACGGTGCAGAAAGTTAGAATAGACAGACCATCAGTGACTCTTAAAATCTTATCAGAGGTTAAACAAAGCATAACAATGTCCCTCATAGTCTTTAAGGTTCCCATATATAAAATGGATTATTGTATATGTGTATATTTACACACATAGGACTCTCAAGCTGTGTGTTGTAGTAGTATCTTTGCTGTTCGTAGGACTGCACTCTTCTGGACAGAGATCTCGGATGCCAGGGACCACTGTTGCTTAACTTTCCACATTGTTGGTATTTCTCAGGCTTCTCATGTTCCTTCTTCCTGATGTTGCTATCACTTGGTAAAGCTACATGTATCATTACGCTTCGTTACTCTGCTTGTCCACCTTTACTGTGTCTGTTGTTTGCCATCACCAGTTTGTCTGTCTGTATCTGAAAGTTCCACAGGATCTTAGCTCCAGTCATTCTCAACCACCCTGGAGGCGTGTCCCATTTTGACCTTGGGACTTCAATGTCATACTAGGCGCACAGATATTCCTATATACTGTGCTAGCCACTTGGTTATGACGTTCCATATATGTGCTACCTGCTAGCATCTTGAAACCTGCTGTTATGTGCTGGATTGTCTCAGGGGCATCTTTCCACAGCCTGCATCTGGGGTCTTGCCTGGTGCGGTAGAACCCAGCCTCTATGGCTTTTCTGCTTAGCGCTTGTTCCTGTGCTGCCATGAGTGGTGTCGCTGTGTGACAGTCCAGTGTTTTCCTGCAACTCGATCTCAGTCACTTCTTCTATTTGCTAGTGGTACATACCGTGCAGTGGCCTGTCCTTTCATGATGTTCCTCTTCTTGCTCCTCCTTGAATTCCTTATGGTCCTTTGATCATGTACAGTTCTGATATTCCAGGATCCATGTAGGGAGCATGGAGTCATAGGCTTTCTTGTAGTCAATCCAGGTGATGCATAGGTTGGTTAGTCTGGTCTTACAGTGAATGCTCAGCTACTTTACCAGTAGCTGATGTTTTGCCCCTCTAGGTGTTTCTGCCAGTTCCCTTCTGAGCCCTGCCTTATGTCTGTTCATCTTAGCTAGTATGATGCCTGACAGGAGCTTCTGCCCACATAGCAAGCAGGTCTGGCCTGGATCTGGTATCAAGCCGGCACTGCTGGCTGACTTCTGGCATGATAAGACGTATGTCATCCAGATATGAGCCAGGCTTGGCATACATGGCACTGTCTATGTGATGGCATGCCATATATAGCTCGATTGTGATTTTATTTATGTGGTCCAGGCCCATAGAAAACAGGTCTTCCCTGGATTCGGCATCAAGCTGGTACTTTTGACTGACTGGTGTCATGGCAGGGTGTATGTCAACCAGATGTGGGCCAGGTCTGGCAATGATGGTATTATTTATGTTCCTATTAGAGCAGGGCGATAAGACCAAAAATATTTATCACAATATACATTTGAAAATATGCGATAACGATATAACTGACGCTATAATTGACACTAGACAAAATACTTTACAACTCCGCAACTTTATTAGTGCAAAAAACCCCAAAAAACCCCATCAATGTATTTTCACTTAAACAAGCAGCCGTTTTTTATGTGCATTAAAGTTATATAAAAATGTAACAGTGCAAATGCAAATTCCTTGCTGACAGTTTAACCAAAAAGGCATTTCCGGTGGAAATTGGCCGACGTATCCTCAGCATAACCATGTATAATATCCACAAAACTTAAAAAGAGGTTATACACACACAGTACTGTAATATTATGTTGAAGCACAGTACGTATCACTCCGCGAGGCTCCTGCCTACGTTAGACAATCCATCAAGCGGTGCGGCTTCGTAGCTTAGCAAAGTCGTACTAAAACATTTGACAGATTTTCGAGCGCCACGTACCACATAAAATCGTTTCGAGGTCAGTAAACACAACCAGAATTCATACATAAGGCACACGGGATTATAAGGGGCACTGTCGATTTTCTGAAAAATCAAAGGATTGATTTTAAGTGTGCTGTATTTTCCAAAAAACATGGTAATAACGACGGCCCACTAGCATGCTCTACCAAAAATAGTGCTTTGTTGTGTATCTGACGGACGGAAGCCAAACCAGTTTTACCCATATTCTATCGCCATATTTCATTTTCTTATCGTTGTTCAACATTATACCGGTATTACCGTGAACGGTATGATATGGCCCAGACCTAGTTCCTATTTTCCTATTTTAGTTAGAACACCCAAATGCCATGTTGCAATACTATACAGCTATGGTAGCCAATATTTTAAATGCAGGTTTGACTGGTTTGTGAGTGTACACTTTATCCAAAACCTAGTGAGGGTTTACTCATCATTGCCAGTGGGTGACTGTAGCTCAGGAGGTAGAGCAGGTCACCTACTGATTGGAAGGTTAGTGGTTTAATCCCTGGCTTTGCCAGTCTGCATGTCAAGAGTGTGAATGTGTATGAATGTAGTTAGGAGGCACTCAGTTTAGAGAGATTGTGTTAATGTGGCATGTAGTATAGAGCACTTTGAGTAATCCGGGAGACTAGAAAAGCACTCTGTAAGAATCAGTCCATTCCCTGTCTGAATAGAGTTTTGTCATGTTAGTTTTGTGCATGTTGTTATTACATGGCTTTATTAAGGTACACATTAGGCTGACATCTGGGGCCAGAGCTGAAACTGTTCTGGGCCAGCACAGGACCACCAGTGTGTCTGCAACTGGCCTTGTGCTGGCCCATGTGTAGGCCACATCTGGCAAACCAGATCTGGGCCACCAAAGGGCCGTCATTCTTTGCGGTATGTGGGCCATGTGTAAGCACATTGTGTGGGCCAGATCTGGGCCATACCAATTTTGCTATGTGGGTGTGTTGTGGTGAGGTACATTATTGGCTGATAGTTGGATGAGACCAGTGCCTTCTGAGGATCCTTAGGGATCAGGACTGTCTGCCCACTCTGGTTGCATCTCATCCATGGAGTGCAGTTAACTTCTTTAGCCAGTAGCTGTGAATAATATCTGGGCATCGTGCTTTCCAATTTTTCATATTTGAGACCTGTTTTTTGGCTGTCTGCATCTGCGTCGCTGTCCACAAACTTGTTCCGGTCATTCCGCTGGTCCCACGGTTTGAACACCAGCTTGCCGTCTCCGTCCCGGTTACTGGACCCTGTTCAGGGAGGTTGCTATGGCCTGCTCTTAGCTGCACTAGCCACTGAGCATTGTTATTTTGTGTTATGTCCATCTCTCATATCCTCTTACAGTGTTTGGGTTGTATGAAAAATTCTACAGCACATGGTATAACACACACACACACACACACACACACACACACACACACACACACACACACACACACAATAGTCTTTTGTCGAAATATCACTACAGCAACTCAAGATGGTACTCATTAGTTTATTGCCCCCATATACTTGTGTACTTGCATGCATGCCAGACAACGTCGGAGCATGCTCTTAATGAGATGACAGTCTGTGTCCTGGGGGAGCTCCTGGACATTCTTAGATGCAACCTGAAAGTGTCGGATGCTCAAAATGAACCAGTTCTCATCTGTGAAAAGCACAGGGTGGACCTAACCATTTTGCTATTCTATGGCAAATGCCAGCCTCGCTCCATAGTGCCAGGCAGTGAGCACTTGGCCAACTGGAGGACATCAGGCCCTCAGGCCATCCTCATGAAGTCTGTTTCTGCTTGTTTGTTCAAAGACATTTGCACCAGTGGCCTATTCAGTGTCATTTTGTTTTTCCTTTTCCCTGAAAACCTTCTTTTGTCTAATCATTTCTTAATAACATTTACTTTTACAATAATGTATTATACAGCAGTTGGGAATACATTTCATTATAGCAGATATCTTTCTGAAAGTGTCTGTAACTAAATTTAAGAATATAATTCCTCCACCATTACCTACTTCAGTACCATGTCTCAAAGCAGTGCAGATCAGCTACCTAAACTCTACTCCCACAAAAGTCGATTATCTTGTTAAAAGTGTTACCTCTTTACTGCATACAACCATGGACAATGTGGCACCTCGGGAAAAAAGTCTCAAATCAGAAGTACTTGACTCCCTGGTATAATTCTCAAACGTGCAAAGCAGATATCCTGTAATCAACAACTGGGTGTGAGTAGAAGAATAGAATAGAATAGAATAGAATAGAATAGAATAGAATGTCTTTATTGTCACTATACACATGTACAATAAGATTACAGAGCATCCTCCTACTCAGTGCAGACAGGTGGGAAAGAAAGTGGGGGTGCAGAGGTGCACAGTTCTGCAGCACTATATACATATGAACAAAAATATTGATCAAAAATATTAAATGTACAAATATACAAATAACTGGGGAAAAATAGTGTTATATATTTACAGTGTGGGCTATTGCATGCAACTTAAGTGGTGATGGTAGTTGTGTAGTCTGTATATAGGGGTCATTGGGATTGGGGGGTGAAACCGTGTTGTCAGTGCGTGTGTGAGTTCAGTGGTTGTGGCTTTTGGGAAGAAACTGTTCTTAAGTCTGTCAGTCTTTGGGCTGATGCACCTACAGCGCTTTCCTAAGGGAAGCAGGTTGAACAGGTCAAAACCAGGGTGGGAGCTGTCCTTGATGATTTTTGTTGCTCTGCTGAGGCAGCGGGAGGAATAAATGTCTATCAGGGAGGGGAGAGGGCAGCCGGTGAGCTTCTGAAGCTTCACTCTATCTTCTTTAGTGCAGCTGTGCTACTGTGATGCAGTATGTCAGCAGGCTCTCAATGGGCGAGCGGTAGAAGGTCAGCAGCAGGTTGGAGTCCAGTTTGTACGTCCTGAGGACACTGCTCCTTTACAGTGAGTGGAGTGGTGCAGGAACCGGGTGAGGATGGTAGCATGGCTGAAGCAGATGAGGGCTGGTGTTGTGGTGTTTCAAAGCTGTCTAAGAAGCAATTAATCTTCTGCCAGCTACTCAGGTTTTCTGTTTTCACAGCACAGCCTCTGTGGTTTATGCCCTGCCACACCTCCCATGTGTTGTTGCTGGACAGGTGGGACTCTATGCTTCTTTTATGGTCTGTCTTGGCTTTTTTAATTCCTCTTTTCAGATCACCTTGAGCAGCCCTGTACAAAGCTCTGTCGCCCGACCTGAAGACAGCGTACTGGCTTTGAGTAGTGTGCGGACATGGCTGGTCATCCATGGTTTTTGGTTTGGGAAAACCCAAATGTTTTTGTCCACAGTCACATTTCCGATACAGAGCTTGATATAGTCCAGTACTGATTTTGTGAATGTTTCTAGGTCCTAGTGTTCAAATATGTTCTAGTCTGTCTTTGTGAAGCAGGCCAGGACAGGTTGTAATAGTCTTTGTGGTAGGCCTGGACTGCATCTGAAGGGGTGTAGGTTGGTGAGAACAGGAGGGAGAGCTAGACAGGATCTAGAGTGTCCTCTCCCCTGGTGGGACTTTTGACATGCTGATAGAATTTTGGGAATACAGTCTTCATGTCGACCTTATTAAAATCACCCCAGGGTGGGACGCTGGTGTTCCTTAATGGTATTCAGCAGGTTGGATGTTTACACTGGCATCACGTAGAATGTACACAGCTGTGATAATCACTACTGTTAGTTCTCTTGGTAAAAAAAGAAAAAAAATGCCAGCATCTTACAGACATGTACTTGAGGTTCGAGGAGCAGTGTCTGTTTATAATTGCCCCATTGTTGCACAAGCTTTTGGGTATTCCCGGGTGAAACCAGGTTTCCGTGACGATTAAGGCACAGCAGTCATGAATTTAGCGATTTCCCGCTTTTTGCAATTCCAGGTCATCCATTTTATGCACAAGGGATCTGGCATTGGAGAGATATAGGCTCAGAAGAGGTGGCTTGTGTGATTCCTTCCTTAGCCATAGCACGACGCCTGTTTGCTTCCTCTTCCACCTCCATCTGTGCTGCCTTCTAGATCCAACATCAATCCACGGAGAGCCTGGTGGTCTCGCTATGTAATCTGGGATGTTATGCATGTGATGAAAGACACACGAAACAGATATCTAGTACTGGTCACCGATGTCCCGGTGGGTGTAGCGAATGTTAGCAGAATGTTCGGGATCATCTCCCTCCCACATCCTGTGGAGTGTCCCTGTCACTTCTGGAGGGAGCGGCATAGGTGCCGGAGAGGAGCCAGCCCGAGCAACCAGGCCTTCCAGTGTTTTTGTCTGGCACTTGGACTGGTATCATAGTCTCTCCAGCTGGCACTGGTGCACTGTATCATGCATGGCGGTGAGGTCAGCCACCATCCCAGTTGATGCCTCCGCTGACGGCAAGGCTTGTGCTAGACAGGTGGCTACCACTATAACATGTATGGGTTACTATTGAACGAGCACAACACATAGGGCAGCCTTTGTTGGGAGTTCTTTACAGTAGTCGTTACACCAGTCAGTCACGTTCTCTCATTGGCCCTGCTAGCTCTGCGCTGCTTCTACCACTCCGCAGTGCGTTCCTCCAGGTCCCGTCATCTTTTAATGTGCATAGGGCTCATCACCTAACAGAGTGCTTTGGTCTCAGACTGCTGGCTTGTTTGTGGTTCCTAGGAGGCAGGTTCTTCATCTTTTAGACCCGTTGTCTGTGGAACCAGCTCACAGTAAGCTGCTGGCGGCTTCCCATGAATGGTTCTTGTTTGCTTGCTTGCTAACTGTCTATTTGCTAACACACCGCTTGTCTTGTCTCTCTCCCATCACCCAAACCAGTTGTGGCAGATGGCTGCCCTTCACTGAGCCTGGTTCTACTAGAGGTTTGCTTCTTGTTAAATGGGAATTTTTTCTCTCAATTATTGTAAGTTTTTAACCTTACAATATAAAGTGTCTTGAGGCACCTGTTGTGATTTGGCGCTATATAAAATGAATAGAATGGATGTTTGTAAGGCTTTGGCAGTGCTTCTCTTCTTCCTCCTTGCATAAAAGAGAGCAGATGTCCTGCTGATGGGTTAACGACCTTCTACCATGAATCTCCTCCATGTTCTTAAGACTGTGCTGGAAGACAAAGCAAATCTTCTGGGACCTATTGAGGTGCCATCCTGGAGCCGCTGGACTACCTATTCTGTAGGGTCCAGGTGTTGCCTCATGCAGTAGTGACACTGACCCTTTCAGTCAGAAAAGTAAATCCATTCCTGTTTTGGTTTGGGTTATATTATTGTTGCCCCTCTAGTGCACCTGTTGATTTCATTAACACCAAAGCAGTTAAACTGATTAAAAAAACCCTTTGGTACTTAACTGACCAGCTCAAGATCAAGATGGTACCAGATGGGCTGGTCTGAGTTTTTCAGTATATTTTGTGTGCATGTGGATATGCGGTGCAACTGAAGAGTGGCTGTTACTGCTCACTCTCTTGGGGGCTGGGAGGAGCACCAAGTGCTTCTTGTGTGTATGTGTAGCAGGAGGCTAAATTTAGCTGTGGCTCTCCCCACGCATTATGAGCAAGGCCTGTTTGGCAAGAAAGTCAACTGACTTGGAAGACAGTGGGAGGAGAAGAAGGACGTGTTCCTCGTCTGGCTGGCCTTGCATGTTATAGGGCAAAGGTGTTTACAGTTGGTGTAACGCTGTCTGTTCATCACTTTGGTCGTTCTCTTTCTCCCTTTCCTTTGGCGAATACTGAATTCAATTTCAATTCAATTTTATTTATGTAGCATAAATTCACACGTTTACCTCAAGGCACTTTACATTGTAGATATACAACATGTATAAGATTGTTGGTAGGTTTTTATTCATCTGAAGTCAAGTTATTGTTTGTTCAAGCCAATATACAGATCACAGTTGACAGTTGTTGCTGGAATTTCAGTTAAAATAATTCTGCAAAGGTAGATTTTGAGGGGACTTTGAACACAGTTAATATAGTGGAACAATTTAGCCACAGCAAGGCTCTTCTCTGTGGCTGAATAGGGTAGTCTGTAAAGTGTTGATTAGAGTTTGGAAAGCCCCATGTGGTTTCCCAACTGCAGTCTCTTGCTTTCTCTTTTGTCATTTTTCTCTCCACTCTGTTTCCTCTTAGAAGTTTTCCTCCTCCTTCTGACCTTTTTGTACCTTTTCTTTTATCTTGTCTGAACAGATTCGTTTGCACACCCCCCTCTTTTTTTGTGCATCTTTTCAGATGACTATTGTCAGATGTCAGAGTGCACAGATGGATGTGTGAACAAAACCACATAGATGATTTATCCTAGAACAATGTAGGTGTATTAGATCTGTTGACGTAAAATGATTAGACTTTTAGATTAAGGCTAGGTCTCATAAGAAAGTTAATTCATCGTTGTCTTCATCGTTCTGTGTCCCCTGCAATTCTTCTTTGTTTTTTTTCTTCTTCTGCTCAGATGCAGATTCTGCAACATTTTTTCAGCAGTACATTTTGACTTTTTTCGCGAAATAATATTTTGACTTTTTTTTTCTCAAGTAAAATTTAGACGTTAATCTCAGAATTTCGACTTCATCTCTAAGATGAGCGATATATGTTTTTTTTAATGTGGCCCCTAATATTCCAGGATGCAGGTAATCAGCTTGTGCCACTGGAAATGTACTATTTAAGCCCAATTTTCTCTTATAGTGGTTTTAGCTTGTTTATAATCTGAATTGGGTGTTTTTCATGGGATTCTTGTCAATTAAGCACAGTAATAAAGGGGTCACTGTTTGCTAATAGTTTTGGAACCGCGAAGGTGGGATCTTATAAGTCCTGCTGGAAAAGAATGTCAGCATTTTGATGTCAGTAGGCGTAAAGTGCTCTAAAATCTTCTACAAGTTAGATGACAGACTGTAGAAACATCGCACTGGACTTCAAACGTTTTGGATTTTTTGCATTTGTACCACCTCTGCGTGTTTTTTGTAGACCTTCTGTCACATAATCACCTGCTTCTCCTGTAAGTAATACTTGATCAGTGCATCAAATGGTGCATCAAACTCTCCCTTTTATTTGGGCCTGAAGCAGACAGTACTTTTTCCCTGTTTTTCTTGCATTTTGTATTTCTACTATTTGTCACTCTGCGTTTTTCTTGCTTAGTATAATAAAACTAGCTTTTTGCTCGCTTCACTGATTGCTACTATATTTTGTGTCTGTTGCTTCACTACAAGCAACATTTAAGGGTTAGGGTAAGCGTCCAAAGAGGTGTCTCTTCCAATGGAACAGTACTGGTGGGCATCATCAGCTGTGTGCCAGTGATGTCAGAGACATCAGTTACTTCACACTCGGTTTAACAGTTGATATGACCGTTAAAGAGCAGATGTCTGGTGTGGACCACTAGTCAGGGGGATTTCCTCAGGCTGGTCTGTGTCATTTCTTACTACTGCTTTACATATGTGCGTTACTTGACATTTATGGTTGATATGATACACAGGTCTAAATTTAAAATATGTCCTACCTGCCCTTTAGCTACTGCTTATTTTAATTTCATTAAAATGAGTACCCAAGCTATTAGGTGTAGTTACAAAGGAATATGAAAAATCCATATTTCTTTGTAAGGAAGGAATATTCCACTTCTTTGCTTTAATAAAATCCTGGTTTGCTTTGGCTGTATGTTCTGGGTCATTGTCCATCTGTATTATGAAAGGCCGCCCAATTAATTTGTCTGCATTTAGCTGGATTTGAGCAGACAGTATGTGTCTGAACACCAACCTGAATTCATTTGGATGTTTCTGTCCTGTGTTACATCATCAATAAACACAAGTTTATTTATGGGGGCTGGGAGGAGCACCAAGTGCTACGCTCAAGCCAGCACCAAGCTCAAGCCATCTGTGTTTTACAGATGATGTGGTATGCTTTGGATCATGAGCTGTTCCACACCTTCAACATGCTTTTTTCTTGCCATCATTCTGGTTGAGGTTGATTTTGGTTTAATCTGCCCAAAGAATGTTTTTCCAGATCTGTGCTGGCTTTTTTAGATGTTGCTTTTTTTGTTTGTTTGTTTGTTTTGTAAGCAAAGTCAGTCTAACCTTTCTATTCTTGAGGTGAACCCTTTGTATTTACTTTTATGCAGTCTTTCCTTTTTGGATATTGATAAGCCTACCCCCTGGAGAGTGTTGTTCACTTGGCTGGCTGATGTGAAGGGGTTTCTCATTACCATAAATGATTCTGTGATCATCCACTGGTATTGTCTTTTTGTGTTGCTGAGTTTACCAGTGCTTTCTTCTTTCCTTTCTTCCTTTCTTTCTTTCTTTCTTTCTTTATTAATGATAGGTTTGTAGCTTGAACCTATTCGCTGGAACGTTGAAGACAATATAATTACACAGCAAGCAAGACACGAAGTAGGCAAAGTTCTTCATGTTTCTCGTGCACGGGAGAGAACCGGACAAACGCCATTCCTTCGCTTGACCCCAGTTGCTCTCGTCCGCTCCCCCGTAACACTGCTCTTTTATTGAGGTTACATGAATATATATAGGTTCATTAACATATGACGTCTACATACAAACAAAGAGTACCTTGCCTGTGCGTGTGCGTGTGTGTGTGTGTGTGTGTGTGTGTGTGTGTGTGTGTGTGGGGTCAGAGTGTGGCCCCATAAACGACTTCCCTTAACCTGCTGGTCTGGAAAATCCAACAGTTCATCTATATGTAAAAAAGCACTTAGACTAAAACTGACATAGCTACGTTAATCCTACCGCAAAACAATAAAACAAGGTACGACCTCTTCCCATGCTCCCAGGATGTAGGTGTGCATTCCTGGAATGCACACCAAGCCTTTGCAGCCTGCTAAAGATCACACATCCTATCACTACACAATTGATTATACACCTCTAAGCATATATGGTTAAATATTTCTAAGCATAAATGACAATCAACAATACAAAACCTAACACTTTCTTTCTTCTTATTCTTTCTCAGGATGTACTAAACTTTGCCATTTCTAATAGTGTAACAATTTCTCAGATGTGTTTTCTGTTTTTGCAGCTTAAGGGTGACTCGTTTCACCTGCATGGAGAGCTCCTTTAAATGCATGTTGTCTGTTCACAGCAAAATCTTCCAAGTGCATACACAACACCTCAAATCAACTCCAGGCCTTTTATCTGCTTAACTGATAATGACATAATGAAGGAATTGCCCACACGTGCCCATGAAATTGCCTTTGAGTCAACTATCCAATTACATTTGGTGCCTTTAAAAAGAGGGTGACACATGTTAAGGAGCTGAAACTCCTAAAAACCCTTCATCCAATTTAAATGTGGATACAATTAAATGAAAGCTGAGAAAAAAAAAACAACAACACTTAGGTCATATATATTTGGACACTGACACGACTGTACATTAACCTCCTTAGACCCGAACTCTTTCATGGCATGCATTTTAATTTCTCTTTGCTATTTGGGCTGATTGGGACCTGATGAATGTAAAAACAAGGATTACCTGAGTTTTATTTTTTTACCTGATTTTTTTTTCTGAGAAAAATGAGATCCACATATGAGGACATTCGTTTTAAATTTCGATAGAACAGTGGCAGGATAAATGTAGAGCAAAATTTAGTATTTTGGTCTAGACAACCCAAAATGTGATGTCCACATATGTGGACACCAGGTCCTAGGAGGTTAAAGTTGTTCCATTATACTGCTTATGTCACTGGAGCATAATACTTATCAGACTTTATCTTCTTCTTTATGTGCCTTAGTGAGTGAAACATTGTATTTGTTGCCTTCCACTATAGGTGAAGCTGACCAAGTACATGTGGACACAGCTACAGCTGAGGCAGAGGATACCAGAAGGAGAAAGACCTGAAGCTCTCGCTCAGTACCCAAGACTGGAGGACTGGCTCCTCACAGCTGACCTCACGCCACAGTTCATACAGGTCTGTATGTGTACTTTTATTTATTTTTTTGACCTGACTATATTTGTGGAACACAATTTGTCTTGTATATGGAAAAACACACATTATTATTACACATTATTTATCTACTAGTGCACATCTTATTATACACAATTCAAGGCCAGTTCTTTTTCACCTTGCATTACATTTCTAGGGTCAATCCATCTCAAATCATTACATTTTCTTGGTCCCGTCACTGATTTGCCTGTAAATTTTATGGTTTAAAATTTGGACATATATAACGATTGCTGTGAAATTTTAGCTTCCTATATGAAATACTTTGAACAATGGGCCTTTCATCTACTTTCAGGCTTTTTTTTCATCTGTTGAACTCAACAAAACTGAAAGACATAAGTTTGAAATTTTTCAAAATTGAACCTGGATCTGGAATTTGGGACAGATACACTAAATGCTTGTGTATTGACTAAGTAAAATATATGTTAAAAAAGCCGTAATCTAAAGTTCCATATTTAAACACTAATAAAAAAAAATGCATTGCAATAGATATCCAAAGACAATTTCTGAATGGTATACTAGCTGTATTTCACAGTAATGGAAAATAAAATATATAAAATATTTTTATATGCTGTTTTATTTTAAACTTCCATATAGGGCTGGGCTATATGAGGAAAATCTAATATCACAATATTTTTTGGCTATATCATGATACACGATACATATTATGATATGTTAAAATAATTATTTATTTTCAATCATATAGTGCTTAAAATGGATTGGTATACTCAATCAAAAATTCAATATTTTTTTCCTACTTTGAATACGAAAAATCTGAATGAATTGAAATGTTTCATTTTAACCATTTTTTAACCATCAGTTGCACACAGAGGTTTTTCACAATGACAGTACTGTCACAGTATGTCTCAAATTACAGAAACAAAAGAACTATTACTAGAATTATTTAATGTTTTCTTTGGTGTGTGGGGAGAGGTTGATATGCAGACTTTAAAACATTCTTCATTTTACAGTGGATGACTTTTCAGCTGTTGGGATAAATTTGTGGTACCTATACCTTTAGTGGCAGTAGTATTACAGCATGTTTTGCAAATGACCACATTTTGTTTGTCGTCCTCTTTGTGAAATCCAAATTACAGCGAGTCTCATTCCCTGAAACTCCCGCTGTCTACATATTTTTCCCTATCTGGTAGTATATAAACATGCATGCCAGGTAGAAATATTTCCAGTTGGGAGAGGATTAATGATGCATTCACAGCATGTGGGAAAAAAAACTGATAGTGAATTACCTGCAGACAGCTTAATAGTGTCATTGAAATTTATAGTGGATGGTTACAATAAAACCATTTTAACCAGCGTATGTCAAAAAGGTTGTGATACATTGAGTATATTTGATATATCACCCACCCCTACTTCCATACCTGCAACGTGGGTGTCACAAATGAAAAATATCCATACATTTCACAAAATCTTTTTCTCAGCTGTAGACTAATTAGAGTACCATCTGGAAACTCCAGAATCTTGTTCTGCCTACTGATATTTTTACCCCTCCGCCACAAAGGATTGATGTGTTATTGGGGTATTACCCAATAACACTATTGAAAAACATAGAGAATTTATGTTCATTTTACAGCTAGCTGCTAGGCCATATGACCAATGTTCCCTCTAATTTTTCATGTGTCTGAGCAAACACACAAACTCCCTGAGCGGTCCCTTGGACCACTGTGAGCGACAGCAGACGTGTGCACTGTGGTCACACCAGCATCGAATCCATCCAAGTTACATGGTTTATTAAAATAATCAAATTACAGCATTTACATTTATGTTATACTACTTTTAATTAAGTGCTTTAGCCCACTTACAATGAAAATTTAAAAAATCTTGTTCATGACCTGTGTAGTATGTTAACACTATTGGAAGTAAAAATAACTTGAACTCCAATTTTGAAAACAAAACTTTCTTTCTTTCTTTTTTTTTTTTATAAAGCTCTGACTTGTATTATGAGTATGAGTCTGTGGTCTGGGAGAGAGTCCTGTAACTCTCTGTCTGCAAAGTACAGTATATAATGACCAATGTTGGGCAATTAATTATATAGTTACTTCTTCAAAAAAGTAACTGAGTTTTGCAAAAAAGTTTTTTGCAGCTGTTTATCTAAAAATGCAGCCAAGACATTTTTTTAAATAAACATTTCAAACTATTTACAGAACAATCAGCTGTTCTGCATCAAATTTGATGCCACACAAATTATTTGTGCCACTCCAAAAAATAATTTCTGTCCACTATGAGATAAAGGAGAACAACAGCCTGATACCTGCAGGCCTGACAACAGGAGATGTATCACTCCTGTAACTGCTGTAACATTCAGCAGTCGCCTCATTGTTCTGACACACACAACAAAACTATTGACTACACCAAGGGTGTAGATTTGGCATGGACGGAAGGGACATGTCCCCACCAATATTCAGCTATTATTGAATTGTCCCCACCAATAATTTGGTCTCTTTGAGTAAAGAAAAGCAAAACCGATAGAAAGGAAAAAAAAAGATCTGTCAACGTCTCATTCACCCAGCGGTGCAGAAAGAGTTAAATTACATTCTCTACTGGAGTCCTACCTCGTGTGACTAATATGGCCAATGTGATTGGCTGTGCCTTTCAGGGAGCTCTGTTTAGTTTTAGCAGCAGCAAGCCTGCGCTGCAAGGACCTGCAAGGAGGAGAGGAGGATGACAGCAAAAAGGAAGAACCTGGATATAAGAAAGTATTTTTCAAAGAAACCTGTAAGTCGCTTAAAGTCAAGTTCACTCATAAAATGTGTCCGTCACAATAACGTTACAGGCTATGCTAGGCTTTGGCCCACATCAGTCTAAAATTGTATGTAACCATGAATAATGTATTTTGGAAACTAACTGCACAACAGGCAGCAGTATTAGTTATCTCAGTCTCAGAGTAGCATTTCTAATTTTGATTGAAACTGTCAGAGAAAACGGCAGCATCGAGTAAGCCAGGATATTAGTTTACAGAGGCTGTTGAAATTATACGTCTAACGTTAAAATTTTGGTCACACAATGATTTCATCCTAATGGTACTGATATATTCATAGGGTTAATTTTTGAGACAAAATATCATGAGGTAGTTAAAAATGCACTCACCCTACAAACATTACTGATGAGTCAAGATCTGCACAAATTGACAGAAATACTGAAGCAGCTACACATTTTATTCTTATTGTCATGTATGTCCTATTTGTCAGGTGACAGAAGAACCAACACAAAGCTCAGAGAGGAATGGTGATACAAGATCACAGGTGAAATTGGATGATGACTAGGGATGGGTATCGTTTAGGTTTTATCCGATACCAGTACCAAACTGGTACTTTTGAAACGGTACCGGTGCTTAAAGAATGAAGAACACAAACTTTGTCCAAAAACCTCTCATGTTTAGCTGTTTACCACTTTTTCTTTGGTCATTTAAGTTTTTTTTGCTAGGGTGAAGGGAGTATCTGCCATCAAACAAGAAGACATCTGCATGTAACTACGACGGTGTTTGCTAGTTCACCATACGTGCATTAATGTAATAACGTGGTTAGCCTACTCAACGTAAATTACACACGAACAACATTAAGCTACTCACGCAGAGAAGAACGGCTGCTGCTGCCATCATCATCCGTCATCATTTCTGCTACACTGGCAGGGCGAGGGGCCAGGACTCTCCTCTTCGGGTTTTTGGGGGATGTTGCTAACTCCGGGACCGATAACAGGCACCACACCCGCAGTAGATGTGCTCTGTGTGAGGTCTCGCAGCAAGCTATCAAATACGGTGCATTTCTCGGCTTTTAAAAAACCCCGCTATGCGTCGCCAGGTGTTTCATCGGATTTGAGGTGTTACCTCCTTTGACAGTATCACAGTATCACCTTAAAGCACTTATTGCAGGCTGCTGAGTTTGCATCTTTTGCTGTGAAGTACAGCCAGACTTTTGACCGCTTCGCCTTGGGCATTTTTAATCTGTAGCTCTGCTCTAAAAGAACGTACGTACCTGGGCCCGCCTACTACGCTTGCAAAGGTAAAATGATTGGCTAGAATCTAAAGTGTATGACATCTCAGGAAAAAAAGCACCGAAATAAAGCACCGAAATGTGCGCTGCTTTTCGGTCTGGTTACTACCGTTTATGTCAAAACCGGTGCCATCATGGCACCGGATACCGGTACCCATCCCTAATGATGACTTGGTGGTGCACATGTGTGACTGCATGTATTTTGTAATTTAACATTATATAATTCACATATAAAAAGATGAATTGTAATTTTAAATGGTTTAAAAGCATATAGAATAGCATATGTTGGCAAGTATATTTCTCCTTTTTTTTTTTTTTATCAAGAAGCAAAGTCAAAAAGGGAAAAACAAAAAGAAACAGGGCAGGGTTTGGTGGTTGAATCATCCGTCCCCACCAATGCCAAAACCAAATCTACACCCTTGGACTACACTACACACTAACTACACAAGATTTGCGCTAAACGTTGCAAATCTCAAACCACTGCCGTCACTCCAAAACTTCCCCCCTTCCTAAACATCTAAATGCCATGTTGCCATATCATTTTTTGATTGGTCGACATGGTACATTTTTCCACCAATAGGAAAGGGTGGAGTTTTTTTGGTTTTGTTTTTGCTTTCAAGCGTTTTCCTTATAAAACGCTGTTTTTACGGTTTCTTCCCGCAGTAAATATAAACAACGATAGTATTCAGGAAAAAACCAAACATTGCAAATATTTTTATCATAACTCTGGTTTTACGTGACCTATCAACACAATTTAAAAACTGGTATAAAGTCCACACTTTTTCCGTCAATTGTTCCGTCTGTCCTGCTCACATCTCCAATGGTTGTACACGTTGTCATTAACGTGGCTTCACTCCACATCAGCCACGCCGCTTTGCTAGCTAAAACACCGGTGTCGCACATAAGGACGCTGTCATAGCCTGTCAACCACATTGATTAGCTGCGTATATACGAATGTGAATCACATCATTGGCTGGACTATGGGATAAGGTGGCATCGTTCTAATCCCATATGGGAGCCGCCAGTCACGTACTGACTAACACTGCAAAACAGTAATAATTTTAATTGCAATTCAGGTTAGATTTTTTTTTTGTGCGCAATGCAGATTTTCTGTGCGCAGAGACTGTGCCAGCAGTACGCAATTGCGCATGTGCGCAGCTTAGAGGGAACATTGCATATGACCTTTGCGCATTTATAGTACCTTGCCACATTTGTTTATTTGTTTATTTATAAGGAACCCCATTAGCTTCCACAACAGTGGTTGCTAGTCTTCCTGGGGCCCAAACCATCAAATACCACCAAATAAAATGTTACACAATGAGTTGGATGCAAAAATGTCCACATAATTTGGCTCTTACATCCACAATAAGGTTTTACAATTCTGAAAATGTAAACATGTAAATATTAAAAATTATTAAAAAAAAACACTCAAACAAAATACACAATTTCCATTACAAGTGACATTACCCTCTACAATTTTTACAAATAAATTAAAAACTGCCTAAATAGGCTTTTAGGTGATTTTTAAAATTATGAATAGAAGCCAATTCTCTAATTGCATAAGGCAACTTATTCCACTGAAAAGATGCTCTAAATAGGATGGGCAATTAATTATATAGTTACAGAGTGCTCTAAAAACATTGAATATAAAGCATAAGTGGCAACGGGATGTTTTTTTTTATCTCAAATTTGGGTATCTGATAGTTGGTTTGGATCAGTTCTGATCACATTCATTCCATAAATGAACAGCTTAGGCCACCTCCAACAAAGGGTCTCGGTGTGGTTGTTTTGGTCCACACCCGAGTGCGTCAAGGGGAAAAACGAAGCAGAGGTCGATTTAAACTAGGAATGGCTGGTGACTAATTTCCAAGTCGACTAAACTAGAGAAAAAAAATTAAGCTGAGTAGTCTCAAACTAAGAAACAGTCAGATATTAAGTTAAATTTAAACTATTTCATAGATAATGTCAAAAACCAAAAAAAGGCATTTTCTTCAATAATGAATCATGCCGGTTATGTGGGGCACCTCGGGTCGTGCATTATGAACGCAACAGGTTATACTCCAAACAGACAACAAAAAACTTGCCACTTAAACCGATGTTAATTATGATATGAAAGCATGTTACTTCAATAACTAATAACTAATATATTCTGACTAAAAAGTGTGGCGCATTGTACAGTGCATTAGAAATCATGCACGTTGTGTATGTTATTCGAAAATTCATGACAGCCACGTTAATAAAAGTTAAAATCTAAAATAACAATACATTATCCAGCTATATACAGTGGGGCAAAAAAGTATTTAGTCAGCCACCGATTGTGCAAGTTCCCCCCCCAAAATGATGACAGAGGTCAGTAATTTGCACCAGAGGTACACGTCAACTGTGAGAGACAGAATGTGAAAAAAAAAATCCATGAATTCACATGGTAGGATTTGTAAAGAATTTATTCGTAAATCAGGGTGGCAAATAAGTATTTGGTCAATAACAAAAATACAACTCAATACTTTGTAACATAACCTTTGTTGGCAATAACAGAGGTCAAACGTTTACTATAGGTCTTTACCAGGTTTGCACACACAGTAGCTGGTATTTTGGCCCATTCCTCCATGCAGATCTTCTCGAGAGCAGTGATGTTTTGGGGCTGTCGCCGAGCAACACGGACTTTCAACTCCCACCACAGATTTTCTATGGGGTTGAGGTCTGGAGACTGGCTAGGCCACTCCAGGACTTTCAAATGCTTCTTACGGAGCCACTCCTTTGTTGCCCGGGCGGTGTGTTTTGGATCATTGTCATGTTGGAAGACCCAGCCTCGTTTCATCTTCAAAGTTCTCACTGATGGAAGGAGGTTTTGGCTCAAAATCTCACGATACATGGCCCCATTCATTCTGTCCTTAACACGGATCAGTCGTCCTGTCCCCTTGGCAGAAAAACAGCCCCATAACATGATGTTTCCACCCCCATGCTTCACAGTAGGTATGGTGTTCTTGGGATGCAACTCGGTATTCTTCGTCCTCCAGACACGACGAGTTGAGTTTATACCAAAAAGTTCTACTTTGGTTTCATCTGACCACATGACATTCTCCCAATCCTCTGCTGTATCATCCATGTGCTCTCTGGCAAACTTCAGACGGGCCTGGACATGCACTGGCTTCAGCAGCGGAACACGTCTGGCACTGCGGGATTTGATTCCCTGCCGTTTTAGTGTGTTACCGATGGTGACCTTTGTTACTTTGGTCCCAGCTCTCTGCAGGTCATTCACCAGGTCCCCCCGTGTGGTTCTGGGATCTTTGCTCACCGTTCTCATGATCATTTTGACCCCACGGGATGAGATCTTGCGTGGAGCCCCAGATCGTGGGAGATTATCAGTGGTCTTGTATGTCTTCCATTTTCTGATGATTGCTCCCACAGTTGATTTTTTCACACCAAGCTGCGTGCCTATTGTAGATTCACTCTTCCCAGTCTGGTGCAGGTCTACAATCCTGTTCCTGGTGTCCTTCGAGAGCTCTTTGTCTTGGCCATGGCAGAGTTTGGAGTCTGACTGTTTGAGGCTGTGGACAGGTGTCTTTTATACAGATGATGAGTTCAAACAGGTGCCATTCATACAGGTAACGAGTGGGGGACAGAAAAGCGTCTTACAGAAGACGTTACAGGTCTGTGAGAGCCGGAGATTTTCCATGTTTGAGGTGACCAAATACTTATTTGCCACCTTGATTTACGGATAAATTCTTTACAAATCCTACCATGTGAATTCATGGATTTTTTTTTCACATTCTGTCTCTCACAGTTGAAGTGTACCTCTGGTGCAAATTACTGACCTCTGTCATCATTTTAAGTGGCGGAACTTGCACAATCGGTGGCTGACTAAATACTTTTTTGCCCCACTGTATATTTTTCTGCTTATCTGAAATTGAGTCACAAGTCAGCAGCCGAAGCATGTAATCTCTCAAGCGTGTCCAGAGTGTAGCCTGCACGTCTCCCGGTAGGATGTACCCTGGCTGGTACACCTTACTTTGGAGGTGACCACCTCAACTGGTTCCTTTGAATATGGAGTAGTGACTCTACTCTGAGTGCCTCCCAAATGGCTGAACTCCTCACCTTATTGCTAAGGAAAAGCCCATTCACCCTTCAGAGAAAGCTCATTTCTGTCCATGATCTTGTTCTAGGGTTAACTAAAAGATCAAATTCTAATTTTATTTGTCACATACACAGTACAACATGTAGTGAAATGCTTGTGTCCATGCTGTGGACAGGCTGCAGATGTAGCTGCGCCATTCCAGGCTTAGTTCAAGGCAACGTAGGATTTTGAAATTGATACCATAGGTGGTAAATGGACATATTCATATATAGCAAAGTGCTCTGTACAACATGCCCCATTCATTTACATCAATTCATACAAGCACTTATTTCTACCCTTCTATGTACTTCCTCTCATAGTCCAAAGACACAGTCAGGTCCATAAATATTTGTACAGAGACAACTTTTTTTTTCTAATTTTGGTTCTGTACATCACCACTGTCAATTTTAAATGAAACAACTCAGATGCAGTTGAAGTGCAGACTTTCAGCTTTAATCCAGTGGGTTTAACAAAAAGCTTGCATAAAAATGTGAGGAACTAAAGCATTTTTAACACAATCCCTTTCTTTCAGGGGCTCTAAAGTAATTGGACAAATTAAATAACTGAAAACAAAATGTTCATTTCTAATACTTGTTTGAAAACCCTTTGCTGGCAATGGCGCCTGAAGTCTTGATTTCATGGACATCACCAGATGTTGGGTTTCCTGTTTTTAATGTGCTGCCAGGCTTTTACTGCAGCGGCTTCAGTTGCTGTTTCTTTGTGGGCCTTTCTGTCCAAAGTTTAGTCTTCAATAAGTGAAATGAATGTCAGTGTTTTACAGATGATGTGGTTTTCTGGCAACACATATGTGTAACTGAGATGGAGATAGGTGTAAGGGCCCCAGTGCACTGATCTCTTCATACGCCAACAATGACATCGTCACTGCTCTGCATGCACCTTCGCTTAGGGTGCACAGAGTATTTCCATTGAACAATAAGTGTCACCACTCATAAAAAACCTCCAGATCAGCACTGGTATAGGATGAGAAAAAGTCAAAATGGAAGCAAAGAACTCGCAGAGTTTTGTCCAAAGGTCTTTCAACAAACTGTCATCTTGCTGCATCTCCCTTTGTATATTCTGTCAATCTCTGAGATTCTGATATGTCATTAAACATGCTATAAAAAAACAACTCATGCCCTCAACGATGTTGAATATGGAGCTTACCAACCAAGAGGAAAATAGGAAGACCACAGAGAAGGTTCATGGATTTAGTGAAGGAGGCTATGCAAAGGGTTGATGTGACAGAGAAAGATGCTTGGGATAGGGTGAGATGGAGGCTAATGATACATTGCGGTGACTCCTAAAGGTAGCAAGATTTCCTAACATGATGTTATTCTATGTCAGAGATATGTGTGGGTTTTTCTTTGCTATTGGATATGCTACAAACACAAAAGTATTTCCTAACATTTCACATTTTTTTGCTATTTTAGTTTAGTCAGATGTATAACTGTCATTCACAGTTTAGCTTGACGTCATTATACTGAATATGTTTTATTTTTCTAATGTACTGTTCCAGGTGTCTAAACAGAATGGTAAGGTTTTATAGTTAGTAAGTATGTAGTACATTGGCTGGACAGAGTTTTGCAGTGTTTTCAAGAGCACCAGCCATACTGCTCTGTGTGATGAGCACACACTCAAACTAGAATGTGTTGAGTCAGCTGCTTTGTAAGCCTCTGTCCCTCCCCAGTGAGCTATTTATACACACCCAAACCAGCCACAGCCACAGCCACATACCAACACACACACAGTGATTCAAGGATATACACATGTTGAAAGCACTTTGTAAACAAAAGTGCACACAAACAGTGAAGGTAGTGTTCAAACCTCAGGGTGACTCAGTTTTGTTTTTTCCCCCTGACATTGGCTTGAGGAGGAAGTGACAGGTGGACAAGGAAGCGCTAAGGAGCTAATAGCAGGAGGCGATCAGGCTGACAGTCAGCCCGCATGGAAGGCGCTGCATAGCAAACTGGAATCATATGTAGCACACTGAGGTAGGACAAGACGCCAGCGTATACAGGCGGTTTAACATTTCTTTAATGCATACTTTTGGATTAAGATCTTTCAGATTAAAAGCTCAGAGAGAGTACCATATTGTTTCACTGGAAAAGGTGATTTGATTTTTGGTATTTGGTGCATCCTCCACACAGAGAAAAAGGAGAAGGAGACTTTTTGTGGAAGTTGCGGAATAAGGAAGTGAAGGAAAGTATTCAAACGAAGGGGTTAGCAAAGAATAGTCAGGGAGTTAAAGAAAGTAGACAGGAGTGCTGGATTGCCAGGCATACAGCAAAGAGAGATGGCGAAGAGAAAGGCTTGTAGTGAATGTGAGACTGGATACTAAGGAATGAGAAGGGGACTTGTATCAATTGGCTAGGCAGAAAGATTGAGCTATTAAGGAAATGAAAATGGAAATGTGCTACAAATGAAAGAGTGGGAGTACCTCTATCGAAAAGATAGCAGTAATACTTTGAGGAACTGATGAATGTAGAAATGGAAAGACTGAGCAAAAATGAATGAAAGTTGATAGAAGCAAGACAGAATATATGTGTGTGAATGAGAAGGAGGGTGGAAAAGTGAACTTGCATGGAGTAGAGATAGTGAAGGTGAGAAATAAATGGATAAAAAATTAATCCATATTTTCTTACACATTTCTAAATAAGGGGGAGAGTTGCCCATCCCATATGTATATATACATACATACGTTTTCTTCCATTTCTTCCAGAAATGAAATGTCTTCACAGGAGGCTAAGGATTCCTTGGTACTTACAGGCCATACTGGTCACAGATGTTCTTGTATATTATGCCAGCCACTTGGCTACATGTATGCCCTGTGTTGGTATCACTCAGTATATCTACATCTATCACCATGGCCATCTATCACTGGTGAATTGATGTCTCGTTCACTCCTGGCAGACAGTTTGATGACATTCTTGTGGAAGAGTTGGTTGACGACTGCTTCATTCCGTAGTCGGCATCTGTAGCCAGTCTTGTTGATAATCTCACTGAGGGGCTTCAGGCCTATTCAGAAGAGCAGTGGGGAGAGAGCATCTCCTTGGTAGATCCTGCCTTGACAGTGACTTCTGCCACTTGGCTTGAAGTTTGGCTCTAGTGTTGTTCGCCACATCCCCATTGGGTTCCTGATGACGGCTCTTATGGTCCTGTTGATCTTGCATAGTTCTAGGCATTCCAGGATCCATATGTGGGCTTTCTTCTAGTCGATCCAGGCAGTGCACAGGTTGGTCAGTCTGGTCTTGTAGTCTCGGGCGACTGCTCTACCAGTTGGTGCTGTTTTGCTCCTGCCATTTGTTTTCTGTGCTATATATATATATAGCAGCTGGATAGCGTAGTGGTTAGACTACACGCCTTTGGAACAGAGGATCGCAAGTTCGATTCCTGCCTGGGGCGTCTGTATCCAGTAAGGGTCCTAAGGCTAGACCCCCTATGCTAAGCAAGCCTACCGCAGACATGAGCGAGACAGATAAATATGAAGGCATGCCGGCTCGGACGTCGCCCGGATCAACAAGGTCCGCGTCAGGTGTTGAGGAACCAGGGCACCCTGACGAAAAGTGGGCTACTGGAACAAGAAGGCATCGGTGGGCAAGAGACGAAAACAGGGCGTTGTTGGAATGCTACTATGCAAGTAACCCCGGCGGAAGGGGCTACATGAATAGGATGAGGGACCTATGGATTCTTCGATACCCAACATCCACAATGACGGCGAAACAACTAGTAGCTCAGTGTTCCAACATTCGAAAGAAGGGACTGCTCTCACAGCTAGAGATTGACGAGGTACAACACAAATGCTACGGCAAGGAGGAGTCAGGACGCCAGGTCAGGGGGGAGATATCATCACCCCCACCCGAGATTGGGTACATAGCCCCAAGTGCGATAGGAGAAGGATCGTTGAGTGCGAGAGGAACTGACCTGAAAAATAGGATCATGGCCAAGCTTGAAACCTGGATCCCGCGTAGCCGGTTACCAAGATTACGTGAAGTTCCCTCAGAAGGTCTGCTAGATGATGTTAATGCAGCACTATGGGCAATACCTACAACCACGATTACCGACACTAACAAGCTGATCTACAATACGGCAACAGTGATCAGTGAGATGCTTGGCTACAAGTTGAACAGCGACAAGGGGCAGTACCCTCCATGGAGAAGGAGGCTAGAGGGCAAGATCAAAGTAGCACGGAGGGAGGTTAGCCAACTAACGGAGTTGCAGAAAGGTGCGACAAATAAGGTGCCTAAGAAATACAGCAAGCTGTCCATACCTGAGGCCTTGGAAACTGCCAAGCAAAGACTCACAGCCTTGGCCAGCCGCTTGAGGAGGTACACCAGAGAGATAGAAGGCAGGAGAATAAACCAGCTGTTCTCCACAGAACCAGCAAAGGTGTACTCTCAGTGGCAAGGGAACAATAAGAGAACAGCACCACCAAGGCTGGAGACGGAGCAATACTGGAAGAGCATATGGGAGAAGGATGCAACCCATAACGGCAATGCTCAGTGGCTAGAGGATCTGAGGGCTGACCACAGCGACCTCCCTGAACAGGGTCCAGTAACCATCACAGTGGCAGATATCCAAGAAAGGGTCTCCAGTATGAAGAGTTGGACAGCACCAGGGCCCGACATGGTTCACGCCTACTGGCTGAAGAAGCTGACTGCACTCCACGAGCGTCTGGCAGCACAAATGAACCAGCTGCTAGTTAACGAGAGACACCCGGAATGGCTAACTGAAGGCCGGACGGTCCTGATCCCCAAGGACCCCAAGAAGGGACCGGTCCCGACCAATAACCTGCCTCAGTACTACATGGAAGCTCCTGTCAGGCATCATATCGGCTAAGATGAACAGGCACATGGGTCAATACATGAGCGGGACACAGAAAGGAATTGGCAAGAATACCAGAGGCGCAAAACACCAGCTACTGGTAGACAGAACAATCAGCCGAGACTGCAAGACCAGACTGACCAACCTGTGCACTGCCTGGATTGATTACAAGAAGGCCTATGACTCAATGCCCCACAGCTGGATACTGGAATGCCTAGAATTGTACAAGATCAATGGGACCCTAAGAGCCTTCATCAGGAACTCAATGGGGATGTGGCGTACAACACTAGAGGCCAACTCCAAGCCCATAGCACAAGTCACCATCAAGTGCGGGATCTACCAAGGAGATGCTCTGTCCCCACTGCTGTTCTGCATAGGCCTGAACCCCCTCAGTGAGATCATTAACAAGACTGGCTACGGATACCGACTACAGAACGGAGCAGTTGTCAGCCACCTCCTGTACATGGATGACATCAAGCTGTATGCCAAGAGTGAACGAGACATCGATTCACTGATCCACACTACCAGGCTATACAGCAATGACATTGGAATGTCGTTCGGACTGGAGAAGTGTAGTCGGATGGTAACAAAGAGAGGGAAGGTAGTCAGAACTGAGGGGATTGAACTACCAGAAGGCAACATTGCAGACATAGAGGACAGTTACAAGTACTTGGGGATCCCACAGGCGAATGGGAACCATGAAGAGGCCGCTAGAAAGGCTGCAACCACCAAGTACCTGCAGAGGGTCAGGCAAGTCCTGAGGAGTCAGCTGAATGGTAAGAACAAGATCCGGGCCATCAACACGTACGCCCTGCCCGTGATCAGGTACCCTGCTGGGGTAATAGGCTGGCCAAAGGAGGAGATAGAAGCCACTGACATAAAGACAAGAAAGCTCCTTACCATGCATGGAGGGTTTCACCCCAAATCCAGCACCCTGAGGCTGTACGCTAAGCGGAAGGAAGGGGGCCGGGGACTGGTGAGTGTCAGCACCACAGTCCAGGATGAGACAACGAACATCCAAGAATACATTAGGAAGATGGCCCCAACTGACCGAGTGCTCAGTGAATACCTCAGGCAGCAGAAACCCAAGAAAGAGGAGGGAGACGAGGAACCATCATGGAAGGACAGGCCCCTGCACGGTATGTACCACCGGCAGATAGAGGAGGTGGCTGATATCCAGAAATCCTACCAGTGGCTGGACAAAGCTGGACTGAAAGACAGCACAGAGGCACTAATCATGGCAGCACAAGAACAAGCTCTGAGCACAAGATCCATAGAGGCTGGGGTCTATCACACCAGGCAAGACCCCAGGTGCAGGCTGTGTAAAGATGCCCCAGAGACAATCCAGCACATAACAGCAGGGTGCAAGATGCTAGCAGGCAAGGCATACATGGAACGCCATAACCAAGTGGCCGGCATAGTGTACAGGAACATCTGTGCCGAGTATAACCTGGAAGTCCCGAGGTCAAAATGGGAGATGCCCCCAAGGGTGGTGGAGAATGACCGAGCTAAGATCCTGTGGGACTTCCAGATACAGACGGACAAAATGGTGGTGGCTAACCAACCGGACATAGTGGTGGTAGACAAACAGAAGAAGATGGCCGTAGTGATCGATGTAGCGGTTCCGAATGACAGCAATATCAGGAAGAAGGAACACGAGAAGCTGGAGAAATACCAAGGGCTCAGAGAAGAGCTCGAGAGGATGTGGAGGGTGAAGGTAACGGTGGTCCCCGTGGTAATCGGAGCACTAGGTGCGGTGACTCCCAAGCTAGGCGAGTGGCTCCAGCAGATCCCAGGAACAACATCGGAGATCTCTGTCCAGAAGAGCGCAGTCCTGGGAACAGCTAAGATACTGCGCAGGACCCTCAAGCTCCCAGGCCTCTGGTAGAGGACCCGAGCTTGAAGGATAAACCGCCCGCAGGGGCGTGCTGGGTGTTTGTTTTTTTTTTATATATATATATATATGGTGATCGGGTACTTATTTTACCTGATCACGGGCAGGGCGTAGGTGTTGATAGCCCGGATCTTGTTCTTACCGTTCAGCTGACTCCTCAGGACTTGCCTGAACCTCTGCAGGTACTTGGTGGTTGCAGCTTTCCTAGCTGCCTCTTCATGGTTCCCATTCGCCTGCGGGATCCCCAGGTACTTGTAACTGTCTTCTATGTCTGCAATGTTGCCTTCTGGTAGCTCGATCCCCTCAGTTCTGACTACCTTCCCGCTCTTTGTTACCATCCGACTACACTTCTCCAGCCCGAATATATCCTGTATATCCTGGTAGTGTGGATCAGTGAATCGATGTCTCGTTCACTCTTGGCATACAGCTTGATGTCATCCATGTACAGGAGGTGGCTGACAACTGCTCCGTTCCGTAGTCGGTATCCGTAGCCAGTCTTGTTAATGATCTCACTGAGGGGGTTCAGGCCTATGCAGATCCCGCACTTGACTTGTGACTTGTGCTATGGGCTTGGAGTTGGCCTCTAGTGTTGTACGCCACATCCCCATTGAGTTCCTGATGAAGGCTCTTATGGTCCTGTTGATCTTGTAAAATTCTAGGCATTCCAGTATCCAGCTGTCCTCTGATCCTCTGCTCCAAAGGAGTGTAGTCTAACCACTACGCTATCCAGCTGCTACAGGTTTTTAATTATTATATTATATTATTTTATTTATTTCTATATTTTTTATTACCTTTTAGAAAGGGAGAGGTCCAAGGACAATAGACTTGTCATTTGCAGCGTGCTCTTTGATCTATATGTGAACAAACTGTTAATGAAAAGATTTATAACACACCCACCCATATTTGTGCGTGTTTGTCTCTGGGTTTGCATTTTGCATGTGCATTCCTGTCATTTATTACTGTGTAAGAGATAAGCACTGCCCCAAGGGGTATAGCTGGAATCAGGCATGTTCCTACAACACTTACAGGACTATGCCAATTTAGTAAAATGCATGAGGAGGCAGAACTTAGTAAGCTGACAACTTAAAGCTTTTCTGTTGTATTCAGTAATTGGAAAAAATAAGGCTCCTTTACCTGATGAACTATGGAAGTGAACCTCAGCTTTAATAATTCAGCACATAGCATTTTTTTTATTTTATGGTGTACTTACATTCTCACTTTAAACTAAAACAGATCTGTTTTATTAATTGAATAACTGGAAAGGCTTTCAGTGCTGTAAGCATTTAACTACCTGTTGTGCTCTAATTTATATTTAATTATTGTACTTTTTATTCTTGTAAATTAAATTAAAGATTTTATCTGTTTTCAGGAACCTTCTACATCAAAGCAAAAGTAAATTATTATCACTTCAAATTACTTGAGCGTACAAGAAAACAGGTCTTATGAAGTGATGAATCAAGTTATTATCAATGTGTATAGAGAGGAGTGTCTACAGCCATAAGTAAAAACTGTCATGGTTTGAAACTGTATTCGTAATTGATGGAATTATGAAAACAGTAAACTTCTGTCAGATTTTGATCCACCATACCATACCATCTGGAAAGTGTTGGATTGGCAAAGGCCTCATTTTTCTGGCATGACAATGACCCCAAATAGTCTGCTGACACAACAAAAGTGTCATAATTATGCCGTTTCTCATGACCGTTGATCAACAACCACTGATCAAAGCCCACTGATCAATGGCCATGAGTACCATTCACAGAAAGTTGGGGAATGGCTGCAATCACAGCATTGTACGATGGCGAAAGTCGTACCCTTAGGCCCCCTCCTCGATTCAGAGATGGTCTTTCCCTTTGCCCTTCTTGATGTGATGTTCTTCTGCTTCCCTGGCCGCTGTGTCTGTGGGGATGGTGTTCACTCTGTGTTGTAGCGTCCTGATGACACCCAGTTTATGCTCCAGTGGATGATGAGAGTCAAACCTTAAATACTGATGTGTAAGTTTCTGGTACACATGAGGTTTTAGATGTCCCCATTACTAATGGAACTCTCACAGTCTAAGAAGGCTAACCTGCCGTTTTTCATATCCTCCCTGGTGAATTTGATGTCTCGGTCCACCAAGTTAATGTGATCCGTGAAATGTGGTACATCCTGAGATTTGATTTTCACCCAGGTGTCCATTATATGTATGGATTATCTGGATTATCTATAGTAATTATATATTACTTGTTTTCCATTTGTATTGTATTGTATTGTATTGTATTGTATGTTGACTTATCGCCCACACTAATGACAAACAGGATTTGCTTGTCATCAGGTGTTGGCAATGTAACTTAAATGTATATCAGAATATTTCAAGAACATTTGCGATAATATTATATATTTGTGAATATATATATATAGAAAAATAAATGCTGAATTATATTGATGCTTACTGCTTGAAAGCAACAGCATTTATAAGTAATTGAAGGGCATATTCCACCTTTCTTTTCCAGTGATTGCCATTGATAACACTTTTCCTAATTTGGAGTATGAATATATAGAAACAAGGTCCCAGCAGCATTATAGTGCAATAATAGTGAGACACCATTATATCCAGTGACACAGAATAAATCAATAACTAATACTATGTGACGTAATATTGTCACACAATAAAACTGAAAAATGTTTTCTAACTTTCGTAGTGTGTCTTGTGTCAAACTTTTTGACTAGCTGCTTAAAGTCCTGTATTTCCATCATGTAACCACTATTTGTTCTTCCTGTCATATCGAGTGCAGTCAGTGAGTGGGCCAATGGTGGAGCCATTTGTTCATGCTTGGGTCACAATAGCAGCTGCAAGCATCTTCTCCTATCTAGCCCATATGTATGCGATAATATTTTATCTTCTACTGGCAAAACAAGTTTGTTGTTTCCACCTTCAGCGGGAGCAGTTGTCTTGCAAAGTACTGTACTTTGTAGGAGGTTGTTGAAGTAGTAATCAGCGTCACACTTGCAACTCTCTTATACATGTCCAAGCTTGTCTCATTGTTGCACAGAGCAGGGAATGTAAATGCATGGCGTTTCTATGCCAGCCTATATCATGATATCACATTTTTATACCATAAAAATTGTATTATAGCTGATGATATGATGTGGCACACTCGTAACTCCTATTACCTTCCTTGTGTAAATTAAGTTTAAGTAACATTAAGTAACATTTTCAGTGCAGGTGTTTTGCATGTAACTGCATTTAGCAGGAGTTAGTTAGCCAGAGTTAGCATTACCATACAGCGCTAATGCACATCTTATTCATTTGGAGGATTTCTTCTGAGGCAGGGTGGGGTTTAGCACTGATTAGACACATACACTCAAAAAGAGTAGCTTTCGGAAATGTAACTATAACAAATGCTTTAAAGCTTATCAAATAGATAACCATTTGAATGGAGTGTTACCAGAAAAAAGGTTCTTAAAATCAGGGCTCTGCTTTGAATGTAAGTCTAGCGTGCATTTCAGTGTAGATTAAATAATATAACAAAAATAACTATAAGAATGATAATAATGATAAAGCACTTGCTGTCAGTTATTACAGTATTACAAATGTTAATCTAAGGGTAGCGCATAAAAGTAAAAATGAAAATGAAACCGTATGCATGGGGAGTGAATGATCATTTATGTACTGTGTTTGCAAGTCAGGAGACGTGTGAAAAACCTTGTTGAGCGAGAGTGAGAAAGAAAGAGGGGGAGGGTAGTGCTAGAAGGAGGGAGGAGAAAAAGAGGGAGTGTGATAACAGCTGTGGGAAGATTTGTTGGCTCTCTGTGTGTTTCCCAGCAGCCTGTTGCGCTTACGGATTATTCTGGTACAGTGCCTGGATTATGAGAGCAGGGGCTCAAATGTTTAAAAGATACTGTCAACCTCATGGTAATGTACTTAATCAAAGCTCTGCTGTTTCTGTCTGCTGGTTTTCAGCGTATGTATTGTGATACAGATCTTAGGAAAAGTGTTTCCTTCATTTCCTTATTGTTGCTGTTTCAGATAGTCACATTGCGTGTTCTCAGTTTTAATGTGCGTGTGTACTCTGGACAGTTGTGTGTGTGTGTGTGTGTGTGTGTGTGTGTGTGTGTGTGTGTGTGTGTGTGTGTGTGTGTGTGTGTGTGTCGTTATTGGCAGTGGTGGGTATCAATACAGATTTGTGTTTGCCTTTGACATACTATGAATACCCACATGCCTGTCAGTACCGACTCTGTCATTCAGTCTTGGTGTTCTGGCTTTTCTTCAGAAATGTACTTCTGTGTGACTAAGTATGTCCGAAAAGGCAGTAAGCAGTAATTAGTGTCATTTGGATATCAAAGGTTAAAGGAAAAGTTTTAACTGCAGTGTCTCTCTGTTAGTGTTTCTACCTCTTTCTTCTTTTTTCTTTTTTCTGTTTTGGAGGGTGGGTTTCATCACCTAAACATAGTCAGCTTAGGCATGCCCAGGCAGTACCCAGGTATCGGTATGCATCAGTTTTGCGAAGTGTGAAATGTTGTCTTGTCTCGCCAGTCTTTTTAACTTTTTCCATATTTTTGGATGAGACGTGTAGAACACAAATAACGTTTAATATATAGGTTGTTCTTTCACTGCATACTTATTTTGACCATTACAGTAATACTTTGAAGGCCAGTGGCTGTGTTGGGATAATTTCAGGGAGGTGTAATGTGTTGTTTATTAAAAGAGGAACTTGCAACAGTTTTATACAATAAAGTCTTTGCTGGTGATGGGACATGCATCTTGTTGACCACAAACAGCCTCAAGGTTTTGGCTAGTATCTCTATATCATGACTAGACTGGTTTTCCTACTACTTATTTGGAAGGATATTCTCTGTTAGGGCGAGCAAGTTCTCCAAGTTCAGCTTGCACTGCTTCTCTAACCAAAGGGGTTCCACAAGGTTCAATTCTGGGTCCTTTGTAATTTTCCTTTTACACCCTTCCTTTAGTCAGCATCATTCAATCTTTGAAGTCTCACCAGCTGGATAGACCAGAGTAGCTGAATGTTTGCCTTGTTTGAAACTCTAACAAGACTGACGCTATTATTATAACTCCTCGTGATATGTATTCAAGAATTAGAAATGATTGCTTCCTTTTGCTTATTTGTGAAGACCAGTGCTCATAATCTGGTGTAACATTTGATTTCTCTCTGGACTTTGAATCACATGTAAAATCAATCTCAGTGAAGGGAAATTCACTGGTCCAGGCCTCTTAAGATCAAATTGGACTGTAAGTGGCTCGTGATGCAAAATGACATCATCACATCAGGATTATTTATTCCAACTTCTTGTGAAATAGACTACTGCTCGCTGTCTTCGCTGACAAGCTTAATATCTATTAGTTCCCCCTGTACAAGGCTGAAGTCTAGGGATGTTAGAGCCTCTCAGTCTGTGGTGCCAAGGCTCTGGAACAGTGTAATACTGCACCAACTAACTGCACTAACATCAGGTTTTTTACACCAAAACATCAAAGTAAAACTCTGTTCGTTTTTAGCAGCAGCATCATTGTTTAAATGTTTTCTGATTAGCCTCTGGGAGTTCTGGTTAAGGTTTGGAAAAGATGGTAATATTGCAGAAATGCAGTACAATGGCTTAAGCAACATGCTTTACATAAACAACAGATGTGAGTATGGCGCTTCATCCTTTCTAAATGACACATCTATTCTGAACCTAAATTTTGGTGATAACATTGAATACTGAGCTTTAAAAAGTTTTGTCAGAGTTCAGATTGGAAGTATGGGCTAAGTCAGACATTCCTGTTGGGTGTTGGACTGGGGTTGCCCTTTCACCAATTCTCTTCATAATAGAATATCTAGGTACAGCCCCGTTTTTAGAAAGTGTGAGGTTTGGTAGTCTTAGTATCTTGTCCTAAGACTGTCTGCTTCATCAAGCCAATGAACTCCAAGTCAAACTGGACTTGTTTGCAATCATGTGAAGCAGCTTGGATGAGAATAAGCACCACCAAGTCTAAGGCCATAGTTCCCAGCTGCAAAAGGGTGGAGTGCACATTCTGGTTTGTGAAGGGGTGCTACCTTAAGTGGAGGAGTTTTCATGAGTAAGGGGAGAGTGGAGTTTAAGATTGACAAACAGAATGCTGTAACATCACCAGTGATGGACCTGTGTGGTGCATTTTATATTTTGTGAAATTGATGCTGTCAATTGACTGGTCAATCTATGTTTAGACTCTTGTTTAGAAACTGGCTGAAGCTTGGTCATTCAGGAGGGAGTCAGAATAGAGCACTTCTCCACACTAAACGCAGACAGTTGAGGTGGTTTGGGCATCTGGCCAGAATGATTTCTGGCAGTGAGTCATTTTGTCCAACTGGAAGGAGGCTTGGGAGTAGACTCAAGATGAGCTGGAGAGATTATATCTCTTGGCTGGCTTAGTGTGCCTCCAAGCGCATTGAGGCGACGGTTGTTGTGATTTGGTGCTATATAAATGAAGTAGAATTGAATTGAATTGAATTGAATCAAAAGAGCTGTAAGAGCTGTCCAGGTGTTTAGACTGCTGACCCTGCAATGTGGATTTAAAAAGAAACAGAATGATTAATGGTTATATTTTAAGTTGGGTGCTTCTTTCTTCCATACTTGCTATGGACTCACGGTGTGTTCCTGAATAAGTTGAAAGTTGGAATTTCCAAGTTTTCGACTCAATTTTCCTACTCAGAATGTCAGAACAACCCCAGCCAACCCAGAGTTAAATGAAACAAAAAAGCATTATACTATATTGTTAGTGATATTTGAATGACTCTACCTTCCTAAGAACCAACCTGTTTTTCCGTGCTTTTTCGGGAACACGCTAACTCAGGAGTGACATCACTCCTAAGTTTCAATATCCAAGTTATCTGGAACATGGCGTCACACCTCTCCTCCTCTCCAGTGTATCTACTCCCCAGGTATTCCAGCTGTTTGGAATAATCTTGTAGAGTACCCAGATGTGGACTCTTGTGCTGCTATGGCGTTATTTTTGTGCCACTATTCTGAGTGCACGTAAAAGAAAGTTTGCAGGTGTAAGTGTTGCATTTTAAGGAGAAATTTATTTTGAGCGAAGAAAAGCTGAATTTGAGTGAACAAAATTCATTGCTGCGTGCAAAAAATGTATTTCAGTGTTTGCTATTATCCACACACACACACACACAATAGCAGCCCCTCTCGCTCAGTTTTTGTATTTGCGCTCGCTCACAATGTGTTGCTCGCGCTCTCAACATTTCTGCCCGTGCACGCTCAACTCTTTCTCTGCACTGTTATAGTTGTGCCACAAAACCAGCCAATCACAGACTTGGATGCAAAAAAATCTGATTGGCTGTTCTGGTCTCCAATTAGCTCGAAATGAAGAAATGCAATATCCCAGAATCCATTTCGTCCAAAACTCAAACAAGGCAGTGGCGGAGGAACACAGAGTGGCGGAGTTTGAAACATTACTCTGTCTGGGTCACAAAATAAACTTTTAAGATATTTTCATGCGAGAATGGTGCTGTGTAAACTTCTAATACCTGCTCGATTCATCAAGACATCACATATTTGCATAAGTGCTCTAACGTTTTCGGATATGCCTGTTTCAGACACATGCCATGAATTTGGAAACCTGACTCAACCTGTGCAACTGAATTAGTTGCCGTACACATAGATATTGTGTGTACAGTGGGGCAAAAAAGTATTTAGTCAGCCACCGATTGTGCAAGTTCCCCCACTTAAAATGATGACAGAGGTCAGTAATTTGCACCAGAGGTACACTTCAACTGTGAGAGACAGAATGTGAAAAAAAAATCCATGAATTCACATGGTAGGATTTGTAAAGAATTTATTTGTAAATCAGGGTGGAAAATAAGTATTTGGTCAATAACAAAAATACAACTCAATACTTTGTAACATAACCTTTGATAGCAATAACAGAGGTCAAACGTTTACTATAGGTCTTTACCAGGTTTGCACACACAGTAGCTGGTATTTTGGCCCATTCCTCCATGCAGATCTTCTCGAGAGCAGTGATGTTTTGGGGCTGTCGCCGAGCAACACGGACTTTCAACTCCCGCCACAGATTTTCTATGGGGTTGAGGTCTGGAGACTGGCTAGGCCACTCCAGGACTTTCAAATGCTTCTTACGGAGCCACTCCTTTGTTGCCCGGGCGGTGTGTTTTGGATCATTGTCATGTTGGAAGACCCAGCCTCATTTCATCTTCAAAGTTCTCACTGATGGAAGGAGGTTTTGGCTCAAAATCTCACGATACATGGCCCCATTCATTCTGTCCTTAACACGGATCAGTCGTCCTGTCCCCTTGGCAGAAAAACAGCCCCATAGCATGATGTTTCCACCCCCATGCTTCACAGTAGGTATGGTGTTCTTGGGATGCAACTCAGTATTCTTCTTCCTCCAAACACGACGAGTTGAGTTTATACCAAAAAGTTCTACTTTGGTTTCATCTGACCACATGACATTCTCCCAATCCTCTGCTGTATCATCCATGTGCTCTCTGGCAAACTTCAGACGGGCCTGGACATGCACTGGCTTCAGCAGCGGAACACGTCTGGCAGTGCGGGATTTGATTCCCTGCCGTTGTAGTGTGTTACTGATGGTGACCTTTGTTACTTTGGTCCCAGCTCTCTGCAGGTCATTCACCAGGTCCCCCCGTGTGGTTCTGGGATCTTTGCTCACCGTTCTCATGATCATTTTGACCCCACGGGATGAGATCTTGCGTGGAGCCCCAGATCGAGGGAGATTATCAGTGGTCTTGTATGTCTTTCATTTTCTGATGATTGCTCCCACAGTTGATTTGTTCACACCAAGCTGCTTGCCTATTGTAGATTCACTCTTCCCAGTCTGGTGCAGGTCTACAATACTTTTCCTGGTGTCCTTCGAAAGCTCTTTGGTCTTGGCCATGGCGGAGTTTAGAGTCTGACTGTTTGAGGCTGTGGACAGGTGTCTTTTATACAGATGATGAGTTCAAACAGGTGCCATTCATACAGGTAACGAGTGGGGGACAGAAAAGCTTCTTACAGAAGACGTTACAGGTCTGTGAGAGCCAGAGATTTTCCTTGTTTGAGGTGACCAAATACTTATTTTCCACCCTAATTTACGAATAAATTCTTTACAAATCCTACCATGTGAATTCATGGATTTTTTTTTCACATTCTGTCTCTCACAGTTGAAGTGTACCTCTGGTGCAAATTACTGACCTCTGTCATCATTTTAGGTGGGGGAACTTGCACAATCGGTGGCTGACTAAATACTTTTTTGCCCCACTGTATGTGTCTATTTGTGCTTCACAAAGATTGTTAGAGTTATTGTGTTTAAACCATACAGTGTGCACAAGTGTGTATGTATTTTATTCAAAGCTAGGAGCAACAAAAGAGTGGAAAAGTAAGTATTACTAAAAGAAACAGGTGGTTTATAAAAAGAGAATCACAGTTTCTCAGAAGTGGAGATGAGCAGAGATTCAGTAGTCTGCAAAACAATGTGCAAATTGTGCAACACTTTCAGGAATTTTTTTTAATATACATATACAGTTATATACAGCCAGCAATCAGTAAGCTGACTGTCTAAATGAATGCAAGAAAATTGTTATTCACACACACACACACACACACACACACACACACACACACACACACACATACATACATACATACATACATACATACATACACACATACACACACATATATATATATATATATATATATATATATATATATATATATATATATATATAAAATTATTGCAATTTTTCTTGCATTCATTTAGACAGTCAGCTTACTGATTGCGGTCGTGGTTTTAGGCATTAGGGTTGGGTTAGGTGTTAGGATTAAGCGTTAAGGGTTAGCATCTTGTATGAGACTCCAAATGTGTCACGTAGACACAGCAGCTTTGCTTGGCAAGTGTACTGATGTAAAATTATCCCTTTTTCATCACTTTTAATTGTTTAATTATTTTGCTATATTAATTATTATGTATGGGTTTTTTTTACGTTGCTGCTTGAATTTTTAATCCCCCATAGTATGCTTAAAACTGTACCTCACTCCCCCAGGACAACACCTCTCTAAAATGAAAAATATGTACATATTTAATATTTTCCTAGTTAAAACGAGAGCACCATCTGGAAAATCCAGAACAGTTATTTACTGATATTTTGTTTTATCAGTAAAACAAAAAATATATAGCTTGTTATATTTGTTAAATTCAACATGAAAGTAGAATGACAATATAATATAATTTTCTTAATTTTTGTGACTAAGGATTTTATATTAAAATATGTTCTACGTGTTTTCTTCTGGATTTTTGTGACCTATAACTATGCATTAATAGTTGTCTTTTGAAATGTGAAGGTTTTTATTAGAGTTTGCTCAAATATGGGATTTTACAGGACAACTTTTGATTAATTTTGATGGATGGTAATGTGCAAATATTGCCTCAAATTTCAGTCTGCAATAAAAAAATGTAAGTGGTGGTGAAAGGCTGAATTCACCTTTTCACATAAATATATATATCTTCACACCACACGTTTGACACCCCTGCTCTAGAAGGTCAACTATTTCTAGATTTCTAGATGTGAAATAAGTTTTGTCTCCTTTTGGACCATGATGAGAACAAAGTAGACTACATCACAACTGGCTGAAAGATCCCTTCCTACCACTTTTCATTTTGAAGTTTACTTTTGGTGGCCTTTGTGATATGTGTGATTTAAAAAAAAACATTCTGTTTGACTGTAATGAACATCCCTGTGATATCACATTGCCTCCTCATATCTTAATTTCATCCTCTAATGTGCAGGCTCATTGTTATCTCAAAGGAAATGCCTCTGCCTCTCCCTAAATTTGTTTTTCACTCTGTATTCCGGGGAATGTCTGATAATATTGTAGCTACAGTGCCCTTTGTAATGTGTGGGACAAAGACATAATTTTTGCCTTCGTACTTCACCACAGTAGACTGTAAATTGAAAACAATCAATATGATTAAACTGCAGGCTTAGTTTGAGGGATTTTACTAAAATTTTGCATGAACTGTTATAAAATTACAGACATTTTTTTATATATAGCCCTATTTTCAGAGGTTCAGTCCGATAAATGGCCTCATTTTTTCATTCACTGTGAGAGTGGCAATCTGTTGCAGTGCCTCCCATAGTTTTTTCAGTTTAGTTTAGTTTTTCTATATATTTTATTTATAGTTGTATCTAATCTAGTCTTTTTTTCCTCCAAGTTTTCAGTTTTTATAAACCATGGACCTTAGTCTTTTCTTCCTTGTTTTTATGGTCTCGCAGTCTTTCTTACATTTTTCATGGGGGGGTCACGCTGAGCGGAGTGGCTCTGTGTGTTTACATACACATTTTAGTGATCTCCAAAACACCGCTGTTGACTAAAGCCAGCTTGGTCATACCGCAAGAACATCAGAGGAGACGTCGCAGGTGCCGGGCTGGAGAGAGGCTGAAAGTGAGGTGAAGAAAATATAAATCGTCCGTTCCATCGGTCACTATGGGAAAAGTGAGGTCTCTGGCTAATAAGATGGTAGGCTGTTAAGACATCAAAGGGAGTATTGGGAGTGCAGTATATTATGCTTCACAGAGACATGGCTGCACCTGGACCATAGTGCTTTTTCACTTTTCACGCGACAGAGACGCCAAGCTGAATAGTAAGAAGAAAGGTGGAGGGATTGCAGGGTTAGTTGATGAAAGATCCAGGACATGTTACTGTGAAGGAATGTCTCTGCTCGCTAGACATTGAACTTTTAACTGAGAGTATTTGCCCATATTCTTTACCACTGTAACTGTCTTTGACTACATCAGCAGGGGCAGCAGCATGTGACATTATGCAAGTGACTGTCGCTGACCTACGGTGCAAACATCCAGAGGCTTTCATCACCATTAGTGGTGATTTTACCCGTATCAGTCTGGACTGCACTCTACCTGTTGGCAGAGACAATAAAACTCTGGACCTTCTGTATGCAAACATGCAGGATGGATAAAAAGCCGCTGCAAGTTCAGAAGGACATACCATGGTGGGACTGATCAGGTTTAAAGATATATACCGAGAGAAGCTGGAGACCAAACTCCAGCTGAATAACATCAAAGCGGTGTGGAGATTGATGCATCTTATCACTAGACTCAATCAAAGACATACAACAGCAGGGGAGTAGCCTGGTTAGAGCCAATGAGCTGAATCTGTTTTTCAACAAGTTCAGTACTGGAGTCCCTCTTGCCCGTCCTCACACAGCACCAATCTCAACACTTCCTCAGCAATCAAAAACCCCTTGTCCAGTTGACTCGCCAAGGATTGACACGACTAGACTCGGATCCATTACAAACTAATAGTTCTTTGTTTGCATGCTTGTCGCAATGTGATCACCGACAGTCACTTGTATAATGTCACATGCTCTTGCCCCACCCTTTTTTCTATGGTCTCACAGTCTTTCTTACGTTTTTCATGGTGGGGGGGGGGGGTCACGCTGAGGAGAGTGGCTCTGTGTGTTTAGAGACGTCACGGGTGCTGGGCTGGAGCGAGAGTGAAAGTGAGGTAAAGAAAATGTAAATCGTCCGTTCCATCTGTCTGACATCCCGCAGGATCTCTTCAACCTGAGTCTGCTGCACGAAAAAGTACCAGTGCTATGAAAGACATCATGTTTAGTACCAGTATTAAATTAAGCCAGTCCTTCTGATCTTGATAACTTCAAACCAGTTGCCTTGATGTCATGTCATGAAGGTGCTAAAGAGACTGGTTCTTGCCCGTCTTAGCTTGCAGGTGAACCTGTTCAGTTTTCTTTCCAGTGGATGATGCTGTTACCTACCTGTTGCAGTGTGCTCACTGTCACCTAGATGGTACTGGTGGCATTGTGAGAGTCATGTTTTTTGATTTATAATACCCTCGCTTCATTCTGCCGAATGAGAAGGGGTGGGGGGCACGCTGTCTGATGTGGTGGTCAGTAATACTGTGGCACAATAGGGGACTCCATTCCTGGTTTACCTTGTACTCCTCAGATTTCCAGTACAACAGTGAAACATGCCATCTGCAGAAGTTCTCTGATGGCGCTGCAGCGGTTGGGTGTCTTAAGGCTGACAGGAGTTGGAGTACAGGGAACTGTGGAGTGATCCAGAAGAAATCTTTTTTTTTTTTTATCACTGTTGTATATAATTATAAATTCCTGCGCTCAAAAATAAATTTTTTGGTTTTTCCGTTTGTCCGCCCAGATTTAGCCAGATGCTTGACGTCAGAACTGAAGAAGCCTCTTCACATGTCATCCAATTAGCTGTTTCAGTTTAGTTCAGGCTGCATCTGTCGTCCGTCTGTCTATCCATCCAGATTTAGCCAAATTCTGCAAAAGTGGACAGATAGCACTGTTTAGTGTAAAAGGATAATGGCTGAAAGCATACCGCAAAGCTAACCTAAGAGTTTAACAACGTAATGAAATGAGGTCTTTATCTGTGTAAGTCATCAGGTTATACAGTCTGGTCAAAAGTTTAAGACCACTTGAAAAATAGGAAGAAAAAAAATCATATTTTGCATGGTTGGATCTTTATTCTTAATTATTCAGCAGTGATAGCAGTGATAAACTTTTGATTGGGACTGTAGTAGTCTAAGATGCTTGGAAAGAAGCTGAATGAAGTTCTTTATATTTCACCTGTCATCCAAGAGGCTTCTTCATTTCGGAACTGAAGAAGCCTCTTAGAAGCCTCCAGTTGCTTTCTTCCTTAGAAGTGAATTATTGTTCAAATACCAAGTCAGTTGCCTGATCTCAACTAAATGGAACATGCTTTTTCATCATTAAATATAAAACTGAATACAGAAAAGGCCAGAAATGAGCAGTAGCTGAAGGTACTGTGATCGCCACAGTGACTCTAAAGTAGAATCACTGTGGTGAGGAAGAAAATGTTTGCAGTCATGCAGACAGATGCTTGCAAAGAGCTGAAGTTGTGTTAGCAGCAAAATGGCATTGTTCCTGTCTTGGTTGCAGTTTGCAGTTTATCATTGTTCTCGTGTCCTTTTTTGCAATAAAAATAAAAGTAATGTTCATATCCACACTTTAGATTGCACCACTATTTGCCTCTTTCCGCATACAAACTGAAATTAGCTGATTGTAGCATACGTACAAGTGAAACCAATAAGCAGAATCGATAGGCAAGCAGACTAACAATTCCAAGGAATTGAACTACTGGGAACTGGTTCTCTACAAGAACTGTTTCTCTACAAGAACTGGTTCTCTACAAGAACTGGTTCTCAATTTCCATGCGTACGCTAAGCCCCTCCTGAATGATCAAGCCCCTCAGCCGATGTAGCCACGCTTTGGGAGAAGCACATTCATTTATTCATTGTTCATTGTGATTGTAGGAACATGGATCACCCAGTTAGTTGACAGCTTTGCTTTCATGCTCAGCTCCCTCTTTACCACAGCAGGCCAGTGCAACATCTGCAGTACTGCAGATGCTGTGCCAGTCTGTCTGTCAGTCTTCTGCGCCACTCTCCCCTCACTTGTGAACTAGACCCTGAGATACTCAAACTCCTTCCCTCAGGCCAACAATTCATCTCTGGCCCAGAGAGAGCATTCCACCATTTCCTTGCTGAGAATCTACACCTTAGATTTGGAGGTGTAGATTCTCATCCCAGCCACTTCAGCTGCAAACCACCCTAGTGCAAGCTGGGGGTCACTCATTGGTGAGGCCAACAACATCTGTGAAGACCAGGAACATGATCCTGAGGCTACCAAATCAGAAACCCTAGGCTACTGGGCTTTCTCATAGACCTTGGCCCACAAATTCTTTTCATAAAAGTTATGGATAGCATTTAGCATTTAGAAAGGGCAGTTTTGACAGAGTCCAGGTCTCACTGGAATGAGTCCGACTTACTGCAGTGACTAAATGGCCCATAATAACACGTTAGTCACCTGGTACTCCTGAACCGCTGCCCACAGGATGATCAGAGGGATGAATGTCTCTAAGTCCTCAAAATACAAGTTAATTGAATTTTAAAAATATATATTTCTTGTTTAGCTGCTTTTGGTTTTCTTGTTTTTTGGTTATCATTTTTTCTTTGTTTCTCTCGTTTTCTAGTTTACACATTTTTGCTGGTTGCAGTATTGCTTATATTTTGGTATACTTGGATTTTAAGTCAACGGGAATACACTTTGGGTAAAATCTGGCATATAAATAAAAGCGAGTGAACAGTAGATAACTTAAGCTGTCGGTGATATATGTCATCCTTGTGTCATGCAGGCTGCAGCAGGGAAGCTCTCGGTGGACAGCTTGCTGCAGATGTCCAGCTCTGAGCTGCAGGACATGATGAGACGCCTAAGCTCCAACTCAGAGGATCGCTCTCGCCTCACTACTGCTCTCTCCTGTCTAAAGAGTGTTAATGAAACAGGTGACCAAAGAACCTCCCCTTCTATGTTTTGTTTTTCATGAGTCATTTGTAGAATAATTCATCAGAGGATATTTCGGGAGGGGTATATACAAGAATTTTTTAATAGCAGTGCTACAATTCATACTTTAATCATCTGAGGTGGCTACTACATTGTTTTAGATGCTGAAAAAACAACCCCACTTATTAAATTCCACTGAAGAAAATTAATATATTTCCATGAATTTTGTCAGTGGCCTGGTAGATGTAATCTAGCATATGTTGACTTTTTTCATGAATGGTTAGATTGTGCGCAGCTATGAATTGTGGGGTAATATTGTGAAGGATGCCGTCACATAAAGGACAGCTGACGTGTCCTCTTTTAAGGAGGTAATGAAGCATTGAAGTTCTTTTCCTAAGCATTTGGAGCCTTTGAACAGCTTATGTTATGGTTGCTGCATAGAGACTTCAGGATCACTTCACTCTGCTTAGAGCCTTCTTTAGCAAAATTAAGTATTTGAATGTACCCATTGTCTCTAGTTTTGTTTGGATTTCTTTTTGTCATTTGTGTTCTACAAATTGTTTTATTACTAAAATGCAGCACTGTTCAAAAGTAAGGAGTCTCTCCTCTAATCTTCATATTTTTGCAAGGAAATTGGGAAACAATTTATTGAAATGTGTGCATACATGGAAGTACAGTATATAAGACTCTTAGGGACTTGCTGGTGCAAAAATACTATTTTATATGTGTCAAATTTTTTGTAACTGGATTTTTTCATAGATTAAGCTCAAAGAAAATGGAACAAATTATGTGTTTTTGTGACATGCTAAAGATGTGTGAATGAAAGATTACATTATATTACATTAAAATTAAAAAGATTCAAATTTTAAAAAAGTTTTTTGCTAGGTTGCCTGTTATGTTTGGACAAAAAACTGTTTTATCCATTCAGTAATTCACAGGCCAGTCTCAGGTTGCTGAACAAACAAAACAAATGCTTCTTGGAAAATGGTCAGGTACAGGGAGTGAACTGACAATGAGTGAAGAAACAGCCACTGTCAAAAGAAAAACTTTAGACAGAAATCTGAAAGGACTATTGCTGATGACCACTTTAAAAAAATACAGAAAAAAGTGTTATAAAGAAATGAGGATTGGCACTAAATAATACAGTATAATTTTCAGCTCCTACAGAGGTGTTAAAAGTTTGATCAGACTGATTGTATTTCACAAGTAATGATCCAAATTGTGTTTAATTCTAGGAGGTGATCTGAGGCATAACTCAGGCTCCTGCAGTTCTGAGTCACAACAGGACAGCAGTCCCTTTTCTCCTATTAGACCCTCTTTAAGCTCTGGTAGCCCTTTTACCTCATTAAAACCCAACAGCAATCATGGCCGCTCCATCTCTATATCAGTGGTACCCTGTTCAGATGACCAAGGACCAACTGTACCAGCTGAGAACATGAGTGATCCGTTCTCTTTGGAATCAAGCACCCCTTCGCTAACACAGGTCTCAAAGACCCACACGTTCAAGTCCTCCCACACACCACCACCACCCTCTCGCAAACTGTTGCAACTGCTTCCCAATATTGCACTGACGAAAAACAAGAGTCATGACTCACAGCCGACCAACCGCAACGAGGATCCTGGGACACGCAAGTAGGTTTTAGAAGGAATTCTGCAGTCATACATTTTCAGCTCTACTTTGACAGGAAGATTTCTATGTACTTTCCTGAATCAATTTCTTATCTCCACAATTGTGAAAACTAATTTAAAAAATCATTTTGTCTATCCTTATAGTGTAATTCATGAATCACATTTATAGTGTAAGGAGGTTTCACCATAGAATTTACAAATTTGTCGGTGTCTTTGCAGGGCCTGTAAGAAGAAGAAAGTGTTGGCTGCTATTCAGATCAACGGCTCTGGGATCAGTTCTGAAGATTCAGGTCTAAGATCACCTTTGCCGTCTGCCCAAACACCTGGCCCTGTCCCAGCCTCAGCTCCATACATGATGCCCGTCGCCCCCATCTTACTGGACAGTGAGTTTCTATAAAAGCTACCGGAGTGGATTTCTGTTCACATAGACTTTTGGCCCTTCTCTGTATCAATTTGACAGAATCTCTTCTTTTGATATGCTGGTTTCTAATATTCTTCACAGATCTAGCCATGCAGAGAAGTTCCCCCCATACAATAAGAAGAGACATTGGCCTGGCTGTAACCCACAGGTCAGTAACCAGTTTGAAAAAAACTTCTAGTTATCACATGTTATGTTATGGCCACTGCAGGTGATGCATTTTACATAATGTGTTTCGAAAACTAACTGAAACAATATTTTGAGCATCTAACTTAAGCCAAATAAAATAAACAGGAAATGTTAACACAACAGCTATCAGGAGGAATTGGTGCATGTCGAGTCTGGGATGTTTACATGACATGAAGTGGTCTGTCTGTACAGTAGTTCTTAAAACATATTAGGCTTTTTTTGAGATACCACTTAGAATATAAAAACAAACGGCTAACACAAAAATGTAAACTAAACTAAAATTACACATTTTCAAAACATAAAATCTGGAAACTGAAGCTAAAGTGAACTAAAAACATAAAACTTTTGACATTCATTTATCAATAAATTGATATCATCTTGATATCAGTGATATCATCTGCATAATCTTTGTGCAAGTGTGAATGCAGATAACCATTCACAGTATTGTTGTTAGCCTAATCTTTATTATGATTATTATCATTCCATCTTCTGTATTTTTTTTTTTTAGTTTTAAAAAATTATTATTATTTTTTTAGGCATTACGGTTTTGGATTTAGAAGCAGTTTTTCAACCAGTGCACCGAGAGAAATCTGACAGGAATTTGCCACAGAGTAACAGTATGGCAGTAGTAACTGGATAAAGCGTTCTGATTGGCCAGTTAACTCCAGGCTTATTTTTTATTGGTGGATTTGTCTTCAGCAGATAGGTGGTTCAAATCTGGGAAGTTGGGGTCAGTAGATGACTTTTTGAATCATCTTTTCTGGCTGGATATTAGAGCTGAAACCATTTGCCTGTCTGTAGTGGATTCTCCCACATTTCAACTAATCTAACCTAATATAATGTCTGTCTGTATCTCCCCGCTAACATGGACCTGGTCTGAAAATAAAACTCACAAAACAGTTTAAGATTAACAACTATTTTACCTGCAGAGAGAGAGACACACACACACACACACACACACACACACACACACACACACACACACACTCAGCAGGTTAGTGTCAGTTGATGACTTTCCAAAGATTTGAATAAGCCCTTTTGTGAAAGAGAATCTGGACTCTGCAGGATCTTATGACAGGCTACTTTTTGTGAACTTTAGCTCCACTTTCAGGTGGGTCACTGACTTCCTGTTTGAAAGGAAGCAACAAAAGCAGAATGTGGCATGTCACCACCTCTGCTAAGAAGATGCTGACGAACCCTCGATTAAAGTGTTTGTCACACTGTCCTCTGACAAGATGCTGCCGTCCATTCGACTTTATTTTACTGACTTCCTGTTTGAGAAGAAGTCATTGATCTGCACACACAGCAGATTAGAGTAGACATGCAGATATTCTGCTTTTTCTTTCAAGATTTTAAGATTCTTGGGTTTAGATGTTTAAAACACATAAGACAACTCTTCACGTGATTTAAAAAATATCAGCTTTCAATATTCATTCCGATTTATTTGATGATTCTAAATTTTCTTTTGTCATTAGCTTTTTCTAGTGTACATTGTAAAGACGTTTGGCTACTTTGAAACTTCTTCTGTGTGAACTTCAGCTTTCAACAGTTCTGCAGTTTGGCTTTCATGTGAATGAGTCAGCATATTCAGTGTACACACTGCTGTACAAGATTGAGCAATTATAAAAATCTAACTCAAACCTTTCAGCTGTCAGTATTCACTCTGCATTATTTCAGGAAACCCATTCTCTAGTTTTAGTTCTGTACATCGCCACCGTGGATTTTAAATGAAACAACTCAAATGCAGTTGAAGTGCAGGCTTTCAGATTTAATTCAGTGGGTTAAACAAAAAGATTGCATAACAATGTGAGGAACTAGAACATTTTTTAAAACAATCCCTTAATTTCAGGGGTTTAAAAGTAATTGAATAAATTACTTACAATGGCTAATACTTGGTTGAAAACCCTTTGCTGGCAATCACGTACATCGCCAGATGCTGTATTTCCTCCTTTTTAATGCTCTGCCAGGCCTTTACTGCAGCAGCTTTCAGTTGCTGTTGCCTTTCTGTCTTCAGCAAGTGAAATCATGCTCAATTGGGTTAAGATCAGGTGGCCATTCAAGAATATTCATCTCCTTTCCTTTAATAAACCCCTGGCTTGCTTTGGCTATATGTTTTGGGTCATTGTCCATCTAGCTGGATTTGAACAGACAGTATGTCTCTGAGCACCTCAGAATTCATTCGGCTGCTTCTGTCCTGTGTCACATCATCAATAAACACGGGTTTCCAAGTGCCACTGGCAGCCATGCACGCACATGCCATCACACGGCCTCTGCCGTGTTACAGATGATGTGGTATGCTTTGGTTCATGAGCCCTTTCACACCTTCTCCATACTTTTTTTCTTGCTGTCAGTCTGGTCGAGGTTGATCTTGATTTTATCTGAAGGAATGAAGGAATAGCCCATGAATGCCCATGAAATAGCCTTTGAGTCCAATTTGAGTGAAATTTTATGTAAACATATAGTATGTTTATTTCATACTGTACTATACTGGATATACTATCCTCTGTACTACATGTAATACTATACTCCTTTTTACATATGAAATGTTATTCTTATTAGCAGACTGAAATGATATTTGAACCTGTGATCAGGCCTTTGGCTTCATCAGGAGAAATTTAAGTTTTTTAGCTTAAGAAAAAAAAAGCTCTAAGAACAGCTTGATGAACAAGATGTTTTTTGTTCTTTCCTGAATTCCTTTGTATTCACAGCATGCAGAAGTTACTATATGACTTTACACTGTCAGTCATTCTAAATGAAATTATTATTAAGTTAAAATTCTACATTTAGATATACAGTCACAAAATTTAAGGCTAGGGTTTTAGTCATCTATTATCACCTGACTAAATTCTTAAACATATTTCTCAATATATTTGTCATATTTGTTCTCCTTCTCTTTTGCAGGTTTTCGACTAAGTCCTGGCTCTCCCAAACATGTCAAGTTTGTTCTAAGAGCATGATGTTTGGTGTCAAGTGTAAACACTGCAAGTAAGAACTGTAAAGATAAGTTGGTGCACTCTGTCAGACTGCAGTACAACTTGTCATGACTTCTTTAGTGTACTATTTAGAGTATTCTTCTCCTCACAGGTTAAAGTGCCATAACAAGTGTACCAAAGATGCACCTTCATGTCGGATATCATTTGCTACATGTAAGCAACATTAAAATAATTTAGTGATGTGTGACTTTACTGGTCTAGTGGTGTTAAAGACTACATTAGAAATCTGGTTAGACTGGTTAGAGATTGGAACGAGCCAATTTCCAGCATTCGTGGCCCTGACCAGTGACCGGTTGGTCATCCTCACCTATGTTCACTTACTACCTGGTCCATTTCATGCATGTGCAACACATGCACAGCAGTGCAGGCAAATAGTTATGTGCTTACTCACAGCCGCACATATATCAGTATGAAAAGTCCTGACTGTGATGAAACTGTTATCCAGAGCTCAGAAATGGGTGGGGCTGTAGCTCAGGAGGTAGAGCAGGTCATCCTTAATCAGAAGGTTGGTGGTTCTGTCCCTGTATACTCCAGTCTACATGCCAAATATCACTGGGCAAGATACTAATCCCAAGTTGCTCTCTGATACAGTCAGCCGAGTGTAAATGTGTGTGAAAGTTAGGTGGGGGGGTGGAAAGTTTTTTCTACGCACTTGCGTAGAAAAAAAGTACATGTATGAATGGGTGAATGAGGCATGCTGTATAAATGCTTTAAGTACTTGGATAGAGTAGAATAGTGCTAAATAAAAGCCAGTCCACTTAAATTTAGCTACCTACAAGCCAGCAGTCCTTGATCATTTGCTCAATTCTATGAGTAAAGGAGAGTAAAAAAAAAAAAGTGTTAGTCTGTTATCTAGTGAATTCGTAAACATACTGGGATTACCACTGATTTGTTTTATAACTCTATTGAAATGTGGGGGTTTTGGTAAGGGAAAATATGTTAGATAAAAGTGGGTATACAGGTTTTTTTTTTTCAGTTCTATAAGTGGGAAAATATCCTACAACTTGTAGTTTTAGGAAAATTGTTATGGAAATTATATTTTTCTTTGTGGTCAGTTGTAGTTCTTAGAAATCAGTAACAAAGGGTTTGCCAGGTCACAACTGGTGCCGCTCTACACTACAACATGGACCTCGAGAGGAGATGCAAACCCAGCCTGGGGAAGGAAGGGAAGATGAGGGCACATGACAGTACTTAGTAATGTCTGTAGACAAATCATCCAGGTGATTCAAGTCTAGCGATTACTGGCAACAATGCTATTAATTTTGTAATGGACTCCCTTTAGCTTTGACAGTTACACTAGTAGCATATTAGGAAGGGTATTATAATGGGCAGGATAGTATCAGCAAGAATCTAACATGTTAGGGCCTGTTTATTTTATTTTAGGAATTGTAAAGTTTTGAAAATATTTTAAGCTCAAAGCTTGTATTTTTATCTGACCGGTAGTGCCAAGGATGCGTAGGGCAGAATCGGTACCATCAGACATCAACAATCGGATTGATCACACAGCCGAAGTCTCAGTGCAGTTTGGCACCTTACCAAAGGCACTAACCAAAAGGGTAAGTGCAGTTTTCTAATATGTGTTATATCTCATTCAGGTCTGCTCTAGCTCTTTCTATTCTTCAATACTGAAATGGAGAAGATTGTTGAGATCAGTGTGCAAGAAATAAATAATGTGAAATAATTGAAATAATGGACTCCTTGTGTGTTTGGAGGACCCTGTCCCCAGTATTAACCAGCTGGAATCCAGCAGTAACCCGTCATCAGCCACCTCTTCCACACCTTCCTCTCCAGCACATTTCCAGCAGAGTAACCCTTCAAGCGTAAGTGCCACCCCCCCACCTAACCCATCACCACAGAGCTCCTGGGACAACCGCTTCAACTTCCCAGGTATGCAACATAATAAAGACAGCATTGTTTCACTCTTAGAAACGATATATTTAACTATAAATTCAATTAAACATTAAAGTTGTAGAAATTACATCTCTAACAAAAGTGAAAAGTGTGTTTTTGTGGAAAATAAGGCCTCATTTGTTGTCAGGAAGACTTTGTTGAGATGTGGGACTAGGGGAATGTTTACAGCCCTGTGAGTCTTAAGAGCTTGAAAAAAAGATGACAGCTGGACATCTTTAATTTATGAAGATGTTTCAATTCTCATCAAAGAGGCTTCTTCAGTTGTAAAAAAAACGCTGGAGAATTCGAGGTATACCTTAAACTGCACCTTTTGTGTTTAAAAAAAACATTGATTAAAAAAATATATGATTAAAAAAATATTTGGTGAGTTATTCCAAATAAGTTTAAAATGATATGAAAATCAGTGTACTCTGTTTTTATGTAGATTTTTGAGAATAACCAACTTTGATTTTAAAACTGGGCTGCATGGCAAAACCAGTTTTTCATGTTTAAAAGTGTCAAGTGAATGATTGAGCATGTGAGCATCGTGATCTGTCTTTGAACCATTCAAAGAATTGTTGTAAAGTGTTTTATTGTCAAACTGGTTAAAAACATTTTTAAATGCTCAAACGTGATAGTTTGACAGCTTCAAACTATGTTGGATTTAACATCCTTTGTCCTCATGTCATGTACTGCAAGTATCCAAGCATCAATTTGGAATGATGATAAGTAGTTTTGTAGTAGTGCAATGCTCTCAAGCTGAGTTTTCCAACAGATGTTCCTGCCTCCACATGCAGCGTTCAGCATTCTGGCAGTCACAATGAGTCTGGGTAAGAGAATACAACATTCATGTAGCGATCCAATGATGCACTTTTATTTCATTCATATACTTACTATCATGAGTTCAAGTCAGATTTGGTAGGAATTCAAACAGTAGCAGTGCTTTACCAAACAGTCCACTTACATAGTACACTTTCTAAATTACTTTAAAGTTCACAAATGGCTCTTTCAAACTGTATGTTAGCATTTAACATTTGTAGGTATAGTTTGATATTTCTCCTTTCTCTTTCTTTCTCCTCCTCCACCGCTGCTCTCTCTCCTTCCTTATTTCCCCCTCATCCTCTTCCTCCTTACCTCAATCGAAGTCTCTAACACATGAAAGCTTACGTGTACATAAACATACTTATTTATCCCCAATATTGTCACAATTGCTTATTGTCACGAGATTAGACATGCGACCCTCCCCTTTCCAGTTTACTATGAGCTGTGTGAACAACAGCTGATTGAAGTGTTTGTTCCACTAAAAAGAAAGTTTCACTAACACAAGTTAGCAGCACCTAACAACAGCAAAAATGGCAGCACTAACTGGCAGAAAATTTGAGGATATCTTCGACAACTCACCATCTGTCATTAAAGAGAGGTGAGCTTCAATGACATTGACTTGCATTGGACTCTTTTGCAAGGTTTTACAGCCTTCCTCCTCTTTTTATATTGACACAGTGAGTCACTCTCTTTATCCACCAGAGCAACGCAAATTTTAAGATTTTTTTAAAAAGTATTGTTAGATTGACCTGTATATCACTGCGGTTTTTCTTTTAAACTCTTTTTAAAAAAAAATCCAGTATTGCTATGTAGAGAGCACACACTGTACATAAATAGTATTTATGGTGATATTCAAAATTATTATTGTTAATGTTTTTGTAAAACATAAACTAAAACCTAAAAAATAGTTTATTTACAAAATTTTCTTGAATTTGTAAAACTCATAAGATAACATGAGTTGGAAACAAATGGCATCTGAGTTTCTGCTGATATTACATCCTATCAAAATACTGACCACCTTTATTTGTGGTTTTAGGAAACTCCATTCCTGGGTCTGCCTCCTTGCAGGAGAATAAAGTCGAATCTTACATCACATTTTTCTAGCTTTAGGGCACTTACACTGTAAGCCATTTGTTCATATATGTCACGGTCAGCAGGAGCTGACTGCGAGAGTGTGAAAATGAGGTGCGGACATAGGGGGAGACGGAGCAGAGCCTTGAACAAAAAGCGAGCTGTTTTATTCAGACTGGTAGACATGAAAAGAGCCCAAAACAAGAACGACAACTAAACTGGAACCCATTCTGGGAAAACTAACTGAAAATTCTGATCAAACATGATAACGGTGACAACTAAGATTACTATGAGTTCTATGATTATGACTAGACGTGGAAACACAGACGTTCTGACAAAGAGAATGGAACACGCAGACTAAAGGGGTGATCAGGGGAAGTGGAATCACATGACACAAATGAACATAGTGACACCAGAGGGGAAGTGTAAAACTAAGCACATTCAACGAGGAAACGCCAGACCTTCAAAATACAACAGGAAACACAGACGTAGAAACGACAGCACCAACTAGACAACATGAAATATGCTGACACGAAATACATGGCAGACTACATAAAGGAAACCAGAACAGACTTACAGAAGAGGACATAGATGGACCTAAACTAGAATAGGCTCAACTAAAACCTAACTAATAATGCAACACCAGAACTACACATATTATTCTAAGAAAATACAAATTTACCAAAAAACACTCAAAATGCTGGGTCAGAGACCCAGCCACTGACAATATAGTTCTTTATGCGGGCCGGTGTTTTTGGATTGGAGCACCTTGATAAAAGCCTCACATGCAAACTCTATAAAATAAGGCTCCAGCAGGCTTTGGAACAAAATAGTTTTGCTGCCCAGCACAATGCCGGGACATGGAAAGAGGAGAAAGAGGAGCCGTTTTGGCAGCCAGTAGCTCTCAGCAAGTTTCCAAATGTAGTTATTCTAAAGATAAATTAATTAGTTACAAATTTTGGTGAATTCTTGTTAATTTCTTTGGTTTCAGGATGGTGATTACTGAGACACAAATAACAGCCACAGAACAGGGATTGGTGAGTAATAGAAGCCACATAACTTATTTTCTGTACAGCACTTTGGTCCTGTGTTGGGTATTTTAAAGTGCTTTATAAATAAAATCTGATTGGATTGGATTGCAGTATATTAAATTAAAAAGATGAAGGGAAAAGGATGTGATTTGCTGGTTTGTCTCCATTACATGTATATTTTACTCATGTCATTTTCCTTTGGTTTACAGTACTTGCCAATGCACTGTGCTAAAGCATGTTCCTTTTTTTCTGGCACTGACATCCATTTGGTAACTTTTCAGCTTCTTTCAAATGTTCCAAATTTTGTTATTTTTCAGCCTTTTGTTCAAACGATTCAATTCATTCTTGTCTCACAAATCTACACACAATACTTCAGCAAAAGCAAGTTTTTGGCTGCTTTGTTAATGTATTAAAAACTGTTCCATTTCTATTATCCTATTCCAAATATTCAGACCTTGTATTTAGTACTTTGTTAGAGACCCATCCTCGTGTCTTCTCATTAATGATCCTACAGCCATAACCAGAGGTCCTGTATTGAACATTCCCATTAGGCAGTACTTTTTTGGTGGAAACATTAAATGATGTGTTGGCTATATTAACATCAGACCTACCCAGTGTTCGGGACGTTTTTATTCCTCGCAGAACTGCTTCAGATCCAGCTGATTCATTCAACACCCAGTGTGACTGTCTATATGAGGTTATTTCACAGTATCTCTATTGGATTGAGGTCTAGCCTGTAATGGATTTGCTGGGATGTTTAGTTGGGTTTATTATATTTCTTTATTTAACTTAAGCTCATTTCCTGCCTGCCATTATCTTTGAAGATATTGGTAAACATTTCCTCCTAATGACGATGAACTTTCCAGGCTAAAAGGCAGCAGCATCCCAGTGGAGCAATCTTTTCATACTCTTCATACTGATGGATGTTATTTATTCCATCAAATATTTCTTCCAGCAACCACAAGAATTGTATAACTATCCAAAACACTTTTGGTCTGAATGGAGAATTACAAGACTGCAATACCTATTTCACATTTGTATACCAAGTGCTGCTATTTCCAGTAATAGATATCAAAGTGTTTAACATCAGTGTTCACTTTCATTCTTCTGCCATGTGTTACAGGAAGAGGAAGGAGAGGAAGATTACACAGCTATGGATAAAGAAGAAGCTGACCAGACTGACACAAAAAAGAGTTATTCCAAGGAAGAGTATGATGAAGATGGTCTGGATGATCTACCCTCTTCTATATGCCGCCGTCAGGCTGTTGGCCGTTCTGGGGTCCCCATCTCTCGTAAGGTCAGCCAGACCAGTGTCTACCTCCAGGAGTGGGACATCCCGTATGAGCAACTACAGCTGGGAGAGCTTATTGGAAAGGTGAAAGCAGATTTGTATTGTAGAAATATAAAATCCTGTTCAAAAAATGAAAAGAAAAAACATTATTATTAATTTAAATTTTGGCTTTATGTCCAGGGTCGCTGGGGTAAGGTGCATAAAGGTCGCTGGCATGGTGAGGTGGCCATTCGCCTTCTAGAGATTGATGGCAACAATCAGGATCATCTGAAAGTCTTCAAAAAAGAGGTTATGAACTACAGGCAGACCAGGCACGAGAACGTCATCCTGTTCATGGGTGCATGCATGGCTCCTCCTCATCTTGCTATTATCACCAGGTACTGCTGCATGACTGCTCACCTAAACACTGCATTGTCACTCGTGCTGGCTTCCTCCCATTTCAAGTGCAGTTCCAACCACAAGTGCATATGTGCACTGTTGTATATAAAGTTCTATACAAAAAGTTGTTTGCTGCTTTTTTGACTTTTTGTGATGTGATGTTTATTTTGTAACCATACTGCATGTGTTTCCTCTGCAGTTTCTGTAAGGGTCTGACTCTGTATTCTGTTGTAAGAGAAAGAGGTCACCTGCTGGACATAAATAAAACCAGACAGATTGCACAGGAAATCGTTAAGGTAAGTAATACCTGCATATTATATTGGTTGATAAATAAGATGGAATTGTAGCCAAGAAATGCCAAACATACACTATGTACATTATATAACAAGTAGGAAAATGTACTGTTTTGGATACAATGTCAAGATTGAAATATGCTGCACTTCAGCATGTTTTGGTGCTTCCCCTCATCCCCAGTGCCACGATTTGAAAAAGTTTAGTGTCACACGTAAAATAAAAATCTACACAACGAGGCTTTAAACATATAAACTAAAAATATCTACTGTTGGGTCGTCTTCATTTTCTTTTTGTGAATGTAGGAATATCTTTTGTTCAGAAAATCTTTGTTTGTTGCAGGGAATGGGTTATCTTCATGCTAAAGGCATCGTTCACAAGGATCTGAAGTCCAAGAATGTGTTCTATGACACAAACAAGGTGGTGATTACAGACTTTGGCCTGTTTGGAATGTCTGGTGTGGTACAAGAAGGCAGGTAAGAGTGAAAGAAACTGCATCTAGGCAATAAATTTATGGTGAGCCGTGTTTTTTCTCCTAATTATTCTTCTCTGTGTTTCTGTGTTTAGAAGAAAGAATGTGCTGCGGATACCACAGGGCTGGATCTGCTACCTGGCTCCAGAAATTGTTCGAAAATTGAGCCCAGAGGTTGATGAGGACCAGCTGCCTTTCTCCAAAGCTGCTGATATTTATGCTTTTGGGTATTGACTAGTGCCATTTATACTAGAAACTATTAATGTGATATTGAAGCTATAGTTTATATTATGCAGTTCTGCCTTTTAGGTTCTTAACCTTTACTTTGTTATAATTTTATATTAGCTTGTTTTTGTGTTTTCTGTGGTACATAACAATTGTTTAATTGTTTGGTTTTCTCGAAGTTAAATCAGGATTTTTACTGTTGCCAGCTAACATAGTAAAGTTGTTTTTGTAGAACCATAAATTCAGCTATCCAGACATGATGTGCGACTTTTAGCTAGAACTGCACACAGTTTTTTAAAACCTTTGTTTCTATTTTATTCATGCTCCATGTTGCATATTTGAGCACATGATGTAAGAAAATGTAAAATAATGTAGTACATGAAAGGATCTTGTGTCATTTCCAGCACAATCTGGTATGAGCTGCAGATGCGAGACTGGCCAATTACCAACCAGCCTGTGGAAACTATAATCTGGCTAGTGGGTCGTAATGAAGGCATTAAGAATGTGCTGTTAGAGTCCAATCTGGGCAAGGAGGTCACGGTGAGTCTGAAGATCATGTCTACGAAAAAACTGACCCTGTTGGTAACTGTCAACAATTTACAATATATATTTTCTTTGTTCCTAATGTGGGAAATGCTGTTGATGTAACAGCAGTATTAATAATAATCATCATAATAATCATAAGTATTGCATTTCAACATCAACACAGCACAGCATAATGACATTACTAGTGTTGTAAGAGCGAATGGTAGAAATAAAACACCGAACACATCTTTCCTTGCCACACAGTTGTATTGTAGAGTTGTTCAGTGTGATTTATACAGCTTCTGTGCTGGTCTCCCAGTTTAGACTGTTGTTGATGTTACACCCAGCTACTTGTACTTCTCCACTACATCAACATCCGGTTCTAGGATACGCATGGGCTATGTAGCTGTTACTTTCACCACTGGTCTGGTCTAATTCAGGCCTAGCTGAGTTCAACACCCACGGGGAACAACTCTGGCTTATTGCCAGTAAGGCAGACCAACAGTTGTACAGAGACCAAATGGCTCATAGTTACGGACCAGACGGCCCTCAGAGAGCACTCCAAGGGATGCAGGAAAAAGCTTTCTCCAAGTCTGCAAAAAACACGTAGACTCATTGGGCAAACTCTCACCTGCCTCCAAATATATTTAAGAGTTTGAAGAGCTTGTACAGTGTTCTGCAACCAGGATGAAATCTTCACTGTTCCTCCTGTATCCTAGGTTTAACTAACAGACAAGCTCTTCTTTCCAGTGCCATAGCGTTGACCTTTCCAGGGAGGCTGAGGAGTGTAACTGCTGTAACTGTAACTGGAGTACACCTTCTGGTTCCCAATCCTAAAGATAGGAACCGCCACCCCAGTCTGCCAGTATAGAGGCACCACCCCAGAATTCTATGCGATGTTTGTAGAGCCGTGTCAACCAAGACAGCCCTACAGCTTCCATAGGCTTTTGGAACTCAGGGCGAAATTCGTCCGCTAAGGACTTGTTTCAAGCTGTTGCTCCTAAGTGGTTGATGGCTTTCGTGGTGGTGATGGGGCCATCAAGCTGAAAAAGGAGTCCTATCAGGTTGGATTAGCCTGTAGGACTTCAGAGGAAGCTGATGGGTACCAAAAGGCCAAACTAAATGTGGTTCAGGCGGTAGCTGAAGCAGCAACTCAGGTTTCGGAGGACATCAAAAAGAAAAGTAAAGAAAAGAAAAGAAAGAAAGCAAAGGCATAAATTTGTAAAATTTCAGTTTCATCACCATGCATCAAATGTTTTCAGTTCTCAACAAATTTTGTTTAGCATTGTCTTGAAATAAGAAAAATCTTTTCTTAAAAGGCATCTTCTGGATAGCAACACGTGTAAAGTATTAAAAGTATTAATATTGATTATATTATTATTATTTTCATATTGATTAAAATTTGATTACCAACCAATCACCATGTTCTATCTGTTACCTACCATCCCAACAGGAGATCCTGTCTGCCTGCTGGTCCCTTACGGCAGATGACAGGCCACCTTTCACCCAGCTAGCAGGCATGCTGGACAGACTCCCTAAACTCAACCGCAGGCTTTCTCACCCTGGACACTGGAAAACAACAGAGTAAGTGTCATGGAGTGACAGTAAATTCATAATCTGGGTGAACCAACCCACTACACTATATAACATCAACATTCAAAATGTTTACCTATTTATTTTAGTCATTGCTCATCAAAATCTACATTTTCATTTCAGAAAAATTTGAAATTTTATGAAGCTAAGAGGAACCATTACACCATCAGTCAACAAAAATGCTGTAAATAGTGTTTTTTAAAGAAATGTGAAAAATGTAAAGCTGGCCTGCTGATGATCAAATGATATATATGTACATACTTAGACTGTTTTTAATGTGACTACTGTTTTGTTTTGAGGAACGAATGAATAATGTATCAAGTAAATGCATTTTTTCTACTTTGGCAAATTAGGCACTATCTTTACTTTTTCTTCTGATACGTGATAGTGTTGATCACAGTCTGTAATGTACCGCATTTCTCTTTTTCTTCTGTCTTCAACTTCCTCTTCTCTGGATGTTGCCTGATTCACCTTGGCCTGTTCCTGTTGTGCCTCATCTCCTGACGGCTTCCTTTGGGTCCTGCATTTCCATCTTTATCTATGATCTTGTTTCCTTTCTTTCTATTTGCTTACTTGTTTTCCAACATTCCTGTTTGTCTCCTGGGTCCACTCCTATTTTGGTTAAGGACACTGGAAAATCATGAATGCCTGAGACATCACTGCCATCAGCATATCACTAAGTCAGGCAGTGAGAGCTTGTTAAATTGACTGAAAATATGATATGAAAGATGCAGCTCTGACAGATTTCCTATAAGATCGGATATTATGCATGCACCAGCCAAAATTTGTATTCTAGATGAAAACCAGCAGATGAAACCTTTTAAGTTCTGTCAGGGATGTCACTTCTGCTCACGAGTTGAATGAGATGAATGAAGATTATAGATTATAAGTAAATGAGGAAGTAATTTCGGACACCACTGAAAACAGTGACATCATAATACCTGGGTTTAAAAATGCTTTGCTTTCATCTTTATCTCTTTTCCCTTGATTAACCTGTGTGCCTACTTCCCCCCACATTTCTAACTCCCAACCTTCAGTGAATGTAATTCTTCTTATATATGTTTAAATGTGAGTGTAGGCATAGTCTCATGGCTGTTTGAGTTATCTGCATAGTTAACTAAGAGCTGCTGGTTTCAGCTCTTAGTTAATTTAAAATACAATTTACTTCAAGGGTTCCACCAGAGTTTACTTTCAAAGGGTCAGTTCCCAATATACACCCAGTAATTTTTTAAGTTACTTAATAAAAAAAGTGTTGTGCTTATAAATATACATTGATTATTATGTAATTATGATGCAGTCTCATAAACTTAGAATTAGTCCAATAAAATACATCAGTGCAGATTTCTTCTAATCTTCTTCTAATCTTGAGTTGTTGATTTAGTTTTTTCCAGAGTTTATTGTCCTACAGCAGCCACCATAGCTACCATTAGGTACTTGAATTGGAAGAGAAGAAAACAAAATTCAGTTGGCTGTAATCTAGTGACATCTAGTGGAGAGAAACCGACAGCTCTTTGCAGAAATTGCTTTTTGGTTTGTTTGTTTTTTGTTGTTGTTGTTGTTTTGTTTTTTACAAATTTTCTACACACTGAAGAATATGAATATAGAAATAATTTTAGCATTAACAGTCTGACTCAAACAGTCTCTCAGTCTGCCACTGTTCTAATGTGGAATTTCTGCCTCTTTGATTCATAATATATCTCCAAAACTGAAAGTGTTTGCCCAGACTGAGTTCACTGTAGTGCAAAAGGCACCATGGAAATCATTTACCTCTCTACCGAAGTAATAAATATCACAGACAGATATGAGTTACTATTTATGTTCCACTTTGGCACAATGAAAGATAAAGATGATTGAACTGACCCTTGGAAAAGCGATTCCCTCAAAATAACAACTTTGCTTTTTTTACTTCTGTTGCAATTTTATAAGATTCCCTGAAGCTATGAAATAGCTAAGTAGTTATGAATAGATGACGAATGTTGTGGTATCGAAACCACGATAGAAAGACACTGCAGTGCTCCAACAACACTTGACAGAATGCAGCTGTCACACACTGCCACCTGATTAGTCATCATTAATTTATCAGAGGGCAAACCACTGAGTGATACCACCCACAGTGGGATATAAGAAGAGATACAAGTTATCGGTCTACTTTAACTTCTTATAGGACAACAGTAAGCGGAAGCACAGTAATAGAAAGAATGTTTTCATTATAATATAAGGAAGATTGTGACAAGAAGCAGTGCACCCTTGCGCAATTTGCATTAGTGAGCAAGACATGGCTGTTGTGTTTGTGAGTTTTCTTTCCTCAGGCTGTACATTCACCAAAAGTGTTTGTATGTAATGGTTTCACCAGTAGGGCAAAGCCCAATTTATGATGAGAAAATTGAACTAATGCATATATGTAAATACAGTATTTTACTGCATGTTGTATTTTATACATGTTTGTGCAAGGGTTGAGTTTTAAAATGTTTTTGTTGGTACTATATTTATGTATGAGACTGTTGTTGGTGGATTGTTTTCCTTTTCTTGTTTCCATTTTTCTGTTTTTTGTTGATACTTTCAAGGCTTTTTGTCTGAACAATTTAAGACATTAAACTTGATATTTTGATAAGTGACTTGGTGTTCACTATTTTATAACAGTGTTTGTAAAAATAGCCATACATTTATTTTAAATGAATCTACACTACCAACTGGACATAGTGGTGGTAGAGATGCAGAAGAAGAGGGCCGTAGCAACATCAGGAAGAAGGAGCACGAGAAGCTGGAGAAGTACTAAGGGTTCAGAGAAGAGAAGATCTGGAGGGTGAAGGTAACGGTGGTCCCAGTGGTAATCGGAGTACTCAGTGCAGTGACCCGCAAGCTAGTGGCTCCAGCAGATCCCAGGAACAGCATTGCAGATCTCTGTCCAGAAGAGCGCAGTCCTAGGAAAATAAAAAGATATTGCGCAGGACCTTCAAGCTCCCAGGCCTCTGGTAGAGGACCTGAACTTGAAGGATAAAGACCGCCTGGAGGGGGCAAGAGGGGATTTTTTAGCCAGAGTGAAGCTGACGCCCCACCAACATGAAAAGTAAAAGCAAATAGGCGTTAAGAGAGGCATTAGAGCGGTTAGTGCTTCGTTTTTGCAGATTTGTGCAGGTACAATTATCATTTGTGCTGCTTTGGTTTTTGAGATATTAATATCATCTATACTGAGGCTGATACTCCATCCCCAGAAGCAGTAATATCGCTTAACGCAGCAGCCAGATTACTAACTCGCTCTACCAAGCGTGTTCACATCACTCCCATCTTATATTCTTTACATTGGCTCCCAATAGAGTTTAGAATTCGCTTTAAAATTCTTGTTTTAACATACAGAGCACTAAATGGCCAGGCTCCAGATTACTTATCCAAGCTTCTTTTAAAATACACTGCTGCTCGTCATCTCCGCTCACAGACTCAGAGTCTCTTAGTTGTTCCCCGTACACGATTGAAGACAAAAGGGGACAGAGCCTTTCAGTCTGTTGCACCAAGGCTGTGGAACAGTTTACCACTACAATTACGTTTGCTTGACTCTGTGGATTCTTTTAAAAAACAGTTAAAAACTCTTCTGTTCAAACAAGCCTTTTGTTGATCTACATATTTTATTTTATTTTTTTTACATTATTTACATTTGATTTTTTACATTGTATATAATGTCTATTGATTTTATTGTTTATTTTAATATTTTAATATTTGTGTACAGCGCTTTGTGATTGCCTGTCTGCGAAAAGCGCTTAATAAATAAAGTTTACTTACTTACTTACTTACTTAACGCCAAAAAGGCGTTCGATCGGATTGAGTGGGATTATCGTTTTCACACACTTTGGAGGTTTGGTTTTGGTCCTAACTTTATTCATTGTATCAAGCTCATTTACACTAATTGGACTGCTTCAGTCTATACCAACGGTACCTCATCAGAACCCTTTGTTCTTCACAGAGGGCTCCCGTAGACGGAGGCAAGACCCGAGGTGGCGGGGTCTGTGTTTACATCCGTGACGAGTGGTGTCGTGATGCCACTGTAGTACGCAAACACTGCTCATCACTGGCGGAGTTCATGATCGTGAAGTGTCGCCCTTTCTATTTGCCCAGGGAGGTAAGTTCGATCTTGTTGGTCGCTACCTATATACCTCCATCTAGCAACAACAGCGATAGAAATGCGGCGCTGAACGAACTGTATCAGGCCATCAGTGAGCAACAAACAGCACACCCAGACGGTTTCATCATCCTCGCAGGAGACTTTAATCATGCTGATCTTAAAACTGTTCTCCCAAAGTTTCATCAGCATGTACATTTTCCAACAAGGGGAGACAACATATTGGACTTGGTCTACACACAGGAAAAAGGAGCATACAAAGCCATCCCCCTCCCCCACATCGGCACCTCTGATCACCTCACTGTTATGCTAATGCCAGCATACAGACAGAGAGTGAAGGTTATCAAACCTGTTATGAAAGAGATAAGAGTGTGGCCACAGGAGGCCACCTCTGCTCTTCAAGACTGCTTTGGGTCAACTGATTGGGACATATTCAAGGAAGCAGCCACCTACAATAACATCATAGACATCGAGGAGTACACAGACACGGTGAGCTCATACATCACCAAATGCATTGATGATGTAACACAAGTGAAAAGTATCACAACTCGAGCCAACCGGAAGCCATGGCTAACAGGAGATGTCCACAGGCTGCTGAAGGCCAGAGACAAGGCCTTCAGAGCTGGGGATGAAATAGGCCTGAGAACAGCGAGAGCCAACCTGTCCCGTGGCATCAGGAAAGCGAAACAGGACTACACACACAAGATAACCTCCCACTTCAATGATAGCAAGGACGCAAGAAGCCTATGGCAAGGCATCCAGGCTATTACAGACTACAAGCCTGTAGCGCGTAGCTGTGAGAGCGACACCACTCTGCTCAACAACCTGAACAGCTTCTTTGCACGATTTGAAGCACAGAACAACACACGCCCACAGAAAACACCACCACCTCCACACGACCAGCCTCTGTGCCTGTCTGCTGCCAGCGTGAAGAGGACACTCATCACCACCAACGCCCGGAAAGCAGCGGGTCCAGATAACATCCCTGGTAGTGTGCTGAAAGACTGCGCAGAGGAGCTGAAGAATGTCTTCACAGACATCTTTAACACCTCCCTGAGGCAAGCCACTGTTCCATCATGCTTCAAGACTGCCACCATCATACCTGTGCCAAAGAAACCATCCCCAGCCTGTTTCAATGACTACCGCCCCGTGGCACTGACACCCATTATTATGAAGTGCTTTGAACGACTAGTCATGTCACACTTCAAATCCACCCTACCTCCCACCCTGGACCCACACCAGTTCGCATACAGAGCGAAACGATCCACAGAGGATGCAATCTGCTCTGCCCTCCACCCAGCCCTAACTCATCTGGACAAGAAAGACTCATATGTGAGAATGCTGTTCATAGACTTTAGCTCAGCATTCAACACCATAATACCACAACAACTCATCTGTAAACTGGACAGACTGGGCCTCAGCACCTCCCTCTGCAACTGGCTGCTGGATTTCCTCAGCCAGAGGCCTCAAGCGGTGCGAGTGGGCAACAAGGTCTCAAACAGCATCACCCTGAGCACGGGGGCTCCACAAGGCTGTGTGCTCAGTCCTCTGCTCTTCACCCTGTTGACACATGACTGCACACCAACCTACAGCTCCAACCACCTTGTGAAGTTTGAGGAGGACACAACGCTGGTGGGGCTCATCACCAAGGGCGATGAGACCCACTACAGGAAAGAGGTTGAGCTCCTGACCACGTGGTGCAGAGACAACAACCTCCTGCTAAATGTCAGTAAGACCAAGGAGATTATTGTCAACTTCTAGAGAGGCCACACCTGTCACCCCCCATTGACCATCGACGGCGCTGCGGTGGAGAGGGTGAGCAGCACCAAGTTCCTGGGGGTGCACATCAGTGAGGACCTCTCCTGGACCACCAACACAGCATCACTGGCCAAGAAAGCACAACAGCGCCTCTACTTCCTGCGCAAACTCAAGCAGGCAAGTGCTCCACCACCCATCCTGACTACATTCTACAGAGGCACTATTGAAAGTATCCTCTCCAGCTGCATCACTGTGTGGGGCGGTAGCTGCACTGACTATAACAGGAAAGCTCTACAACGCATTGTGAGAACAGCTGAGAGGATAGTTGGTGTACCACTCCCCTCCCTGCAAGACGTTTACACCACTCGCCTCACCCGCAAAGCCATCACAATTGTCAACGATGCAACCCACCCCGCGCACTATCTGTTCAGCCTCCTGCCCTCTGGAAAGAGATACAGAAGTCTCCACTCCCGCACTACCAGGCTCACCAACAGCTTCATTCACCAGGCTGTGAGACTGCTGAACTCTTTTCCCTCCCGACTCCCAGCCAGCAGAATCACCAGATTGGCAGAAGTATAGGAAGACAGATTGGACTCTACTCCCCCCCCCCACTCATTTAATCGAATGGTGTCTTCATTTATATGGAATAATAAAATGTCTCGTATAAGAAAATAATTTATGGAAAGACCAAAAAATATAGGTCTGCTCTCACTGCCAAACCTGCACACATATTATTGGGCGGCGAATCTCAATACCATCTCTTTATGGCTAAAGGACTGGAATGATCAGATCCCTGCATGGCTACAGATTGAAAGGGTCACAAGCAGGCCACATTCACTCCCAGCTTTACTCTGTGCACCCCTACCACCTCTAGTTAATAATGTTAAAGATAACATAATTGTTACTCAATCGCTACGCATTGTAAATCAGTTTAAAAAACATCTGGGTATTCAGAGTATTTCTATTCACTCTCCAATAATACGTAACCATCTTTTTCAACCATTCTTAATGGACAATGGCTTCAAAATTTGGTACGACAGGGGCATTCACAGTATTGAGGATATGTATATTAATGATACGTTTGCTAGCTTTGAACAACTATCTAGGATATTTGGTCTGACTAATAACCATTTTTTTGCAATACTTGCAAATCAGAGATTTTATACGTAAAAAGGTTGCTAATTTTCCTACTTTCCCCCCTCCTTCCTGTTTGGATTCTATACTAAGGGTCAATGAGATGAAAAAAGGCAGAATATCATTTATTTACTCACATATTATGGATAGTTGTAACCTGTCTATTTCATACATTCAAGAACAGTGGGAGAATGATTTGGGTGCCCAGCTGTCTGACGAAGAATGGGATATGGCTCTTACCAGGATCCATTCGTCTTCTATATGTCCAAGACACTCCCTGATACAATTCAAAGTGTTGCACAGGTTTCATTTTTCAAAAGCTTAACTAGCAAAAATATTTCCGAACATAGACCCATCTTGTGATAGATGCACAGACTCCAGCTACTTCCCTTCATATGTTTTGGTCCTGTCTGAAAATTGCTCCTTCCTGGTCATCATTTTTTGAAGTCATCTCTAAAGCCTACGCCTATAACATCTCGCCTTCCCCTTGGTGGCAATTTTTTGGTTTTTTCTCTGGTATAGCGACTTCTGTTCCCTCTGCCCATTTACAGAGAGGGTCATTGCCTTTTTGTCATTATTAGCGAAACGCCTGATTTTATTTAAATGGAAGTCTACTACTGCTCCATCACACCACCACTAGATAAGGGATGTTATGCAAAATGTCAAACTGGAAAAACGGATCCATCAGCAAATTCCACACAAAATGGGACCCTCTGTTAACATACGTCAACAATCTACGTGGTCTGGAACTGGAACCTTGAATGTTTTTGTTTGCCCTAGAACAGTCCTGTAAAAACAATTGAGAGGTGCACCGCCCTTTGTGTGTGTGTGTGTGTGTGTGTGTGAGTGTGTGTGTTTTTGTTTGTTTGTTTCCCTTTTCCTGTCTTGGTATTATCTGTCTTTATGATCTGTGGGGATTGTCGTTTTGTGGTTATCTGTAAAATAATAAGAATGCCATGTATGATAATTGGAAAACTACAAATAAAGTGTTAAAAAAAAAAAGCAACACTTGCACCTGAAATTCTTTTTTATGTGCGCTCAAATTTTTTGTATGTGCGCTCAGAATAGTGGCACAAAAATAACGCCATATAGAACCACCCCTGATAATGAACATAGATAATTAAAAACAAAATCATACAGACAAACTAAATCACTTCACATGTAACTCAGTGTTTTCTGCAGAAAAAAATAAAAACTTTAGCCTACCTTGTGTACGTTTCTGCACTGGTAACAGAAATATCAACCTTTCCACTGACGAAATGGGTTTATTAAAATGTACTGAAACACACAAAACATTCATAAATACACAGCAAGCCTAAAAAAAACTGGACAGTCTTCTATAAAAGTGCATAACGCCACAGCTGCTGAAACTCACTGTCACAGAGATTGTTGTTATATAGCGTAGGCCGTAAGAATTAAAATCAATATATGTCAGAAACCGTAGCAGCACAAACGATAATTTTACCTGCACAAATCAGCACAAACGAAAGACTAAAAACGTAGACCATTTTGGTCTGTTTTGGAGCAGTCTGGGGGGATGGTGACCTTTGAATAACCTATAAAATAAAGTTTAAACAATCGTCTCAGGTTAAAATAGGATTGTCTACCCTGGACAAACCCAGTCTGGTCCCCTGAAATAATATGAGGAAGAATTTTCTCAAGTCGGAGTGCAATGGCTTTTGAGAACACTTTGCCATCACAGTTTGTTAAGCTGATTGGTCTACAGGATGAGCAATCTCGGGGGTCCTTATTCTTCTTTAATAAGAGTGTAATAGATGCCTGCCGAAACGTAGGCGGAAGAATGTTATTCTCTATTGCTTCTGTGTAAACCAAGAGAAGAAGAGGGGCAAGTTTGTCCATAAATTTCTTATAAAAATCTGTTGGCAACCCGTCCGGACCAGGGGCTTTTCCACTCTGAAGGGACATTATTGCATTTTTAATTTCTTCCAGTGTCAGACTTTGTTCCAATTGTTCTTTCGAGTCAGAGTCAATTATAGGAATATTCAGATTGGGGAAAAAAGCGTCAAACTTATTTTGAGATGGTGCTGAATCTGAGGAATATAATTTAGCATAAAACTCTCTAAAATAGTTGTTAATAGCTTGATGATCCTCAGTTGATGAGCCATTTGATAAGATAAGTTGTGAAATAACATCACCCCCCCTCAAGGGCTGGCTCCTGACAGCCCAAACCCGAGAACCAAAAAACAAGAAAAAACGAAAACAACCCACCCAGGGCGGGAGGCGGGGGACCAGGACGGAGGGAACGAAACCAAACAAAACACAAGGAGCACCAAGAGTCCAAAACAAAATACATAATTGTTATGAAATGTATAAATTTCTCATCTAAAATGGACAGTGTGCTCATCTTCCAAGACATGGAGCGCTCAATATGTCTCATGGGTTGAATGGTTAGGACCACAGGAGTGTGGTCAGAGAGGCCTATATGACCAATATTTACCTGCTGAACTAACTGACTGATACACTTGGACATAAAAATATAATCTATACAAGATGCTGACAAGTGAGGGTTAGAGTGGAAAGTGTACTCTTTACATAGTGGATTATAGTGTCGCCAGACGTCCACAAGGTCAAGCTCATTTACAATTTGCCAAAGGGCTTTGGAATTTTTTGTCAAAGTAAATTGTGGGGGAAGTTTATCCATTTTTGGGCATAAAACACAGTTAAAGTCACCCACTAATATTATATTAGCACAGTCCATGTCCACTAATTGACTAAATAATATTGTGTAAAACTCGTCATCCTGTGCATTCGGCGCATATATTACCTTGGAGAGCAGTTACCCCATGCAACATCCCTTTAACCAAAATATATCTTCTTCATTGTCCTTGTGAGTGGCTGTAACAGTGAAGGGAAGATTTTTGTGTATAAGAGTAATAACCCCCCTTTTATTTGTGGAGTAGGATGTAAAAAAAATTTGACCAACCCATTCTCTACAGTATTTTTTATGTTCATCATCTGGGGTTTCTTGCAAAAAAGGAATGTGAATCAAATCTTTCTTCAGAGAATTTAGAATAGACTCTTTTTTTCACCACATTGTTGGACCCTTTAACATTCCAAGTACTTATCTTAACTGACATATAAGAAGAGTAATATATATTTTGTGCTGTTTACATATTTAACCAAATCTACATTTGACCAGTCTGAGCCTATTAACCAAAAGTAATTGAGCATAAAACAAGAACACTGGTTCCCAGCAAAACCTGAACACAAAGCCTGGAAACTAGTGGTGGGCGGATCGGGATCAGTATCGGATCGATACTAGTCTGGTTAGATCGATTCTTTACTTTGAGTTCTGCTTGTTTGCTATGCTGTGCTTTCGGCAAAGACGAAACAGCCAGGTCGCTGGACTCGACGCTCCTGTGTCAGCAGGATTTTAATTGTAATTTTTGTATTATAGTTTATCAACAGTATTTGTTTTAATTTGTTTACTGGTTTGCGTGCACTTAATATTAACAACAAAAAAGATCGCCACCACGGCAGACCCGATGGCATTTTCATGCTTCGCTGCATCATTTATTCTTACAATAATCACACGGTTGCTGTAACAGTACATTCAATGGCTGCAGCTCTCCCGCTGGCAGCCGTACACATCACCACCACCAAACCTGCAGCGGCATCGCAGAACACGCCCTGCCACATACCCCCATCGCCCGCTTCACCCCACCCCGCGAGCAGGCGAGGGAATCGGTGCCCCATGCCCCGGCTCAGCGACGGGGAAGTGTCCACTCTGGCGGTCGCCCGCGCCTCCAGCGGAAGCCCGGAAGGTGGCCTGATGGCCACCCATATGCCAAGCAGCGGCGGCGCAGCAGGAGTGGAAGTGAGCCAGGGCTCAGAGGCAGCTGGGCAGATGGCCAGCACGCAGGACCATGCAGCCTGCGTGCCGAAGCGGACAGCACGCCGTCCTCAGGCAGGACCCCAGCACACCTTGCGCACCTCGACCTCCATCTCCAGCTTGGCAGGTCCCGCTGGCGCGCCAGCCTCCGGCTCACCCCGAGCTGTCCACCCTTACAGTGATCACCCGGTTGCTGTAACAGTAGCCTACATTCAACAGCTGCAGCCCTCCTGCTGCCAGCTGTACACATCAACACCAAAAACAACAACACTACAAGCAGCGCACAGGTTTTAAGCCGGTGAGGCATGATTGTAGATGCAGTGAAGGTGAGTCCATCTCACCTGCAGCAGCATCGCAAACCACGAGCCACCACAATAATAAAACATTTTTTATTTAATTATAAATAAATTATTTCTCCTAATTATGTCCTGGGTTTTAACTAATTAATAATACCAAAGGAAACATCACAAAAAACACTTAAGGTCATGAAAATTAATTGTGATTTAGCAATTCAATGAGGCATCCACCTTATTTATTGAACAGTATCGTATTGGTATTGGTATCGGCGATACTGGCCCGAATTTACTTGGTATCGGATCGATACCAAAATATGCAGTATCGCACACCACTAGTTAAATCGGATGTTATTGCTGAGGGAAACGGATACGACTCATTTACTCATGACTCAAGAATACTCCTCTGCGCTCTCACGGCTGCTCCATTATTTCTATATTCCACTTCCTATAAGATCAGATTATAATAGTGAAGCTGCAATTCATGCATGACAGTTTAGCAGGAAGTGGTTTACAGCAGCAACATCCTTTTGCATTTTTGAGGCCTTTCCCCCTTCTTTGGTTCTAAGTACATCATGAGTAGCAGGACTTTTATTGGGACCAGATATATAATAATAACACTAATAATAATAATTATGCTGCTGATAACATGTATTATTGTTGTCCTTTGTATATCTATGTAAAGGTGTCGTTGGGGTGAAAATCTTTTTTCCAGGGAGAGACGATAAAACACTTTCTTTTCTAGACTCTACATTTTTTAAATGTATTATTTATTTATTTTAATGTGAGTGCCAACTGCTGGCTGCTGTGGAGGTCCTGGAGGTCCTTACACTGGGACCAGGCTGCATTTTTAGGTTAAAGTCTGCCATGTTTAGGTTGAGGAGGCTTCCTGTTGGCGCGCGTGTGTGTGACTGAAGTTTGTAATAAGGAATAACTGAGTGCTCAAATAGAGTGTTATTGCTTTTCCCCACCCCAATGAGTTTAGCCTAATTCATGTTTTTCAATCACTTCCTCCTGTGTGTGTATGCTGATATGTATATATATTTATAAAGCCTATAGTCCGACCATTTAGCAACTTGTTGTTGGTATTATGTTTTCACCATTTACAAGTTACTTAGTCATATATCCCGTTCCATTGGTTTGGAGTTCTGGGGGCATCAGTCAATGCAGAGTATATTGGAACCCGCAATCTCAGCTCTTCTGATGGTACACTGAAGTCTAGCGCCAGTCGAGAAACAGCCATCGCCCAGTTGGAATTTGTGAAATAAATATATCTGCACCATAAAAAAAACCTTAGAATGAAGCAAATAATTTGTGTTCTTCTTTGTATGATATCAACAACTGTGCAACTGGTTTTAAATGCACCTTAGAACACACATGTATCAACACTACATATGAGCAGGCGGAGGGAGGTTTGGAGTCTTCACACACCCCCATTCTCTGCTGCCTATTGGAGCGGGGGGGGCTAGGAGGAGGAGTTGGCCGTCCGATTGAGGTCTGGGGTCTCCCTGCTGCTGCCGAGCCAGGGCCGTCTGTTTCTCTCCACCCCAGGGAAAAGGGTAACACTACCTGGGTCTGGGTGCAGTTTCCCCCTCCAGGGGCAAGGGTACCTGGACCTGGCGCTTAGAGTACGCTTGGGGAGTGTGATTGTGTGTACAGTGTCTCTTTATGTCTGTCTCCACGTTGGGTGAGTGTTGAGTAAGTGCATATGAGAGCATGAGGGTGGGAATGGATGTCTGTATCTGTGTGTGCCTGTTTGTCTGTGTCTATATGTCAGGTTGGGTATCAGACGCTACCTCTCTGGGGACATCTCAGGCCCTCTAATGTATGGAGGCCTATCTCCCCCCACCACTTCCCCTGCCAGTGGCAGACGACCTCAGACATCGGTGCGTTGGTGGTTCTTTGTGTCCGGGGATGGACGTCCAGGTACGCACCGGCTCACTCCTGGCAGCTGCTTGTTGGGGCCTGGAGCCTGGGGCTCACTCAGGCCACTTCGGGGGTGGGGTGCCCTTGGCCTCTCGGCCTGGGGCTCGGTCACTCTGGCACAGCTGGCTGCTGGCGGAGCTCACGGGATCAGCAGCTGCCTTCAGCTCAGTTAGCTGATCAGCAGCCGCCTTCAGCTGAGTGTCCAGTGTTTCCTGCTCAGCAGCCGCCTGTAGCCCAGTCACCAACTCCACCACCATCACTTTCATCTCAAGTTCAGTCACCCATAGCTCAGTCTTCACCCCCGCTATCCATAGCTCAGTCGATACCACAACCAGATTTTCTGCAAGCTTTGTTACAGTCCATAACCCAGTCAGTAGCTCAGTTAGTGGAGGAATCATTAGCGTTGTCATCTGCTCAGTCAGCCACTCATCTTCACCCTCAGCCAGGGGTCCCAATTGCCTCTGGTCCTGCATCTGCTCCAGCTGGAGGGCCCGAGGGGCCCGTCCAGCCTCAAGTGTCGTCAGCTGGAGGGCCCGAGGGGCCCGTCCAGCCTCAAGTGTCGTCAGCTGGAGGGTCCGAGGGGCCCGTTCAGCCTCCTGTCTCCGCTGGAGGGTCCGAGGAGCCCGTCCAGCAACACGCCTCGTTAACTGAGGGTCCTGGAGGACCCAGCCAAAACATCCTCACATTTGCTGATGGTCCAGGGAAGTCTGTTCAGCCGTCACCTGCTGAATCATCCCCCGCGACTTCTACATCATCGCCTGCAGCATCACCGCCTGCAGCATTCGCATCACCGCCTGCAGCATTCGCATCACCGCCTGCAGCATCACCGCCTGCAGCATTCGCATCACTGCCTGCAGCATCACCGCCTGCAGCATCACCGCCTGCAGCCGTCCCGCTGCCGTCAGGTTCCGCAGCCGTGTCTTCATCCACGCCTGGTCCAGCCTCAGCTCCGTCTTCATCTGGTCCAGCCTCAGCTCCGCCTTCGTCTTCGTCTGGTCCTGCTGTTGCCACACCGGACCTCCGGACCTGCTCTGTGGCCGCCACTGCCTTCCAAGTGGTCGGGCTCCCAATTGGTTTTGCCCGCGCCGCCGTTGCCGTGTGCACGGTCGGCCCCCTGAACTTTTCGTGGGCTCTTGTTGAGCTCTGGTTTCCTTTTGTTTTTGATGTGCTTTTCTGCGTTTTTGGACTCTGGTTCTTCTTGTTTTTTGTTTGGTCTCTGTCCCTCCGTCCTGGGGCCCGTTCTTCGTACGTCGCTTACTACATCCAAGATCAAATGACACATCCAAGACCAAATCATCGCGCTAACCGTGAGCTCGCTAATCCGGTTCTCCGAACACACCTGCTGTTGACGATTAGTACAGCTGGATGAAGTAATGTGAGATCACTGGGTGTCGTAAAAGGGGCTACGCATCGATAGTAGAAACATTGATCGGCAACCCTCTGATTGGTCGGCGAAAATGTCGAAGGAGAGCGCTCGGTATTTTTCGGCAGCAGAGCAAGAACTCTTGAGTGAGGGATTTCAGGAGTTTCAGAGTTTAATTAAAACGCAAGGGAACACTGCAAAGGCTGCAAAAGCAAGGAGAGAGGGCTGGCAGAAAGTTGCTGACAAATTAAACTCGTAAGTAATTTAATAATAACAATAATAATGGAGTGGATTTATATAGCGCTTTTCAAGGCACCCAAAGCGCTTTACAATGCCACTATTCAGTCACTCTCACATTCACACACTGGTGGAGGCAGCTACGGTTGTAGCCACAGCTGCCCTGGGGCAGACTGACAGAAGCCAGGCTGCCATATCGCGCCATCGGCCCCTCTGGCCAACACCAGTAGGCGGTAGGGTAGATTTATTATATTACACTATATTAACCAATATTATATTACATTATATTATATTATGTTATATTATATCCCCTTACACATTAGAGCCACAACAGGACCCACTAGAACATGGGAACAAGTAAAAGTGAAATATAAGAATATTCTACAGAATGGTAATATTTATCACTTATATTGCTTTTCGTCTCTTGGAAAGAGACCCTGTAATACTCTGTTTGTTTGTTTATAACAGCAACCAAGAAAAGGGCAGAGCAAAAAAAGACAGGTGGTGGTCCTGCACCCCCTCGTCAACAAGTTGGTTAAGTGAATAATACCCTCACGGGAATATCGATATCTCTCTATGAGCACACTGTCGCGCTGAGCTAAAGGATCCTGTCTGTCCCGCAATATACGCTGAATTCTGAGGACTCTCCTTATCAATCTTGCACCTTCCGCAATGGGTGGCTCGCGTATACGGACAGGACATGGCTGCGACAGGCTTCCCAAATCCACCTTCGCTTTTATAGCCGTGGTCTCCCATCTTGATTACACGAAGTAATTTACAATTACTACTCTGAAATATGAATTACATCTGAAATAATCACATACATGTAATAGAATGTTAATAGTACATTTCCCTTTTTTAGGAAATGACCTGTATGTATCTGTGTGACATCAATAAATGGATCAGGTGCTGCATTATCTTCAGTTATATTGATGTTATTTATTTATGGTGAAACAGGTGTGGAATATCGCTGTTGCTTTCGTATAAATGAAGCGGACATACCTGCGTGGCCGCGATCTAATCCTGTTTACATAAAGTAAACCTGCTCCCGAGCAGGTTTACGCTTATGGCTCTGTTGCTATGGCAGCAAGTCCCGGATGAGCTTCGGGGAACCGAACGATCCAAGATCACGCGAAATCGTCAACAATCTAATCCAGCTAACCTACTTAGCGAGATACGAAGAACGGGCCCCTGGGCCCCCTCCGCCCACCCTGGCCTGGTGCTTTGTGCTTTTTCGTTTGGGGCTGTCGGGAGCCAGCCCTTGGAGGGGGGGTTCTGTCACGGTTCTGGGTCCGTTGGACCCAGTATTTTGAGTTTATTATGTTTTGGTTTATTTTTGCATTATGGATTGTTTTCTGATGTTCTGGTGCTTTGTTTATTATTATCATTATAGATCTGTTTCTGTTATTCTTGGTGAGGGATCAGTTCTTAGGTTTTGGGTTCTCATGTGTGTTGCAGTTTCTGTTCAGTGTCTAGTCTGTCTCTCAGTGTCATGTCTGCATCTGGTTTAGTACTTCTTGTTTCCTGTCTTATTGTGAAAGTCTTTGTCTTATGTTGGTGTGTGCAGCTTAGCTCCCCCGTCTCTTTAGCCCTGATCTCCCCCAGCTGTGTCTCCCTTCTGTTGCCCATTCCCTCATTACTACCCTGTGTATTTAAGCCCTGTGTTTTCCCATGCTCGGTGTCACGTCGTATCATCAGATTATGCCTCTGTGTTTCTGTTCTCCATAGTCCATGTTCACTTCATGTTTTGCTTTCGTACCAGCAATAAAGCTGAGGTCTTTGAGTTTCAAGTTAGTGTCTGAGTCCTGCGTTTGGATCCTCCTCTCCGCCTGCCCGCACACAGAGCCCTGACACCTGTGGTGGTAAAGAAAGCATCATTGCACAAAAGTGTGTGCTAGTCCAAATCATTTTTCCCACAGTGATAATACAGAGCCATTATTTTCTTTCCATATTAAGTTAAAGCTTTGGAGATGGCCTGCCATTAAACTTTAAGTTGCTGCAGGAGTTACAGTGTAGTGAAATTATTTTTTATTGAAAATTTGTCTGTCTGCTGTCTGTATGAATGTGTGTGTTGTAGAGTCTTGTTTGAGGTCTGATAGTCTACAGTTAGCCGGATGTCAATGCTGAGGGAAACGGATACGATTCATCATATTTAAATACCGCCAGGAAGAGAGGGGCGGGGTGGTGGGGGACTCTGGCAGGATAAGCAAATAAGCAGCTTGCAAAAAACCTTTAAATACCGCCTATTATAGGAAAAACGAAACCTAAAGGTGGGCTAACTCGCGAAATTCAGAGCACTCTACAGCTCAACAATCTTCCGTCTTTCCGTTCAGGGATATGGCTTTTTATCAGCAGTCACCTTTTTACAACCCGGTAAGAGAATAAAATATGTTCATCTTAAGACTTTTCGCTCTTTCACGGACGGCAAGAATACTCCTCTCTCACGGCTGCTCCGTTAGTCCGTTACGCAAGGCCCGGTGAACGCAGCGAACACAAACAGGCAGTGCGAGTTTTAGACCTCGCTGGTCGGCTTGGTTATACGCATGAGAGTAAAACGTTTTGGGTTTTTTGCGCATCATAAAAGTTTTGTTTTGTAAAACTTTCCGATCTTTCCAAAATGTTCACTTTTTTTTTTTTTTTTTAATTTTTTCTTTTTCTTTTATTAGTAATATAAACATACAAACAAAATGCACCATATATTACAGATTCAGAGAATAAACATTTCTTACATATTAGCAACTTTCATATATAGTGAAAATAAAATATAAAGATGGGGTCACATAAATTAACAGATTATTAACTCACTAAATCAAAATCTTCTACAAAGGAAACAAAAAAAGCAGCCTTTTTCTTTTTAACTAAAGTCAAAGATTTAACCCCAAAATGTTCACTTGCGAGCAGCGTGAATGAGGAAGTGTACACTGCTGCTTCCTGAATCTAAACACTGAAGTGAACTTTGGCCTCGAGGTTTTCAGGGAAGAAAAGACACATGCAGATGCTTGAGTCCGTGAGGCGTCTCGAGTTTTGGCTCCAGTGCAGCGGTTAGGTGGGAAACAGATGCGCAGAATATGAACAAAAAGAAAGTTCGAAAACAACCCGAACAACTTGCGTTATTCCGATACGGATATAGCGTGTAAAATATCGAGCCAGAACAGAATTCATATTTGGACATGTTTAGTGGCCCAGAAGTAAATACATTTGCTTAAACATCTGCGACGCACAAACAAACCAAGTGCAATAAACAGTGCGGTTAAGACTAACTGCAGGCTTTAAAACTGGTGTCACACAACTTAAACTAAAGATAGTGTGTAAAAGTCTATCAATAATAGAAGATCAATAATTAAAGTCACAGCTATTCTCTGATGTTCTTGTGTAAAATGGTATTCATTATTTCTATATTCCACTTCCTATAAGATCAGATTATAATAGTGAAGCTGCAATTCATGCATGACAGTTTAGCAGGAAGTGGTTTACAGCAGCAACATCCTTTTGCATTTTTGAGGCCTTTCCCCCTTCTTTGGTTCTAAGTACATCATGAGTAGCAGGACTTTTATTGGGACCAGATATATAATAATAACACTAATAATAATAATTATGCTGCTGATAACATGTATTATTGTTGTCCTTTGTATATCTATGTAAAGGTGTCGTTGGGGTGAAAATCTTTTTTCCAGGGAGAGACGATAAAACACTTTCTTTTCTAGACTCTACATTTTTTAAATGTATTATTTATTTATTTTAATGTGAGTGCCAACTGCTGGCTGCTGTGGAGGTCCTGGAGGTCCTTACACTGGGACCAGGCTGCATTTTTAGGTTAAAGTCTGCCATGTTTAGGTTGAGGAGGCTTCCTGTTGGCGCGCGTGTGTGTGACTGAAGTTTGTAATAAGGAATAACTGAGTGCTCAAATAGAGTGTTATTGCTTTTCCCCACCCCAATGAGTTTAGCCTAATTCATGTTTTTCAATCACTTCCTCCTGTGTGTGTATGCTGATATGTATATATATTTATAAAGCCTATAGTCCGACCATTTAGCAACTTGTTGTTGGTATTATGTTTTCACCATTTACAAGTTACTTAGTCATATATCCCGTTCCATTGGTTTGGAGTTCTGGGGGCATCAGTCAATGCAGAGTATATTGGAACCCGCAATCTCAGCTCTTCTGATGGTACACTGAAGTCTAGCGCCAGTCGAGAAACAGCCATCGCCCAGTTGGAATTTGTGAAATAAATATATCTGCACCATAAAAAAACCTTAGAATGAAGCAAATAATTTGTGTTCTTCTTTGTATGATATCAACAACTGTGCAACTTTGTGTACCAAAATATTCTCAAAACTGAACAAATTAAAGTTCACAAATATGTGTTTTTCCAACTTAGATGTGAGTTTTCATGTCAATTTTGCCAGCCTTTTCTTCTTCTATTAAACTGCTGCCAACATAAAAACAGACATTCATGAAGGAAGAGACACACATATTAAAAAGTTAAGAAAGTGATACAAAGAGCACCTTCAGGAAACAAAGTAGCTACAAAATATGTAGATATATATCCATTAGAAAGAAAAGAAAGAATGATCAGTAACAAAATGACACTGTTTCTTTGGTTTATGTGGCATTCTAACTTCATGTATTTAATTTTTGTAGCATATTAGATTTTGCAGTCAAAATATAAAGCCAGTAATTAGATGTTTATCCATGTTCTTTCTAGATAATCCCATTCACTGGGTCAATCCAAGGTGGTCTGCAGGAGGGGAAGTCTATCACTGTCAGTGGACGTGTCGTACCTGGGGCTGACAGGTCTGTCTGCTTGTTCCTTTATTTATCAGCAGAAGTGTTTTATTTGTTAACCCATAATTTTCTTCAAAGCTTTCGTCAACAACTATTTTTTTTTTTGCACAAAACAAGACGAAACTAAATAAAAACGAATGCAGGGGGACATTAACACTTTCATCTATAAATAAAAATGAGATGAAAATGTTCTGGACTGACAAGATCCAATCAGAAGTAATTAAGTCACCAAAACCACGTGAGAGTGTTCAGTCCACTCAATGGGCAGATGTGTCTGGGGCAGGAGCAACAAAAGTAAATACAGTAAGAAGTTACTGTGTGAGAAAAGATATGTTTGTTTCATTGAAAGTTGATAGCCCATACAGACCGCTGCACATCTGTGTTAAGGGACAGCCACTTAAGAGGTCACTATTAATCATGTGTCTCATCACATGAGCCAAGGTGTTTTTTTTGTTTTTTTTAAAAAAAGGCATGGATCTGATATGCAGGGTCCAGAACCCCAAAACAGGAAGTCTGGGTCGGCTCTCTGTTTAAAAAAAAAAAAAAAAAGACTCTTCTAATGTCTGAATTTTGTGTGGGTGAACATGACCCAGCTTCGACCTTGGCAGACCGTGGCAGGCTCAGCTGCAGGGGAGGGGTGGTGCAGTGAGCTCAAGGGGCAGTGCAGGGAGGTTGGCAAACAGGTGCACAGAATCAACTAATGAGGTTTCTCCCTGATATATAGCGAAGTGTGAGTCAACAGAAGGGGGACTAGCTGGAAAGCTGGTGGAGTGGGTGCCAAATAAATGTTACATATGTGCTGTTGCACTAAATGCTCCTCAAACGTAAACAACATACCAGTGTGTCAGGTCAAACTTTACACACACCTTGACCTTGTGTGGGACTGCAGGAATGTGGAAGATAAAAACATGTGTCACCAACCTATCATTATACATGATTCTGAATAAGAGAAAGTGTTGTTATCCCCCTGCGGTTAGCCTGACCACTGTGCTGTTGTCCACAGACCTCACAATGCAGGGGCTTGGGTGACCCCCCGTTGAAAGGCCAGTCAACATCTGACAAGGCACAGGAGAAAGTGCTGTGCTCACATGAAAATAAAATTAGGTTCTTTAGCATTACCTTAACCTGCCATGTTTGGATGAACAGAAAAGCAGAAAAGGTTTACTAGGTCATATTAATGTATTATGTTTTTTTTCCTGCATCTTAAGATCTTTCTCTCCAGTAAAATAAAAAGTACAGACTGTTCATTTCTTTGTAACTTACAAAGAAATGAATGTCTGTAGATCATTGCCCCACTGTAAGGAATATTTTTGTTAATTTTTAGTTCTTTACTCAGCACAGTCATTTAAAAACTCCAAAAACTTAAAAATTACAACTTATACTCATTAGTTGTCTGTGAATATAATCACATGATACACCCATATATTCCTTCTTATTCACTTTCTTACTCACAGGTTCCATGTGAATCTACAGTGTGGTTCCATGGCTGGTGCGAACATTGCTATCCACATTAACCCACGCTATGAAAGTCAGCATTATGTGGTGACCAACACTTTCCAGAATGGGAGCTGGGGCACTGAAGAGAGGAAGTACAATTCCCCATTTCCTGCTGGGTCCTCTTTCACTCTTGTCATTGCTGTCACCCGGGACTTCTACCAGGTCAGCTCCTAAACATTTTAATATGATCTACTCAGTTGACATTTCATTTTACTGTATTTGTGTGTTTATTTAAGTGTAGAGCAGATCATTCATATCATAAAAATCTATTTATTGTATTGAAAGTTTTATTTAAAAAACTAGAATTTCTTAAAATACTCTTCTTTGTGATTCTTTCTCTAAAATCTATTGTTGTGCAAAAATAGTTTTTACTGTTTGGACAATAAGACACAAATTTAATTCCATATGTACTATTACCAGCTCAGCATCAATGGCTGCTACTTTATGGAGTACAGACATCGCCTGCCATTTCACCAGGTTGACACCATCTCAGTGGGTGGAAAAGTGGAAATTTCTTCCATTGCTTTTCAGAACCCTGTGGTGAGGAAGTTTACACAATTTATTGGCTGTTTATTTGAAATGCATAAGTAATATAGCAGCATAGTTGGTTGTGTATTTGTGCTCATGTTTGAATAATCTTAAACCTGATAAATAATCAAGAATATGATAGAACAGTGATAACAAAGTGGTTTCTTTTTGTATTTTATTTCCTGCACAGTCAGCTTTTCCTGCTCAGCCTGCGTTTGCTCCACAATTAGGCTTTCAACCCCAGCCCGGATTCCCAGCACAGCCCGGATTCCCAGCACAGCCTGGATTTCCTCCTGTAACACCAGTGAGTATCGTGGTCAGGTTCTAGTTTGTAACAGCAGTATTTTACTTACATAGTGTACATTAGAGGTGGGGGTGCTGCTTGTTGACTTTAGCTAAGGATATAGTTGAGCAGTGTTGGGCGGTGTAAGTAATACTTTTTAATCCCACTGACATGGCTTCTGTAGAGAAAGCAGTTTGGGGACAAGGAGGGGGACTAACCCATCACTGGGGGAGAGGTTACTGAGGTAGTCAAACAACTAATTCTACTTTGATGGCCTCAGAATCTCATCTCTGCTTTTTGCAGATGATATGGTTCTGTTGGCTTCAAAGGTGGTGCCCTCCAGGTCGCACTGGAATGGTTCTCAGCAGAATGTGAAGCAGCAGAAGTTAGAATTAGCATCTCCAAATCTGAGGCCATGGAAAAGGGTGGAACACTCACTCAGAGCCAGGGACAAGTTTCTGCCCCAATTGGAGGAGTTTAAGCATATTAGCGTCTTACTTACGAGTGAGGGAAGAGAGGAGCAAAAGACTGACATACAGATTGGGGTGGTGTCTGCAGTGATGTGTTGTGGAAGTTTTCCATTTAAATAAAGCCTGCAGACGAGCGGTGAGCGGTAGCTAACGTTCTTTAATCCAAACACACAAAGAACAGAAAACCAAGCTTGTGGAGAGCCTACATGACCGCGGGACAGACGGTCAGCAGAGTCTCCCTGAGCCCAGCATGGCTCTCAGTTAAATACCTTCTTCAGGAACAAAAGGCAGGTTCACACTCCCTTGCTACCTCCCAGAGTCCTTGAAAAGACAAAAGACTCTTCCTGTGCTCTGCTTCCCCCAACTTCCTTACTACACCCCCACCATTTGTCTTACTGTATGAGTGTCAGACATGTTAAAATTCAGTGGCACCAAGGCATTATACAATAAAATAATGTGATTAATACATAAGTAAAAGAAATTCCTATACAGATGTGAATGCTGTACCAGGCCTTCATGGTGAGGCAAGCACAAATACACTTGTCGAATAACATACCTGCACCTCATCATCATGAGATGGTAAATGGACTGGTTCTTATACAGCGCTTTTCTACTCATCTGAGCACTCAAAGCGCTTTACACAACTTGTGCATTCACCCATTCACATCTTTCGTTAGTGCTTTATAGCTAACATTCACACACATTCATACTCCGATGGAGTATGCAATTTGGGGTTAGTATCTTGCCCAAGGATATTTGGCATGGAGACTAGGGGAAGCCAGGAATCAAACCACCAACCTTCCATTCCAATTAGTAGATGAACTGCTCTACCACCTGAGCTACAGCCATTCAAGAGGGGCTCAGAGTAGAGCTGCAAGTCTTCTACTTCAAAAGGCACCAAATGAGGTGGGCATCTGAATTTGATGCCTCCTGGACAGCTCCTGGGTGAGGTGTCCCACGGAAGGAGGCCTAAGGACTCAGGACATGCTGGAGAGATTATATTGCTCAGCTGGCCTGAGTGTTCCCCCAGATAAGATGGAGGAGGAGGATAGACAGAGGGAGGTCTGGGCCTCTTTGGAAATGGATGTATGGATGCTGTGTGTAATCCATTATTGTAAATTTAAATGTCATTAAGAAATTATCAGACAAAATAATTTTTTCAGTGAATACTGTTAAATGTAATAGAATCAGTGTTGAGGCTGACAGTGGGTGATTTTCCCAACAAGGATAGTAAAATCACCCACTGTCTATAGTAAATGAGAGAAAAAGTCTTAGAAATCAGATAGAAAATCAAGTAAGAACCAGGTGGTGTCTAGATAGCAACAAATAAAACAGGTTTTCGCGTTTTCCAGTTCGGGTGTACAAAGCTAAGAGTTAGGATTTCAAATGAATTAAAAATCTGTATTGTCTATGGTTGGTTAATAAGCTGCAGTGGAAGATTGCTGCTACTCTTCCTCCTCTGCCTTTGCTTCAAATGTGCTGACAATTAGTATGACTCTGTGTTGATTTATTCAATTTAACATATTCAAACTGCTGCAACCTGGTTTCTGAAAGGCAAAATAAATAAATATGTTGATCAATTATTAAATCATTTAATAAAAAATCATTAATTAAATGACAGGGACTTACAAGAGAGAGACCTAATGCTTAATCACCCTGTTTTACTCTTTAGTGTTGCTAAAGATGCTATATTGTTCTTTTTTTTGTGAATTTTCTTTGTAGTAGTATTAAAATGGATGCACGAGACTTTTGTGAAAGGTAACGTTCTGGCTTCTAAAAATGTGCTCATTTATTTGTGGCTAAAACATTGTCCCTAACCCTACCTTTAACCCCAAAGATGTCAATAGTGAACTGATGGATGTTAAGAAGGTAAATCTTACCTACCTGTAGTCAGAGTTGCAGTTTTTCTGTTGAAATAATATATATTTCTTGTGTGCAGGTGGTTCCATACAGGTCTGCCATCAGTGGTGGACTAAGACCTGGCAGGACCATCACCATCCAGGGAACTGTATACCCAAGTGCCACAAGGTCAGACTTCATGATCAGATGTTGCTTTATTTACTTTGAAACTAGCATATATCAATTTAACAGCAAACATCATAACTATGTAGTGAAGTGAAACAATTAAGAATTAAACTATACAGTGAGGGAGATAATTATTTGATCCCTTCCAAAGAAATGAATTATGGTGGCTTCATTTTAATGGAGAAGAGCACAATATCAACAAAAAATATGGGAAAAAAACATATTACATAAATGTTAGAAGTTCATTTGCATGTCATTGAGTAAATCAGTTTTATCCCCAGGCAAGACATGACTTAGTACTTGGTCGAGAAACCCTTGTTGGCAGGCATAGTGGTAAGATATTTCTTATAGTTGGTTACCAGGTTTGCGCACACACAAAGCACAGATTTTGACCCACTCCTATGTACAAAACCTTTCACTATCCTTTAGGTTTTTGGGTGCCACTTGCCTTCATTATTGTGCACAGATTTTATAGGGGTGGCTGTGGCTCAGGTGGTAGAGCAGATCAGCTACTGATTGGAAGGACATTTGGCATACGGACTGGAGGACAGTCTGTATGCCAAATGTCCTTGGGCAAGATACTAACCCCAAATTGCCCTCTGATGTGTCTAAACTCAAGTGCAACTAATAAGCATTCACACACAGATGAGTGTGTGAATGCTTATTAGTTGCACTTGAGTTTAGAGGTGCTTGCTTGAGTGGGTGTGATTGGATGAATGAGACATGTTGTATAGAGCGCTTTGAGTACTCTGGGAGAGTAGAAAAGCGCTATATAAGAATCAGTCCATTTACCATTTTCTATAGGATGGAGGTCTGGTGACTGGCTAGACCACTAACATGACGAAACATCCTTTGTTGCCTTGGTGTATGTTTTGGTCATTGTGTTGGCCATGCCAGAAGACCCATTCACAACCCATTTGGCTGAAGGAAGGAGGTTCTCATTCAAGATCTTGCAGTATGTGGCCTGTCCATTGGCTCGATGCTTGACTGTGGATGCTGTTCTTTGGGTCAGCATTGCTCTTCCTCCAAGCATTGTGGGTCGAGTTGATGCCAGAGAGCTCAAATTTGGTTTCATCTGACCACAGCACTTTCTTCCAAGCCTTCTTTGAATTAATAAAATGTTCACAGGCAAGTTAAAGACGGTCCAATACATATGCCAGGAAGTGGTGCTCCAGCGATGCGCTGGGAAGTTTTCACGACCCTCTGCAACGCCTTCCAGTCCGAGGTAGAGCAGTTCCCGTACCAGACTGTTATACGGTTGGTCAGGATGCTCTCGATGGTGCAGCGATAGAAGTTCACCAGGATGTCTGAGGACAGGTGGTTCTTCCTCAGAGTCCTCAAGAAGAAGAGGCGCTGGTGAGCGTTCTTGACCAGCTTGGAGCAGTTGGTCGTCCAGATGAGATCCTCGGAGATGTGGACTCCCAGGAACTTGAAGCTGCTCACACGCTCCACAGCCGTCCCCTTAATGTGGATGGGTGGATGTGGGTCAGCCTGTAGTCCACGATGAGCTCCTTGGTCTTCTCGGTGTTAAGCAGCAGGTTGTTTCTGTCGCACCACTCAGCCAGACGATCCACCTCCTCCCTGTAGGCGGCCTCATCGTTGTCACTGATGAGGCCAATCACCGTGGTGTCATCTGCAAACTTAATGATGGTGTTGGAACCATCAGCAGGTCTGCAGTCGTGGGTGAAGAGGGAGTAGAGGAAAGGGCTCATCACATAGCCTTGTGGTACACCGGTGTTCATCGTGATTGTAGATGAGCAGCGGTTATCCAGCCGGACATGTTGGGGGCGGTTGGTCAGGAAGTCCAGTAACCATTTGCAGATGAGGGAACTGATACCCAGGTCTGTCAGTTTCCTGATGAGTTGTGAGGGGTGGATTGTATTGAATGCTGAACTGAAGTCTATAAACAGCATTCTGGCGTATGTGTTGTTGTTGTCCAGGTGTGAGAGGACAGTGTGCAGTGCGATGGAGACTGCATCCTCTGCGCTCCTGTTCTGATATAGTAGTAGTGTGTAGTGTGTTACCAAAAGTGTATTTCGTGGCTGCGCTCCCAGCTACCTTCAGATCATTACCAAGGTCCTCTTGTGTAGCAATGGGCTGATCCACCACTCTTCTCAATGAGACAAAATTTTGCATTGATGGTCATTTTATATTTCTTCCATTTTTTAATAAGTGCACCAACAGTTGTCACCTTCTCACCAAGTTTATTCTTCATGGTCTTGTAGACTATTCTAGCCTTGCGCATGTTACAGTTTTGTTCCTGATGTCCTTTGACAGCTCTTTGGTCTTGCCCACAGTAGAAGAGAGGCTGGGATAGAACACATTGATTCTGTGGACAGGTGTATACACATAATGAGTGGACATCAGGAGTATCTGTAATAGACTGATTGTAATCTGTGTGCCACACAGGGACACAGCCAATGTACAGAAGCCAGAATTGTGGTTGTAGGTGATCAAATACACATTGAAATGTTTCATCTAAAACAGTTTGAAATGTAAATTATCTGCCAAAGCTACAGTAACATAACATTGCTCTTGAATTGAATCTTGTTACCAGGAAAAAACAAACTTAAAAAAACATAAGAATTTTTTTTTTGCCAGCCAATTGGTAACCAAACTGTCCTGTCTGTATAATTAGAGACTTAAATTACAAAAGAAATGATTGATTAATTAGTCACTGGTATTGCGTTATTTTGTGTTTCGTCACAGGTTCACTGTGAATCTTAGCCACCAGTCTGGCATCGCTCTGCATTACAACCCACGTTTCAATGAGAATGTTGTGGTGCGAAATACCAAGCAGTGGGATCAGTGGGGCTCCGAGGAGCGTGGTGGTGCCATGCCTTTCCACCGGGGTCAGCCTTTCACGGTACGACTGAACATACACACTGTACAAGTTTCAGTAGAAGTCACATTGCTTTGTGGTACACTGCTTTTCAGTCATGACTTCACATAAAATAAAGGAGAATTATAGGTGATCTGACCTCGGAGTACCATATAACTTATGTTTCTATTGTGTCTCATGTTAAGTGTGCTATCTTTAGCACGTTTCACTGTAAACAAACTGATTTCACTAACAAAATGATCTTTTATTTCTTTTTAGTTGACTATAAGTTGTGAAGCTCACTCCTTCCGAATTGTGGCCAATGGGATGCAGACCCATACTTACAAGTATCGTTTCAACCCCCTGCATGCCGTTACCTCCCTGGAGATTGACGGTGACATCAGCCTGACCTCTGTGATTGTGTAGAGATGCAGGACCCTGTTGCTGTTGGCAGCATTTTGCAGCATTTCCCTAACTATAGCCACAGTAATTAGCCATTAATTGGAAGTTTGTGCTAACTGCTTAGTTTGATTATATAATGTACAAAGTATAATCAACATCTCTGCATTCATTTTATAATCGCCTGATTCTATAATATTGTATGCTCTATATTTCTGAAACATGGTCACTCTTGAAAGAAACAACCATTATTGGTTATCAGGGACGCCTAATTTACACACATACATTCTGTCCAATGAAGGCAAAAAAAGAGTAAACATTTTAAGCAAATGTAACACTGTCTAGTTGGAAGTTGGATTTGTCACCAGTATTGTAAACTTGACCCATGTTCAATCATTTTCTTAGTTGAGTTCAGAAGCTTTTACAGTCATTGGTCTGGTGACACAGAAAGCTAGACAAACACATCCATAGGTAATTTCGAATCACAAATTAACCCACAATGGATGAATAACCGCTGCACCACTAAACTCAGGTGGTGCCTGAGTAGTTGATTTTCTTCCCATACTGTAATTTTTATATTTTATTTCTTATCATTCTGCACTTAGATCATTATTAGCCAATCTCTATAATATTCTTTACTGCATTTCACATGAAAATGTAGGGTGGTCTTTTCTGTCTAAAAGAACTGCTGCTTATGTTAATGTTTATCTCTATGATGTTTGTTGGCAAGCTGCCATTTTTCAATACTGTGCTCGACAGTTTCCCTGAGCCATATCCAACTTATTTCAGTTACTTTTCCAACACTGCAAGGTCTATACTGAGCCTCTGTTAGTTTCTTTATTCCAGCTATAGAGTACATATAAGACCGACATAACCGCAGTAAGCAACAGGTTGGTGGTGTCTTATTATGAAGCTTTGTTGTTGTCATCTTGATATTTTAATGAATAAGGACAAAGAAATCTGTCAACATACCAGGTCATGGTATTTATGCAAGCCACCAGGCTGCTTTTTAAAGCCACTTTGTGGGCTAACCCACTGCTTTGAGGGCTGTCAAAACATTAGATATTGTATTGATCCACATGATGCCACGTCATTAAGACTCTGATGTTGTTGGGAGTGCAGACTTTTGGTGGGAGTTTGAATACAGCCTGATAATGTGAGTTTCCACCGACAGTTATTAGATCGCTTTTACTTATATTTTCAACTTTAATATTTCTTTTATTACAAGCTGATGTGTGATGTAAGTGCTGCATAAAAATAAATAAATGATTGCAATGAGCACAACAGTTTGGGCTTTGGAGTTAATTTATGTAAGAATAAATATAATCTTGTCTCTTTGTCAACAATCTGACTTTACAGGTACTGGAACTGGAACCACATAGTAACCTTCCATCATGGCCACCAGAGAGTGCTATAAGGCTTTAGTAAATTGAAATCAGTGTCATGAGACACTGATACAGAGATATGTCATTATATGGCCTGCAGTTTGAAGATAATGTATATATTCAAGATTCAAGACCATTATTAATCCTATGCAAGCACAACAGAAATTCAGTCATGCCAGCATTACATGGTGCACAACATTAAAACACAAAAATAACAAGTGACACATAGTCACAGATAATCTCAAACTGGTATCCTAAACATAGTGCTGTACTCAGATGATTTAATCTTTGTGACATGATCCATTATCCTGCAGGAAGCAGCCATCAGAAAGAGATCGACATGATCAGCAACAATACACAGGCGGGCTGTGACATTTAAATTATGTTGAGCTGGTGCCCAGAAAATATTCCCACATCATCACACCACAAGCAGCGGCCTGAACAACTGATACAAGGGACAATGGATCCATGCTTTTAATGTTGTTTATTCTGACCCTGCCATCCAGCTGTAGCAGTAGAAATCAAGACTCATCAGACATTGCTGTCAAAGTGTGTGAACTGTTGCCTCAGTTGTCTGTTTTCAACGGACATCTGAAGTATATTTTGTCCAGTTTTGTGGACATATGCAGTCATTTTTAACATCAGCTTTGGATAATTAAGCTCTTGGAACTGCACCAAAAAAAAAAATTCATAATAATAATGATGCAGGCTGTGTTCAATTTTCAGTCATCCAGGTCATTGTAATCTAAGGAGCTTGAATACATTTCACCTCAGACTTCAATATTGAGGCTTTAATGCTCCTCAGTGTACACGGCACAGTCCAGAAGCTGCAAACTAGTAAAAAAGACAGCACAGACCAAGACTATCGTGCTGATTAAGAAAACTATAAAAGAAAATCCTGACAGTAGTGTCCAGATCAATATAGTGTTTCTTTTGATCAGTACAACAGTTTACACCTCGGTAATGTAATTTCAGGGCCATGTTTCTATGACTGATTACAGTAGCATTGCTATCTACTCGTTTTCAAAGTTGAGGAGCTGTGTCTCCAGTTCCAGACTGGCCTACAAATCTATGAATAATCTACATTCATTCAATATACCATTGCCATTAAACCAGGCTGAAAAGTTACTAAATATTTGACACACTAAGCAGGAGAGAAGCAAGGCAAACCCATTTCCAACTTTTTTTTTTAATTTCAGACCAAAACCACTATGATGATTATCAAACAATAAATAATAATAAACAATAAATAGACAGTGGTCCACCCAGATATTCAACACCTCCAGCTTTTAATCTGTTTCACACATGGAATTGTTTTCAGCTCTTAAAATAAGAATTCGAGTTGTCGTTTTTTTAAATTTCTTTCATTCATTTTGAGCCCAACTGAATTCACTAAGCTGCAGCTCCAGACCCCAAGCTAACAAAGTGTAATCCCAAAACATTTTGTCACACATCCAAGTGACTTCTTCAGTCTGCCCAACCTTATAAACAGTACATTTGCACAATGCCTGAAACTAGTACCACAGACAAACAATGGGCTGTAAGATCAGTTTCTTGATCATTAAGAAACTGATTGTTTATAAACATCATTATAAATTTTATGTACAAATACATTGATATTTATTGATAAGAACACCTAGCATAAAAAGCTTTTCTCCAAACCTGAGCTTTGAGATGCTTTTTGAAATTCTGAGCTTTCTGATCTCAGCGTTAAGATGCCTGTTCCCTGAGTGCAGCTGCCTCAATAAAGTATTTCTGCGTCTTGACTCCTAATGTTGACCACCTGCCTTTACTATCCTTCACTGTATCTAAGGAAAAAAATAGGACAAACATTTGCCTTCCTTTTATAACTATATTGATACAGAGGTATTTAGAGGTAATCCACTTGAATGAAACATTTCAAGTGGAGAATGAATGAAATCAGTTTTTCAGGTGGCACAAAGTCAGTGTTTTTTTCTTTTAAATTCCATTATATGGAACATGGCGTAATTTGGATTAATAGTAATACTGTGTTTTTTGCATATTATTGCTGTACATGCTTTATATATTTTAAGGGACGCTGATCTACAGTGTTACATTATAATTTATAAGGATATTATGTGTTTGTATCATCTCTACCCTGTTCCTTCCTGTTTGTTTCTAGAGGTTGTGGGCAGATTGGGAATTTTACACATATTCCATTGAATTGTCTTCAGTTAATTTATTTCTGGAGATATGTTGAAAAAGAGATTAAACAAATGTTGGGAATTGATACTATGTTAAATGTGTTACTGGATGTATGTAGCATACACCCGGGTAATATAACCAATGAGAAATTGATATATGTATTAAGAATGATTGCACCTCTGTTTTACCCCTTTGATTTGTTTTCTGAGTTGAAGCACTTATGGTATGGCATGATTTTCTCACTCAAAGGAATATTTAATATACTACTACTCTACTTCATTTTATTAGAAACATACAATTTATCACAGTTTGTTAATTTACAGCACTGCTTCACTTGCTTCAAGTAAGCTTGAAGGAAAATGAAGTGGTGCTGTAAGGAAGAGGACTCCCTTACTAGGATTGTTTATATTATAAGGTGTATAGCACCATTGCACTTTATTAAAAGCACCTTATCTAGCACTTTATTCAGCATTGCACCTTGACTATAGATATGCACATGAAGAACATTTGCACAGATGTTTAATTATTTATTGAATATTTATTGTGTATTTTAAAATCAGTAAGTAGCCTTTTGGTTCCAGGTCCTACACAGCTGCTCCTCATTAAGAAATGTGGTGGTTGTCTGTGAAAAGGAAAGGTTGTTACTGAGAGCAAATAAGGTTAACCACTGAAGAGAGCTGTGGCAAATGTGTCTGGAAAACATAGAAATAAAGGTGGTGCAAAGACTATGTGATGTGATTACCACCTTTCTTTCTTGTGTCCTCTCCAGGCTGTTTGGGCAAACGCTTCCCCAGGGATCCAGACACCAGTTAAAGGTTCCGGGAGAGGCCGTGGGTTAAGGGAGTGTGGGGAATCTTTGTGCTTTGAGTTTTTGGTGTTTTTTTGTTGTTTTTTGTTTTTTGTGTCCCGTTTGGATCTTTACCATCAGAATTGTTGTCTTAAGGCCAAGAAAGAAGCCAAGCGGATTTATTTTACCAAGTGGATCATCATGGTCTTGCCATATTGGTCCATTTGATTGACCTTTATTATAATTATGAATTTATTTTATTTTCAGTTGCTACAAACGGGACAGACATGACTGGGGGATAGGACAGGGAGAAAGAATGAAAGAAAGAGAGGGAGAGAAAGAAAACCAAAGGGGAGAAGAGACGGTGAGAAGGGGGGGAAGAAAGAAAAATCAAAACAAAAAAGAAACACCTGGGTCACCTGTATGGAGAAAAAAAACAGAGGAGAAAGCAAACAACAAAGAGCAACATAATAAAAAAACAGCACCATCACAATAAACTAGCTAGCAGTAGATAACAGTAGATACTAAATAATAAACAATATTGTGCAGCACGCAAGATAGACAGCGCACAATGTGCTTTGAGGCAGCAGCCAAGAAAGCTGTAGTCCGCGTCTGTGAATACCCGTGTGTACACCTGTGTGCATACCTGTGTGGATCAGCGTGCTTGTATTCCAAAGGTTTCTCCATGTAACGATCTGCTAGGGAGTGTGGGGAGCCATAGCCCCGTCCTCCAGGGCATGAAGCAGGTATGGAGGAGATCAAAACTCCAGACATCCAGAGGCCCCCAGAACACAAGAGACCAAGGAAGACCAACAGAGGGGCAGCCGCGCCACTGTCCCAGTAAGAGCTGAGGAGAGTCCCAGATGAGGGCTCACTCAGCAGCAGAAGCCAGGGGGAGTTGCAGTGACACGCCCGTGAGCTCCGCCAGCAGCCAGCTGTGCCTGAGTGACCGAGCCCCAGGCCGAGAGGCCACTTCGGAGGCACCCCACCTCCGAAGTGGCCCGAGCGAGCCCCAGGCTCCAGGCCCCGATAAGTGGCCGCCAAGGAGTGAGCCGGTGTGTACCCGGACGCCCATCCCCAGACACAAAGAACCACCAACGCACTGACACCTGAGGGAGTCCGCCACTGGCAGGGGAAGTGGTGGTGGGTGGAGATAGGCCTCCAAACCTTGGAGGGCCTGAGATGTCTCCAGAGAGGTGGCGTCTGATACCCAACCTGACATATAGACACAGACATACAGGCACACACATATACAAACATCCATTCCCACCCTCATGCTCTCATATGCACTTACTCCACACTCAACCAACGTGGAGACAGACATAAAGAGACGCTGTACATACGATCACACTCCCCAAGCGTACTCTACGAACCGGGTCTAGGTACCCTTGCCCCTGGAGGGGGGAACTGCACCCAGACCCAGGTGGTGTTACCTTTTTCCCTGCGGTGGGGGGAGGCAGACCGCCCCGACTCCGCAGCAGCAGGGAGGCCCCACACTCCAGACCGCAGTCGGAGGGCCAACTCCTCCTCCTAGCCCCCCCGCTCCAGCAGGCCGCAGAGAACGGGGGTGAGAGAAGACTCCAAACCTCCCTCCACCCGCTCATTGTAGTGTTGATGCATGTGTGTTCTAAGGTGCATTTAAAACCCAGGACGGCATGGAGCTACCTGCCAGAGAGCAGCAGGTAAGCGCATAGTCCCTCCTGCTGGCCCTCAATGTCTACGTGTATTTAACCTTGAGAGGTGGGCAACTACGCCAGGGGTGGGGTGTACACCCTGATGGTACTTTGGACTCCGTGTATCGTGCCCACCCCCAAGATCCTATATGTATGTAGAATGAGAGTGTGAGTAATGTGAATGTCTAAGTTGTGGGATAAAATTGAGGCAGAGGCAGCCAGAAGGGGACGGGGGGGGGGGGGGGGGGGTAGCCTCCTCTGCACCCTGGTGACATACCCCTACTCCAAGGCCCTGCATGTGTGGGTGGTTGTGGTGGAGCGGGAAGAGGGAGGCAGCTGGAGATGGGGAGGGAAGGAAGGGAGGGGCAGGTGACCCCTCCCTGGGGCCAGCTCCCCCGCTGACCCCAGTAGGCACTCCCATACTCCGCGACCCGCCAGGGAAAGGGGGCCCAGGCCCATCCAGACCGGGGCCCAGTGCAGCAGCGCCCCCCGGCCCCACAGAGCCCGGGACAGTCCACCCAACCCCACCACAGAGAAAACTGCACCCACCCCACCATCCACTCATCTTCCAGACTACATAAGACAATAGACGCCCAGGCTGAGATCTTCCTCCACCTCTCCTGTATCTCCCCCTCCTGCAGAGAGTTCCTGAGGAGAGGAAAGCTCCTGCAAGGTGTGACAATCTCCCCCACCAGTTGAAGAGCCCCCCAGGTGGCTCGACGCACCGGCAGCACCCTGCGCCTGGGATGGGCCCCCATGCACCCACCCGCCCACAACCCCGGCAACACACCAAGTTGACTAGTTTTTGGTGTTTTTATAATAATGGTACTGTGTACGGATAAAGTGTGAAATATTTCAAAAATATTAAAATGTTAAAATGTATGTATATATTTATGTAATAAAAATGCTATACTACTTGTGGGGATAGGTTAATTGGATAATCCAAATTGCCACTAGGTGTGAATGTGCGAGTGAATGTGAGTGCGAATGGTTGTCTGTCCCTGTGTGTTGGCCCTGCAACAGACTGGCGACCTGTCCAGGGTGTACCCTGCCTCTCGCCCTATGACAGCTGGGATAGGCTCCAGCGCCCCCCGCGACCCTGAAAAGGATAAGCGGAAGCGAATGGATGGATGGATGAAATGCTATACTATAGAATATGGTGGAAGGTTAGGATTTGAATTCTTTATTCTTTATTGTCCCACAAGGGGAAATTAGTTTAGCAGCAGGATAAAAATAAACAGAACAATAATATAAAATAATAATGACAATTAATAGTGATAGAAAGTCCAAGGACAGTTATTGCCATGTAGGAGACAAGATGGAGTAAGGATAAAAGAAACCTGGAGTGTTTTAGTCTTCGTCGGAAGGCAGCAACTCAAACTCACTGTGAAGTGGATGGTTCAAACAGTTAATAATAGAATGAGCCTTTCTAAGCACATTTTTATTGTAGATGGACAAAAGTCCATCTTGCCAGCGCCCTGAAATTTTGCTAGCAGTTTTTACTATAAGTCCCAACCGATTCTTATTCTTACTGTCAGGTTACCAAACCAGGCAGCGATACAAAAGGACATCACAGATGGTGTATTATTATTATTATTATTATTATTATTATTATTATTATTATTATTATTATTATTTGTGGACTCATGTTCTAGTTTTGGGATTTTCTGGTTCTGGGGTTCTGGGTTGCTGCTCTCTCTGTTGGTCCCTGGTGTTAGTGTTTCCTCTGTCTCGTCAGGTCCAGCTGTGTCTCCCACCTGTGTGTGATTCCCCAGTGTCCCTCTGTGTGTATTTATGTTGTGTGAATTGGTGTGCTCGTTACTGGTCCGTCTGTGTTCGTCTCCTGAAGACTGTTTGTGAACCTCTCTGTGAATCCACTGTGTGCTCTCCCTGCTGTCCTCCCTTAGTGTTCAGGCCGTTCTATAGTTGAGTTTTTCCCAGAGATTAGATTAGATTATCCTTAGCTCTGTTTTTGCCATCCCTACTTTGTGTTCTGTCATTTATAATAAATCTCCCTCGCATCTCAGTAAATGCCTGCATTCGAGTCCTTTATCCCACACACCACAAGACTGCTGCCCCAGCCGTGACAGGTTTAGCCCCTAACAGCAGAAAGTATTTAAGGCTGCCAGTTGTCATTAGACAGAGTGATTGTTGTGCTGTGAGGAAGCTTGTTGTGCGAGTCATTGTCACAGCTGTAGAGCTATATGGGCAAATAAATGCCAGTTGTTTCCACCATCTTGTGTCTTGGTCTTCCTCATTGTAAATCCAGTTGCAAAAAGCCGCTCTGTCACAGGTGTCAATAAACTCAAGCGTCTCGAAGTGCTGGTCCTGTGCAGGAATGGTTCTGTCTGGGGGGGGGGAAATACCAACGGCTGTGAAGCCGAATAGGGTAACCAGGGTACCACCAGCCACCTCAGTTTATACACCATGTAACATTATCAGGCTGTTGTCTCCTCCCAGGCTCATTTTGGAAACTTTCCTATGGGTCGTATTTGAGGGCAGTTGGCATATTCTAGGTAGCTGGAGAAAAGCCAGATAAAATACAGCAATAAACTGGTGTTGAAGGGTCTTTTAGCATGACTGGAATTTTACTTTAACAGGCCAAAAATTGACAGGCATCCTGCTGAATTATATGTTACTCTCACATTTTAGAGACCAACCAGCTTTGTTACCTTTAACCTTCTGTTTAGACACAGAAGAGTTCACAAAAGCCATAAACTGGAATCTTTAACAAGCCCATGTAAATGGGTTATATGCTGAAGACATGTTTTTCTATCACCAAGTCTCTGTTTGTGAAACAGGCTGCAAAAACACTAATGTTAAAAGGTCATTTGAAAGTCCATAAAATCCAGCATTATTGACAACCACTGATAGTCAGCTTTTGTTTTGAAGAACTTTTATTTTGAAAGTTTTCACACTTCTTGTAATGCTGTCAGTCATCAAAACATTCAATGTAGTACTGGTTGTAAGGCTGTGACAGTGATATTAATAAGATTAACAACAGCCGTGCTAAACTGGTTTAAAGCTGTTCCTTTAATGGTCCTGTTAAACAGGACACACTGACCCCCATATACCTCCACAGGATCAGCCATGATGAGTTTAAGACTTTGAAAGAGAAAGGATGATGTGACCATGTGGGTTGGATGGCTTGCTGTGGTGACTAGAAGTACGATAAGGATATGAGATGTTTAAAAAACCCCAAACATCATCAGGGAGGAACACAGAGAAAAAAGAGGGTGTAGGTAATATAGAGATAAGGATTTCACTCTTTACCAAAAGCTTACCAAGAGAAAACTATCTCACACTGAAAAACTTCTTTCACCATGAGGGACAAAAACTTTTCATGTACAAAATGCTAAAGTATCACATTTAAATTGTGTATTATATGGGTGTTGTCACAGTGTTAAGACAGCTTGTGGTTCTGATATTCAGCTGTAATGATATCAATGCTTATGTTTTATACCGATTCTTTAGGCTGTGCTTTTCTGGCATTCATGACAGAACTGTAAATCCTATTACATCTAACACTAGATGAAAGAGGTTTGTTTTGATGTATTTATTATGCATGTAGATGAAAAGGTTTTGTCATAGAGATTGAACGGACTCTGAGAGTTGAATACAGCTCACAAAAGTTTATTTACAAAGACCGGGTGATATATACAATGTGAGGGGCTAAGGCTTCCAGGGATCCACGGGGAGGAAGGAAGGCCACACCAGACTCAAACGCTGCAAACATGTTAGGGTCCTTTTCAGTCACTCCACACCACACAGGTCCAAGGAATCTATGTGCAGGAAACAGACAATTAGTACAACGCTAGGAAATCACATGAAACGCAAGAGCTGGATAAGCCAGTTACACTAACACAGGTTGCACAATGATTCAGTAGCAAGAAGCACCAAGCCACCGCCTTAAGTAGTGGCCCAGAGAGACAGGCTAATGAGCAGCAGGTGAGTCATTGATTGCAGGTGCGTGGGCCCAAGGCAGGAACCCATAACAAATTCCCCCCAGGCGGAAAAGAGGCAGGAAAGAAAGAGCGAGAGAGACAAAACAATAACAAAACATGTGGCTCCTGTGTGAACCAGCCAGGGAGACCCAGGGACCATGACAGGTTTGGGTATTAAACACATTGAAACAATTTTTTTCTGATTATTTTCCAGGTACAAAATTTACAGTGGGTGATGTCAGTACATTATGGATGCAAAATTCCACTGAAAAAATATAATTCTTCATAAAACTAAAGCTAATCTTGTGAAAAAAAACATAAAAGATACCAAAACACAGATTAAGTCAATAAAAATCCAAAGCCTTGTGCTCCATAAAAACTTTAAATTATGTTTCTACAATAAAATAAGCACTGTGTTTCCTTTGTTCTCTGTCGCGTCGTTAATGTCTACTCGCCCTCAGTCTACGCTCTGTGTTTCGGTCCCTGTTTATCTGCCTGTCAGTTTATATTTTCCCAGTATAGTTAGTCCTCTGTTCAATCTGCAACCTGCAAATAAAGCTGTTTACTTTGAGTTCAACTTTGCCTCACCGAATCCCGCATTTTGGGTCCTTCCTCCCTGCCTGCCTGCACACAGCCATGACAGCCCATAAAAATTATGAACAGAATCGGTGACAAAGGGCAGTCCCCCTTCTGAAAGATAGAAACCACCACCCCGGTCTGCCAATCCAGAGGTACGGCCCCTGATCTCCATGCAACATTGTAGAGGTGTGTCAACCAAGACAGCCCTACAACATCCAAAACCTTCAGGAACTCAAACGTCATCCACCCCAGGGGCCCTGCCACCAAGGAGTTGTTTAACAGCCTCAGTGGTGACCTCACAACCAGAGATAGAATAGTCGTCCCACTTGTCCCCAGAGGTGGCCTCCGCTCTTGGCTGAAAATGACTCCAATATTCATCAGTTTTACCAAGGCCAAGAGAATTACCAAATTTCCCCTTGTGTTACCAAATTTTTCCTTGTGGGACAATTAAAGGTTTATTCTATTCTATGCCATCCAGAGTAAGGTAGATACCATATTTCTAAGATTTTTAGGGTCAAATACAATAAAGTTTTATCTGAATTTAGAAGCAGAAAATTAGAGGTCACCCAGGTCTTTATGTCTTTAAGACATTCCTACAGTTTAACTAATTGGTGTGTGTGCTATCTGGCTTCATGGATAGATGGGTGGTGGGTGTCATCTGCATGTATGCTATGGCTTCTAATGATACTCCCTAAAGGAAGCATATATAACGTAAACACAGTTGATCCCATAGCACTGAACCCTGTGGAAGTCCATAATTAACCTTACTGTGTGAAGAGCACTCTTCTTTTACATGAACAAATTGGAGTGTATTAGTTAGATATAATTCAAATCACTGCACTGTAGCATCTTTCATACCTACAAGCATGCTCTAATGATTGTAATAAAATATTATGGTCAGCAGTATCGAACGCTGCACTAAGGTCTAGCAGGATAAGCACAGAGATGAGTCCACTGTCAGAGGCTGAAAGAGGATCATTTGTAACTTTCACTAAAGCTGTTTCTGTGCTGTGATGCTGTGGTGGGCTCTGAAATCTGACTGGAACTCTTCAAATAAGCCATTCCTCTGCAAATGATTAGTCGGCTTTTTTTTTTTTTTTACACAAATATTCTTTCAAGAATTTTTGAGATAAAAGGAAGGTTGGAGATCGGCCTATAATTAGCTAAGACCGGTGGGTCTAGGGATGGGTTTTTAAGTATTGGTTTAATTAATGGTTTCATTTAATTACAGCTTAAAGACCTGTGCTACATAGCTAATTATTAGAGATAGGTCGATCATATTTAAGATAGAAACATTACATAACACAAATGTTGATGGTTTGGAGGATGTAATTACTGAAGTGAACTCAGTAATTAAACAATAGTAATACCATTGTTATAGTAAAGTAAATAACAATGGTATTGAAAGTAGCCGTACATAATGTTATATCTGTGAAATGATTCCAAGTATTTTTTTCACTAATGGTTAAAATTTTATTTGTTAAGAAATTCATGAAGTCATTACTAGTTAATGTTAAAGGGATGGTTGGCTCAACAGAGCTCTGACTTTTTGTCAGCCTGGCTACAGTGCTGAAGAGAAACCTGGGGTTGTTCTTATTTTCTTCCATCAGTGATGAATAGTAAGATGTTCTGGCTTTATGGAAGGCTTTTTTTTTTTTTTATAAAGCAGCAAACTATTTTCCCAGGCTTTCTTTTTCACTGGAGTTACATTATCCAGAGTCGTACATAGTGAACAAGTAGAATTATTAACAAGATAATCGACTGCTGTGCACAAATACTGTGGTACAGTGGTACAGTTTAAATACACAACTCACAATTAAAAACCGTCTTTCCAGTAGTGTACCTGGTTACACTGTATGAACAGAAGGGGGAGTAGGTTGACCGCGTTTTAGATACAGTATTGACGCTTCAGAGCTGGACTGGGAGCAGCCTGCTATCACAACCAGAGCCTGAAAGCTTGTTTCTGTTCCCTACAAGCCGAGCTACACCCATTAACAAGGGACTAGCGAGGCTTCGTTTGAAGTATTGGAAAGCTGTGAGTATCTGTTCCTATAATAAGATGTGCTTCTACTGAGAAGGCACATTTAGTGTTAAGGCAGCTGTGCTGAGACGGACAGGCAGTCAGTGGGGCTGACTGAATGATTTTCATAGGATCCCAGAGTGTTCCAGGATTTGCTTTACCAAAATGAGGGCAAAGAACTGAGGCTGTGACCTGAGCCAATTAGGCTAGTTAGCTAGCTAGACGCTAAATGAAAAGTGAAAAAAAAATACATAAAATATGTAACCTTGTGTTTTTGGCGCGTTCTCATTTGGAATAGCATAAAACAAGAGATTTTGATTATTAGGTAACATTACCTTCATTTACAAAGCAGTAGCTCGGCTAGCTAATGTAGCTGAGAAGCTATACTTATTTTAGCTCTGTCATGCTTTTGTCCCCGACTTCACGCTTAATGAGAAGTGCGGCTGACAAATACGCTTTGTTTACGTTAGTGGTTAAGTATTAGTGTCGATTTAACCGCAGAAGCCAAGCAGATAAAAGGGAGGCAACTTAAAACTCTTAAGCCATTTAGCGTTTTAGCATTCCTTAACCAGTGCATATAGGACCTAACGCTACTCTTAGTGCAGACGCTCGTCGTTTATTTTGGCTACAGATGACAGAAGGTAATAATCTGAGCGGACTGTTAAGGAAACCTTTACTGTTCTGGCAAATTGGTTATTTGATACTGTGTTGCTAAACACTATATGTAAATCTGTACAACACGTTACCACGGTAGTTTTGCTGTATAGATATAAATAGCTGTGATGTTTTCAGTGCTATTCTGTTACACCTTTGAGCATATGACTACTTCATAACTGACAGTTTAGGCTCTTGCCTGATTAGGTTTTTATAACAGCTGAATGACCTTTTTTGCTGGAAATCCGGACTTATCTTAGCAGGAGAAATCACTGACATAATTCACCTATTCCACAGTTAAAATAGTAGGAGGTTTTTTTTTATTTTTTGTAAATAAGAATCTCTGTGTATTACCCAGCAGTTTATAAGAACCAGGCTGAACCATGTGGATGTGCCTGCCTGGACTTTTCAGTTTGTGGCAGGACTTTACCTTATTTGTGAGGCTTACAAAAATGGTCTTGTCAAGCTTCTCCAGTGGGCTTCTTTAATGTAAGAATACTAGAAGTGTTCAGGGATGTAGGTCTGTTTTTTTTTGCAAGGTTGTCTACACATATGCTCTATGCAAACAATCAGGTTTGCTTAGACGTTTGATGCCAGCTTAAAAAAATGTTTTAGATCTGGTCTGTGCATTTTAATAGTTGTAAAATTATGTGTGTAATTACGGACATTTTTAACTATATGCAACAATACAGTGGTAAAAAATCCATTAAATAAGCAGGCAGAATCATGAAACAAAGCAGACAAAACATGTGGGACTACAAAACATATTCCAATACAGAAAGTGCTGCTAAACTGTTGAGGCTGAGAAGTGATATAAAAATGTAACTATGAGACAGTATAAATGTCTGTTGTCAGATTATGCCACCACTAGCAATAATAATAATAATACATCCATCCATTCTGTTCCGTTTATCCTTGTCAGGGTCACGGGGGAGCTGGAGCCTATCCCAGTGTACACCCTGGACAGGTCACCAGTCCATTACAGGGCTAACACATAGAGGCACACAACCATTTGCACCTATGGGCAATTTAGATTTACCAGTTGACCTAACCCCTCTAACTGCACGTTGGTAACCACAGAAGGTCCTGGCTTCAATTCCACCAACAGGCCAGAGTCTTTCTGTGTGGAGTTTGCATGTTCTCCCACAGTCCGAAGACTTCAATAATACTGATAATAATTATTGTTTATATTATTTAATTGTGACATTAATGAGAAAAGGCAATTTTCTTAGCCTGTCTGACTGTTCTAGGTGTGTGAAAACATTAGGGAATCATTATTCTTTCATTATCGCTGTTACAGCCGCACACTGTCCTGCTTACCTTAATTTTTTATTCAGTTACAACCTTTTGGTCTGTGTGACCTTCGTCAGGTACAAAGAAACAGTGTTCATACACGTTTGCGCATATATACACATTGAGTAAGATTCAGCCAATTAGGGATTTCTGGCTATTAGGTAAATGGTAAAATGGTAAATGGACTGGTTCTTATATAGCGCTTTTCTACTCTTCTGAGCACTCAAAGCGCTTTACACAACTTGTGCATTCACCCATTCACACCCATTCGCACAAGCACATTTTTCTAGGTGCTAGGCATGTCACACCTGCATAACAGTCCACTCAGAATGTCAGTGCAGTCATCAACAAACCAAATAACGTTTAACATTGCCATCTGATCCGATAACCAGACAATTCATGTCTCTTATATATTCAGAAATTATCACTTAAATTCATAAATTGCCACAATTACAGAACTAGTTTACAACAAATATTCCTACTTTATGCACAAACCAGTGATGTATAATATTTTAAAATACCAACATCGCAATATATAACAGTCACATATACCACTAAATACACTCATGGACACGCGCTGGTGTGCATGGAGAGCAGTTACTGTAATATTTAGCAGTTTAACAGAAATTGTTCTCTCTGTCTCTCTCTTTTTTTAATTCTTAGCCTTTCCTCGCTGGATCATAGCAAACACACCTGACCTGAAGTCAGTTCAGCCGAAAAGGGAACACTAAGTTAATTTAGTGCCACAATGTTTAATCTAAAGAAAAAGGAGAAGGAGAAGAAGGAGAAAAAGGAGAGGATGTCTGCAGCAGAGCTGCGCAGTCTGGAGGAGATGAGCATGCGCCGTGGTTTCTTCAACCTGAAGAGGGAGTCGAAGCGGGAATCTAGGAACAAGCTTGAGATTTCCAACCCCATTCCCATCAAAGTGGCCAGCACCAGTGATCTCCCCCTCACTGACATTGAATTAGATGGCTTGAGTAACCGAAGCAGCATGATCCTGGATGACCAACTAAGCATTGCCAGCTCCAATGATGATCTGAAGGGTGAGGGTGGAGGAGGACAGGATGGACAACGCAGCTCAGTGCGAGATCGAGTTGCTCACTTTGGTTCACTTGCCAAGCAGAACTCTACACAGATGATGAAACGCTTCTCCTTTTCCCAGAGAAGCAAAGAGGAGAGCCCTTCAGAGGGATCCACCCCTTCAGGCCAGAATTCTGCTGCCCCATCCCCACAGGTGGAGAGTAAAGTTTTCAGCATGCTCCGCAAGCACAGCCTCAAGCAGCAGCCTGGAGCAGAAGCCCCCAAAAGAATCTGCATTCCCGAAGTGGTCGATAAAACCTTCCCTGCACAACTCCAGCTGCCAGCTGTGGTTGCTCCAAGTCCACCTGAAACCCGTGAACTGGAACTCCAGCGCCGTAACACTGGTGACTTTGGATTTTCTTTGCGTCGCACTACAATGCTGGACCGCAGCCCTGATGGAGGGGTGTACAGACGTGTGGTTCACTTTGCAGAGCCTGGTGCAGGCACTAAGGACCTGGCACTGGGCCTGGTGCCAGGCGATAGGCTGGTGGAGATAAATGGACGAAATGTGGAGAATAAGAGTCGAGACGAGATAGTGGAGATGATCCGTCAGTCAGGAGACACGGTGAGGCTGAAGGTGCAGCCAATACTGGAGTTAAGTGAGCTGAGTCGCTTCTGGCTGAGGAACACCGAGGGGCTGCGCAGGGAGGCCAGACTGGTAAGGACCTCTTCCACTTATATATTGCTTTGTTGGTGATCAGCAGTGGCATACAACCTTTTTGTCAGTTCTGCATATTTTGATTTTGAAAAGCCATGCACCTTTCAAACATGTAAAAAGTACAGAGTAATTGTCTCTATTGCCGAGATGTACAATTTGGGTGTTCCTGTGCTTATATTATTCTTTATCAATTGCTCATTGTTTTCTAGTTTATAAGTTAATTGTTAGTAGAAGCCTGGAGATTAAAACTTTCTTTAAAACATACGTTTTGTGCTGCTGATTGAACATAGCAAAGATGACTTTTATTTTCCCTTTCATGGTTTGAAATTATATTTTTGTCCACTCATTTCAAACTCACTTAAAAGGCTCTAAACAGAATTTTCTTACTCCGCCTCTTTTTCTTGACTAAACCCTTTTTGATTTTATTATAATTACCTAACCCTTACCACACCCAAGTTAATAATATATATTTTTTTACAACAAGAATGTTCTGGACCTTTTTGTTTAGTTTGTTCTTCCTGCTTCTGTGTGAGGTTTCTTCTGCAGCCTCTAAACCCTTCTGATGACCTTCTGATCTTACATTTTCAGTCATTTTTGACTGCTGTCATCTGGCAAAGGCAGGTGAAAATGCTGACCTTAGTGGTGAGGGTGTAGCTAGATGATTGATGTATTTTTAGGTTTTAGCCTTTACAGAGCCCTTCCTCAGCAGCAGCTTGGCACAGACTTGCATTTCTGCAAAGTCAGCTTTTCCTTCATTTTTACCTGAAGTGCTGATACACTCAGCATAATGTGTGTTTACACAGCACTGAGTTCATCAGTACAACCACTGACTCAATATCGTACGGCTCAATAGCTTTTCGTTGACAGAATTACTGTTTTCATTTACTAATTCTTTCCTGTCACATTTACCAATTTAAACTACTGTCAACACTTCACAGATGTTTAACAGTATGTAAGTTGTAATGGTGATTCACTGGGCATAATTGTGTATTTTCTGTTAAGCTTTTAATTTGAAAATCCACCTCGTATGCTAATGGAAACTGAACGCAGTGTTAATGAAACTTGTATTGATGATTGCATGTTTAGCTGTCATAATGTACAAAACAACATTTTCAATAACCCGCTGAGTAGAATTGCAATGATTAGACAAGTAAAGATGGTAATATTTTGCTGATCCCCCTCTTTGTTTGATTCTGCTTTATATTTGGATCCTTGAACAGTTGTAATACTTTGTAGCTGAAAATCTTACATTCAGTTTGCGCTATTTGTATAGATACCTGGCTTTAACAGCATCTGAGTTTACTCCAGCGGGCTCAGTGTCCCGATCAGGGCATAGTTGGCAGTATCAGAGGACTTTGTTTGGCTTTGGATCAAGAGTCCTTGTGACACAGTCAGGCTGAAAGAGACTCTGATCCCCTACTCCCACAATGGAATTCATCTCCTCTGGGATGCAGGGAGTGACTGTGCAGCCCATGCTGCCTTTTTCTAAACAGGAGACAGAGGCAGTGGCTAACTGAGGAGGTCTTTCTCTACAGTGGCTGTTTGTTAGGAAAATGCTGCTCTGAGTACTGGATAAGGACTTACTTGTGTCATGTGGGGAACTTCTAAAGTTTTCATGAAGCAAACAGGAAGTGTACACCGGAGGGAACTTTGTTTTAAGTGTATAGACAATCTTTGGTCAAGTACGCAAACATTCTGCACACCACAGAATGATCCGTTTTGTTGATTTTTTTTATGTATGTTAAACAGCAGGCCTCTCTGTGTCTCTTTGTTCACTTTAATTGATATCACCAACTTGGGTTAAACAAAGGCAAGCTGACAAAGGGCCCATCATTCAATCTTGATAAAGTGTTGCCAAGTCACACTCCCAATTCCAACAGCAGCTGCTGGCTTTTCTGCATATTTTAAACATATTTTTAAAGCTAAGGTGTGTTGGTGCAATGAGTCTTCAACACAAGTATGAACACATTAAGACTTGATCAGGACTTGGAAGCAGGCAGACAGGATGCACTATTGTTTTAGCTGTGACCAGCATAGACAGGATATTCTTAAAAAAGCACGGGGATATCTTCGGAAACGAAACAACACATAGTACAATCATAGCCATATGTTTAAACTAAGGCCAGACACAGTAGCTGGGTCAGCTGATGTCAAAGCTTCTGTCAGTTGTTTTTTCGAAATGAACTTTTCTGCTGGTCATTTTGAGCATTTACTGATATTACTAAAAAACCATCAAAGAAACATTAGTGGTGTCTTCGCTCTTATGTATTTACATTGCACTGGGAACACCAGTCCACAGAGAGAAACACTGACCAGCCTGGCTGACCCTTTGAAGGGCTGCTCTAATGGTTTCCAGTTGCTGCCATAATGGAAAGCCCCTAACATGACACAAAGTAAGCCTCTTATCCAATTATACTCTGAGCAGCATTTTCCTGCTCAGAAGCCAGAGCTTCTGTCTCTTACCATGTTGTGTCCTGATGACTCTATTACACACACAAGCATACAAAGCATGAAAACAGTGGCAGCCATGCCGCCACAGCTGGTAACAGCTAAGAAGTTTGGCACACTCATAGTGTCTTGACCTGCCAGTCGCCTGGTCAAGGATATCCTGCCTTATCATCCTTTTCGATCTAAAAGGGACTATCAAATTGTTATATTGATTGATTGTCAATTGTTATTGTCATGTTATATTCAGTAAGACTTGAAACAAGTGACTGAGTTAGTTCCCGTTCTACTAAACAAGGGGATGTCCTTTTAGTCTGTTTACTTCCCGCTGTTTTTCTCCCTATCTTTTTGAATTTTGTCTTTGATTGGATCTGGCTTTCAAATGTCTTTACTGGCTGTCTCTGTATTAGGGTTTCCTACTTTACTGATGGCTTTCTTTCTATGTTAAGGCTCATTAGGCGCTAAGATAGTGATGTTTTAATTGTGTAGAGGGCGAAATAATTAATTGGTCTCTTGCTGAATTTGTAAGTTTGCCTTCTTTGAGAGTCAAAGTCAAAGTCAAAGTCAGCTTTATTGTCAATTCTGCCACATGTACAGGACATACAGAGAATAGAAACTACGTTACTCTCAATCCCTAGATAAAATAGCAAATGAACATTTAAATATAAGAGTGATTAAAAATGCAAGTAAAATAATTAAAAAGTAAAATTTAAATAAATAAATACAATACAATTTTTACATATAACAAGAAAGCTATACAATATACAATATAATGAGTAAATGACATTGAGTGCAAACCAGGCAGAGTAGTGCAAATGGAGATTTGGTAATGTACGGTAAGAGATAGTGTAACAACAAAGTCTTATGAGGTAGTGGCAGTCCAATGCTCCACAAAGTGACTGGTAACTGGTGCAGGCCAGTGAGTGAGTTA